>NC_140489.1:112509671-113109671 GCF_964271855.1 Acomys minous
GGGTCTGGTATGCTAAACCTAGAACTAATGATGTAAAAACCTTTACAAAGTATCAGCAGATTCACAACTGATCAGGGCACCACAAACACAAGGACAGGGTTCTGCTTTCATCCTCCAGTCCCACAGAAAACCTCCACTATTTAACCAAGAATAACCTCCCTAGTATGTCTGCAGAAAATGTGGAAAACATCAGAATCTGGCTGACACTTAGAAAGCAGGTAACTAGTTTCTTTAGATCACAGGATTTCCCTAAAATTCAACAGACACTCTCAAAGGAGCTATAACTGGTAAAAATTCAATGGCATTAGTCAGGAATGCTTGTTTTCCTTTCAGTGACAAAGTGCTCGCAGATGGAAGTCTACTTTCTTACAGACTGAGCACAGAGCAAGGGAGAGCTCTGGGAAAGGGATGACACACTCCACAACTGCCCCAGCCTCCCCCAGGGCAGGGGAGGAGCTACTTCCAGTCCCTCCTCCTAACCTGCCCCACAGAAACCTGTTCCACAGGGAGGGCAGAGAGACCAGAAAGTTCTCTAAGCAGATAAGGAGTGTTGGCTGATAATTAGAGATAAGGTTTCCAAAGCAAACATCCCCAGGCAGCTCAACACTTCTCAGAATTCACAGGAGGCTATAAATGACCACCCAGGGCTTCCTTTATGCAGGAACAGATTTGGTAGAGGCTAGGTGAAGGTGACAGGGGTGGTGTGCATCTGGTGTGGGGAGAGGCAAAGAGACTTGCTGGAAACTAGTTTGCTGCCCTGGCCTATGGCTGAAAGGCAGCTCACCACTTGGCTTTCACCTGGCTATTTATAGAATGAATAAAAAGAACCATTTAGGGCAACAAAACACATTCCCTGAACGTGACATAGTCTAAAAGGACCCAAGTGCAGCCCTAACCTATGTGACAATATGTAAAATGAGCCCCTGCCACCCAAACATGTTCATCCTTGAAGTCTTCATTCATTTCATCAGTTCTAGGGTACACTCTTGCTTTTAACATCTCTGAAACAAAGACATATCTGGTTTTATTTGTTTGCACTTTTTTCTATATAAAATGGTACAAAATGCAGGGGTCCCTTCCAAGACGGCAAGTTAGAGACAATGAATTCTAAGTCACTTGGAGTGAAGACTATCTCATTGGGACTAAGTTAGGAACACTGCAAACTCCCACCTGGGCCTCAACAGCAATAGATAGATGATAGATAGATAGATAGATAGATAGATAGACAGATAGATAAAACAAATATTCTTCCTCACATGTTGATATAAAAAGGAGGCTGTGTAAAGTCAAGATACAGATGAAAAAATTTCAATCCACCAGAAAAGATTAGCAAATACTACAAATAAGAACACAACAGAGCTCTAACCCACACTGGTCAGATGAGGTTTATTATTTACTTTTAAGTTTTAAAACCAGCTAATGTTTTATACTCAGCATATTAGAAAATGTTAATGAAAATTTAGACATATGACTTCATCTAATATAAGGTATTAGTATGGTTCTTGTATCCTTTTACTCTGGTTACTTTTGCATTGTTTTAGTAGTTTGCATGGAATGAAATCCTAAGATCAGTTAACTACTAGCTTGCATCTGTCAATGCCAGGTAACCATGAAAGGAGAGGCCTTTCTTTAAGCATCCTGTCCCTTGGACTCACAAAGCTCTCATTTTTAAACTTACAGCTGACTCACCACATGCTCTTTATTTTTTATTTCTCAATTCAGCATTAGAATTTGAAGAACTGTGGACAATCCTTGCCATCTCTTTTACTTTATGTTCAAATTATTACTAAACTACCATTATCAATAATGACCGATGGGGCCAGTGAGATGGCTCAGCCTGACAACCTGACCTGAGTCTGATGGCCAGAACCTGTGTCCAAAAAAAAAAAAAAAAGAAAGAAAGAAAGAAAGAAAGAAAAGAATCCAGATGTGGTGGCACATGTCGATAGACTAACATTCCTAAGAGGCACAGCTGGGAAGCTTGTAAGCTAGCTAGCCTGAAACACAGAGCAGCAGTGACAAAGCCTGCACTGAAAGATGAAAGGGAAAATTGACTCCTGCAAGTTGCTCACTGATCTTCATGTGCATGCTGAGTTAGTCACACATGCATGTGCACACACACACAACACACACACACACACAACCAATATAATGCATTTAATAAAGAGATCAAGAAGCCTCAAAGCTTTCACACAAGTCCTTAAAATACAGTTGAGTTCTTTAAGCTCCAAGAGCTGTCAGGTTGGTAAGAGCATAGCTTCCTTGCATGTTCTGGAGGTACATTTTTTTTTTTTAGTTTATTTTATAATACTTAAATCTAGATACCTAAAATGAGACTACTTCAACATGTTATTAACATATAAAATGCTTGAGCTATTTTCTATCCATCCTCTTCCTACTAAGTCTTTTAAATCTGATGTGTGTCCAGGTCTTTCGGTATCGCCTCTGCGCAGACACATGCTGTTGTCTCCTCCTTTTAGAGTTAATCCAAACACCTTGCTAGGGGGCCGTGCCTCAGGAAGGCAGGAGCAGCCCCCGGGATGACAGCTCACCTCAAACATGCTAAGGACACAGGTGGAATAAGAGACCTTTAATGACATACAGAATTCTCCTCCTGCCCCCTAGTACACAGTCAAGAGCCTCGGTGAGGGTCTGTGGGTGTGTCCACCTTTCTAAGTAAAACATGCGGCTTTGTTCCTCTTTTGTCTCTTTAGGGTGCGGGCAGAACCTAATGGGCTTTTCCTGGCATTTGGGCTTCCTCATTCCTTCTCTCCATCACTGTGTGCCTCCCCTCCATGCCAGCCTAACTCAAGGACACAGTTTTTCTTTCTCTCCTCCACTCTCCTCCTTGGGTAGCTGCTGAGATCTAAAGCCTGCCTGCTCTGGGAATTTTCTTTTGAATGCTTATAAAACTATATACAATTTCCCACTCGAGTCTATTCTTAAATTATTTTATTAATGGGATAAAGAACCCAGAGAGAAACACAATTTCCCCAGTAGCATACAGTGACTCTGGTAACAACAGCATTATTAATTTTGCCTGGCTACACCTTGTCCAACTTTCGATATAATATCATCATTCCTGTTCCCTTCCTCTAGTCAGCAAAAGAATTTTCACTTACCAAGCATCTATTAAGTATGCCAGGCCCTGACACTATGAGCTTTCCATGTGTTCCTCACAAAATCTGCTACAGGATAATTGTCACCACCATTAAGGAAATGCAGAGTGAATAGGAGGCATGCAACCACATCAGTGTTGCAACAAAGCCCACACTGCCTCTCAATAGACGATCTTACCCACAAATGAGCCATGACTTATGACAATGCCACTCTTGTCACCAGTAGAGAACGAAAGGGAAGGAAATGTTACACTTATTTGTATGGCCTAGGAAGCCAATAACTGATACAATGAGACTGAATTTTATTTTTAAAGCTGCAAGCACTATGTTGGGCAACACCTAAACTAATACTAATCTACTAGTAAACTAAAATAAACTACTCTAATCCTATGTCCTCATAAACTATATATATATCCCAATCACTTGCCAATCTGATCTTTCTCAGGTGGCTTCTCTCCAGCAATTCCAACTGTCAACTGCCAACTCCTCTCCAGGCTCCTCTCACCTCCTGTGGAAGCCCCGCCTTCTACTTCCTGTTCTTCTGCCCAACTGATTGGCTCCTTTCCCCAGAGCCAAGCAGATGCACAGAGTAGCAGCCGCAAGGAGATGGGCATGGCCAGCTGGAAGGAAGAGCTAAGAAGATCTGGTCAAGAATGGAAACAACTTCCTGGAAGAGGCTCTATTGAGATTTCTATAGAGCTCACACATCTGGGACAAGCCAGAGGGCCGCTGCCACTGCTGACCAATGACCTGTGGAAGCCAGAGCCCAGTGTGTGGGCGCCAGAGCAGAGACACAAAAGCAGAACGACTGCGTATTTTTGGATGAAACAATGCCTTATTTAAATGATTGCTTAATGTTTTAAATTATTAAGAAGGGGAGGGAGGGAGAAAGACAGAGAGAGAGAGAGAGAGAGAGAGAGAGAGAGAGAGAGGGAGGGAGGGAGGGAGAGAGAGAGAGAGAGAGAGAGAGAGAGAGAGAGAGAGAGAGAGAGAGAGAGAGAGAGAGAGAGAGAGAGAGAGAGAACATAGGTACATAGGTAGCTGGGAACGTGAGCTGCTAGAATTTCCCTCCCAGAGCCACACAGAACACAACCAAGTGAGAAGACGCAGCTGGCTCAGGAGCCCTGAGCACCTGTGTGGCTGCAATACTCCACCTCTGAGCCTCAGTCCTGGCGTTACCTGCGGGGTAAACCAGGCTGTAACTCCAAGGCTCTGAGACGCCCCAGAGGTGCTGGGGCTCAGAGGTGCACTGGTGCCATCTAGTGGTGGGATAGATACACTGGTCGTACAAACTATTCAGAATCAGCGTGCTTCAAGAGCTGAAAGGGGAGCTCATTCAATTAGAAATCAATTCAAAAGAACCCAATAGGAAATCATGGCCTAGAGAGAAAACAGCTCACGCAGAGCTCCGCGATTACTAGTTCCTGGTGTGCACTACGGTACTTGCCAAACTTCAACACCTGAGACGGAAAGCAACCACTGAGGGGCGCACGGAGCTCGTTGGGGGATGGGTGAAATCACTTTTATATCTGCAAAGGTAACATTTACAACAGCAAGGAAACAGGGAGAGATACTCCCTGCTTGGACATCACAATTTTCTGTTTTGCTCTGTTTTTCAAGACAGGGTTTCTCTGTGTGCCGCTGGCTGTTCCGGAACTCCTTCCTGCTCTGCAGATTAGGCTGGCCTTGAATTCAGAGATGCACCTGCCTCTGCCTGTGCTGGGGTTAAACACGTGAGCCACCACCACCTGGCCGGTGTTCTGACTTGCTGCTCAGATTTCCTTCTTCCTAAGGGTGGGTGGGGGTCTCCACATGAAAATCCAAGGTTCACACTTTTCTGCTAAGTCCCTTCAAGCCAATTAATTGCTGCGCATCGGTCTGTCACCTGTACTAAAGGTCACCATACCCTTGTTTTGAGCGGATATTTCATCTCCTCTGATTCCACTGTCTCCTACTGACTGGCCCGACTGCCACTCAGCCTCGCCACCGGCTTCAGTCCACCTTTGTCCAGCAGAGTTGTCTCATTTCTGCCTGCAACCAAATGAAGACTTGGAGTATCTCAAAAGGGCTACTTAACCCCTCTGCTCTGAGCCCAACACTACATTTGATCCTCGTCACTTTGACATGGCTGGAAGTAAACAGTTTGCTGATGCTAATCTGTTGCCTCACCCATCACTCACTCCTCGCTCAGAGCCTGTTTCTGAAGGTCACCAGTGAGCTTCAAAGCCACTGACCTGTTCTTGTCCTTCTGAGAATGTTGAGGCTTTTGGCATCACTCCCTGATGCTTCCTCCTCTTGGCTCTCTCCCCTCTGACCAAGTCTGCTGTGCTGACCCTAGTGTGTTCCATTTGACTTGTATTTCAGCAGCGTCCTTTCTTCTATCTTCCTCCAATTGCTAAAGATGTCCAGAGGATAAGACTCTGCCTAATAGTCCCAGCTGGCACAGTGTTCTTTTTGTTTGTTTGTTTGTTTGTTTTTCATTGAAAAATGAAATCATTCATATTACATCTCATTTGCTATCCCATCCCATGCATCCTCCCATTCCTCCCTCCCTCCTGTTTTCACCCCGTGCTCCTTCCCTATGACTGTGACTGAGGGACACCTCCTCCCCCTGAACATGATGCTAGGGTATTAAGTCTCTTCTTGGTAGTCTGCTATCCTTCCTCCGAGTGCTACCCTGCGTGATACACTGTAGCTTCTGTGACAAGATTTTTTTGTTTGTCTGTTTGCTTTATTTTACTTGGGGGTTGGGGAAGGAGAGGAATTTTGGTGCTTGAGTGTAGAGCATAGACATTCAATAAAAGTAAAAAAATGTTTTTAAAAAGTGGTATTATTGTCACTATAATTAAGATCAAGTATAATTATCAAGCATAATTCCAGGACTCCGGAGGCTGAGGCAAGAGGACTGAACTCTGGGCCATTTTGGGAGGCTGCATGGAGCCAGCCTTGTCATAAACAGTAGCTATGAAAAGCAAAATGGCGCAGAACCTATGGAACAATATGGCATTTGCATTTGACTTTAGACAAAGAGCTAGCATCCCCAGGTGTCTATCTCAAAGAAGCACTTAGACGTATGCATACTCTTAGCAATAGCGAAATGTCAAGAACAGACTAATGCCCCACATAAGAGACTGGTTAGGTAAAGTATCACACACAGAGCTGTCAATAAAGATGACATCTGTGCACTGCAGGGGAGTAAAACATGAAATGTAAAATGTTTGCCACCCTTTGCCCAGAAATAAGAAGTGGGGTTTTTTTTTTCTGTTTTGTTTTTTCAAAAAGAAACACCTGAAGTATGTTTAAATATGGACGTAAATAGTCCTGAGGAAACCAACTTGAACAAACTCTCATTCTGAGGATTAAAATGAAAAGTATTAAGAGAATTATTAGACTCATAATGGTGGGAGTGGGAGCTCCCTGTGACTCTTTTGCCTGCTTCTGGGGCTTTTCCTCCTGCTGGGTGACCTTGTCCAGTCTTAATATGAGGGTTTATGCTTAGTCTCATTGCAATGTGACCTGCTATGTTTGGTTGCTATCCCTGGGAGGCCTGTCCTTTTCTGAAGAGAAACAGAGGAGGCGGGTGGATCTGGGGGTGGGGGAGGGGAACTGTGAGGAGAAGTGGTTGGGAGGTAATATATGAGAGAAGAATCAAACAAAATGTTAACGAGAGAGAGAGAGAGAGAGAGAGAGAGAGAGAGAGAGACAGAGAGAGACAGAGACAGAGAGAGAGGGACAGAGAGAGAGAGAGAGAGAGAGAGAGAGACAGAGACAGAGAGAGAGGGACAGAGAGAGAGAGAGAGACAGACAGACAGACAGACAGAGACAGAGAGAGAGGGACAGAGAGAGAGAGAGAGAGAGAGAGAGAGGGACAGAGAGAGAGAGAGACAGAGACAGAGACAGAGACAGAGAGACAGAGAGACAGAGGGAATGTACTAAGGGTGCCTGCCCAGCATGGAGGAGCACACCTTTTAATCCCAGCACTCAGGCACTCAGGAGGTAGGAGGCAGGAGGATCTCGGTGAGTTAGAGTCCAGTCTACAGAGTGAGTTCCAGGGCAGCCAGGGCTGCACAGACAGATCCTGCTGGGGGGGGGGGGCGGCAGGGAACATGGACAAGAGGTGGGAGGAGAGAGGGGGAAAGGGGAGAGAGTGAGTGTTGAGGGGCTGGAGAGGCTCAGGGTGGAGAGCTCCCGACGCTCTTGCACCCACACTGTGACTTCAGTTCCAGGACACCCAAAGCCCTCCTCTGGCCCATGGTACTGCACACACATGGTACACACCACCAGACAAGCAGGCACACACACACACACACATACATATAAATTAAAACAAAATGAGATAAGATAAAGTGTATTAAAATACATCTAAGCCATGCACAGCGGTGGATGTCTGTAATCCCAGCACTCAGGAGGCTGAGGCAGGAAGGTTGTGAGTTCAAGGCCAGTCTTGGCTTTATAACGAGTTCTAGTTCAGCTTTGGCTACATAGAAACCTTGTCTCAAAAAAAAAAAAAATTTAACGAGAGAAACTTCTTGAATCTATGATGACATTAAACAAATACAGTTGGGGTGGAGAGTGGATGGGAAGTTCCTTAGGAAAGAATGCCAATTAATGACCATATAAGAGGAAGAGAGCTAGAAACAGAAAGTCACCAGTTGAGAGTCACCTTGGGAACAACTGAGTCAAGCAGAACTCAGCAGCAGATGCGAAAACAGTGGGTGAGGACTGCTGGGTGGCAGGAGGCAAAGAAACAGCAGCCTTTACCACCACTGAATAAGCCAGTACCATGGCCTCACCAAGGAAGAGACAAACAGATGTCAGATGACTCCTGATGTGACATGCTAGTCTCCTCCAAAAGGAAAAAAAATAAAAAATAAACCTGAATATGATGAAAAACAAAACAAAACAAAACAAAAACAAAAACAAAAAAACCCAAACCAAACCAATTCAGCAAGTTGTTTGTACACTTTGGAAATGTGAGGTACGTTCCGGAAAAAGATTTGCCTAGACTTCTAAAACTACCAACGTCACGAGAGACAAGGGGAGAAAAGACTGCAGCCTGCTGGAGGGGAGCAGAGATAGCCAGCAACTGAGTCAGCAGGGTCTCCTTGAGCAGCTTCTACATCCAGAAAATAAAAACAACGTCCCAGACACAGCTCTGGAAACTGGAATTTAGGTGATTGTATCAGATGAACTGTCATTCCCAGAGCGGACATTATAGCTACTTAGAGCTGCAAATGCCCTTGTCCTTAAGGGAGGTATGCTGAAGTAATTGGTGTGAGGTTTGTTTGGGTTTTTTGTTTGTTTTGAGACAGAGTCTCCTATAATGTGGGAAACATGCCAAGAAGCAGAGATGTGACACAGGAACGCCACTTAGAAGGAAAGACAAAGAAGGAGAGTGTAAGAGCTCTGGCTTCCGTGAGGCTGTGTGCCGCCTTTGTCTGGTCAGCTCTGGAGGCTTTCAGAAGGAAGTCGTTTAAATAATGATAAAAGACCACACCTCCCCCAGACCCCTTCTGGGCCCTGGTCCTGCCAAATGGAGGGTGGCCAGGTCATGTGTGAGAAAAGGCAGGCCCGGAGGGATAAAGCTGTTTCCTTTCTTGGGCTACATGGCAGAGCTGGACAGGCACCCAGATTTCCTGATGTTCGCTCCAAACCAAACTGCAAATGCATACAAACTGCTGCTGTCCCCTGGTTCCTCTCAGTGCATCTCCCAGATTATAGTTCTGCTATTAACCTCGGACTCCACCAAGGACAATAGCTGCATTAGGGTAAGCACAGTGTGCCACGCAAAAGAAAGTGCCTTAAAGGGTTTTGGGTGGTGACAATGACTTCAGTAACAACAATGAACCTGTCCCAAAGAACAAATAAGCATGCAATGATTGTGGCCTGTCCTGCCCTTTCTGTATATTCCTAGAAAGAACTGAACCTGTTGCCTTGGCAACTCTCTATAGAGGCCTGATAATTTGAGAATTTACCAAGCTGGGGGAGGGGAGAAGACAAAGACTCAGGCTTTTCCCCGTGTAGCTTTGTGTCTTTTGGGCTCCTCTCCTTCTAAGCCGCATTGCAGACATTGCCATCTCATCCCTGCCTACCTGGATGTAGCTCCCTTCAGATTCGAAGAAAAGAAGCCGCCATGTGATGCTGATGATGGCAGGAAAGACTTTCCTTAGAGGGGCCTGAGGAGACAGAAACAGGAGTGGTCTGTTTCAGAAGGCCTGGCTGCACCTGTGCTGATAGTTTTACGTCTCAAACCAGAATCATTTGGAAAATGGCCCCCATCAGACTGGCCTGTGGGCAAGTCTGTAGTGCATTTTCTTGATTGATTGAAGCTCACTGTGGGTGGTGCCACCCCTGTGCTGGTGGTCCTGAGTGTCCTAGGAAAGCCGACTGGGCCAGGCATGAGGAGTAAGGCAGCAAGTAGTGCTCGCCCACGGCTTCTGCTGCGGTTCCTGTCTCCAGGTTCCTGCCTTGACTTCCCTCAGGATAGACTTATGAACTATAAGGCAAAATAAACTCTTCCCTACCCAAGTTGTTTTTGGTCATGGTATTTTATCACCGTAATAGCAGTCGTAACCTCCCTCTGACAAGGTACCCTGAGACTCAGAGAAATGACAGCTCCTCTAAACCAGCCCTTGCCCTCTCACCATCCAGGGTGAAAATGAAGACCACAGTGTCAATTTCTGAGAGGGATGGCAGGATGGAAGTCAGGAAGTCATCCTGGGAGAAGGTGAACTGGGGACCCTGGGACAGAAGAAGATGGGAGAGTTGCTCTCAGCAGGACACCCAAGAGCACAGACCTGAAGTCTAGAGGGGACCTTAGGGGACATCTAATACTGTCCTTTTGATTTCAGTTGAAAAGAATCAGGGTTCAGAATGGTAGCATCTTGCCAAAGGTGATGTAGCAGGTCAGCGGACTAAAGCTGAGCAAACCCAAAGCCTTCCACACCCCACTCCCTCAGCTCGCCATGACCTCTGACCGACATTCCTCCTTGGGATTGTTCATCCCTCATATTCCCCCACCTCCAGGCCCCACCTCCCCTACTGCCCTCTGCACACCAGTAAGCCCCCAACTTTCCAAATCCTGTCCTCTTCCAACCTGGTCAGTGAGCTCCGCCTTCTCGTTAAACATGTCATTGTGGTCACCAATGAGAAAGCCATGGACATCTTGGAAATCTGGGAAGTTTAAGGTCAGAGAGAAAAGAGTGATGGGCTGTAGGAGAAAGGAAGGCTCTAGACTCCAAGGGCTGTGATGGGGTCAGAAAGTGGGATGTGGGTGAGTGATAAGTAATGAGGGAGGCTTTAGTTAGGCACTGGGGTGGGAGCAGAGAGATCAAGGATGGAGGTGGAATTTGATGCTTCAAGCCAAGGAAGCATTTGACTGAAATGCCTCCTTATATAGGACAGATAGGCTCTGGGGAACCTCTGGGGTTTGTAGGAAAATGTTCTCATAGTGGACCAATGGGCTGGGATGGTTGGAATCTGGAGGACCATGAGGACCAGGGCCCACCAGCACCAAAGGCGTGGATGCATTCTACTCCACCCATGATGGCAATGATGCCGAGGGTCTGCCCGCCGACCAAGTGCACCCAGCCTTTCTTCTCCAGGCTGAGAGTGAGTCAGAGGCCAGGACACCAGTGATCACCCTGAAAAGAGACCGAAGAAGAACATAGGAATAAACAAGCAAGACCTTCCAACATGTGGCCCCGTCACTCTTGCCATGTTAACACATCTCACAGAGTCTCCTCTACTCTCAAGATGTCCCCTACAAGCCAGGCGGTCACCACCTTTAACCCCAGCCTTGGGATTAAATCCCAGCACTTGGGAGGCAGAGGCAGGTGGAGCTCTGAATTCAAAGCCAGCCTGGTCTACAAAGTGAGTTCCCGGACAGCTAGGGATACACACAGAGAGACCCTGTCTCAAAAAACAAAACAATGACAACAAAAGATGTCCCCTATAAACACACAGCCACATACCTGGTGCTGACTTGTTTTATTAGAGGGGCAATTTGGGAACCTTGACTGTAGGTCACCTGATGAGCCCTCTCGAATGTCCGCAGGATTTCCCAAAGGCATCTAGGAGAAAATTTAGTAATTCTCAGAGAGTGCTTCCCCTAAAAGACACAGGTACCCCTACCCACACCTAGGTGGAAGTCACACTCCCTGTTTTGTTTTGTTTTTTAAAGTTTTTTTCTAGTCCCTGCTGAAGGGAGAGAGGAAAGGAGGCGGGAGAAAGACACCCAGACTGCCTTTGATAAGGGCAGAAAGGGGTCTATTTTTAAACCGGCTTCAGTGGGAAGAACAAAAGGCAAGAGGAGAGCAGGCCTGAGTATTCTGGAAGCTTGGTTGGAGGCTCTGGTAAGGGAAGTCACACAGGTGGGTTCTAGGCTGTTTTATCAGGAGCCAGTTATTTTTTATTATTATTATTATTATTATTATTATTATTATTATTATTATTATTATTATTATTACTATTATTTGAGTGCTTAACAGAAGCAGGCCAGAGAACTTACGACCTTGCCTTGCAAACTCTCACACAGCCTCGAGGACTTGCCAAGATACTTGTGTTGGCTAACTTCCTAGATAAGAAAGTTCTTATTAATTCCAGGTGAGAATAGGAGCATGATGTGCTTCTTTGGCCTTGAGATGAAAGAAGTCTAAGCACATAGATAACTAAAGTAATTGGTAGCTTTTGTTTCTGTTCCAAGAATCTCCTGGTTCACACGGATGAATGCTGTATAAAAGCTCTGAGAGAAATAAACTTGAGGGCTACAGTATTCACTGTTAGTCTTCCTGAATACTTCTCTCTCTCTTTTTTTAAATCTCTTTTGCTATATCTTTTCTATTTTTTCCTATTTTTTTTCCTAATCCTCACGCCCTATATCCAGGTACTGGCTGATTCTGCTGGCTGGTTTCCAGCGCCGTATGACCTGGCTCATCCTCAAATCAAAGGAGTCTTGAAAGCTCACCTCTGGATTCCGAACCTGCCACAGCTTGCATCTGATTCCCCAACACGTCTGTTTCCTCATACCTTTGAGAGGACATAACTCCCTGGTCCACAGTCTTTTTTTTTTTTTAATTCATTTATTTATTATGTATACAGTGCTCTGCCTGCACGGCAGAAGAGAGTATTAGATCACATTATAGATGGTTGTGAGCCACCATGTGGTTGCTGGGAATTGAACTCAGGACCTCAGGAAGAACAATCAGTGCTCTTAACCTCTGAGCCATCTCTCCAGCCCCATGGTCCACAGTCTTATGGGCCACCAGTAGCAAGGTTTCCAGCAGAATCTTGGTGGCACTTGCACCTTTCATCCGGGAGGAGCCGCTGAGCCCCCCAGGCTAAGGAGGCAGTGAGATCATGAGGAAATGGGAGAAAGAGGACAACCCAGGAATCTACCAGTTCACCGGTTCATGACCCCCTTGAGCACGGAGTGGTGTTGGTGATCCTTGGAGTGTGCCTCGTGACTCCTAGGCATGGGTTTGCTTGGTGGTCCTCACTAGACGTTCACGCTAGCTAGTGATTCTGAGCAAACCTTTTACTGTGTTGTTTAGGGAGGGATGCTCAAGTGTACTCAGCTGAAAGGAGAAGAAAAGGAAAGGGCCACCTCTGGCCACCTCTGTGCCGCATTCGAGACTCTCCAGGAAGGAGCCAGGGATTGGGTCTCTTGTCAGCTGAGTCAAGGCTTTTCCGAGGATACTTTTCTTTCTGAGAACCTTCTCCATCATGTCTTATGGTAATTTTCCCATGCTTTAGACAGACATATGAAGCAGACAGGGGTAGAGATTTATAACACAGTACATCAAGCAAAGATTACAGCAAAGAGAATGACATGACCAGTGGTTAAAAACAGAGGAGCGAAGGCTGGAGAGATAGCGCAGTGGTTAACAGTGCTTACTGCTCTTGCAGAGGACCTGAGTGGGTGCAGAAAGCACCCACATCTGGAAGCTCACAACTGTCTGTAACTCAGCTCCAGGGGAATGGATGCCCTTTTCTGGCCTCTAAGGACACACACACACACACACACACACACACACACACACACACACACACACACACACACACACAAAACTTTAAAATAAGCCTTTAAAGAAAACAAACAACAAACAAACAGCCAAACAAAGCCAACCAGTAGAGTGAGGAGGAAAGAGCCGTGAAACAAGAACAAGTCATATTTACCACGGGATTTCCCTTCCTATCTCACGTGAAGATCAAGAGGAAGGTCTCAGCTGTGGCCACCAAGAACAAAGGGGGATGGGAGGCAAAAGTTTTTGTTTGGAAAAAAGTAGGAATAGATGCTTCTAGTGACCTCTGTTCAGGACACAGAGAAGAAGAACAGGAAGGAATTCTGAGGTTAAGAGGCCTTCAGTGTTGTAGACAGGATATCATAAGGCCTAAGAGTGAAACTCTATCCCAGTTTTAAAAGCCGCACTTGACATTTGAATCTGTGAAGGAGACCGAGTTAGACACAACAGAGCTTGGTCAACGCTGACTGTGCATAGGTGGCAAAAGAGCTTCTCTGAACAAAGACTGTTTGAGATCATAGGAGTGTTTACCGGTTACTGATCTGAGAAACAGGCTTGAAATAAAGATTAAGAAAAAAAAAAACAACAGTATGGATGGTTTTCATTCTGTAGAGGACACCTTGACCCCTTGAGATGGTGAGCCACAACTTAATCCTAAGAATTTCACTTTGGAAATCTGACACTTTACAATTGTGGCCCTGGAATCAATCCTGACTTGACAATTGGCTGTTGTGGGCCTACATTCAAATCCACAGATTTCACTTCTGGAGGTTGTGTTCCCTCGATTGATTCCTTTGGTGATGGACTCTGTAGCCCTGGGTCTAGATTTGCCTTTTCAGGATCTACTACTCCTCTAGATGACTGCTGTGTTAAACTCACAGATTGCTTGCTCATTTTGCAGCTGTGATTCTGTACCCATTTGCCTAGATCTTATGTCATGGAGCTGTGGCCCTGGGATCACATCTTTACTATGCGGTGTGGGTCCTGTAGTTAACTCTGTAGGTCCCACAACTAGTATAGGTGGTTCAGAGGTTAATTCTGAAGATTTCAAATTTTGTACCAATGACTCTAATTCCTCACATTGTACTCTTGGTTCTAGACTCAATCCAGAGACCCCTAAAAGTCTGTAATACTGAAGTAGCCTCAATAGAGACATCTCTTCTGTAACTGCAGAGTCTTGATTGTTTACCTTGTATCTTGGGCCTCGTAATCAATGCATCAGATGTCTTCCCGTCTCTTAGTTGTAGGGAGGGCTTTACCTCTTTCTCTGTGATGCCTTCAGATTGTAAGCCAGGATTCGGTGTAGATTTCTTAACTTGGAAGTCTTAACTGGTATCCACCGAACAGATTCCGTATTTTCAAGCTGTGGCTCCTGCTGTAATGGCACAGTTTTCACACCTCGAGGCTGTGGCTCTGAAGTTGATGCACAGTTTTTTCCCTTTTTTCAGCTCTGGTTCTGGGTTAAAATCCACAGATTTTTTGTCTCCTGCAATTTTGGCCCCAGAGTTACTTCAGGTGTCCTCCTACCTCCCAACATTATGGATGGTTTCCGTTCTGCAGACTTGACACCTAGAGATGGTGAGACACAGTTTAGTCCTAAGAACTTCTCACCATGGAACTCAGGTCCAGGTATCCACTGAACAGATCTTACATTTTCAACCTGTGGCTCCTTGGTTATCTCTGCAGCTTTGAGACCTTGAGGCTGTGGCTCTGAAGTTAAGGCTGCTTTGGGGTCTGATTCACTTTCCTTTCTGACAACACCCCTTGAGAGGACTGAAGTGAACGCTTTGCCATTAAGTGTTCAAGACCAGCCACAGGCTGTTGGCCTGTGCTGCTAAATCTGCAGTGACAGAATGCTGCTGAGCATAACTTTCTGTTGGTGTTTTAGTTTGTGGTTTTGCTTTTGACTATTTTGGTTTTGATTTTGTTATTGGGATGTTATATAGTCTTGTTATTGTTTTTCAAAACTTGCTAAAGCTATTCACTCTTAGTGTTGACTGCCCTTTTAAAGCCCCTTTTGAAAAATGCATTTTTAAGGATTGCAAGTGTAGTCTTCAACTCTTAAAGCCCGTCTTTTTTTGTTCAGGTGTGCTGTTTCAGTCCTGTAACCCCAGAACTCACAGGCAGAGGTAGATCTCTGTATGTCCAGGGCATCTTGGCTACACAGGGGCATGGTGTCTTGTGTGTTGAGAATGTGGCTTATTCCATAATACACACTTTATGGTGGAACCAGTACCATACGGTATCCATGATGTCATGTATTTAGCTACCCCTAAAATATTATACTCTATACTAAACAATCATTATTGGCCCTGTGCACCAAATCATTGAGAAATACACCTGCATTGCTTTACAGCTTCTCAGGAAATTAAAACCTTTATTGAGGGAGTATTAAAGGAACCAGGAAATGCTGGAGTAAGTGCCTCCTTTTTCTTATAATACAGCATGACTGATAGCCACACAACAGTGATAATGACCTTTTAAATCACGTTTTATATTAGCTCTTGGCCTTTACCATGTCATTTGTTGTGCTGCATGCTTTTTTTTTTTTGGAGTTACTTGTATTTGTTTGTTTGTTTGTTTAGAGACAGGGTTTCTCTGTGTACCCCTGGCTGTTCTGGACTCGATCTGTAGATCAGGCTGGCTTGAAACTGACAGGGATCCTCTGGAGTGCCGGGATTAAAGGCATGTGTGCCACCACACCCAGCTTTGCTCCACATTCTTGCAGTTCTCAGAGAGCAACCAATGCTCTTAACCCATGAGCCAAGCACTGCCTCTCATACACTTGGCTGTGGTCCTTCTAGGACACGTGCTGTATTAGTTGGAGTGGATCACCTCTCATCAATGGGTAAGTCTCTGGAGATGGGTAGGGACAGATGCGTGGCTAACTGTCTTAGGCGGCCAAGCATCCATGCAGGGCTCCTGTGTCTCCGTTGCTCTGCGTGAGTTCAGGATCGTGTCCCAGCAGCACTTATTTTCAGTTTTGGAACAGATGTCTCAACTCTCTTCTAGGATGAGAATGAAGAGAAGTCACACACGGTAAAAATAGAGAACTGACACGATCCTCATGGAGGCTAGGGTTGGGTAATCAATCCCTTTGATAAGAAGAAAAAGATCTTCATCTAAGCAGTGTTGGGAAGACTCTCCAAGGCAGCCCCAGTGCTTGGAGCCTGCAGCACAGCTGTGTGTGTATGTGTGTGTGTGTGTGTGTGTGTGTGTGTGAGAGAGAGAGAGAGAGAGAGAGAGAGAGAGAGAGAGAGAGAGAGAGAGAGAGAGAGAGAAGAGAGGGACATTGAAGCTGCCCTTTTGCTTTGACAGATCTCAGGGTATATTGGGCAAGTGCTTCTTCCAGGTAACGCTTTCTGTGATTTATGGAATAAATCTGACTTCTTAGACTGGAAAATGAGGTTGTTTCTAAGCTTGGCTAATGTGAGCAGTGCTGCAGTGAACAGAGGACTGGTACTTCCTGTTCTTGAGATGCTGATTTCAACTCTTGTGGGCAAGTGCCCAGCAGGACTGCTGGATCGTACAGTAGTTCTGTTTGTGTCTTTGAGGGACCTCCACACTGTTTTCTGTAGTGGTCACACCATTTTGTGTTCCTACTCATAGTATGTGAGCATTCAACATTTTCCATATCCTTAACAACACTGTCCTTCTTGTTTGTTATTGGTAGTGGTGGTGGTTGGTTGATTTTTTTCCTTCCTTCTTTCTTTTTGTTTTTGTTTTTCTAGGGGTTTCTCTGTGTAGCCTTGGCTGTCCTAGAACTCACTCTGTAGACCAGGCTGACCTCGAACTCAGAGATCTGCCTGCCTCTGCCTGAGATTAAAGGCATACACTGCTGCCATCACCCAGGTGTTGGTCGATTTTCTAAGAGATGATTTTGTTGTACAGTCTAAGATGGCTTGACATTCAACTATATATCCCAGGCTGTTCTTTTATAAACAAAATCTCAGCCATTTAATTTTACCAATAAAGACTCAAGAACCAGATATTAGGGTAAAAACATACTAGCTCAGAGAGGGAGCGAAAGAACCCAGCTGATCTTCTTACTCAGCCGAAGTCCCAGAAGGAAAAAGCCTTTCTACTCAGCTCACATCTCAGAAGGCAGAAGGCAAAGTTCTTTCTTCTCTATGCTGTCTTAAATACCCTTCAAGTCAAAGCCTCTCCTTTCTGTTTAATCCATGTCAGATGGTTATTTGCTCCACCTCTTGACCTAGGGTTAACTTTATTTTATCCTGTTTTTAGAATGCTTTTTGGATTAAAGGCGTGTGCTGGGGCTGAGCCACTCTACAAGTAGAAACAGGTTTTTACAGTTTGCTATCTCAGGGTTCACAATGGATTAAATAATTCTGCAACACCAGGCTGTCTTCAATTCATGATTGTCCGGCTTGTACCTCCTGCATGCCAACCTTACAGTCGTCCTATGTGCTTGGTTTGGTTGTAATTTTGTTAGCATACAGACTAGTTCTATGGTTTTGGAGTTGGCCATCCTGACATGACATGGAACAACACTGTGGTTTTAGTTTTCATTCCCCAGAGATCTGTGAAGTGAGCATTTTGCATGCTCATGGGGCTGTTGGTATCTGTTGTTGTTGTTGTTGTGTGTTGTTGTTGTTTGAGACAGGGTTTCTCTGTGTAACCTTGGCTGTCCTGGAATCACTTTATAGACCAGACTAGCCTTGAACTCACATCGATCCCCTGCCTCTGGCTCCTAAGTTCTGGGATTAAAGGTGTTGCCACCATGCCTGGCTTGTTGGTATCTTTTTAAAAGAAACATCTACTCATGTTTCTAGTCCAGGTTTTGACTGAGTTATCCTTTTTTTCTTGTTTCTTCCCTTCCCTCTCCTCCTCTGTCTGCCTTCTCTAATTTTCTTTTCTTTTTTTTAGACAAGGCATTACATGTATTCCTGGCTGAACTGGAACTTTCTTTTTCAAATTTTTATTATTTTATGTATATGTGTATTTGTATGTATCTCTGAGCACTATGTGCATGCAGTTCCTGCAGCAGCCAGCAGAGGGTGTTGGATTTACTGGGACTGGAGTTACAGATGGTACTGGGAATCAAACCTGAGTCCTCCGGAAGAGCAACCTGTGCTTTTAATCTCTGAACCATCTACATCTGTCATGTAGACCATGTTGCCTTCAAACCCACAGAGACTCACCACCTGAAAGCATAGACCACTGTGCTTGGTCCCTTGTTTTCTCCTTTACATTTATTTGCTTATATGTCTGTACATATATGTGTGTCCTTGTGTGCATGTGTGTGTCTCCAGAGATGCCCTGGTTTTCTCCTTACCTGCTGGGTCATCTGCTTCCCCTTCTTTCCTTCCATTTTTGTCTTTCAGAGACAGGTACTTACTGTGATTTAGGCTGGACTGGAATTTACGTAGCCCAGGCTGCCTTCAAACTCACAATCCTTTTGCCTCCATCTCCAGAATTCTGGGGTTACATGTGGGCATTATCACACCCAGTTTGCTTTTATATTTTAATCCTCAGATTACTACGCCCTTGACCCAGAATTTGTTCTGCCTGCCTACAAGAAAGTAGGGATAAAGATGGAGCAGAGATTGAGGGGGATGGCCAACCAATGACTGGCCCAACTTGAGACCCACCCCATGGGAGAGAGCCAATCCCTGACACCATTAATGACACTCTGTTATGCTTGCAGACAAGAGCCTAGCATAACTATCTTCTGAGAGGCTTCATCCAGAAGCTGATGGAGACAGATACAGCCAACCCATAGGCAGAGCTTGGGGAGTCTTGTGGAAGAGTTGGGGGGAAAGATTAAGGGAGATGAAGGGGTCAAGGACACCACAAGAAAACCAACAGAGTAAACTAGCCTGGGCCCATGGGAGCTCAGACTCTAAACCACCAACCAAAGAGCATGCATGGACTGGACCTAGGTCCTCTACACATACGTAACAGAAGGGCAGCCTGTTGTTCATGTGGGCCCCTAACAATTGGAGCAGGAGCTGTCTTTGACTCGGTTGCCTGCCTTTGGATTCCTTTCCTATAGCTGGGCTGCCTTGTCTGGCTTGGTGGGAGAGGATGAGTTAGTCTCGCTGCAACCTGATATGCCAGGGTGTGTTGGTACCCATGGGGACCCCCCCTTCTCTGAGCAGAAGGGGATAGGGAGAGCGGGGAGGGGGCAGGAGGATAGAACTGGGAAGAGAGGAGGGAGGGGCTGCAGCCAGGCTGTAGAGTGATTAAATAAACAAATTAATGAAAAGATAAATTGGCTAGATGTAGTGATGCAAGCCTGAAATCCCAGCACTCAGGGCAGGAGAAGCAGGTGGATCTCTGTGAGTTCAAGGCCGGCCTGGTCTACAAAGCGAGTCCAGGGCAATCAAGGCTACAGAGAGAAACCCTGTCCAAAACCAAAACAAAACGAAGTGAAAAATAAAATAAAATAAAATAACTTGCCTTAAAAAGAAGAAAAGAAATAAGAGGCAGGGAACATGGAGGTAGGAAGGGCATGGGTTCCGGGGATCCAGGTATCGTGGGAGAGGACAGTTGCCAATGGATATGATGTATGATCAAGGCATTGTGTATATTTATGAAATGGCGAAAGAATAAGTTTAAAATATATTTTTTTAAAAAGCCAGTCTAAAATTGCAACATGGATGGAGGAGGGACTCATGAAGTCCCACCCATAACTGAGAAGCTATCGGCAATTTGGTGGCTGCCAGGGAGGAAGACACCTACTCCAGCGCATCCATGAAGTCAGGAGGGCAGAGCCACCATATGAGCATAGTCAGGGAGGAGCCCGAGGGGAGGGATTGAGGGGGTGTGGATTTGAGCAAAATAGGTATGCATGCAAGACATTCCAAAACAATCAGATAATCTTGTAACTATGCTGATATACTGAGTATTCATTTCTAAGGAACAATCTTATGTACAGTACATAAATTATATCTCATTTTCTAAACTGTAAATCTGTAGTTACAGTCTGTGCTCAGAAATCTTAAGCTGCACCCCCAGGTCCCTATAAAATTACTTTTCCAAGTAAAATCATGTTTAAAAGCCTTTCCGCGCTGCCCAGGGACGGGTCCGCGCTGCCCAGGGACGGGTCCATTCGGCGTTGTTCTTGATTCCCGTCGTAACTTAAAGGGAAACTTACACAATGTCCGGAGCCCTTGATGTCCTGCAGATGAAGGAGGAGGATGTCCTCAAGTTCCTTGCTGCAGGAACCCACTTAGGTGGCACCAACCTTGGCTTTCAGATGGAGCAGTACATCTACAAAAGGAAGAGTGATGGTGTCTACATCATAAATCCGAAGAGGCCCTGGGAGAAGCTGTTGCTTGCAGCCCGGGCAATTGTTGCCCGTGAGAACCCTGCTGACGTCAGCGTTGTCGCCTCCAGGAGCACTGGCCAGCGAGCTGTGCTGAAGTTCGCTGCTGACACTGGAGCCACTCCCATTGCTGGCCTCTTCACGCGTGGGCCCTTCACCAACCAGATCCAAGCAGCCTTCAGGGAGCCACGGCTTCTAGTGCTGACTGACCCCAGGGCTGACCACCAGCCCCTCACAGAGGCCTCTTACGTCAACCTGCCCACCGTCGCTCTGTGCAACACGGATTCTCCTCTGCGCTATGTGGACATTGCCATCCCATTCAACAACAAGGGAGCTCACTCAGTGGGTCTGATGTGGTGGATGCTGGCCCGGGAAGTACTCCGCTTGCGTGGCAACATCTCCCGTGAGCACCCATGAGAGGGAGGTTATGCATGATCTTTACTTTTTAAAAAAAAAATATTTATTTATTATTATGTATACAGGGTTTTGCCCGCATGTATGCCTTCACTCCAGATAAGGGTGCCAGATCTCATAGATAGTTGTGAACCACCACGTGGTTGCTGGAATTGAACTCAGGACATTTGGAAGAGTAGCCAGTGCTCTTAACCTCTGAGCCATCTCTCCAGCCCCGATCTATAGCGACCCTGAGGAGATTGAGAAGAAGGAGCAGGCTGCTGTTGAGAAGGCCGTGACCAAGGAGGAATTCCAGGGCAAATGGACTGCGCCAGCTCCTGAGTTCACCGCTGCCCAGCTAGAGGTGGCAGACTGGTCTGAGGGTGTGCAGGTGCCCTCTGTACCCATCCAGCAGTTCCATACTGAGGACTGGAGTGCCCAGCCAACCACTGAGGACTGGTCAGCAGCTCCCACAGCGCAGGCCACCGAGTGGGTTGAAGCCACCACTGAGTGAAGTGCTCTGCAGACACCTGAGCAAAGGGGGGAAAGGTGGAGGGAAAATAAAGTTCCTAAAGTTGTAAAAAAAAAAAAAAGTTTAAAAGTATCATAACTACATCACTGAATTATAATGTACTCATAAATATTTTAAAAATAAAATAATTTGAATGAAAAAATTACCAAAATAGTATATGTCATCAATAGTTTTAAAATTACATTAAAGATCTGATTTTTTTTCTGAAAATTTTTTCCAAAACTGACCAGAATTGAAAAAGAAAGTGTTGAAATGAGTAACTTCTGTGTCATATTTCATCTTAAAATATTGTAAGTGTGTCACTGACATAAAAGTGTTTTGTATTCTTTAGTGTACTAATATAAATTTGGGTTAAAAATGTTTTGAGTGTTAAAAATGGTATTTTTATTTTCTCATAATAGCCTTGTTGTTAATTTCAAAATACTATAATGTTCAAAGAAATCCTGTCTCGAACTGCCCTCCTCAAAAATAATAATTAGACATTTTTGGATGTGTTGCTTAGCAGTAGCCAGCATTTCTTTAAATTAAATAGCATTAGTATTATACTGTGATTTATTAGGATTTAATACCAGACAAGTTAAAAATGAGGTAAGAGGATGCTATCAGGGGCCAGGGTGTAGAATGCCAACTCGGAATGTGGGGTGATGCTCTACAGAAGAGCACCTGCCTTGCATTGAACTGAATTTCTCCTTATAACATTCATCAGTGTATTTATTGAATCAAGACACATATTCTGCTTCTGACATGTGTAACTTTCCATTGCTGCGGTAGTAACTTTTCAGTGTGTGGATCTTCACTTTCTCTACACCGCCCGAAGTCCTCCCCTCCAGGGAGCAGCGCGCTTCCCCTCACCCTTGGAAGCCAGACCCAGGTTCAGTTATTTGATTAGTTGACCCGGAGCTTATGTAATTAGAAGACACACTAGTTTCCCTCATTTAAAAGCCTGTTAAGCGTATGACAGGCTCCTTTCAAGGGAGGCAATCCTCCCCACCGCTTCCTTCTGTGCTCTTCAGGTTATTTCCGAATCCAGATAAGCCTTGATCTGAGGATGAGCTAACCACCGCAGGCACCATGGGGTAAGTACATGCCTTGGGAGCCCCGGAGCAAAGGGAGAACAGAGTGGTCCGTCTCTACGTATGGAGT
This sequence comes from Acomys minous, assembly GCF_964271855.1. Taxonomy (NCBI): domain Eukaryota; kingdom Metazoa; phylum Chordata; class Mammalia; order Rodentia; family Muridae; genus Acomys; species Acomys minous. The sequence goes on from NC_140489.1 coordinate 112,532,172, forward strand.
GCTAACCCAAGTTCAAAATATAGTAACAATTATTTAATTCAGACATTCAACTAAGTAACTTTTACTTCAGGTGTTACAATTTGGAAAACATGAGTTTTCTTGATTGCTTAGATGTATGTCTTCATCTACCTTTGCAGGCTGTCAGCTCCTGAGCTGTCTGGGGACTGGCCTGAAGTGGCTCGGCACATTTCTATGTTTAGTGGAGGCTGGGTTGAATTTTAAGAACAGTTTTAAAGAAAGGATGGTAGAATCCTTGATTTACAAGGCAGCCTTAAAGCCAACACGTGCATGCCTCTTTGGGATTAAAACTAATGAAATCAGGAAAAAGACCAGGGACGGTGGGTACTTAGTTAATTTATGCCTCTCAGACGGAGATCAGGGGTAGGGGAATTAGGGTCCGAGCTCAGTGTTCTATGTACAGTAACAGCTGCACTGACTGAGCACGTATGCAGGCGACCTCATCACACAGACGTACTTATTTGTGAAACATTTCTAAACAGTTCATGGGTGCTTGGAGTGTGAGAAAAAGATATAGATTTTACTCAGAAGCTTACGATTCTTTTTTTTGAAAGCTTTTGGTTCCATAACAGTTAGCACAGTTACGGAGTGTTAGACGCCAGGCCAGATGTCTTTGTACGCTTGCCTTTTCAGGGAGCGCCTTTCCATCAAAGTCATGTCCTGCAGAATACTGATGTAAAGGTGACGTGGGAAGGATTCAACATAAATCATCAGAAGTTTGCCCTAGAGAGAAAGGGTTTGGGCACTCTTATCCCAAAACGGTTTTCACTAACTCTAGTTAGTATTCACATATTTGCTCACACCTTGACTCTGAGGAGACAATGCTAAACCTGTGTGAAAACTCAGGCTTTTGAAAGGAAGGTCCTACTGTTGCTAATTTTTCCTCAGTGCTGGGCATTATGCATGCGAGGCAAATACTCCACCATAAGCTCCATTCCCAGCCTCTGTCGTTAATTTTAAACAAATAATTTATGTTTCTTTGATGTGCGCTGGTGTTTTGCCTACATGTATGACTGTGTGAGGGTGGTGGATCCTGGAGTTAGAGACAGCTGTGAGCTGCCCTGTGGGTGCTGGGAGTTGAACCTGCGTCCTCTGGAAGAGCAGTCAGTGCTCTTAACCGTTGAGCCTCTTAATCCTCCAGCCTTGTTATTAACTTTTTAATACAAATAGGAATGAAATGTTTTCAATCTAAGCATCAATAGAGAAGTCTCAAGCAAACACTTCATGTGCATTTGCGTGATTTCTTTGGAGCAGACGTGGCAGGACTCCCAGTTCCGTCCCTTTTGCTTGTCAGGGAGTAGGCTTGCTTCAGCATAGCCAGCCACCAGTAAAGCCGAGGCGATGTCAAAGACCTCCCTTGTGTGCCTCCCTCTGCTCCTTCCTTCTTTCCTTCAATATCAGTAATTCTCAGCTTTTCGGGGAGCAAACTGGGGTTTTGAAGATCTTTGGAAAGTAGTCTGTTAAAAAAAAAAAACAAAGAAAAACAAAACAGCAACAACAAAACAAACCACCACCACCACCACCACCAACAACAACAACAACAAAGAAATGAAACATTTTTGCATGCAATTTCACATTTGTAGATAGTTTAAAACCCAGTTCATAGACCCTTACCACTACACACACACACACACACACACACACAGAAGAACAACACTGGAGGTTTTGTTTGATTTGAGGTAGGGGCTCATGTATTCCAGGCTGGCCTGAAGCTGTATAGGTAGCCAGGATGACCTTGAATTTCTCATTCTTCTGCCTCCGAGATCCCCAAGTGCTGGGGTTACAGGTGGAGGACACCACGGCTCCTTTAAAAGGACATTTGGTTTTAAATTTAGGACAGGTACATGATTTGTCTAACATTTCTTACTTTCGGGAGTTTTATAAAATATAAATATTATTAAGATAATGATTCTATTTTTCACTCAGGGATAGGGTCACATTGCGGATTCTGTCCTCTTTCAGATTCTCCCTCCCAGCCACCCAATTTGTTTAAGACAGGAGAGCACAGTCAGCCAGCACCTCTCTCACTGCTCCTGTCAGGCACCTGGGACTTGATTAATTACTTGTGCCACTCGAGGAAGTGCCCGAAACCACTTTACTTGTCACCAAAGGAAAAAAAAAATCTTCATTTTATTTTTAAGGCTTGTTCAGTGCCCCAAATAAGACGAGCTAAACGGCACACCACTCAGTATCACACAGGACTCAGTTTCTGCTCCGTAGCTTAGAGAGCTGGGTCTTGGTGATTCCTGCCTTGCTGATGAAGAGGTGATCGTCCCGTAGTCAGACACACAAGACAGTGGCTGCTGTTCAGACACTTGAATCTGTCCATCTGAAGACATAAGGGAGAACCTATCTTGGATTTGTTTTGGGGACCTACTTAACTCAAAGCTATTTAAGGGTTCATGCCTTTTCCTCTTGCCTCAGGCTATGCTGGCATTGTTTTAGTGAGCAACAGAGAAGCAAATATAACATGTTCATGCTCTATAAAGTCTCCTTCCCTCAAGTTTCTTATAGAGTGTGAAGCAACTAAAGATGGTCTATGGTGGGGGGGTGGGGGAGGGAAGGCTGGAGAGATGGCTCAGAGGTTAAGAGCACTGGCTGCTCTTCCAGAGGTCCTGAGTTCAATTCCCAGCAACCACATGGTGGCTCATAAACCTCTCTAATGAGATCTGGTGCTCTCTTATGACCTGCAGGCACACATGCAGGCAGAATACTATATACATAATAAATAAATCTCTTAAAAAAGAAAGAAAGAAAGAAAGATTGGTCCATAAAGATGTATACAGAGATAACTTGTGAGATGTGGGGAAGACCTAAAGTAGCATAGTGATACATCCTTGTAATTCCAGCACTGGGGGAAAACTGAGGCAGGATTAGCATTTGTTTAAGGCCAGCCTGGGTTACACAGTGACTTCTATTCTGGCCAGCCTGGACTAAATAGTAAGACTCTGAGAGAGAGGGGGGGGGTGGGGTGGGGGGAGAGAGAGGAACTGTGGTGTGTAAGACACCCTGCCACCACTTAGCTAATGCCATAATTTGGGGTTCTCCCAACCCTCTCCCAGTATTTCAGGATAAAGAAAGCCAGGGCACTGCATATACCAGGTAATGTTCATCACTGAGCTTATGCCTCCAGTCCTGACTCTCTAGTTCTTTCTTCCGTTGGTGGGGGGTGAGAAAGGCTCATCCTATGTAGCCCAGGCTGAACTCGAACTCACTGTGTAGATCCTGCTGCCTCAGCCTCTTGAGTGCCAGGAGTATAGGTGTGTACCACACACCGAGCAAGGCTTGCCTTCATGAAGGTTGTTTGTCATCCCCTAGCATACGCAGTGTGTTTCCAAATGACATCTGGCAAAAATAAAGGTTCTGTTAATATAGTATATACCAACAAGCTCATTCTTGCAGAGTGCCCAACGAGCTTTAGTTTCTCAGTTCCAGTCAGTTTAATGCTGTAAGATCTTTACAGTTTATTTACTACTTCCGAACCTGTGATACAACCCAACTCATTCTCTTAAGCAGAGGGGGCATCCCACGCTCGTAGGAACCGCTGACAGCCATCTCCCTCTGTGCCCTCCTTTCCCTAACAGCAGCTTCCGAGATCCAGGCCACCGGGATCTTTTCCTCACTGGCCTCTTTGCGGCTGGCTTCTCTGGATAGTCACACCCACCCAAAGCCTGATCCGTTGCTTCTGTGCTTAAGATCCTTAGGAATCTATTTTCCTGGCTGCATACCAGCCTCCAACGAAGATATTCCCAGCCCCCTGCCCTCCGTCTGTCCCCAGGCTGCCTGTCTGGGCTCACCGGTCCACTCTCACAGGCTCCTGAGGACCCCTGTGCTCTGTGCTGTTTCTGGTGCGATCCTGTGTTTCACCATGTCCTGCACAGCTCAGCTCAAGGCAGACTTCTTGAAGCTGGAGCTGGTCCTTTGTCCTCTGAGCTTAGTGCATTTTCCACGCTGCATTGTGGCTCCTACTTATTTGTGTGACTCCTTTTTTGTGCTATTACATTGTGAGCTCCGTGGAGCAGGAGAGCAGGAGCGTCTTTTTTTTTTTTTTTTAAGTCTCTCATTACCAAGCACACACCCTTTACACTACATGCTCTTAGTAAATACTGCTGAATTTAAGACACTATTCTTGTTTAACCCACAAAGAAGCAGAAATCTTATTTTTGGTCTAGCATTCTTTCTTCCTCAATGAATGGCCTAAGTAGAGCTCAAATGAATGAGTGGTAAAATACGAGCAATGACAGGGAAAGAATAAAAACGAGAGCAGGAGGGACGCCCTAGAGACCGAGGACGAGCGGGCCATCTGCCTTCAATAAGTAGACAGCACAGTCCCCGAGGAAATGTGAGAGAATGTTCCAGAATTAAAGACAGTTCTTCTTTCTAGATAACTTCCTAGGGGCCTGGCATACCAGAAAGGATTGGCTTCATCTGTGTGTGATGGGAAAAGTCAAGTTAAGCAAGACATTTCTTTCTTGTGTCCCTAAAAAATAAGCAAGCAAAACTGGAGAGTTACGCGGCCCAGAGCTGTTGGATTAGTTTCTCTGCTGAGGGACTCGGGTTCCTTTGTGTTGCTCGTTCTTGGCACAGCGCCTTTTTAGTCCGGAAAGGTTATCAGGGCTCCTCCACTCGGCCCAGTGGAAGGAATAGTGTGCTTTCTCTCTTAAGAGGAAGCCAGACTACTTCTTCTATCCTCACGGATGGAAAACCTCGACTCAAGGTTACAGCTAATCTTGAGGGAGGAAGGGGAGAACAATCATTTAATGGCGGCATTGAGTGGAGCAAGTGGTTGGGGGAAGATGTGCCGGTTCTAGGTTCGGCTAGCTGTGTGTGGTGGAGGCACCATCAGGCCATCGCCACTTTAACTTCCCTAGAACAAAGCACAGCCCCATACATGAAGCCAATATTTTAAAATATATTTTATTAATTTATTCATATTACATCTCAATGGCTATCCCATCCCTTGTATCCTCCCATTCCTCCCTCCCTCCCATTTCCCCTTACTCCCCTCCTCTATGACTGTTCCTGAGGGGGACCTCCTCCCCCTGTATATGCTCATAGGGTATCAAGTCTCTTCTTGGTATGAAGCCAATATTTTAAGAAAGATTTATGGTAAGGTTAAGGGCAAGCTGAACTGGCAATGAACATAGACTTACTCAGATTGAAGCATGGGACCCTTGACAAAATGATGAAGGTGACTTAGTCAGTCATGGTGTCCTTGTCCCCGTCCGTCTCCTTCCTTCCAGCCTCTATGTCTCTGGACCCTCATGAAGAGGGCTGAGCAGTAGCCTGCTAACTATTGTCACGTGGGTGGAGTGAGCAGCTAAATTGTCCCAGAGCCTCAAAGTATAATAACATCATTAAAAATCAGCCAACACGGGATCTGCCACACCGCTAGCGAAAAACATACAAACCACAGAATGTTTTCCAAGTGAGTTTGTACTTACTTTTTATTTTATTTTATTTTATTTTTTTATTGCAGATCACCTCAATTAGCCCTCTCTGGAAAAAAAAACAAAAACAAAAAACAAAAAAAACCCCACCTTACAGACCTATCTTACTGGTCACTTAAAGAAGCTTTTTGGGACTTTAGTGTGGGTTGCTCTCTTCGGTGTGGGACACTGAGGAAGCAACTCTGGCTTTGCGGCTTTCAGGATTTTAGTGTCAGCTCAACTGCTCTGAACTCTTGATGGAACAAAGTCGCCAATATATGCTTTAGGGGGGTTTGCTATAGTTAGTCTTAGGTGTGTGGGAACTGGCTTCATCAGTTGCCCCAAAGGGATAAACTCTGAAGGAAGGGGCACAAGGACACTTTTTTTTCCCCTCAGCATGAGTTTGAACAATTAGAGAAATTTAACAGGGAAATACAAATATAATTGGATCTCACCACAGTTATATGGGGAAGGACGGCATAGAGTGTAAGGTAGTTGTCATTGTCAACGGTTTTGTCTTTTATAGACCTTCTAGAGTAATCAGGAAGAAGGCTTCCAAAACCTGATGTGATGTTTCCTGCTGGAGACGAGGCACGAGGTGAGTGAAAAACCACAAAGGCCTTGTTTCTAGTGGGAGCGCAGATCGAGGGACAGTGTAGCACGGAGCAGTGATCCTTCTGGAAACAGGAGCATGTTATAGAAAACGGAGTGGGAGAGTTTGGTAGGCCTCTGTTTGAAATTGTCAGCCAAACAAAAAGAGCATTCATAGATAGCAGCCAGAAATAAAAGCCAGCCTGAAAGCTACTCCAGGCTCCTCCCATGGGTATGAGTGCTCACCTAGGATATTGACAAAGAGTGAACTGTTTGCATTAATACACTTTTAAGTTCTATTTGGGATAACTGGGGGTTGAAAAAACCCTACGGGAAGATGACACTGAACTAATGTCGTTCTGGCTTTGTCACATAATAAGGATATGGACTAAACTGGACAACTCATAAAGTGCCATTTGCGGTTGAGGAAATGGGCTTACCGAAATTAGTGAATTTGCATTTTGAAGTTTTATTTTGTGTGCAGGGGGTATGTGGGTGCATTTGACAGTGCACATGTGTACGCAGGAAGTCAACCGTGGACGTCTTCCCTATCACTCTCCACCTTATTTTCTGAGACAGAGACTCTCAGTGAAGCCAGTGCTCCCAGTTCCAGTTGGGTTGTGAGGCAGCAAGCTCCCAGGCTCTGCCTGTCTCCACCCCTTCCTGGCACCAGGTTATGGATGGCGTTTGGGGGTGGTGCTGGGTGTCTGAACTCAGATCCTCACGCTTGCTTAGCAAGTCCTGGCCTGGCCACCTAGTCCAAAGATCACCATTCCCAGGGTCACTAAAAAAAAAAAAAAAATAACCAAAGAGCTAAGGTGTGAAGCCAAAAGTCTGGCACACTTAGAAAAAGTTCTGCACAGTGTACAAGCCCCGCAAGTACTCAGAAGGCAGAGGCAGGAGATTGCTGAGAGTTCAAGGCCAGCCTGGACTACACAGTGAATTCTAGATCAGCTTGAGCTATACAGAGTGAGAACCTGACTTAAAAAGCGTATGAACTTGGGGCTGGAGGCATGGATGACTCAGCAGTTAGGAGCCCTGGCTACTTTTCCAGGGGACCCAGGTTCGATTCCCAGAACCCATACTTCAGCTCCCAACCATCTACAACCCTAATTCCAGGAGCTCTGACACCTTTTCTTCTGGTTTTTGTGGGCACTATACACATGTAGTGGGCAACATATAAACAGCCAAAACACATGTACACATAAAATAGGAAAGTAAGGTATAGTTGAAAAGTCACGGTTTAAAAGCTCGGTTTATACATTCTCATCGGTATCTCAGGCTTGTGACAGTGACATGGGTGAATGGAGGCACTTGCCACCAAGTCTGATGACCTGTGTTCAATCTCCATGACCTAGGTGGTGCAAGCAGTGGTACATGTGAACCACCCCGCAAATGAATAAACATAGAAACGAAAACACTCTGAAAGGCAGACACACAGACTTTATAGAACAGAAGAGCAATAAAGCGTGAGAGCCCACTCCGCCTCTGCCCCTCTTCCTTCTAACACTGTTAGCATTTTGCCACAAAGCCTTGCCCGTCTTCGCTTTTATCCACTGTGGTGGAAACACATGCTTGTGATCGTAGCACCTGGGAAGCCAAGGCAGAGGGCTCACCACGAGATTGAGGAAAGAGAAAACCACACATGGAGGAAGTTGCTTTATGCTATGTCTTTACTAGAATAAACAATGAGTATTAAACACTTCGCACTCAGCAAACAAGGGTCATCTTCAGACAGAAATGCTAAGGACGGAACCCACCGTGTTTTCCAGGGACTCATAATCTAGCGCAGTGACACCTCGTTTATTTTTGAGGGAGTAAATACAAACTCCTTTGGTAGACTGGTGTGAGCTCTAAATTCTTTCCTCAAAAGAAATGGATCTATTTAAAATTTTCCTTTAATTCAGAACATTTCTGGGCACCCCGATTTACTTGAAATCCTGATCTCCTAGAAGGGAAACATCTGAGATGTAGACAGATGCTATGGCAACCCAGACAGATGCTATGGCAACTGAGAAAAGTAGGGTTTCCAGATGTGGTGGTGACCGCTCGTAATCCTAGTACCTGGGAAGTGGAGGTAGAAGGCCCAGGAGTTTAAGGCTAGCCTGAGCTACATGAGACCCTGTTTCAACAAAACAAAACAATAAGAAGATCAGCAAAAGTAGGGCTCAGCTCTTGGGACAGGTCATGGGCATCAGGAAAGAATGACGCTTGGAATCTTGAAGAACTCTGTAAGATAGGGAGGTAGTGCAGTTTCGGGGATGGGGCAGGGGGAGGACATCCATTGAGGGGCGTAGCATCAACAAAGACCAGAGACCAGAGAGGACATGGAGCCACGCCACCATGTTGATGGTGTGTACACCGAGCTGTAAGTGAGGTCAGAGGAAAACTTGGCGGAAGTCATTTCTCTCCTTTTGCTATGAGTCCCTTTGCCTGATGAGCCACCTCACTCACTGGCCCTGGCTTTGGGCGTTTGAGACAGGTGCTTAAAGATCCCAAACCAGCCTCAAATGTGTGCGGCCAGGGATGCCCCTGATCTCCAGGTCTTCTTGCCCTCCGTCTCCAAAGGGCTGGGTTGTAGACACAAATCGCCGTGCCTGGCTGACTGTCTTTGACTTAGGATCCCAGCATAGGTCTGACTGAGTATGGTGCTGGGGCTGAGAGCTCAGTGGTAGAGTGCGTATCTAGCTTGCACAAGGCCCTGGGTCCAATCGCTATAAATGATGAATAATAAAAGTTAAAAGAGAAAATACGTTCCCTAGTCTCAGGCTGGGATTGCTGGCTAAATAACCTGTTGCTTAAAAGACACAACGCACAAATCACGGGGGTCTAGCTGGAAGCCTGATGCTTTACCAAGGAAGCTGATGTAAATTCAGAAACCACTCATGAAAGGACTCACATTTCAGAGGACGCATTTTGCTGTGGGCTGCAGGGGCTCATGCACAATCGGGTTGGAGTCAGCCCTGTGAGGTGCATAGCCCACTTGCGAGGCTGCTCCCTTCCCTCCTCCTGTGTCATTTGCAACCTGCAAGGAGGGCACAGTGGGTTACATGAGTTGTGGTTCTTGTGTAATTATTTTTGTAATTTCCATTGTAAAGCAAGATTTACATATAATGGCTTAACCGGTTCATTTCTGTTTGGCTGTACTTAACCTAATATACATAACTAAAACTCTAATATTGGTCTCACCTCTACTTCTTGCTGGTAACTTCATAAAATCCCAAGGATATGCATGTCATTGGGTAAATATTGTATTATTATTATTATTATTATTATTATTATTATTATTATTATTATTATTTAAATGTTTCTTAGGTGCCATAAGGGCTTCAAGAAGTAAACTTGTAAATTTTGCGAATGTTAATATGTATATACCATATATCTTTTCCTCCCTTCTTCTTGTGTTTTGTTTAAGACAAGCTGCCATGTTGCCCAGGCTGACCTTGAACTCCTGCCTCAGCCTCCTGAGTGCTGGCTTCACAGATGTGTGTCACCACGCTTGGTTCTACATTATGTGAAACAGGAACATTTGGTCTTTAGCAGATAGTAGCTCTGTGCAAAAATTCCAGTCTACGTATTTGTGTAGTGAACATTTTTTAAAACAAAATTTATAATTTAGGTGAAAAGCCACGTATTCCTTCCCTCCCCTAGTTTTCTCTTTTCCAACTCATTAATTATGAAATAAAAAGAACAGGCCTCCTTGTTATTTATATGAGCAAATAAAACTCTGTGTGGGTTTCTTTAGGGAAAGAAATTATTAACCAGAAGAGTGAGTATCCGTTAAGAGAAGCTCCCAGTGACAGGAGTATAAATAACATAAATCCATTTATCTTCAAAATGAAAACAAATTTCATATTCTATAAAATGTTTGAGCATTTGCGGTTAAAGTGGTGGCCAGGCTCTGTGGTGCATGCCTGTAATCCCAGCACTCAGGGAGGCAGAGGCAGGTGGATCTCTGTGAGTTTGAGGCCAGCCTGGTCTACAAAGCAAGTCCAGGACAAGCCAGGGCTACACAGAGAAACCCTGTCTAGAAAACCAAACCAAACCAAACCAAACCAAACCAAACCAAAAGTGATGGCTCACCCGGTAAAGTGCTTGCTGTACAAGCATAGAGACACTAATCTGGACCCATAGAAGTCGTGTGAGAAGCTAGGCACAGTGGTTGCATCAGTAACCCCAGGAGGAGAGAGAGGACCCTGGGCTCCCTGCCAGGCATTCTCAGCAGGCTAGAGTCTGGGGCCAGGGAGAGAGCCTGTTTGAAGAAATAAAGTGGAAAGCAATCGAAGAAGACACCTGATGGCAACTTTTGGCTCCACAGGCATATGCAGACACAGGTGTCCACGTAGCTTTTCTTTTTTGTTCCTTTGGGGAGGGGGTCCTTCTCCTAACTGTTTCCTAGCAATTTCTCCTCTGCTCTGCTCAGCTTCTCCTGGCTCAGTCTCTTCTCTGCACCAACTGCCTTCCCTTCTGTAGCCCGATCAATTTTCTTTCTTCCTGCTCCGAGTGTCTTCTCTAACCCTACTCAAGCTCTCTCAGCCTCTTGGCCGTTTACATCCTCTCCTATTCCCAGAAGTCCAAGAGGCAAACGATACTGAAAGCCATAGGGTCAAGCAGTTCTAACTGTTAAGCATTCCCAAAGGGCCAGTTGACTAGCAACAGGGGATCCTTTAAAGGACCAGGCACACAAAATAAATCACACTACACATCTATCCACCCACACTCGTGTATAAATATGTGCACATACACACACCAAATACCAAAGCAACTGAAGCATATGGTAATTAAGGGTTTTTTTTTCTTTTAAATTAAGCAACTTGTCCTGAAGGAGATGTTTTAGCTTCAGGCTTCAAATCTAGCATGCTAGGATAGTAAGATTCTGAGCTTTGTGAGTTGAGCAAGAGTCAGGAAAGCATCACTGCGTGGTGTCTCTTACGACTGAGACCTAAAAGTCATAGAGAGAACAATGGTGTTCACTAGCGCCTAAGGACGGATGGCAAGGACGTGGAGTGGTGAAAGTGTGCAGGTTTCTGACAAGAGGACCAGATGGCTTGTTTTGTTTTACTTTCTTTTAGAAAGATCTATTGCACAGCAAAGTGACCACAACAATTACATACTGTGTGTCTCAAAATTGTTAAGCATTAATTTCAAAATTTCCTACCATAAGCAATGATAAATGCAGGAGACAATAAACATGCTAGCTGGCTTGATTTAATCAAACCACATTTATGCAAATATGATAACACTACACTGTACCTAAAAGCACACGCCATCATAACACAGTTGTAGTTGACCACTTAATAACTTTACAAGAGTAAGAGAGGGTAATGGGGGGGCTGAATATAATTAAAATGTATTATAGACATGTATGAAACTGTCAAAGAGTAAGTCAGAATATTTAAAAGATAAACAAAAGGAAGACATTGAAAACTTAAGCTCTGTGGCAACAGGTGCCTATAACTAAGGGGCTGAGGAAGAAGCACGTGAGTTCACGGCCACAGATGATCGCGGCCAGCCCTAGTTTACAAACCCAAACCAAAAGAGCCAAGCACCTGATAGGCACAGTAGACGGATATAAAGAGCGGTCCTGCTGGCAAGATTTATAGAACGGTGATGATCCTCACAGGAAGAGACCTTGACACCATGGCGTGAGAACACTACAGATGACAGCTGGGCTGATGATGCCCCAGCTTGGCCTCCGTGAGAAAGGGGCAAGCGAGCCGAGCCTGCAAGGATAAGAAACAGCCCTCTGTAAGAAAATATATTCGGGCTGGAGAGATGCCTCGGCAGTCAAGAGCACTTTCGGCACTTGCAGAGGGCCCAGGTTTGGTTCGTGGTGCTCGCAAGGTGGCTCACAACCCTCTGTAGTTGCAGGTCCAGGCAGTCTGATAACCTCTTCTGGCCTTCACAGGTAGCACGTGTGCACATAAGGAGGGGTCAAGGTGCCAAGATGTGCATATGTGTAGGTGAGAAGAATGGACAACAAGCATTTACACACCTGTTTATCATAGACCAGCTAAACGGATGAAGTTTAGTCTGAAGCTCTGTGAACCAGAGACGTTAAGACATTCAGCCAGCCCCGTTCCTCACTCTCAGAAGCCGCAGAATGGCACCAGGTAGTGCATGACTGGCATCAGTGACACCAGGAGCCTACTGAGCAGCCTTGCTGAGGCGCTGACTAGAGGAGTGGCCCCAGCCTTCTGGTGTCTACTTGTTTCTTTTCAAGCCTCTATTTAGTAAACTCCTCCAAGCCATACGAAAATCCTCTCTCAATCCTCAGTCTCTCCCACTGCTCCAGCCTCCTTCAAAGGATGTTTTAGTCCCTCCAATAGGTTGTCATCCAGGCAGCTCCCAAGCCAGTCCTAATCTTGTGCAGGCCAGGACCTGCCAAGTGCCTGGATGCTGGTAGCTTCCCTTCCACTGTCAATGGGACTGACCTTGAACCTCCCTGTTCTTGCTCTTGCAGTGATGACCAGCACTTGAGCAAGGCTCATTTCTAAGCCAGATGCTTTGGGCCACAGAGGTACAGTGTGTGGACTTTAACCTTGAAGGCATTTGTATCTGGCTCCCAGGGAGAAGGCAACCTTCACTGTCACCTTTGTCTCTGTTACCTCACGCTTTGCCTTCTGGCTTTGTTCCAGGTAAAAGTGCAAAGTACAGTGGTCACCACTGCTGGGGACTTACTCCAAAGCCTGAGGCTCTTAGAGACATTAAACAATTTCCCCAAGTCAGCCAGCTCTTCAAATCATTGGCCTCTGATTTTACATTCCACCTTAGCCAAAAGGCAGAGAAATGATGAGGGACCTGGGATTTTAATCTGGGTCTTCTGTACTTGACACCTCAGATTCCTCCACCTCACCGAGAATGAGGCAGGGGTGTTAGATCTTGTAATGCTATGTCTGTAGAAGATTGGCACTCTGTAGGCAAGTCTTCCTCCTCTTCTCTTTTCCTCTTCTTCTTCTTCTTCTTCTTCTTCTTCTTCTTCTTCTTCTTCTTCTTCTTCTTCTCTATCAAAGCAGGACCTTAAGATTTAGTGAAGTCATTTGAACCTTTTTAAAAATTTGGGTTGATCTTTATGAGATGCATTTATTCATTCATTCATTCACTACCAATTTATTCAGAATATGTGCTAGACCTTGATTGAGAATGCAGAGTAAGCAAAATGTTGAAGCTGTCATGATGTGGAGCTGGGGGACCAAGGTGGTCAGGGAGAAATTGGTATTTACCGTCCACACTTGATAGTAAATGCCAAGGGAGTGAATGAAGCAATGAACAGGAGCTATTTCAAATAAAATTAAATAGAAAGTATAGGTTTTCCTTAAATCCTTAGCACGTAGTAGTTTCTATAGTTGTCAAGACAAAGGAAACCGGCTTTATGGGGGGAAAAAAAGATTTGAACTCTTCTGTCCTCATTCTTTATTCTCTTGAATTATCAAAGAATAAAGTCTCCTATGTCTCTGCAAACCCAAGTACTCTTAAAACTGCAATGATTTTTCGAATGCGTTGCACCTCTATGTTTGTTTAATTTTTTATGAATAGAAACTTCCACACATTTAATAAGCTTCAAAGAGGCAGGTTCAGTGGGCAATGCCTGCAATCCCAGCAGAGAGTCACGTGAAAAGAAAGGAAGGGAGTCAAGGTCATCGTTAGCTACCCAGTGAGTTCCAGGCCAGCCTGATCTACAGGAGACCTTGTCTCAAAAAGAAAAAACAAAACAACAAAAACAAAAAAACAAAAAAACAAAAAACCACTTAAAGCTATGATAATCAAATTCACAATATTTTAGCAAGCAGGAATCTTTTTCATGTGAATGTTACATCCAACTTTACAGGTAGTTCCATCTCTATGTAGCAGGCCAGGGTAAAGAAAGGACTAGAAGATAAGGGGCTTGCTTTCAAATGGCCGCAGTGACTTGTTTTGCGTGTTTAGTCTCTATGCACCTTTGGCTTACTCATCACTTAGAACAGAGTTTGTTTTGGAGACCAGCCTCATGGATTCCCAAGCAGATGAACAGTAGATACTAGAGGGTCATCCAGCTGTTAAAAGGAAAGAAATAAGCAAACATAGTGAGGTTTCTAGAATGCTTTCCAAAGAAGGTGAAAAAAAAAAAAAGACAAAGATTGGCTTTTGAACTAAAACAGTGGAAGTTTCTGTATATGTTTGAGATCTGAGACATTGCCTGCCGTCCCATCTTGTGACTCTATGACCCTGAAAGTACTCTTCAACACCTAGAAAGGATATTAAAGCCCTTAGTTCTGCTGTTACAGTCTGACTCATTCTTTTTCCTTAGCATCTACACCCATGATTGTTGATTGCTAGGTTTTTAGATAATGGGGTCCTTAAAATGATTGCTAGCAATTAATTAAAATGGAGAGATAAGTGATAAATACTGTTGACAATGTTTGGGAAGGTTCATTGTCAATGTATTTTTATTGAGCTTCTAGCCTGTGTAAGAACACAGAACCAGTGTTGTGGGATGTAGGAGAGAAAACAGACTCTTTATTCAAGACATTTATGATAGCTTAGAAAATGAGATCGTTCTATCAGACAATGGCAGAAAATCATGGTTTTCCAAAAGAAGGAAGGATCAGATCCTACTGGATTGGTGGAGAAAGTTCTAGAGCTCTGAATTTCACTGTGTGTGTGTGGGGGGGGGGGGCGGTGAGGACAGAAATGAGCACTGGAGAAGGGTAAGGAGGAGAGACCAGGTAATAGGAAAAGGGAAAGAGTGATGAACAGACTGAGGCCAAGGGCCTCGCCCACACTAGAACTGAGATTGGAGATCAGGGCCTGTGAAGAGACACCATGCCGGGGCCAACTTATAAAAGAAAGCACTCAGTTTGGGACTCATGGTTCCAGAGGGTGGTAGCGTCTACAACCATCATGGCTGGGAAAATGGCAGCAGGCAGGTAGGCATGGTGATAATTCAGTAGCTGAGAGCTTACATGTTTAGACAGAGAGGCAACTTGTGTGGGCTTTTTGTTTGTTTGTTTTTGTTTTCCAAGACAGGATTTTTTTGTGTGTGTAATGGCCCTGACTGTCCTAGACTTGCTTTGTAGACCAGGCTGGCCTCAAACTCACAGAGATCCGCCTTCCTCTGCCTCCCAGGTGCCGGAATTAAAGGCGTGCAGCACCACACCCAGCCTTGGTGTAGGCTTTTAAAAACTCAAAGCCCACACCCAGTGACATTCTCCCTCCAACAAGGCCACACCTCCTGGCCTTCCCAAATAGGTCCAACAGTTGGACCCCAAGCATTCAAACACATAAGCCTTCAGGGGATAGTCTCATTCAAATCACCACAGAGGCCATTGTGTGGGTGAAGTTTGTATTTTATAAGGAAGAAAAGATAGAGGAATTTTTAAGCATGATTAAGAGATGATCAAAAGATCCTACAGATGTGGACACACTCCCAGCAGCAGCGGAGAGTGACAGATACTGGACAGATCCATAGGAAGCTCCAACAGATACTTGGGGCTGGGGCAGTCGGGGCTGAATCTAAGAGGCAACAACACATGGGAAAGGAAGACATTTTTTAAAAAGTCACAAAAGGAAGACTTAAAAAGATTTCATAACTGGTAGATTGTAAGGCTAGAGGAAGATCATTGGTGGTGTTGGTGTCACAGCTGGAAAGTCAAAAGGCAAATATACTAAATGTCATCACTGTAATGCCAGGAGGTTGCATGTGAGGTGACCACAGAACAGTAAAAGCATCAATTGCAAAGAAATTTAAATATGTGTGGGGTATTCAGTTACCAGAAAGGAGGAGGAGGAGGAGGAGGAGGAAGAGGAAAAGAAGAAGAAGAAGAAGAAGAAGAAAGAAGAAGAAGAAGAAGAAGAAGAAGAAGAAGAAGAAGAAGAAGAAGAAGAAGAAGGAGTTTCTCTACTTTTACCTGAATGCTAAAAACAAAAACAAAACAACAGCGAAAACCAAACCAAAACAAGAAGAGCTAGAAAAGAGAAACTGTGAACTGCTTAGCATCACCAGCTTGGGGCACAGTATCAATGACAGAAGGAAGAGGGACGGGAGGCAAGGGCTGGGGAGGGAGTCATTGGTGGTGGGCTCACAGACCACCACACCACCGAGCACTGTTTGCAAATGCCCTACTGCACAAGTCTTGGTGTTTTAGAGTCCTAGAAGCTTTGAGCATCGCCCCCCCCCCCCATGCTACAAATGTAGACATGGAAGACCAGAAAAAGCACCTAGCTTCTCACTGTGCCTCAGGGAGAGAGAAGTCAAGGTCCTAGTTCAATTGAGTGCTCTTCCCATTCCCTGACATTGGGAGTGGGGCATTCATACAACATCTGTCATTCTGTTTTATGACAAGGTCTCCCTGTGCAGCCCTGGCTCACCAGAAACTCACTGTGTAGACCAGAACGGCTTCAGGCTTGCAGCAATCTCAGCCTCTCGGGTATTGGGATTATAGGTGTGATGCCTGCTTCTGCCCCTTTGGGGAACATCTTTGCCTGGTTTTACAAATGGACCCTGATGAAAATGCTAAGAGGCTGAATTTTCCCAAAGCAAAATGGAAAGGTTTCTCTGTCTTTTGATTTTTTTGAGACAGGGTTTCTCTATGTAGCCTTGGGTGTCCTGGACTCGCTTTGTAGACCAGACTGGCCTTGAACTCACAGAGATTGCCTGCCTCTGCTTCACTGAGTGCGGAGACCACACCTGGCTGGAAGAATTCTTGAAAGCAAAACAAACACAGCATGAAAGGCAGGAAGTGACGTGGGCAGCCCTGTTAGACTTTGTGCTTTCAGACAAAGGATCTCTCCCTGTTAAGAACAGGGCGAATAAGCACCATCTACAGAGGGAGTGGTTTCCCTGAATCCTGTTCAGGCAAGTGTCAAGGACACAGCCAAGTGACAGGGTTCTGTGTTTTTCAATACTCTCTGAAACCTTATGAAGAATAGGATTTCTATCCAATTACCCAAGATAAAAGAAATATGTAATTCAGTGTGGAAGGGGAGGGTGGAGCACTTGATTTATTTACTTTTAGAGTCAGGCTCTCACTATGTTGCCCAGGCTGGCCCTAGGTGACCCAATAGGTCTGGACCATTGTGCCCAGCTGTCCTATTGTTTTATTAATTTATTGGTGTTCTAACTTGTCCCAAATAAGGAAATTAAAATGAGAGGCTTAGTAATTTGAGCATATCTAGCCACCATGGACTATGGCTTATTTTGAGAAAGGGTCTCACTGCATAACCTAGGGTGGTCTTGAACTTTTCACCATGCCCCGATCTCCCAAGTGCTGGGCTCACAGATGTGCACCATCACACCTGGTTTAGCTCTGGACCACTTTCACATTTACTTATTTGTACAGGGCAAGGAGTGCACAAGGCACACATATGGAGGTCAGAGGACAACTTGTTAGAGTTTGTCTCTCCTGGTTCTGGACTCTCAATAGAAGGTCTGTTCTTTTTTCTTTGTTCCCCAAACAAGCAACTAACTGGAAGATACTATTGTAGACCAAGAATAATCACACAAACCACTCAGACACCAGCCAGATATGGATGGCTTATTGAATGCCTGTTCCAAGCTGATGGTGATCAGGGTCACAGAAAGGACTCGAGATCTTAACTGTGATGCTGGTCTGCTTTTAGGGCTGCCTGTCTATAGGAAAACCGTGTGCAGAAGACGAAGCAGCGGCGGGGGCAGGGGGGAGGTGCTATACATTTTAAGTTTATTCTGGCTAACTAGATAAAGTATTATCAGCTAACCTTTAAGCTGATTGGTCCCGAGTGATGTAGCCGAGGTGGTGGTTAGGGTCTTCCAGAGTACAACCAGAGTACAGCCAAGGGCAGAGGTAACATACAGTGCTACAGGAATGTAGCCAAGTGTGGAGGTAACAGCATGTATTATGACACCTGTGAATCCTAGCAAAATATAAGGCTAACTTGACTCTCTGGGAAGGTCTGTTGGTGTTAGCTATGAATATCTACTTTAGGAGTTTAAAAACTTTTGAACTTAATTTCGCCATGTGAATAAAGACGGATACCGAATAAAAAAATGGCTTCAGCTATGTTATAGAGAACAGGTCCTAACAGATACATGTGTATTTTTTTATGGTCTGGAGTGAGGCGCACGCCTGTATTCTCAGTCAGTACTCAGGAGGCTCAGGCAGGAGTATTCCTGACAGGCCAAGGCCACCCTGGCCTACAGAGTGAGACTCATTCTCTAAGAAAGAAAATGTTGGATTGAGTGTGCCTTAGTCTTGGGAGGCCATACGTGAAATAAGATGATAATATAAAATAGTAAGACTAATGAAAACTGTACATCTGGTCATTGACCAAGAAAAATTTGTAAGCTGGGTGTGGTGATGCACACCTGAAATCCCCATCCTCTGCAGGCAGAGGCAGGAAGACCAGACCTTCAAGGGTATTCTTGATTATGTAACGAGTTAGACGTTAGCCAAGCTTGGCTGAGACTGCCTAAGATAATAAATAGGACATTTTTCATATTTAAGTTTGTGCCGCTGAATTCTAATAATGATGGGTTGGATGGCGGTCTTTGACTTCGTGAAGAGAGATGAGAGTTAAAAACCCACCAAGGCAGGGTTAGGCTAGACTTGGTCGTGTGCTCATCAAGGATGTACCTGTCAGCCTTAGGTTTGCTGCTTGGCAGAGCACAAAAAGAGAGGAGGTGGTGCAAGCCTCTAATTCCAACACATAAGGAGCAGAGACAAGAGGATCAGGAGTTCAAGGTCATCCTCAGCTTCACAGAGAGCTAGAGCTACGGGAGACTCAGTTTCATAAAACAAACAAACAAACAAACAAAAATCTGCACAGTACCTTCTTGGAGGTCATGAGACATAACTGCCCCTTGAAGGTGACCGGGAC
This sequence comes from Acomys minous, assembly GCF_964271855.1. NCBI lineage: Eukaryota > Metazoa > Chordata > Mammalia > Rodentia > Muridae > Acomys > Acomys minous. The sequence continues at coordinate 112,551,044 of NC_140489.1, forward strand.
TTGAGTTTGTGGAGGCTAGGGGTTCAGGCAGGGACCTTTAAGGACTGAAAGCCTTAGGTGACCTGCACGCAGCTTGTAGATGAGGGTTCTGAAGGGCGAGGTTGTAGTATTAGTGCCTAGAGAATGCCATCGACCCTCAGGGTACGCTGACTACCACCCATGTTTCCAAGGTCACAGATTTTCAAAACTTTGCCTATGATGTCTGACTTCTGGGATTCGTTCACTGGAGCCGTGGTGGAAAGTTAGGATTATTCTGAAGGCTGAATTTTACTGGTATTCCTTGCAGGCCTAAAAGTGCCAGAGGCAGATCCAAATTGGATGCCATTTTTTTTTTTCCGAATGATGAAAACATTCTCCCAGGAGAGGCAGCGATAACCTTGTTTCCCCTCTCTCCTAGATAGGCCCTGGTGACTGATGGTCTATTTTACACCATGCGCTGCTCGGCCACCTCATTTGGGACTTGTGAGTCCCACAACCTCTCTGCTTCAGCAGATGGAGGATTTCCCCAGGACTACTACTTTGATCTCCATTCCACCTCCCATCCAACCCCACCCCCTTCTCGGCAAACAGGCTTTCCCTTGCTGGAGGGAACTTTCTCTGGTGGTTAGGTCTGTCCCTCAGCAGATTTCCAAGGGACCTCAGCTGTCCCTCCTCACCTCCGTGTGGCCTTACCAAGGTACAATGAATGCCACTTTGTTTTCTATTTAAGTTGGTATTTTGTTTGTTTGTTTGAGACAGAGCGCCATTGTGTAGTCTTGGCTGTCCTGGAACTTGCTCTATAGACCAGGCTGCCCTCAAACTCATAAAGACCCACCTACCTCAGCCTCCCAAGTTCTGGGATTGAAGGTGTGTGCTACCACTACTGTCTAGCTTGGAGCTGAAGTGTATCCCTCTTAAGGAAAGTTCCTGAGAGGCTCTTAACTTCCACTTAGCTGAATCCAGCTGGACAACAGGTTTGAGAGACAGAGACCAAGGAGTGTCAAGGCAGGGTAGGAAGAGCTACAGACCACCTTCCAGCCAGCTCCACAGCTCAGGAAACACCCAGGCTCTCAAAAGCCACTTGGACACATTCCAGTGTGCCAAGCAATAACAAGAAGCAGAGGAGCCCCTGGAAGAAGAGTGTCCTGGATTTTGATGAGTTATGGCATCTTACAGGAGGTTTAAACAGGTACTTAGACTCAGTCGCTGCAAGGCAGGCACTGGCTGGGAGAGAGCAGGCTGCCATGTTTTCCTTCCTGCCAGATTTTGCCACACATGAACTCAAGCAAACCACCCAACTCAACTCAACAAAATAATGACACATCAATAGAGCAGTGTTGGAGGGTCAGTGATAGTCCACCTTCGGATGTAAAGACTACTCTGTGTGCTTCTGAGCTAAGGACCTGTCTGTTCCATGTGTCTTGCCTCGGTTCTCACTGGCCCTGGACACACCAGGGCTGTGCACAGCGGTGAGGTAGCTGAGTTGGTTTGGAACATATGTAATGTTTAGGAGTCCCGCTGGCTCTTGGTTCTTCAAGCCTGCTGGTGGCTCAGGCTTTGTGTTAAGAGAACTTTGCTCTGCTGGCTAGAGTAAAAGACTTTTGCTTTCTCACCAATCTATCCACTAATTTTCGGTATTGGGAAAGGAACTCAGGATTTGCACCTGACTATTGAAAGACTCTTTACTTTTCATTATTAATTTGTATCGAGTCTGTGGCAAATACCACCATGTTTCTCATAGTCTTCTCGGTGAAAATTCAGACCATTTTCTTAGAGACTTCTTTTTCTTTTTTCTTTTTCTTTCTTTCTTACTTTTTTTTTTGTTTGTTTGTTTTGAGACAGGGTTTCTCTGGGTAGCCTTGTCTGTCCTGGACTCACTTTGTAGACCAGGCTGGCCTTGAACTCAGAGATCCGTCTGCCTCTGCCTCCCAAGTGCTGGGATTAAAGGCGTGCGCCACCATGCCCGGCTGGCTCTCAGAGACTTTTTAAGAACACCCGAGGACTTTGGGGGATGGTAGAGGAGCACTCACCCCTGTCCTTCAGTGATGCCCACAGAAGCCAGAGAAGGGTGTCAGACCACCTGGGACTGGAGTTACAGATGGCTTGAGCCACCATGTGGGTACAGGGACTTGAACCTGGGTCTTCTCTCCAGCCCTCATGATACCTTATTTTAAACATTGTGTACTTACGTATTGTGAAAATTTGTTTTCTCTCCTTAATAGATGGCTTTCAGGAGGGTGACATAGTTTTTGTTTTCTTCTATTAATTTGATTACTGAATTAAGTAAGCAGATTTATAGATATGTTCTAGAGTAAATTATATTTATTACATCATTATTTTTTTTTTGTTTTATGGTATTTATTTAGAATGTGTGAGAATTCACCTATCTTAGAGAACATTAAAATATCAGGATCCTAAAATGACCTTAGTGATTTACTTATCTTATTTATAGTAGATTAAATAACACAACCATTGCTGTTTCTAAAACCTTCCTGTGATTTTGGACTTATATCTTATTTGAGAGCATAGATGACTGACTATCCTTTTTGCCTCTCCCCTCCCCTCCCCTTCCCTCCCCTCCCCTCCCCTCCCCTCCCCTCCCTCCCCTCCCCTCCCCTCCTCTTCCCCTCCTCCTCCCTCCCCTCCCTGCCCTCCCGTCCCCTCTTCAGTCTCGCTATGTTGCCTGGGCTGACCTTGAACTCATACACCCTTCTGCGTGAGCCTCCAGAGAGTTGGGAGTACACGCATGTGATTCTAAACCTGGCTTGACCTCGTTTTCAGCCCCTTTCACATATAGTTGCTCTGCTTAACTTTTCTTCAGCTTTTAAAGCTGTGTTCATAGCCCCAGGTGTGATGCTGAACTCACACGACCCCAGCACACGACAGGCAGAAGCAGAAGAATTCCAGTTTGTGGCTAACCTGGGCTACTTAATGAGGCTCTGCCTGAGAATACACAAACAAAGGAAATTGTCGATAAGAAATTACACACAGCATTTTACCAGTCTTTGAGCTGGTGGTCACGGTCCCCTTTTGCGTGTATGGCTGCATGCACCACGGTACAGTATGTGAAGGTCAGGGCACACATTGCTGGAATTCTCTCCTTCCACCATGTGGGCTTTGGGAGTCAGACTCAGGTCATCAGCCTTGGTAGCCAACACCATCACTAGCTGCCCCAATGCTCCAGCAGTCTCTTGCCTATCTTTCCCCCAATTTCTTTCACTCATCACACTTGTCAGACTCTTTTCTTCTTCTTTTAACCATCCTATTCAATCTGCTTATTCAAAGATCTAAAAATTTGCTGGGAGGCTGACTTGGATGCCAATTTGGGCTACATGTTGAATTCCAGGCCACTCAGAGCTATGTAGTGAGATCTTTTCTCCCTCAAAACAACCACAAATGCAACAAAAACACAAATCAAGTAGTTACAGGGTAACGACTTATTTTCTTTTACTGATTTATTTTGCAGTGTTAATTAAAAAAAAAAAGCAGTTATAGTAGTCCCCTGAATTCCTGTGCTTCATAGTGCTGTGGCATAAAGCAGTCAAACACATAGACTAGAAAATTAACCGCCATGCATGACACTGCTTCTTGCAGAGTTAGGGCAGGCAGTTAATGCTCTGAGGTGAGTCTCAGTCAGCGTAAAGTGACCGGGTTTACACTGTGCCCACTGGGTGACCAAATACAGTGTCCCTGACTCTGCCTTAGAAACTATGATGCACGCACAAGCCAGTGTCACTGTCATCAAGTGGTGTTGCTTTTAGCTGATACAGGGGGAAAAAAAGAGATCCACCTGCAAGTGCTTTGCACGATTTCTTCGGTGGTTGTTGGATATCGGAAAGGTTGTGTAGACTTTCCCGTCTGATCATGTCTGCAGGCTTTGTCCTCATGAATTATTTTAGTTACAGGCAAACATTTCCTTGGCACCCTTCCCCCAACATGAAATGTTCTTGTTCTCCTAAATTAGAAATATGCACTAAAGAGCCATTCAATAAATGGCACTGAACTGGAAATTAACTCAAGTCTGCTTTCAATTAATTTCAATTCCCTGAAGTGCCAAAATTTCCACTTTAGTCCCAGCAGTAATTGGAAAGTAATAGGCAAGCCTGAGTTTTTGTAATTGTATGTGTCTGTGGGGAAGGAGGGTGTATATTCTAGGTCACTCTGAGGGAGGGGCAGGAGAACCTGCAGTCTTCTTCACCCTTATTAATTTTACTGGGCAGTTTTCCAGCTAATTTCATAACAGTATGGCCATCCCTTTTTAGAGTCAAGTTTCCATGTTTCTGTTTCTTTGTATTTACAACTTTAGAACCTTTGTTTTTGAACAGCAGAAACAGGTTTTAAAAATAAAATCCTTTCCAAAAGTTACAGTGCCTGAGTTAAACAAGTGCAGGGACTGTGTGGGAGGGACATAGAGGGGACCCGGAACCTGAAAGCTTCTGCTCGCTCCCACAGCATTCAACTGGAGCTGTAGCTCAGGTGATCGTGCGTCTTGCTTGCAGAAAAGACCCTAGTTTAACGCCCAGAGGCACATAAAACTGGGCGTGATGGCGTATGTCTACAGTCCCAGCATCCGAGAGATAGAGGCTGGGGGGGTGGGGGGCGCCTTCAGCTGCATATGAGTTTGCGATCATCCTAGAGAGACAGGTCAGTAGTTAAGAAATGCTTGTTGCACACCCACAAAGACCAGGGTTCAGATCCTAGTGCTCATGTAATGAGCTGGGTGTGGTCTCCCAAGCTTGTAACCCTAGCATTGTATGTGTGTGTGGGGGGGGGGGCGGGGTTGGTGGAGACAGATCTCTGGGGCTCTCTGGTGCCAGCCTAGCAGAAAAACAGAGGAGCTCCAGGTTCAAGGACAGTCAGAGCAGGACAACGAAGGTACCTGGTGCTTTCCTCCAGCCTCTCTGTCTTACAGACATGTACAATCACATATGCACACACAGGCATGCGCACACACACACACACACACACACACACACACACACACACACACACAGAAACACAGATAGGGACAGAGGCAGAGAGACAGGAACGTAGATCAATCCTGGAGATTGCAGAGTGTGAGCTGGAAACCATCGCTTTACCTAGAGATCAGCATGGCCAATCCTCAACAGATGCTTTCTAAAACTCTAGCAGCTGTTCCCCAATGGCCTGCCAAGACCCAGCTGCATGTTTTAAAGGCAGCAGAGCAACTGTGTACATGCAGTGAAAAGAAGGGAAAGAGACTGTGCAAGGCATGTGGCCCAGGGAGAGACACTTCCTTATATGCTGGTAGGCAGTGACTCGAAGACATCAAAATCAGAGTAAAGATTTCCCGGGGACTGCGGACATAGCTCAATGGGAGAGCACTCGCCTCTGCCTCAACCCTCATCGAATCCAATCCCTAACATCACATTAATTCCTGGGCTCAGAGAGTAAGGGATTCTCAGAACAGAGCGGGCAGCTTACTGTAAGAAAGCTCAAGGGGAATTTTTCTAGAAAAGTCATGCTGCTTTTCTATGTAATCCTGCTGTTATTCTCCTCTCAATATATGCTTTTCCGTCTATGGTCTTCCTCAGCAGGAGCGTGTACTTCAATGTGAAACTCCCTCCGGCAGAGGTGGTTGTGATGGTGTGTGCCTGTAACCCCAGAAGGCTGGGTTGAGGTAGGGGAAGCAAGAGTTAGAGATCAGCCTAGAAGCCACAATGAGACCATCTCTCAGAAAAGCCTTGCTTAAGCATAAAAGGGCAGATACATTTATTTCTGCACCCACGCAACAGTGATGAGCAGGTAACTACTGTAAGAACGGTGGATGCAGGAGAGACAACCTTTCTGCACTGCAAACCGCAGCAACAGTAGGTGATACTCTACGGAGAAAAAACAAAACAAAACATCACGAGCAAGGAGACCCATCACGGCTCCTGCTGCCATTTCTTAATTTGTGATCCTGGACATTTGCTCTTAATATTATTATTGTTTTGTTTTGAGAAAGGTCTCAGGGGACTGGAAAGATGGCTCAGAGGTTAAGGGCACTGTCTCCTCTTCCAATGGTCCAGAATTCAATTCCCAGCAACCACATGGTGGCTCACAACCATCTACAATGAGATATGGTGCCCTCTTCTGGAATGTAGGCATACATGCAGGCAAATACTATATAATAAATGAATGAATAAACAAATAAGTAAATATATCTTTTTTTAAAAAAGAGGAAGGGTTTCATGTAGCCCAGGCTGGCCTGCTACTCTATACATAGCCAAATGCTGACCTTAAAATTCTGACCCTCCAGGCTTTATACTCCCCAGTTCTGGCATTTCAGGGGTGCATTCATAACACCAGGTTTGTAAGGTGCTAGGGATCAAATGCAGAGTCTTATATGCAGCAGGAAAAGCATTCCACCAACTGAGCTACATCTCCAAGCACAGAAAATATTCTAGCTGGTCCTAAAGCCACTTGCATAAAATTGGAAAATAGAGATGTTTTCCTCCACATTATTAATGAACATGATTCTGAAAACTCCAGCATCTACCGTAAAATAGGGCAAGTAAATAATCGGTAAAAGGGTTGGAGTTAAGGCGGAAGAGTCGGTCGGAGGCAGAGTGCTTAGCTAGCAGATGTGAGGCCTTGGATTTTATCTTTAACACCTCAAAACAAACAAGGGGCAAAAAGGATAAAAATCACCTAATCATTGCGTCTCTGTCTTTTAGCTAAGATCACATGTAAGAATCACTTAATAAACAAACATTTTACACACACACACACACACACACACACACACGCACACACGGGAAATGCTATTCAAAATATCGCTAGCAAAGAAGGCTTAGAAAGTACTTAATAAATTTCATTTAAAAGTACAGGATCATTGGGAGTGGAGAGATGGCTCAGGACTTAAAAGCACTTATTGTAGATGGGTGTGGTGGCACACGCCTGTAATCTCAATACTCGGGGAGGCAGAGGCAGGTGAATCTTTGTGAGTTGGAAGCCAGCCTGGTCTACAACATGAGTCCACGATAGCCAGAGCTACACAAAGAAACCCTGTCTTGAAAAAACAAAAACAAAAACAAAACAAAAAAACCCCAAAACCAGAAAGAAAGAAAGAAAGAAAGAAAGAAAAGAAAAGAAAAGAAAAGAAAAAAGCACTTATTCCAGAGGGGCCCTGGGTCCAGTTTCTAGTGCCCATGTGGTAGATCACAACCAGTTGTTACCCTATTTCCAGGGCATCTGACACCCTCTTCTGGCATCTTTGGGCACCAGGCACACATGTAATATACTGGAAGAAAAACATTTACATAAAAAAGCCTTCAAAAAATTACAGGATCTTGACCAGGCATAGTGGCTCATACTTGTAATCCCAGTGCTTGGGGGGCTGGGGCTGGAGGGATACCACAAGTCTGAGGGCAGACATAGAAAGTTCCAGGCCGTCCTGGGCTATCCTGTGAAACCCTGTCTCAAAAAAAACCAAAACGCTTTTTTAAAATGTACACAAGTTGTAACAAAAAAGTCATGAAATGTTACTGAAAACATCTAAAAACATAATTTCTACAAATAGAAAGAACCTTAATACTTTTGGATAAGATTTGTTTGTTTGTTTGTTGTTTGTTTGTTTGAAACAGAATCTCACTAGGTAACCTTGGCTGGCCTAGAACTTGCTATATAGACCAGGCTGGCTTTGAACTCACAGAGATATGCTTGTCTCTATCTCCTGAGTGCTGGGACTAAAGACATGTACTACATGTCTAGTCTGGATAAGATTTTGAAAAACAAAAATTCCAGTTCTCCAAGTTAATGTAAATGTGGTGTGTGTGTGTGTGTGTGTGTGTGTGTGTGTGTGTGTGTGTGTGTGTGTGTGTGTCTAGGTGAATGCTGGTGTCAGCAAAGGACAGAAGAGCCAAATGTTCTGAGGCTAGAGTTACAGATGGTTGTAGTCACCTGATGTGGGTGCTGGGAACTGAATTCAAGTCTTCTGGAAGAGCAGCACGTGCTTTTAAACTCTAAGCCATCTCTACAGCCCCTCACCATTTTTTCCAAGACAAGGTTTCTCTGTGTAGCCCTGGCTGTCCTGGACCTCACTCTGTAGACCAGGCTGGCCTCTAACTCATAGAGATCCGCCTGCCTCCACCTCCCAAGTGCTGAGATTAAAGGCGCGCACCACCACAGCTCTTTTTTTTTTTTTTAAACAAACTAAGGACTCTCTACAACTTGTCATTTGGAAGCAGAGATAGATAGATAGATAGATAGATAGATAGATAGATAGATAGACAGACAGACAGACAGACAGACAGACAGACAGACGTAAGTGACAAGTCCCGGCCCATGGGACAAACCGAATCAGGGTTCACCTGAAAGAAGGAGTGGGGGATTGAAAGTGAGGTACAGAGACACAAGAAATAATGAGTCAAGTTGGGAAATTTCTGACCAAGACTCTCTTTAATGCAGACAAGTAAGACTTTATATAGCAAGGTCAATAGGATCTATTCTGATCCCTCTCTCCCCAGGTCCTGTAAGAAGAACACAATAGCCTGAGTAGCTCTCTGTAGGAACTTCCTTAATCCTCTGGGTGTCTCTCAATGGGGATTTCCCTACTTCTTTCAAAGACAAATAGTCCAAGGATAGTCTGGAAAACTCAGCAACTGGAAGGTCACAGCGTGCAGCCTAAACTCGGGATTTCTGACATGGCAGAATTTAGCACAGCTCCCCACACATAAGAAAGAGGCCACAGCCCATCGTGGTGGTGCCAGTACTCAGGGAGGCAGAGGCAGGCAGATTGCTGTGAGTTCAAGGCCAGCCTGGTCTACAGAGTGAGTGCAGGACAGCCAAGACTACACAGAGAAACCTTGTTTTGAAAACAAACAAACATTGAAATTCCAGTTCCATGAATGCAAAACATGGCTCCCTTAACCTGTGCAGGTACAAGCTTTAGGTCTGGAAGATAAGACAGTGGAATGCTGCCCTGTTTTACACATAAAAGCCAAACTCATAACCGTCTGTAATGAGATCTGGTGCCCTCTTTTGGTGGGCAGGCACACATGCAGACAAAACATTGTATACATAAATCTTAGAAATAAATAAATAAATGATAGGACTGAAGAGATGACTCAGTGGTTAAGAGCACTGGCTACTCTTTGCCAGGGCTCTGCTTTGATTCCCGGCTCCCAAATGGCTGCTTACAACTGTCTGTAACTCCAGTTCCAGTGGATTCAATACCCTCTTGTCCCTGTGGGTGCAGCACACTTGTGGTACACAGACATACATGCAGGCAAGACACTCATACAGGTAGAATAAAATAATTTTAATTTTAAAAATAGATGGTGAAAAATACTATTATATAGTATTTCTTCTAATTGAGAAGTAAAAAGCAAATGGTCAAACAGAAAACTTGTCACCTCAGAGGAACAGGTAATTTACAGAGCAGCAGAGCTAACCCACGAGCAAGCACATGCAGAGACGTTCAGCAGTTCGGCAGTCAGCGGAAGTAACTATGAAATAGCACCTGCCATCCATCTGCCTGACTGACAAGAGCTAAACATTGTTTCGTTTCCTGATGGCCCAGACTAATGGGAAAAAAAAGGTGTACACATCTGTTAAGAGGGCTTGCTGCTCTCCCACAGGACCCGAGCTGGGTTACATCACTCATGCCAGAGAGCTCACAACTAACTGCCTATCTCTCCAACTCCAGAGGATCTGACACCTTCCTGTGGCCTCCACAGGCACACATGCGGCTTACATTCACGCAGATGTAGACACTTAAATCAAAGCCACCAGTGTGTGAGCTGTGGTCCCGAGGCTCTTCTCAGGGCACTGTTTGCAGTGGCAAAATAATGGAAACAGAGTAAATGCCTAACATGCAGGAGTGACCAACACAGTCCATTCAAACCATGGAGCATCAAGCAGCCAGTAAAGATACTTCCATAGACACGTGCTAACACTAGAGACATCTCTGTGATCCATTAAGTGGGCAGGGTAAGGCACAGAAACACAGAAAACGAGTCTCAGCGGCAGCCTCCTCACACACATGAATATACTGTATATATGCTTGGATGTGGTCATGAGAGGCCAAAGAATGGCATGGAAAAATAGGAGAGATTGATGTCAGTAGGCATTAGGGAGAAGATGAGCATAATAAAAATGGGGCATTAATAATAATAATGATGATAATAATAATAATAATAAAAATAAAAAAAAATAATAAAATGCTGAAATTAGATAAAATGCTATGCTATAGAGTAAGAGGAAATGGCAGCTAAAAATTCCTAGGTTATTGACATAAAAGATTGTCAGATAATATAAGCAAAAATGATGACAGCTGTTTAAGTAGGGGCATTATATGAGTTCCCAAGCATTGCTTTTAACCATGACACCGAGGGGTGTTTGATTTTTTTGGTTTTCCGAGGCACTGTGTAACCGCCCTGGTTGTCTTAGGGCACTGAGTTTTATTAGGGATTTCTTTAAGGTTAAATCTCTAGGAATGAGGGAGTCTTGGTTAGTGGGCACAGAAGCCCATGAAGGCTCCTCAGATCTCATAGTGAACCAGCAGCTCGGGTTTTTTCGTAGGATCACTGCCTCGTTGCAGGTGACTCTAAAGGCTCTGCTTTGGCCCCACAGGCTGGCAGGAGGGTCGAGTCTCCCAAATGCCTATCCTAAAAATCACAAAGTCCAGGAAGCTGAAAAGCTGTTTACACACGGCACCCCATGAAAGAGGGGTAGGGGACATGTCCACATGATTCCTGATAGACGTGTCTAGGTCCCAGGGTATCTGTTCACCCCATTTCGACCTCAGGTCAGGGTGATTCTGTTCCCATGGGTCCCTCTCATGCTGTGAGCAGGCAGGGAAGTCACCATGCCCCATTCAATCACTTGGATACAGTTTATATATTGTACTTGGCAGCCAGGGCCCGTTCTTCTGGGGTCTTAGGGTACTACCCTGGCAGCATGTCCTTGGTCGTGTGGAAGGCACCAGGCCACAGGTTACCCTTTGCATCCACCAGACTCTCAGGGCTGCAGCCCCAGCCATTGCCAGCCACCTTCACCTTTTCCAGCCCTAAGTTGTGTGTGTGTGTGTGTGTGTGTGTGTGTGTGTGTGTGTGTGTGCATGTGTGTGTTAGTATGTATGCATGCATGTATACTTACTTTGCTTTTGTAGTTAACTAAATAAGACAAGGCTTCTAACGTCTATTGATCAAGCATCTTTTTTAATATCTTGAAATCAGTGGCCACACGGATGTGTAGCCGTGGGCTCTCTGACACTGTAGCTCTGAAATATACACATTTTCATTTTACTTATGACGAGGAGTTTTTGCTTGCCTATTTTTAATTAAAAACAGGTCAGAAACAATTTGGCTTTACATATTTCAAGATTTTTTTTCACAAAAAGCAACAAAAGGCTGTCTAGCTCAGTCAGTAGAGTGCTTGCCTAGTGTTCATAAAACCCTGGGTTCAATCCCCAGCACCAAAAACCAATCAAACAACCAAATAAAAAACTGGCTATACATGCACAAGCCTGTAATCCAGCACTCAGGAGGTAGAGGCTGGAAGATCAGGAACTTCAAGGTCATCCTTGGCTCCATGGTGTTTGAGGGCAGTCTGAATACATGAGACCCTGTCTATGAAGGAATTTTAAAATAGCATTATGACATTGTGCCCTGTGTCCTGCCCATCAAGCCTGAGGTATGGGAGGCTAGGGGGAACCTGGCACAGTCAGCTTTTGTAGCTGGGGGGCTCAGAAGATGGGGGAATTGGTCAAACACAAGCAATGGTTAAAATGCCAAAAGGGAAAATGCAGACTGTCTAAGTGAGGCTGAACCTTTGAGTTCTCTACTTATTTGTGTTAGATTGCATCCTGAACTTGCAGCTTTGTGTCCAATAGTCCTAACAGCCATAAAGCTTGTCCTGTGTGCAAAGGATGCCAGGGCTGAGAATGGCAAATAGAAACAGGTGTATTGCCCTTCTTTCTTTTTTTCTTTCTTTCTTTCTTTTTTCCCTTTTCTTTCTTTCTTTTTTAGTTTTTGGAAACAGGGTTTCTCTATGTTATCTTGGCCATCCTGGAATCACTTTGTAGACCAGGCTGGCCTTGAACTCACAGCAATCCACCTGCCTCTCCACCTCCCGAGTGCTGGGATTAAAGGTGTGCGCCACCACACCTGGCCTTCTTTCTTGTTCAGACCTTCGTTCAGAAGGTAAAGCTAACTAAATCCATTTGGTTGGATCTAAAAGAGAATGTAGCATATTGAAAACTATCGTATGTTTTAGCAATGACCTTCATAGTTATAAAATTATATGTGCGGGCCAGTAACATGGCTCAGCTGTAAAAGCACATGCCTTAGGAGACTGATGACCCAAGCTCGGTCCCAGGACCCATGTTAAGGTAAAAGGAAAGCCCCAACTCCACAAAGTTGTCCTCTGACTGCCATATGCATGTCATGGGATGTGATCCTCTCCAATAATAATAAATTAAAACATCTGACTTTATTTTTTTTATTATTTATTTATTTTTATTTTTATTTATATTGATTTCATTTATTTTATTTCATGGTGTTTTTTTGGCCTGGTTGTATGTCTGTAAAGGTGTTGGATTTCCTGAAGTCACAGACAGTCGTAAGCTGCCATGTGGGTGCCAGGAGTTGAACCCAGGTCCCCTGGAAGAGCAGCCAGAGCTCTTAACCACTGAGCTATCTCTCCAGTCCCTGACTTTAAGTTTTAAGTTCAAGTTTACTCAATTTAGTGATTTATTCTTCTGAAATCGCTTAGCCTTAAGCCGTGTTTGGTGCTTAAAAGCTAACCCGTTAAACCAGTCTAGTGTTTTCCCCCGTACTACCAGATGCCCTTTATGCTTTAACCGGCAGGTGCAGGGAAGGGAAGGTGGCCTGATCCGGAACGATGCTGCTGCTGCTGCGATGCTGAAGACGGAGCTGGAGGAGAGAAGCAACAGGCACCATGGAAAAAACCAAATCAAAGCAAGGTCAGATCTCCATCTTTGCTTTGTAACTGAGGATTCAGGCAACCCAGGGGTCAGTCCATCTCACCTCTGTTTGCGAACCCCATTCTCCTATCACCATCTTGGGGACCTTGAAAAGCACAGGCTTGCCGAGACATGGAAAATGCCATGGGTGTAACATGGCTTGAGTCCTCCTCTTCTGTTTCCCATTGATGGCTTTAGGACTACCGCAAGACATGCTGAGTAAAGTGCCTTCCTCTAATGACACCCAGCACCTTCTAGGCTCTCCTAGAACAGGTGGATTCTCCTTTCACTGTTTACTAGACAGAAGCTACACATTGGAATCACTCTGTGGTTGTTCCCAATAGAGAAAGTGGCTATAGAGTAGTCAGGTGACAACTACAAAGTGTCACATTTAGGCCTGATGTCTCCTTGGTCTGTGGTTGTCAGTCTTGGTTTCTGCTATTCGTTTGGACATAATATAGCATGGGCTAACATATCCTTACTTACGTTTGTATGAAGAGTTTTGATAACTTCAAACCATTGGTTTTTTTTTTTTTTTTTAGGGATATCCTCCACCAATCTCAAGGCTGAGATTATTATGTATTAGCTATGAACTTACCATATAAGGCTGGCTTCTCTAAGGAGGGCTTTCTATACCAGTATGCCTAAGGAGAGCAATGTACACACCCGTGCAGCCAAAGGCTTGCAGTCAAGAGTTTCAGGAGAGCTGCTTGCTTCGTGCAGTGTGACCTTTGTAAAATGTGACCCACCATGGGAATAGCAGCAAAACGGCTGAGCACATGCCATGCATCAGTCTTGGCCTCATCTTCATGGCCAACTGGTGTGGTCCTGAAAGATCCTTTCTAAGCCAACCTGGCTTTCTCCCCAGGTTGTAAGTGATTTTTTTTACAGCCCGCACCATCAACCTTGCTTCCCTGTGCCTCCAGACTCTGCTTTCTTTCTGCCTATAATCTTCCAGGAACTTTCCATTGGCGATTCTTTCTATCATCCCTGCTGCCTGGCTGGACAAGAGTCCCTTAGCTGCCTGTGGCCGTGAGATGAGGGCAGAGTGTAGAAGTTCGGCAATGATCAGAGAGAGGAAGGAGAAGAAGGGGTTATTTTACGTTCCTCCCTGAGATCAGTATGTGGCAGCTAGGTGCTCACTGGCTGGATTTTTTCCCTGTGGCTGTGATAACATACTCTGACCAAAGCAACTGGAGGACGATGGGTCTAATTTGCTCATAACTCCAGGTGGCAGCCCATCATGGCAGGAAGTCACAGCAGCAGGAGCCTGAGAGACCTTGCCACGTTCCAGCCACGCAATAGTGTTTGCCTTCTCCATTTTCTTTAAAAAAGTTTTTAAAAATGTGTATGAGTGCTTTGCCTGCATATATGTATGTGCACCATGTGTGTGCTTGGTGCCTACAGAAGTCAGAAGAGGGTGCCATAATTCTCAGAACTCAAGTTACAGATGGCGGTGAGCCATCATGTGGGTTCCAAACCCATGTCCTCTGCAAAAGCAGCAAGCAAGGGTTCTTTTTGTTTGTTTGTTTGTTTGTTTTTCGAGACAGGGTTTCTCTGTATACAGCAAGGGTTTTTAATTGCTGGGCCATCTCTCCAGTCCCTTTCCCTCCCCAGTTTATACAGTCCAGGATTTCCACCCTGCTCAGGGAATGATCCTGCCCCCAAATTAACACGAATTAACCAAGACAATCCCCCAAGGGCATTCTCAGAGGTCAACCCTGATCTAGACAGTCCCTCACAACTGTGCCCAGAGGTTTTTACCTCCTAGGTGAAGAGTTCATGGTCCATCCCAACCATAATGCTGGCAAAAGAGCAGCTGTCCGCTCAGGTAAGCTTTAGCCAGCCCCACGAGCAGCATGGAGGTGCCCTCAGAGCACCCCCTGCTAGCCAGCTCCTGCCGCCACATCACTGAGTTTGGTTACTTTATCCCCTACATGAGGGTTGGCCAGGCAGAGCAAGTTGTGTTGGTTGAACAAAGCTCTTTCTCCCTGCAGGAGAGAATGAACACATGCCGGTGAGCAACCCTTCCACACAGATCTACCAGGTAAAGACAAGCGTGTTGTCGTGAGTACTGTCACGCGAACGGTGGCGACTGTCCTTTCTGTGCGGTGATTTTTAGCACGTAGGTGCTTCCCCATGTTTCCTGACATATGTTCCTTTAACAAGGCCAAGGGACAGGTAGGGCTGAGGCCACTCACATTGTACCTTTGAGAGAACTGGGTGGCAGGAAAAGTTATTGTTTGCAAAAATACAGCACCTATGCCTCACCTCGGCTCTCTTTCTCTTGCCTATGCCACTGTCACTGTGGTCACAGGCCATCAGAGGGGGCGCAGGGAGAGCTACCTTTTCTCAGCCAGGTGTGGTGGTGCACATCATAACTTCTAACACTGGCCACCCTAAAACACAAGTTCCACAAGTTCAAGGCTAGCCTGGATTATATAGTGAGACCTTGTGTGAGAACATTGTAAAAATATGCTTTTGTTTGTTTGTTTGTTTGTTTTGAGACAAGGCCTCTCTGTATAGTATGCCTGGCTGTCCTGGGACTCACTCTGTAGCCCAGGCTAGCCTGGAACTCAGAGATCCACCTGCCTTTGCCTCCTGAGTGTGGAGATTAAAGGTGTGCACCACCACCTGAGTAAAATATGCTTTTCTCAATTACTTCTCCCTTCCAATGGAGAACTGAGAATTAAACATATATTAGCATTACAAATGCTTAAGTATGGTGACAGGAAAAAAAATTAAGTTCATTTTCAACAATGGCAATAATTAGATTCTTTACAAAAGCAATCAAAGTCTTGCAAAGTATTTTTGCCACAAGCATTCTAGCAGGCAGCCTTAACTGTGCAAATAGGGTTTATTTGGCTTCTATATTCCAACCAGAAATTGAATTAAAGTTCTGTCCTTAGCAATTATGGGTGTTTACTCTGCCACACTTCGTCTTGTAAAGGCAGTTTGAGCTTTGTGCTTCTCTCTAGACATAACACTGTTGTTTGGAATACACAAGAAAGAACTGACAGAGCTTAGCGGGGCCTGGGGGCAAAAGGCTCTTAATTTTTTTTACACTTATTTAAATTTATTATTAGTGTATGTCTGTGTGTGCATGTATGTGGCACCCATGTGGTGGCCAGTTCTCTCCTTCTACCATGGGGGTCTCTGGGATGGAACTCGCGCTGTTGGGTTTGTGAGCCAAGGCAGCTTCACCCACCGAGCAATGCCAGGGGCTCCTTAAGTTGGGTTTTTAAGCTGCTTCAAGCAGGAAGACAGGAGCACAGGGGAACAGAGGACTCAGAGGAACTATTATTTAGACTGTCGGAGTTTAAACTCTGGTAAAGCCAACGTAACAGCTTGCTCGCAGAAGCGTCCTGCAAGAGTTTATAGTTCTGGGCCCAGCTGGAGCATAAAGCAGCGTTACCTGTGTGGCTCTTAGGTCAGCAACGGGAAGGAGCAGGAGAAACAGCTTTGTTTCCATTCAATCCATAGATCATGAATAGTTATTATGTGCAATGACTATTTGGTGAATAGTTATTACGTGCAACGAATATTTGGTGAATAGTTATTACGTGCAACATCTACTGCTTAGCCCAATGGGAAATTAAACAGCTGAAACAGACTTCTTCATTGGTGTGTGTGTGTGTGTGTGTGTGTGTGTGTGTGTGTGTGTATGTGTGTGTGTGTGTGTGTGTGTGTGTGTGTGTGTGTGTGTGTGTGTCCACAACCTAGAAAATACATCGATGAACAGCTTAGATGAGGCAGGCTTTTGAAAAGGCTGCAGTGAAGCCATTGCTATAATTCAGTAGAGAAGATTACTGTTGACAGAAAGATTTGACCAAAGTACCCAAGGACAAGCCAATCACTGGACGATGGACGATTAGGAGAGATCACGTCAGGCAGGGTGGCCAGCTTGAAGAGAGCCTGGGGACAGGGGCAGGCCTCCTCGATGCTGATGTGATGCCTCACGGGTCCAAGGCCTCTAAATGTTTTCCCTGCTTACCTCCGTCTGCTCTCCTCTGACCGGCCTGCCGCCTTTTTCAGTGAGTGTGCACACCTCTTGAAAGTCAGCTATGGTTTGAAATCTATTATAAATATGTGGGTCACTCCCTTGATGTTGGCCAAATTTAGCCGTGGAGGGGGATGGTCCCGTTATCTCACTGTGTCACAGATTCCATGCTTCACGCTGGAGTGTCCGGAGCTGGAAAGGTGTGTTTGGTCTATATGGCCTCTGCCATGCCTTGACGATTCCACTATTGTTTTAAAAGAACACTTCACGAATCTGTTAATTCCAAGCAACTTTTATCCAAGAAGGAGCATTCAAGGAAGAGGAAAGCAGGCAGGGAGGGCAGGTAATTGTAAGAAAAGACGGTCTGCATTAGAAAGGACAACAGTGCTGAAAGAAAATGTGAATTTTTCTCCACTTTTTGGCAGATTCCATCTTGAAGATATTAGTATATTAATCTGATTTTAAAAAAGAACTGTCCAGGACAGGACACGGTGGCACAAGTCCAGACAGAGGCAGGCAGATCTCTGTAAGTTTGAGGCCAGTGTGGTAAGCAGAGTGAGTTACACGGTAGTCAGGCTGCAGACTGAGACCCTGTGTCAAAATAAATCTTTTTTTCCTGTCTCCTAACCTACAATGTAAAAGGTAAAGCAAGGACTTAGTGCTTTGCTCTTGGTGCTCTCAGCATAAACCACAGTGCTTGGTATATAGCTCGTGGGCAGCACACAGCAGTTGAACAAATGAGTGAGGAACTGGAAGATGTACGCGCTGTTTTATGCTAAAAAGTCTGATGCAGCCTCTCAGTCCGGTGGGAGAGAGTGTTGGAAAAAAAGAAGAGCTCTACTCAAAACAAATTAAAAGCTTAAATATCAGTAAAATCAACTGGGTGTGGTGGAGAGTGGCACAGACTTTTAAATGCCAGCACTCGGAAGGCTGAGGAGGGCAAAGGCAGGAGCATCAGAAGTTCAAGGCCAGCCTGGACTACATGAGACCCTGTTTCAACGAAATAGAAAATCTAGGAAGAAGTGCAGGCAGCAGGACTGAGGCCATGTCTCAAAACCAGAACTCCAACCCAAACAAACAAGAACCTAGGGGGGAAAACATGAGGGGCAGAAAAATGAACAAACAAAAGCGAATGAACCAACCCTCTGTAGCATGAGTTTAGCCCTACGGACATCTCTCATGTACTACAGCACAGAAGGAGATGTGGACGCTAATGACATAGCGAAGTAGTGAGAGCTTGGTTAATTTTCACTTTTCAAAGTCGCCCGTGTCTCTTTGTAATGGAAACATCCATGGCGGAGAGACAGGGAGAGCTCCATCTCCCTCAGACACCTGCCAAGCCCTCAGAGAGCTCCTCAGGCAGCACTGGATCCTTGGCCACACCATGGAAAGGACGTTCAGGAAAAGCCAGTGTGAAGGAAGCAGAGTTGAAATTCACTGACAGAGACTGTAAGCACAAGGCTTAAGAGTGAGGAAGAAAGTGCGGAGACCCCCAAAGTACAGGGGTTGGCTTTTCAGAGAGCCTCTGGGCTGTCTTTATGGTGGTTACACACAGGATTTGGCCGTTTCTGAACTCATTCTCTCCAGAGTCTGTAAGGAATTCAAATGAAATCACAGTTTGTGTCCCAAAATCATCTGATGAGCTGACAGTTTGATGAGAACTTTAGAATACACGAGAGCCTGGCAGATCCCCAGAACCCGGTCAAAGCCAGGCACAGAACACATCTGTAATTCAGTGCTCTCATGAGGAGTTGAGCGGAGTGGGTGGGAGAGTGCACTATAGCTCAGGTGCACTAGACTGCCTTATCCACTGGGGGGCAGCAAGAAACACTGCCCTAAACAAAACAGGAAGTGAGGACACACTAAACAAAACAGGAAGTGAGGACACACTAAACAAAACAGGAAGTGAGGACACATTAAACAAAACAGGAAGTGAGGACACACACACACACACGCACACACACACATGCACACACACACACGCCATTAAAAAAGAAAGCTAATCGTTTTGTTTGTGAGAATATCTGAGAGGAGTGAGGCTCTACCCAACGTCACATACATCCAAGCCTTACGCCTCTTTTATTGTTGTAAATATTGTCTCTATGTCAACAACCTTGCCAGCAAGCAGTAATGATATTGGAATTTTTTGCTTCTCAGTTGACAATAGACTTCAGGCAGTGGGAGGAATCCCTCTCCTTTCTCTGTCCCTATAATTTCTGTCTTCCTGTCTTGCCTCAGAGGTAGTTTAAAGAAATAAATTATCTGGCCAAAAGACTTCTAACTGCATAACTATGGGCTGGGTTTATGGTATCATCTTATGGTGGCTCATGTCTGTTAACCTAGCAGGAGACAGAGAAAGGAGGATTACAGCAAGTTTGAGACCATCCTGGGATATATAGTAAGTTTTAGGTTAATCTGAATTAAATTACTCAATGCCTAGTTTAAACACAACATTTTTTTTTTTTTTTTGGTTTTTTTTTTGGTTTTTCAAGACAGGGGTTCTCTGTGTAGCCCTGGCTGTTCTGGAACTTATTCTGTAGACCAGGCTGGCTTCGAACTCAGAGATTCCCCTGCCTCTACCTCCTGAGTGCTGGGATGAACGCATGCATCATAATGCCTGGTTAAACACAGCATCTTTGAGGATCAATAAAGAGAGCTAACTGGAAGATGGAGGTTCACAGAAAAAACAAAAAACAGGTTTTCTCTGCAGTTTGATTAAAGGCAAAACCAAAACAGTAACTTTGGCATCATGAGGAACCCCTGGGGTTGGTAGGAATTTCGAATGACTTGTAGAAGTTGCCCAAATATCGACATTTATGAGTTTACAAAGTTCCTAAGACCCAACACAGACCCTTGAACTGGCCTCATAGTAGCTCCCGACCTTGGTAGTATTTTGGGGAGCAATGGGAAGGCTGTGGAAAACACAAGTTGGAATTCATGAATATTTAGTTTGAGGCTCAAGAAATGTTTGATAGAGAAAGGAAGATAACTACTAGAGTCATCTTGTGAAGGTTAGGAAGTCAAGAAAGAACATTAAGAAGTGAAAATTTAGAGCAGTAGTTAGGAAGAATTTGGACTCTTCTCCGATTTTTAAGTCTAAGATGCCTTCTGTGGAACCTAGGCTGTGAAGCTCCAGTCTCCCCTCAACCGGCCTCCAGCCGCAGGGGATTGTAACCTCTCTAGATCAGCTCCATGACAAAAATGAATGAGATGAGGAACATGTTCAACTCGTTGGACAACATGGTAGACTCGGTTCTAATCCTTGGGATGAGGCGTGGGCTGTCGGACTGGAGAGCTGAAGAGAGCACCATGTGCAGACTCTGTCTTCCACCTGGGCACAGTGGCTCATGCCTGTAATCCCAAGGCAGAGACAGGCAGATCTCTTTGAGTTCGAGGCCAGCCTGGTCTGTGAAGCAAGTCTAGGACAGCCAAGGGTACACAGAGAAACGCTGTCTCAAAAAACCACAAAACAACAACAACAACAACAAAAACAAACAAGAAAGAAAGAAAGAAAGAAAGAAAAGGCTGTGTCTTCCAAGTCCTTTTACTCAGAAGGTCAGGTTGGGATGCAGGACCAGTCTGCCCACAGCTGAAGATGGCTTTAAGAGCCCAGGTGTCTCACAAGTGACTCCTCACCTCAGGCGCGTGGCTGTGTTCACATGGCTGCCCCTCCCTGGATGGTCTCGGTTCGGATGCTTCTTATGGGCGGGCAGTAGGGGCTACTTCACGCAAGCATGTGGGGAGAAATGTGCTGAGAGTCCAAAACAGTTACGGAATTCCCAGAATCCCTGTATATGGTCATTCGAGAATGCATCTGAATTTCTACTTTTTGAGAGTAGAGGTTCTACTACAGCTGAGGAAAAGTCCTTTTGGCATTTCCGTTGTCTCTGCTGTTGTCATTTGCTGTTGTCTACCAGGGGCAGCCGTGACAACACCACCTGTCTCCATGGGTAGCACTTCCCTTAGTATACTTATCCCCCAGGCAGGGGTAGGACCATCTCAGGGCACTGTAACGAATGCCAAATTGCCCCTTCCCAGTTTTAAAACCAGCATGATTTTTGTTTTGATGTCACAAAGATTAATTAAAAATGCTTGGCATGAGGGGCTGGTGAGGTGCTTCATTGGGTAAAGGAGCTGGCTGGCCAAGCCTGGTGACCTAAGTTTGATATCTCAAACCCACGTAAAGGTGAGAGGAGAGAATCCACTGCACACACAGTGCTGTGTCTGACTTCCGTGTGTGTTCGTACGCTCCCCACAATCAAGTGTGCAAGCACACAGTAATAATAACTCACAAAAAGGATTGGAACACAGGCTCTGTTTATTCTCCCAGAACAATGGCTTTGGTTCCTCCTACTCCTTCCTAAACCCCAGTTCTTGAAGAAACCATTAGTGAAAACAACAGAACCCAAACATCTGTAGCTAAGTGATGTGGAGAGTGGCAGAGCAGGTTAAGATCAGGATGAATTGGTTTTGGAAATGTCTAGAATTTCGCACATGTGGAAACATGTGTGGATTGTCAAGGTGCCTGGACTTTACAGTTAGCTCCTCACTTGGTAGGTATTTAAAATTATATTTATATGTATATGTATATGCCTGTGTGTGGATTTGTGTGCATGAGCGCAGTGCCCAAGCAGGCCAGAAGAGGGCGTCAGATCTCCCAGAGCTGGAGTTGCAGGCAGCTGTGAGCTGCCTGGTGTGGGTGCTGGCAGCCAAACTGCAAGCTGCAAGAACAGTGAGCACTCTTAACTACTGGGCTATCTCCCCGGGCATGGTAGTTTAAATTACGGACGAAGGTTTCTGAATATTTCTGGTTTAAAGAGAGATGTGGAGGCTTCTGAATATTTCTGGTTTAAAGAGAGATGTGGAGCTAAGAAGTCTATGTTCAATCAGATTATAAAAATCAAGACAACAATGTCAGCTTAAAATCATCTTAACTTAGCTTCTGTTGAAATGCCTCTTATATTTGTTAAATAAATAAAACAGATCTTCAGAAGTGTTCCATTTTCTCCACATTTCTGTTTGTGTTTTTGATTTACCATTTAAAGAAGAAATAAAATTAAAAATTGGACCACTTCTGTACCAAACACATCGGGGGGGGGGGTGGACTTCAAACATGTGGGGGGCCACTCCTTAACTTACGTTTACTTATTTCATTCTTAAGAAATAGTTGTGATTGTTATAATTACTCTACAGATAAGCAAACTGCTACCCAGAGGCTAACCAGTTTACCTATGTTCTTCATCCTCGTGTGAGAAAGCTAGGATTTGTACCCTGCCTGGCTCCAAAACTGATCTCCTCTCCTGGTGTTCAGCCAGAAGATGAGCAGCATGTGCTTGCCCTCATGCCCTGTCCTGAATGCTGACGACAACTCACATCGCCACCAACACATGGATCATTGTTAAAAATGTCATTGCCTCTTTTCCTATTTAAAAAAAAACTCAAAAAATTAAAAAAAAACTTTTCTTTTTCAAATAAATTCTTACTAAGATTTATCTTTATTATTTTCATTGTTTGTGTGATTGTATGCACATGTGTCTATCTATCTGCCCTTGGAGGTCAGAACATGTTGGACCCCGTGAAGCTGGCGTTACAGATGCTTGTGAGCCACCTGGTGTGGGTGCTGGGAACAGAACTCGAGGTCTTTAGAAGAGCATCAAGTGCTCTTAACCACTCACCCAGCTCTTCAGCGCCCTCTTTATTTGTTTTTTCACTTCTTACAGGAAAAAGTACTAAATTTCTTTATGTTATGATGATAATCAGGGACACTGTGCCTTACCTTCTCTCACAGAACTCAGGTGCTGGATCACAATTGCCTTTTCACACATATCTGTTAGTTTCCAAGTAAGGTTTTTTTTTTTTAAGCGTGGGTTTCTCTGTGTAGCCCTGGCTGTCTTGGGACTTGCTCTGTAGACCAGGCTGGCCTTGAACTCAGGAGATCTGCCTGCCTCTGCCTCCTGATCTGTAATTAAAGACGTGCACCACCACTGCCTGGTTTAAGTCAGCCTCGTTCTTGTATGACGGGCTCGTTAGCACTGGCAGCGTCCACGCGTGCCTGAGAACCAACTGCTTGTTTCGTTGTCTCTTGTCAAACTCTAATGCACACTGCATGGATGACCTTTCCCTTGCTCAAATCGGGGCAGAAGCACCTGAAAGATTCCAGACGTGGGTAGACAAAGCCCAGGAGAGTTTTCAAGAGCTTGTTTTCTCAAAGAAAGGAAGAGGTCAAGGGGCCAAGGGCTCCACTTATACTAACTTACAGGCAAGTCGAGTTCACTCTCCCGGAATTGTTTAGCTGCAGGCCCTGGCCTCGGAGCTGAAAACCGGATTCACAGAAGCAATGCAGGAACTGACACGGATCCAACATGGAGAATACGCTTTGGAGGAGAAGGTCAAGAGCTGCAGGTGCTCCATGGAAGAGAAAGTCACCGAGATGAAGAACTCCTTGAACTACTTCAAGGTAGAAGCCTCTTTTATTTTCCTGCTGAAAAGAGTATGTCGGTCTCCGTCCCG
This sequence comes from Acomys minous, assembly GCF_964271855.1. Lineage (NCBI taxonomy): Eukaryota > Metazoa > Chordata > Mammalia > Rodentia > Muridae > Acomys > Acomys minous. The sequence goes on from NC_140489.1 coordinate 112,574,464, forward strand.
GAAGCGGGGACTTTGCCTTTTCTTACAGCAGCCCCGGGGTAGTAAGACCGTTCAGTCTGAGCTGTTTGTCAGTCATGGGGAACAATGTCTCTCTCGTGGTTTTCAGTGTCTGAGCTCTAGGCTGAAATTAGAGGCCACCATGAAAGCACACGGCACCCGTTCCGCATCGCTCAAGAGTACGCGCTAGGTGAAGGCTTGCACGAGGCTGACGGCCGTGTTCTCTTAACCCGTGTTCCATCCAGTTTTAAAACGTAGCCATTATTCCGTCGTAGGAAGAGCTGAGCAATGCGATGTCCATGATCCAGGCCATCACTTCCAAACAGGAAGAAATGCAGCAGAAAATCGAGCAGCTTCAACAGGAGAAGCGAAGAGAATCTCGAAAGGTCAAAGCCAAGTGAGTACCTTACAGATGTTCACCCGGGGCTAACCTGTAAGCAATGGCTCTTACACCGAAGCCCCGAGAAAATCTTCAGCGGTTAGGGCGTTAGAAGCGGGCTCCTGAGCAGCACCGGCCAGCCTGTGCTGGGAAACATGAAGCCAGGTATGCTGGTTAACACTGGGGCCGGAGGGATGCCTCGATGGTGGAGAAAAAACAAACAAAAAACAAAAACAAAAACAAACAAACAAACAAACAAAAAAACCGGCTGCTCTTGCCGAGGACCAGAATTCAGTTCCCAGCACCACGCTAATTAATGCCTGCAGCTCCAACTCCAGGGTACCCAACACCCTTTTCTGGCTTCTGCAGACAAACGAGCATGTGTACACACACACACACACACACACACACACACACACACACACACACACACCAAACCCACTCAACATGAATCCATAAGACCCTTTGAAGCCGGGCGTGGTGGCCACGCCTTTAATCCCAGCACTCGGGAGGCAGAGGCAGGCAGATTGCTGTGAGTTCGAGGCCAGCCTGGTCTACAAAGTGAGTCCAGGATGGCCAAGGCTAACACAGAGAAACCCTGTCTCGAACCCCCCCCCCAAAAAAAAGACCCTTTGAGCAACAGAGTTTGGATCTCTAGAACCCACAAAAACGTCACATCAGGGTGCAAGCCAGCTGGTGAACTAGTCATACTGGTGAGCTTTGGGTTTGATTGAAAGACCCAGACTCAATGAAACCAGGTAAAAGAGTGATGGAGGAGCATTCATTCCTTCAATTCCAGGCCTCCACATGCATGAACACATATCTACAGGTGAAAATGTGGTTAGTAAAAAAGGAGTGGTAGCCACTTCATGGGAAAATCTATTTAATACAATATGACATGAAATTAAAATGACATGAAATGCATACATGCTCGACTTTAGTTGTAATAACATGTAAATTAATAGCACAAACAACTATGATCCCCATAACAGATAGCAATGAGGACTGAAACTATTTAGTGGTAAAAATTGACTTGTTTCTACACGTTTGAGGCACCGTTTAGTTTTATTTTTTTTCCAGCCATTCTCATAAAGTAAACGCAACACTGGGGAAACTATAGAAAGTTTTAAAACAAAGGAAAATCACTGGTGTCCCACAATCTCAAAACATTACAATTAGAAGTGATTTATAGATACTTGAGGTTGGTGGATTAAGTTGAACCATGTGAACTGTTTGGCTTGAACCGTTTATAATTTATATTTAAAAATTACCAATTTATATGATTCAACTTGTGTGAGCCTTGGCAACACATTGAAAAGAAAAGTTGTATGTGGTCCAACCTAAAAGCTCATTCTCTGGTATCACCCTGAACTGAAGCTCCCCTGAAACACCAGGTTAAGAACAAAGCCCTTTCTCTTGTCTTCCTTACCAGGAAAGCTCAAAAGGAAGAGCATGGCGCCCAGGCCGGGCCTGCGTCTGCGTCTGCGTCTGCGCCCACGTCGGCACCTACGCAAGGAAGCCCCTTCCGCTCCATTAACGTCCCTGAGTCCGGTCACCCCAGCGAAGACTTCACCAACATTTTGCCTTCCCAGACCTACGAAAAAGGTACAGCTCATACACCATGGGGAATTAACCACATGTCTTTCTCCCTGACTCCTGGGACTTGAGTAAAAGTGGGAAGAAAATAAAATATTGCCAGATTGCCCAGGACTTCCCTGCTGTCTAGACTTTAGAAGGCACCAGATGACCTCAGGATTCAGAGAAACTGCCTGGTTTTAAATGTTCTGCTCTGTCTCTCTGTCTCTCTCTGTCTCTCTCTCTCTCTCTCTCTCTCTCTCTCTCTCTCTCTCTCTCTCTCTCTCTCTCTCTCTCTCATTTTTCGAGACAGGGTTTCTCTGTGTAGCCTTGGCTGTCCTGGACTCACTTGGGAGACCAGGCTGGCCTCGAACTCACAGTGATGAGTCTGCCTCTGCCTCCCAAGTGCTGGGATTAAAGACGTGCACCACCATGCCCGGCCTAAATGTTTTCTCTTTGTGGAAAATACTAATTTGGCTTCTTCTAAGTGTCACTTAGATTAAAAATAATTTAATGCAGTCAGCTATACCAACCACGGGAGAACAGGATTTTTTTTTTTAAAGGTCACTCTAAAAAGTTATTTGTTGGTGCTGTGATTCAGTAGCCATGTTTCTCAAAAGCCAGGCTGGCAATGTCTGTGGGCTGAAACAGTCACTAACCACATCCCGACTGTACAGAACAGATGTCACAAGATGGCATGCTGGCAGCACCAAAGGAGCTGGTGATTCTGGACCTGTGTTCAAATCAGGGAAAAAAAAATAAGTGAAACAAGGCAGAATCTGCTACATCATTATATTCTCAAGGGTGTCCAGTGAAGTGCCTACATACAGAAAAATGAATGTAGAAATCGCTTCTCTCTCTCTCTCTCTCTCTCTCTCTCTCTCTCTCTCTCTCTCATTCTCTCTCCCTTTCTCCCTCCTTCCCTCCTTCCCTCCCTGTATTAGTCTTTTATAGAAAGTCCTCAAAAGGTAGGCTCAATGATTTTTTCAATCAAGGGTAAACATCTGGACGTCAGGGTTGATGAGTGTCTATCCCAGGGTTCATGTGTTTCACCGGTTCGCAGACGGTGACTATCTGTGACTAACTGAGCCTACAGTTCCAAGGCAAGTGGCTTTTACTCGGTGGACTTCTCAGGACAGCTCTGCCTGGTTACTGGCCTCTTGCTTGCACCCATGAGTACTTCTTTTAACAGCTGCTAGTGAGTGCGATCAGGTGAAGAGCCCAAGACGGGTTCGGAGTGGAGGTCAGAGCAGTACCAAGTCTGGGGGCAGCTGTGTTGATTCACAAGATAGACTTGTTTTGCTTTGTTTTTTGTTTCTTGGTTTTGGGGTGTTTTTTGCTTTGGCTTTTGAAACAGGGTTTTTCTGTATAGCCCTGGCTGTCCAGGAACTTGCTCTGTAGATCCACTGGCCTAGAACTTACAGAGGTCCACCTGCTCTGCCTCCTGAGTGCTGGGATTAAAGACGTTCACCACCACTGTCTGGCTTACAAAATAAACTCCTAAAAATTAGATTTGCAAAGCAAATTTGTGCTTCTTTATACAATGTCCATCTTAATACAATCCTTGTTGGTCTGGAATAAGTCTGTGGGCCGGAGAGATGGCTCAGTGGTTAAAAGCACTGACTGTTCTTCCAGAGGTCATGGGTTCAATTCCCAGCAACCACATGGTGGCTCACAATCATCTATGATGTGATCTGATGCATATAATAATATAATATATTAATAAATAAATCTTTAAAAAAAAGAGCCTTTTTATGTAGGCCCTATGATGTGATGCTTCACTCGTATATAGCTTATAACTGAAAAGTTTGAAATGTCATTCAAAGAAATGAGGTAGCAGCCTTTATTTTTTCAGCTTTATTTCATTTTATGCATATGACTGTTTGCAAACATGTATGTGTGTACCACATATGTGTCTGGTGGATATGGGGGTCAGAATCAGAAGATGGATACCCTGTGACTGGAGTTACAGGTGGTCACATCCCACCATATATACGGGTGCTGGGCACTGAACCCATTCCTCTGCAAGACCAGCAGTGCTTGTAACGCCTGAGCTATCTCTCCAGCCCCTGAAAATACGATTTTACAGAACCATTTGCACTCTTCTAGCCTACAAAGTTTTTTTAAAAAATGCAGCTATTGCCCTCAATCCCTACTTATTCTTGTTCTAAACATCGGAGGGCTAATCCCTTCTCTCTGCTGGGTCAAACCTATTGTTTGCAGTAGGTGTCACGTATGGGTGGGCATCTTTAACAGAGGTGAAACTTGCCCCATCGCACTGCATCACCCCTGCTCCGTCTCCCCCATCTCTCGTGAAACAATAAAAATCTGTGAGTCTGTCCTTTTCTTGGGTCGTGGAAGGTGCTTCTTAGTCCATGTCTGTAGAAGTGATGCTGAGTCACGCCTTCCTTTCTCTGCAGCCCAAGACTCGAGAGCTGTTCATGTAGGAGACGGCAACGTGAAGGGAGTGATGGGACCTGGTGAGTGGGTCTTCTCCGCTAAGGTCTTGTTTGTTAGTTGTGCATTTTTTATTATTATGTTGAATGTGTGTGCGCACATGCTACTGCACATGTATGGAGGTCAGAGGACGGCTGTGTGGAGCTGGTTTTCTCATTCCACCTTTCTGGTGTCTGGGAATTGAACTCAGGTTACTGGGCTTGCAAGGCATCCTGTGGAGTCAATTAACCAGTTGCGGGCACCTTCCCCGCTCCACTCCCGAGCCACAAGCCACGCAGGAATGGACTCAGATGTGTTTGTCAGTTTCTTGGCAAATGCCTGAGGAAAAATGACTTAAAGAGGAGGAGTTTATTTAAGCTCCTGGTTTCAACCCGGGATCAGCTTGCTTCATTCATTGCTGCAGACACGAGATGGGCAGAGCAGCAGGGTGGATGCCTGTGGCATAGGATGCTGCTTACTTTGCCCAGGAAGCAGAGGGAATCATAGAAAGGAATCGGGGACAAGGTACACATTACAAGGGCATATCCCCAGTGACCTGTTTCTCCCAAATATGCCCTATCTTTGATGGTGTTATCACCTCCTAATACTCTATTTAAAAATGGAATCCATTGTTGGATGAATCCAGCAGTGAGATTGAGCCCTGGTCGTCCAGTCACTTCCCTAAAGCCCGACTCTGCCCACAGCTTGCACCTGATCCGTGACCTTTGGTGAGGTCACTTCCTATCCAGATCATAATAATACCAGACAAGACTAAGCATTGTTTCTACCCATGTGCTGCAGTAGTCACTCATTTAACTCAGGGAGAGAGGAGAGCCTGTACATTTTTAAGAAGAATAAATCAGTATTCTTAGTTCTTTCTCATACCAGTTACCAATAAGCTAGCATTTACTGAAGTCTCACAGGGGAATACTCTGCGACACAATTTTTTCTCGCATCGTATACTTTATAGTTTAATCCAAAATTTATTTAGTTGATAAGTCACCAGAATGTATGCATTATTTAATCTTCCATCCATTCTTTCTCCTTTTCTTTTCTTTCAACACTTAACATCCATAGGATAAAGGAACTAAATAATAAACAAAACATCCCCCTCCACCAAGATGTTTTTGGTACCCTTCTGTCTCTTCTTCCTGTGCTCCCTCCTAGCAGTGCTGCAGGCGCCTGCTATGCTTATCTGAAAGCAAGCAGATACAGTGAGTCAAACATGTGGCTTTAAGTACAAGTTTTCTAATCTAGTTTAGTCTAATCTATTGAGTCTCAGTCTCCTGTACCCTGTCCAGCCTTGAACTTTCTACGAAGCTAAGGCTAACATCAAACTTCTGATCCTCCTGCCTCCGTCTCCAGAATGCTGAAATTACAGGTATGCACTACCATGCTGGTATTTTTTAAAACTTACTTATTTTGTGGAGTCTATGTACAAAAAAAATAAAATAAAATAAAAAATAAATCAGAGGTCACATGGGCCACAAAAAGAGGTGACTGCTTGCAGTTTGGGAAAGTTTTAACCCTTCATTGACATATTTTATCTTTTGCGGATGAGGTACGCATCTAACTGTATATTAGTTAAGAGTAACAAAGGCTATTTTCTTTTTCAAAGAAAGTTCAGGGGGGTCGAGGACACTATGAGAACACAGCCCACAGGATCAGCTAAGCAGGGCTGACAGGGGCTCACAGACTGAAGAGACAATCAGGAAGTCTGAGCTCGGCTCTCTGCATATGTGTTGTTAGGGTCTGAAAATCGCTGAAGGAAGATCCCAGACTCAAATAGTATGTAAAAACAAAGAGCATTTATTCTGCAGGAATAGCCTGGATGCAGAGGTAAACCATCCATTCAAAATGGCTGCAACCCAGAGGAGGAGCTCAGGGAGGCTCTTTTAAAGGCTTCTGGGAGAATCCTATCTGTGGCTATGTGACTCTAACTGGGATTGGCCGGTGCTCTTGGAGGCTATGTGACTCTAGCCATCGGCCTTTAAGCTAAGTCCAGTCCTGTCAGTGTTATGGTTGTATAGTTTCGTCTTCTTGTGGGACTCCTAACAGTGGGAGTGCGGGAGTGTCTCTGAGTCTTTTGCTTGGTCTTGGGACCGTTTTCCTCCTACTGGGTTGCCTTGTCCAGCCTTGATATGAGGCTTTGTGCCCAGTCTTATTGTATCTTGGTAGGCCTTGTCAATGGATATCTCTGGGAGGCCTGCCCATTTTTGGTTTAGTTTAGTTTAGTTTAGTTTAAGGGAAATGGACCTGGGAAAGAAGGGGGTGGGGAGGGTTGGGAGGAGTAGTGAGAGGGGAAACCGCAGATGTGAGAGAAGAATGAAAGTTTGGTTTTGTTGTTGTTTAAAAAAAATTTTTTTTTAAAAAAAGAAAGTTCTTTCTAGCAAGCATTGTTTTTCAGGAGTGAACCCAACAGCTCCAGAATCAGATGAAAATCTTAAGCCTTCTCTCTCAGCTGAGATCCAGTCCAAGGGCCATCACACGTCTGGCCTGTGGAGACAGCCTAAGGATGGCAAAGAATGGGGCGAGGAATATGTCACAAAAGATCATCCAGATAAACTCAAGGAAGCTGGCCAGGGTAGACACAGCTCCTTGGAAAATGTCTTATGTGAAACCTCTTTAGCTGGTAAGTTCTGAGGGGGGTGTGTGGGTAGAAATTTGAAAAAGCCAGATGTACAAGAGTTTGGAACAGGAAGGCTAGAACCCGGCTAGCATAGATGGACATGTGTCACCACCTGTGTCTTTCAGGTGGAAGTCCCTAAGGCCTACAAAGGTGAAGGGACTCAGCAGAGGTCACATTCCTTAGTGGGGCCACCACATTGATTCGGGATATTTATGAGATTCTTTACTGTAGTGCTTCAGAAAACAAAACAAAAACGAAAACTAAGGTTCTTAGAAAATATCTATTTAGTCAGTGACATGAAATTCGCCTTATGCCAATCATTTGTTAGCAGTCTGCCACCAGGGCTGAGAGGTTAGGAGCACTGACTCCTCTTCCAGAGGTCCTGAGTTCAATTCCCAGCAACCACATGGTGCCTCACAACCATCTATAATGTAATCTGATACCCTCTTCTGGCCTGTACGTGTACATACAGGCAGAGCACTATATACATAATAATAAATAAGCAAATCTTAAAAACAAAACAAAACAGTCTACCACCAACATATTAAACACTGAAACAAGCCGGGCAGTGCTGGCGCACGTCTTTAATCCCAACACTTGGGAGGAAGAGGCAGGCGGATCTCCCTGAGTTTGAGGCCAGCCTGGGCTACAGAGCGTGTTCCAGGACAGCCAGAGCTGTTACACAGAGAAACCCTTTCTTGAAGAAGCAACAAAACAAAACAAAACAAAACCCCCTCAAACAAAACCAAAACAAACAAACAAACAAACAAAAAACCCAACAACAACCCCCCCAAAATAAAACCCAAAATAAAACACTGAAACAAGCTCCTGTCTTCCTTCCTTCCTTCCTTCCTTCCTTCCTTCCTTCCTTCCTTCCTTCCTTTCCTTTTTTTTTTTCCTCCCCTGACTCTCTTTTCCTTCATATGCTAGGATGGACACACTGCCAACTGAGCTTTTCCATGTGCTTTTTTATCTTTTTTTTTTTTTTTTTTTGGCCTGGCTTAGTGTTCGGGAGGGAGTTGATTAACAAAAATTTCCCTTGGGCTTGTTTTAAAGCAAAAAGGCAAACTGTGGCTCTAGAGCTGCTTGAATCCGAAAGAAAATACGTCATTAACATCTCTCTGATCCTGAAGATAAAGGCGACATTCCAGGGCTCAGATGGAAAGAGGAATTCCAAGGAAAGAAGGTACCCAAGTACTCATTGCCTTTGCTTTTCAGGTTCACTAGGACTTAAGGTAAGTTAGTCGCCGTTTCCACTTGGGAATTCTGGGGGGCTAGAGAGTTCTGGAAACAGTCTTTGAAGAGAAAACAGGCAGTGACTGCGAGTCTCAAACGTAGGTCCAAAGCAGGTAGAAAACAAGTATAGTCTGTGTAGCCTTCAGTCTGTGACATGTCTGTTCAGAGTTTAAAGGGAGGCCTTGCGTGTCCTCAGTGATGGCGGACGTCACAGAAGTCCCAGGAAACGGATGCGGCAGAGCTCCGAGTACTAAGGGCCATTAGATAATGATACATACAGGCTGATAGGATTCTTGTTCAGGTGATCCCATAACACCAGGGACTGTGTAAGAGCGTGCTTCCAACACACTGGCCCTAATGTCACAACCTGCACATGGTTAATACTCTTTCCTCCCTCTGTTCGGGGAGGAAAGGAAGGAGAGAAGAAAGGCTTGGAGGAGAGGTCTAATGTGATAAAGATGAGCTAATTCAGAATGAGGCGAGGAGAAGGATCTGGACGGATGGGAAGTCTGGACTGAGTGGCGTTAGTACCATCAGCCTTATTCTATGAGGCAGTAAGTACTGGTGGTCCATCAGTTATGAATCTACCAAGGAAGCTCCCATGTTCCTGCTTGTTATGGTTCCTCCCATTTTTCTTGACTCTACAGCCATTCAAGATCCCCTCCTACCCAAACGCAAACACCCAGACACTCACACCCCTGCCCATGTAAACGACTGAGCTGAAGGACTGCTCCCCAACAACCCACAAGTGTCTTGACTGTTTCTAGGGATTATTTTACTACAAAATGGTGGTAAACAAAAGTACAAAGACCAGAAGGGTGACGTGACATGGTCAACCCTTGATTTATAATGAAGGCTCTGGAGCCTTGCTTCATCTTCCCACAGTGACTTAGATTTTTTTTTTCTGTTCCTCCCTGCCCCATCTGGCCACTTGATTTCCCACGCAGAGACCCCACTATAGCCTGACGTACTCTCCCATCCCCTCCTCTGGGGCTGTGGGAAGGTTCTGGACTCTATAGCTTTCCTGGTTTTGCCGAGCACCTGCTCAATTTATGTGACTCCAATGAGAAAGGGCATCTGCCTTTTGGTGTGGTGTTGCTTCTGGACCTAAGATCTCTTTCTAGTTTCAATAATTGTGGGCATCTTGGATAAAACTGGCAAAGAGCCATGTATGGTGGAACACAGTCCTAGGTCCTGTGTGTCACATTTGGTCTGGAACTTCACGAGTCTTCACCAGCACTGGGGGATCCAGCCCTGGGGCAGAGCACTTAGCTACCACTCAGGAGGCCATGGGTGCTATCTCCAGACTGGAAAAACAATAACCAGAACCCCATGATGCCTCCATCTCAGAGGAAGACGTAAGGTCCAGGGATGCTCACAGCCACATAGATAAGATAATCCTTACTCCGTCATGTGTGTGACGACGCTGTGCGTGTTGGTCGTCAAGGCAACCCTCTTTTTGCTTTTCCTCAGTCAAGCAGCACAAAGCTTCAACTCAGAGGATGGTTACTGAAAGTGCAGTGTCCTGTCCTAGGTCTGGCAGTGTTGCCTTTTCTAGTCCACGTGTTGGGTTCCCACCATCCTCTTCCGCTCACTGTTCGTCTTCTCTTTTATAAGCTTTTCTGAAAGCTCGGTGTACTTTACATAGATCTAGTGGCAACTTTTCCCATGAGAACTTATTTGGTGACTTCCCTCATCACAAACCACAAGGCATCAGCATTTCCTACCCCAGGAGGAAGATGGTGACTACTGACGGTCAAACCTGACATTGCCCCACCTTCTCAGACCTGTAAAACACAGCCTTAGGCTTTCGCTCAGAAGAGTCCCCAGTCATTTCAGGCCAGCCCTGTGCGGTGTGGACACACCTCGAGCTGTAGGATTTGCGCAGCTAGAGGAAGCCTGGGCAGACTCTGCGGGTCACGTGAGAGACTATCACGGAAGTTAGTTTGCATTCTGAGACTGTCACAGAAGTTAGCGTTCTGGGCTTCTCTGGGCTTCACGGAAGTTAGCGTTCTGGGCTTCTTTGACTCATTTTAAGATTGATCAGCCTGAGGAACACCTGTGAGAAGGATTGCCGTTTCACCTGAGGAACAGAATTCAGAACCACATCTACCAACAGGTCATGAGCTCCGTGCTACAAATTGCACGTGTTTAATTCTCCAAACCCATTTGGTATGGTTGTGATCCCCTGCTCTTAAAGCCAGGCATTATCTTGGCCCAATACTTAATCAGCAAGAACAAACCTTACTAATTTGAAACTATAATTGGGTTTTCCTTGATGTCCTTTATTTAAATTACTATTTAAATATTTTATTGGTGAGATGAGAGAGAACTTTGAAGGCTATAGAAGCTATCCACATTGCTGTTAAAAAAAAAAAAATAGAGCCCTTGAATATTGTGTCTGGGAGTCAGGCCTGAAAGAAGTGAAAGGTGGCTGTACTTCCTGCTTTCTCTCACTCTGTTCTCCTGGCTTAATTCCTCTACACTCTTCCTTGACTTCACATAATATCTTTGCTAGTTAACAGTGTAAAAGTCTGTTTTCAGGCTGGGCGTGGTGGCACACACCTTTAATCCCAGCATTCGGGAAGCAGAGGCAAGCGGATTGCTGTGAGGTCGAGGCCAGCCTGGTTTACAAAGTGATTCTAGGACAGCCAAGGCTACACAGAGAAACCCTGTCTCGAAAACCAAAACCAAAACCAAAACAAAACAAAAGAAGGTCTGTTTTCAGTATCTGGTGCAGAACATGCTGTAGGCCACTGTTTTTCATGAAACATGCATTTCCACCATCATTGCCAGTGTTAGTCATGTCTAATATTGTACTGAACCCCCAGTTATCCAGTGACAGTCCAAAAGGAGGTTGGTACCAGCTCTCTGGCTCACCAGGCACGCTGGTTACAGTAAAGCACAAGCCACTATTCTCAAAACAAAAAGAAAAGGACTGGGGAGGAAAAGAGGAGAGAGAATCCAAAGTGTACCCCACGATTCACATGGACAACACACCCCAAAGTCATGCCTTAGCATGGTGCTGCAGCTTCATTCAGCCATTTGTTATTGCACCGTGACTGTTGCCCAGCATCCCCTGCGGTCTCTGGGTGGTGGAGAAGCCTTGGCATCTGCATCTGCTGGTGCAGCTTTGCTCTTCTAGTGTAAGCCGTTGTGCTTTCTTCCAGGCTTCTGGTCTTTCCCTAGCCTGCCGGTTCCCTGGCTTCCCCTCTGAGCTCCTCTGTGGTCTGAACAGGTTATTTAGATCTTCCAGGAACACTTTGGTATGAGTTAAAGGCCTCACTCTTTGTCTTAGAGTCAGCCAGCTTCGTGTATGCCAGCACTCACAGACCAGAGGGCTAAAATTGGTCGTGGTCACGGCAGGTTTCCTTGCATTTTTTCAGAAGAGAGCTCAGTGCCCTATTCTGGTGTTTTCCCTCTTCTCCAAGCCTCACCTTCGCAGAAGTATTTGCTTTGCTTAGAAATGGAGGAAAAAGCACAACAGACAAAACCTCTTTTTTTAATCTGCCATCCTATGTAATGCAGAGGTCTGCCTGTGGCTGGTCACCTCGATGTTTAATCTGCCGTCCTATGTAATGCAGAGATCTGTCTGTGGCTGGTCACCTCGATGTTTAATCTGCCATCCTATGTAATGCAGAGGTCTGCCTGTGGCTGGTCACCTCGATGGCCCACACATGTATGTTCATCATACTCTTCAGAGATGTTTAATTTTATTCAGTTCCTAGAGACAAGTAGGCTTTCATATCTGTGTTAAATGTGTCGCATTGAGGGCGCAAGGAAATCTACTTGGAATTTCTTTTCTTATCTTTTCTTCTTTTTTTTTACTTGGAATTTCTACGTGCCATCAATTAAGAGCTCGGATCCTTGCTGTTGGACAGTGAACTGCACTGTCTTTGGCTTCTTCTTGTCTTGCTCCTGTCGGCCCCTGCTTACAGCACCCTTCTCTGTCCTGGCCCCTTTGCCCTTGGCGGATTCTCTGTCTCTCTTTTCTCCACTCCAGCCTTCTCTGACATCTCATGTCTGCATTTCCTCTGGAGTTAGAAACGAGGCACACAGACAGGTAGAGGAAAGAGCTTTGAAGAGGGAAAGAGGCTCTGCGAAACACAAGCAGCGCGCTGATGAGCCCTAGTCTCCAGTCGGCGGAGAGCCAGGCCAACAGACCATCCTCGCCCAGAGTGGCTTTTTGGAGCTCCCCCATTGCCCTGACTCCCTGAAATTCCACCTGCCAGTGTCAGCCAAACCTTACCACTAACCCAGTCGACACTCTTCTAGCCAGTAGGCTGCTTGGGTATCAATCAGCTTGGAATCTAAAACACTGAAAACGATTTCCTTTAGAATTTCTACGGAGTGTGGCATAAATGAAAACGATCCCACGTTAGTTTTTAAAAGGTCATTCATGGGATGAGTTCTTTATGGTTCGGTCAGTCACGTTTGCATCCGGGGATCATCAGTAAAGGGACCCCTTATCTATTGTCTGAGGATGCCTGCTCTGTTGAAAAGAAATGTAAAACTCCTAAACAGGGGCCAGTGAGGGTGCTGTGGATGGTCGCACACGGGCTGCTGTTTGTTGTCACGGGACCGTCTCTTCCTCCCCTGGCGTGTGTGATTGTTCTTTTGCTCTGTTCCAAGCCTCTTCCCTGGCTCTCTGCGCTACCTCGTCCAGCAACACTTGGATTTGCTTCACGCGCTACAGGAAAGGGTCCTGAAATGGCCGCGCCAAGGAGTCCTTGGAGACTTATTCCTGAAGCTGACCAATGATGAGGTAAGGTGTCTCCCCCTCTGAATACTCTTGAGTGGATTTGTGTCTCGCTCAGCTGCTTCTCCTGATGGGGAACCAGGAAGCAGCAAGTTTCAGAGGTAGAAGAAGCCCTGATACCCAGGCTAACCCTCCCCACGCTACAGTTAATGGGGTAGGTTCAGATTCGAGGGCTTTGCTGAAATCACCCAGCTTGCTAGGTAGTTGGTCATCTATGGCAGGACCCTGTTAAATCTTCTACCTTCTGATTCATAACTTTGTAGTATGCTACTATGGCCTCCACTGATTATGCATGTATATGTGTATATGGATTTATATATGTGAGTTTATATATATATGTATATACACATATATATATCATACTTGTATATATGACATATATACTTTCAAGCATGTATATAACCATATATACATATAAAATAAGCATGAAGAGTAGTATGTATTTTCACTTTTATACATTTTAAATATATGGCGAGTGGCTGCTTGTTTTAAACATCTGTTTCATTTCCTTAGAAAAAAGAGTGCTGGGTTTTTAAACTTTCCTTAGTGTTACACTGAGAACATATGCAGACCAGAAGTTGAAAACTCAAACATCCCCAGGACCAGACAGTGCCTTTTATGATACAAGTCGAGTGTGACACAGTTTGGACGGATGGGAACCGGCTAAAGTAGACCTCGTTTGTTTAGATAAAGAATAGCTACTCAGATCAGTCCAGTCATTAGGGAAGAAAGAATCGTTATAGTCCTTGTCTTAAGACAAATGAGATCTAGACTTTTATGTAAAAGGTCCTTATTTTTAAATATTGTGTGAGGCAATTAAAGCGAGTCAGGTTTTGCCTGCATCTTTATCAGCGTTTCTTGACAACAGGTAACAACACAAATTTACAGAATATTTCCTTATGTAGAAGACCATAGGTGTAATGCTATGTTTCTAATACCACCTTCACCTGTTTTTTGGAGCTTGGAATTTATACATATGAGGATATAGCTTTGGAAACTATGAATTATAACTGCACTGGTGAATATGTGTTAGTTAAAATAGGCAATTAGCTGGAAACCTTGAGAACTGATGGTCCAGGTATATGAAGTAGGCTGGGTGAAGTTTCTCATTTGGATATAGATGATTACCATGAAAAGGAATTAGACAAACAAAATACAAAATATGTATTTTTAACTGGGCAGTGGTGGTGCATGCCTTTCATTGCAGCACTCAGGAGGCAGAGGCAGGTGGATCTCTGAGTTTGAGGCCACCTTGGTCTACAAAGTGAGTTCCAGGATAGCCAAGGCTACACAGAGAGACCCTGGTTTTTTTTTAAAGTATTTTTTTCTATCAGTTAACAATTTCAGAATACTTCAACCTTCCTGACCCTCAGCACTTTATTACTTTCTTGTTACGAAGGTAGAACTGTTGAGTTTTGGTTCCCGCATTGTAATAATGTTTATCTTAAAACCGAAACTATTTTTATTATAGATACAGTCTCATGGACCGCTGGCTGTCCTTGAACTTGCTATGTAGTTGAAGATGACCTTGAACTCCTGGTTCTCTTGCCTCTTTCTCTCAAGTGATAAGATTATATATGTGTTTCTTTGTGCATGCCTAAGTGTCAAGGAAACAAACAAACAAACACATCTTTAAGAAGAGTAACAATGGGTAGTCTGTGACCTTTCCCTGTGTATTGTGGAATATTGTGTGGCCTGTGGCCTTGGTCCACTGAGATGCTTCAAAGCCTTATTAAGAATGTCTGGGTCCCAATGAAGCCCTACTATACCCAGGTTTACCAGGAAATTTGGGTAGGAATGGGGCTAATGACCCTCATCCTTTATAAAATCAGGAGTGCTGATGAAAGAAGTAAAGCGTTGAAAGGCTCCAGCCCTGCACCTGCCCATGGCCATCATTACCTGCTCCATGCGTCCACTCAAGATGAATCGTGTTGACTAAGCTTAAGCAAACTGTGTTAGATGGACATGGCCCGTCGCTGTACACTTGTCTAAGTACCGTTACAATGTGGCATTAATAAATGTGAGAAGCACAAAAAAAAAAAAAAAAAAAAAAAAAAAAAAAGAGTAACAATGGGCTGGAGAGACGGCTCAGAGGTGGAGAGTGCTGGCTCTTGCTGAGGATTGGGGTTTGGTTATGATAACCTATATGCTGCCTTACAACCACTTGTAACTCCAGTTCCAGGATCTCTAACCCCTTTTGGCCTCTGAGGGCAGCAGGCACTTACATGTGGCATCCATGTATACACACACACACACACATACACACACACACACACACACACACACACACACATGCATATATATATGAACACTCAACACACATAAATAAAGAACACAGTTAATCAAGTATTAGAATGTTCTTGAATTCTGCTTTCTTATGTTCAGGACACTACAAAACCGTTGTCATTCCCATTTTCAGGTTCTTACCATGCATTTTTTGTGTTTGTTTTAAAGAATAATTTCTTGGATTATTATGTTGCCTACCTGAGGGATTTGCCCGAATGCATCTCCTTGGTTCATGTTGTGGTCCTTAAGGAGGTAAGTTAACTCCGTGCATGTGCTGACCTCTGTTTACACATCAACAATATCATGGTGGTGAGCCACCCAGCAGGATAGCATGTGCCCTGCAAGCCTGTCTTCCAGGCTGAGGAATGCCTTGGACATGTTACTGATGTCTGTCTTCTGGTTTAAAGGAGTCCAGGCAGGGATCAGAGCCATTGCTCTGGTCCTTGCAGCTCTTTAATGACCCTCTGACTCACCACACTGAGCTACAGGCAAAGCAAATAGGTATCCCAGAGTTCTTCAGCAGCTTGTGTGCTGTATGTGGTGTTAGCAGGCCCAGAAAATAGGATTCTTAGTACTGGATTCAGATCATCCTTTGCCAAGCTACCCTACAGAGGCTCCATTGTCCCTTTAAGCATGGCAACATCGGTGACATGTTAGGTGTTCAATATGTGTGTCTGCGGGTACATTATGTTATTTTAAGTCAGCAAGAAAACAGAGCTCAGAGTCCTAAAGCTGAGCATAGTCAGGTCTCACAGGAGACGAGAGGCCACTTCTAACTTTCTACTCCACCTCATCCCAATCGAAAATGGCTATCACATGCCAGCATTCATCCAATGCCCGGAAAAAGGAAAAGAGGGGAGGGTACAGGGCGAGTGATCCATTGTCACCAGTTTCTTGTCACCTTCCTGTCCCCACTCTTTGAGAGGCTCTGGTTCACACTTCGAGCCTTTTAGTAGATGCTGGAAAGCCTTAGTGTATTCATTTCACCCAAGTGCAGCTTACCAAGTGCCTACTTCTGTCTAGCTCTGAGCAGAGAAGGGCTGGGGAAGGGATAGTTTAGAAACTTGGATGGATTCAAAAGAAGCGCATGTGGTGTTCCATGCTGGGGAAGAGCTGCCATTCCCCATGCCCTTGGCTTTGGGCACATTCCTGAGGCTTTTGGGCCTCTCCAGGGAAAAAAAAATCCATGCCTCCTGATGGTCTCTAGAAAGCAAGCAGGCATTTCCTGTGTGGTGGGTGGGGGTCTCTGGTGTGCTATTGGCAGAGCTGACAGGACACTGAGGAGTGACTCCACCTTTCTTTCATTCAGGGTGATGAAGAGATTAAATCTGATATCTACACCCTGTTTTTTCATATTGTACAGCGCATCCCTGAATATCTGATACATCTGCAGGTGAGCCTGGCTGGATGAGCCAACAGACTCTACATTGATCTATTATTTTTGCCTTCCAACTGGAAATAACGTAAAGGCTCAAGGACTCTTTAATATTCCTAAGAAGTACTCAGAGGCTTACTTAGGTTGTTATGGTTACGCCACACCATGCCACACCATGCCACACCACACTGCACTGCACCACACAGTACCGCACCAGACTGCACTGCACCGCACCACACTGCAGCACATTCTGTAGAACGAGCTCAAAATCTATTCTTGAAATTTTTTATTTATGATACTTGTCTTTGAAGTTTACTTACCAGAAATCTCCACTTTTTGGGGGTTCAGAATCTCTTATCAATCTTCTTGATAGCATCCAAATACCTAATTCAACCCCCTCTTTGGTTCTACAGCCATCTAAGTGTCACCTCTGGCCGTTTAATGTCTGCTTAATCTGCCTGCAAAACAACTATCCCGATGGTTTCAACCTAGCTTGGGTCCAGGCTTCTATCATACGGTGTTTATACTTTATGTTCTATAATAGCCTCGGGGAACCAATGAACAGATTCTTAACGTAGTTTTCCTGTGGAGCTTGTAGGCCTGTAGGGGAAGTGGAGGCCGGAGTCCAACAACCTCTTCCTAGTGCCTCCTCTTCCTCCTCTACCCACCTGCTCTGGTTTAAGGGTCGACTGATCTCACATAATTCAGTGAAAACATCTTAGAAATGTTGGTGATCGACCTCAGCTACAGACAGCCCAGAATCAATATTGGGATTTTCACCTGGCTATGGTTTTAGCTCCTAAAACCATTTTTCTCACAATAGCTATCTTATGGGTCCTTTCAACCGTTTCATGAACAATTTCATGAAGCAGGGATCATTGTTACTATTTTTCATAAGGACATGGAAGTCGGAAGAAGTCCCAGTGGTGCATTCAAGGTAACACACCTAGTAGGCAAAAACTGTGGGCTGAAGCCCGGGTAGGTAAACAGGCCCACTTCTATCTAGTTTACATCCAGATCCTTCTTCTGTCATTTATTAAATGTATGACCTGAAGGACATGGCTGAGCTTGGCGTCTCAGTTACCTTAGTTATTACAGAGAGGTAATTACTGTACTGATCTAACTGGGCTGTGATAAAAACTAAATAAGATAATGAATATAAAAGACCTTGGCTCCTGGTAATAGTATTTAACAAATAAATAATATAGTCAACAAATGTTAGATTTCTCAATCTAAATCACATTAATATTCCACCGTAGTATGGAAGGCCTTTAATTTCATTTTCTACTACTGTAACAAAATACTTGAGGCCGGGTATTTTTTCTTTTTAAGGAAAGAGGTTTATTTTGGCTCACAGCTTTGGAGGCCCCGAAGCATTGTGCTGGTATTGGTTTCTGGTGACCCCCCCCCCCCATCGTAAACATAGTGGTAGTGGTGCAGCGACAGGTCACACAGTATGAAAGAGGAAATAAATGGCTCACTCTCCTGTAACCTTTTGTCTCATAAGGACCCAGTCTATAAAATCAGCAGTAATTCCTTCATGAGGATGATCAGCACCCAGTCACATTTCACTAGGTCCCACCTCTTAAAGGTCCCACCACCTTTCAAAAAAAAAAAATCATCATACTGTAGACTGAGCTTCCAGAACCTTTGGGAGATAAACCATATCCAAATCATAATATCAAGTAATGTAATAGGAGAGGCTGCCACCCACCCCTACCCTTCCCGACAAGATTAACTTATGTGTATTTTCTTACCATTGGTCAGGCTCCTTAAGTATTGCTCATAGGTAATAATAATTATTAGAATATCTCTATTAAACTAATTCTAATTATTGGGTCTAATGTTTAAAGACAGAACTACTTTAGGTCACACTCAACTGAAATAGAACAGTATGCCTTCCATTCTTTTGACGCTGTGGCCAGAGCACTAAGTCTGAGCTTTTGGTTATTAGATAGATGTTTGAGTTAGCTGTTTTGACTGGAGAGCTACAGAACTCACGGTAGCTCGACGCCTACTTGTGCGGCACTGTTTCCTTTTCCCCTCTCTCCAGAACGTGCTGAAGTTTACCGAGCAGGAGCACCCCGACTATTATCTGCTGCTCGTGTGTGTTCAGCGTCTCCGAGTATTTATCTCTCATTATACCCTGCTGTTTCAATGCAACGAAGATTTGCTTATTCAGAAACGGAAAAAGCTCAAAAAGTAAGGTTGTGACGGTGCAGCGCGTGGCAAAGGTTTCTGAGAAGAGGGCACAGAATGGCAGCTTGTGTCGAGTGGCTGGAGTGGGGTGAAGGGAGCTGGAAGGAAAGGGGGTGAGGGGGAGAGGCTGTAGATGACAGGGGGAGCCACCTATGGTCTGGTGGGGATACGACCAGAGGAAATGCGCTTGGCCTCTATCTCTTAAGTTGTTTCCCCTAACCTTCCAGGTTCAAGATTGCAATGTAAAGGTCTGATCTAGTTTCCTTTGTTAATATAATAAGCTTTTATGGAGCCCCGTGTTATCTGTTAGGCACCGTTCTACCTGGTGAATATACCACAGGGGCCTGACTAGCCATAAACCTGCCCCATGGGGCATAATCTCCAGGGCCACGTTAGGCGTTAATGACTGGTGAGGATAAAAGTGTTGGAGTGTATGTGTCTGAGTAGATTTCACGGTACGAAGAAATGAATTTTGATAGGCACCATCTGGGCCTTGGGGTAGGGGTGGGGGTAGGGGTGGGGGTGGGGGTGGATGGAAGCCACCCATAGCGGAGCTTGCTGATGACCCAGATTTCCTTAAACATCCCAGTCCATCTGGAGAACATGACTTCTCTAGGGCTTTCCAACTAGAAAGACAGCTAACTCCTAACCAGCATTCTCCTGATAGTGTCTCTCAGTACTACCCTGTATCCCCCCCCCCCCACCCCGAGCTCTTTTCAGCCACCTGCCAGCCATTAGGTAAGCAACCTGGCTTATAGAAGGCCCTGGGCAAAGCTTCATCTGAGAGACAAATCTGAGAGCCAGACCCACACTGTACAAGCCTGAGATTTCTCATTTCCATTCTGGTTAGGTCATCTATGGCAAAGCTGTACAAAGGGCTGGCTTCCCAGTGTGCCAACGCTGGCCAAGATGCTTCCCCCACCGCAGGCCCGGAGGCTGTCCGCGACAGCGGGATCCATTCTGAAGAAGTGCTCCAACCTTATCCTCCTGCTCCCAGTTCTGCGCCTGCTGTCACGTAAGCGGCTGTTGCTATGGAAACATTCACAGACTCGCCCTTGAGTCCCAGGCAACCTGTGTAGGTTAGCGGGCTGGGCTGGATTGGAAATGCTCTACTGAAGTCCACCTTGTCACTTGCTCCATCCTTTCCGTATTAACAGCCAAGCAGTTGAGCTGATGCTTGGATCCCAGAGAAAAGGAACGAAGAGGCAGATTTAGAAAGTGTTAATAGGTGGTTGCTGAGCAGCGGGGGGGGGGGGGGGGGGGGGGCGCTCGCCTTTAATCCCAGCACTTGGGAGGCAGAGGCGGAGGCGGAGGCGGAGGCAGAGGCAGAGGCAGAGGCGGGATCTTTTCAAGTTCAAGGCCAACCGGGACTACGAAGTGAGTTTCAGGGCAGCCAGAGCTAAATAATAGAGAGACCTAAAAAAAATAAAGAAAGAACAAAAAAAGTGCCCAGAAGTGGAAAGCAGAAACTCACTTTGGGTATCACTTCAACTCTTGAAGCAGCATGAGATGTTCATCCTCCTTTAAGAAGGTCTACACTATACCCAGGCCAAATTATGGCTGTTATTAGGGAAAATAAAAGTATCAGTCTTCCAAAATAAGTATTGGCGTAAAGTCCGTTTTTTTCCCACCTAAGTTTCATTTTACGATTTCTGCCTTGCAATCCCTTTAAAATATTCAGTGTTAGTATTCATATATACATCCATATGCGATTCGGACAAAGAATTAAAATCAACTTGAAATCAACAGACCAACCATTTTGGTCAGTGTGCAGTAATTTATTTCTGTCTGGTAAGTAAGAAAAACAACAAAAATCCTATTTGGTGGATGTCTTGCACTTTTTAAACTGTGTAAAAATCGCCATATGCTCCCGGACAACAGAACTCTACAGAATTGGGCAAATTCAAAGAGCTTTTACATTACATTACATTGTGGGTCATCTGAGAAGAGGACAAGATGTTTTACAGCCACGGAACTTTTAAAACATTATAGAAATGTAAATTTTACACATGTGAGTTTATCCTCTCTAGCAACCCATCTGAGTTCAACACTTTGTTCAGCAACACAACTGTTTACGTGTGAAGATCTAGGAGTTGGTATCAAGTTCATTTTCCAGTACAATGCATGACTCCGCCACAGCAAGAAAGGGAGAGAGATTGAACAAGGGATGCTTTGGGACAGTGCCTGGTGGTAGGGAGACTCAGAGCTTCCACCAGGCCAGTGATGACCTTGGTCTGCCGATATGTGATGTCTCAGTGACTGAGCTCGAAGCCGGGACAGATTACTGTCCTGGCCGCTGTTTCCACACTTCCACACAGGCCTAGGGATTCCTGAGAAAGCCCTTTAGTCAAGTCTGCGGAGCTTGATAGGTCACCCACGAAGGCACTTAGGGTGGGGTGGGGGGGAGGGGAGGAGAGTAGTGTACCTAGGCCCACTCCCTGAAAGCTCAGCATTCTTTGATCGTCTCTCTCCTATTGTTTCCCTCTTTTAAAGACATTTGATACCCTCGGCGAAGAAAGGCCAACAGCAGCAGAGCCTCATGGAGAGCATGCAGCCCGGGAAACCCGGGGACTGGGAGATGGAGGGCAGAAAGCACGAGCGGCCGGAGAGCCTGCTGGCGCCGGCGCAGTTCTGCCCGGCCGAGCAGGACGTGAAGGCGCTCGCCGGGCCCCTGCAGGCCATCCCGGAGATGGACTTCGAGCCGTCCCCCGCCGAGCCGCTGGGCAACGTGGAGCGCTCGCTGCGCGGCCCGACCGAGCTCCTGCCCGACGCTCGGGGCTTCGTGCCCGCCGGCTACGAGGAGTTCGAGTACGGTGGCGAGATCTTCGCGCTGCCCGCGCCCTACGACGAGGAGCCCTTCCAGGCGCCGGCGCTCTTCGACAACTGCTCGCCCGCCTCCTCCGAGTCCAGCCTGGACATCTGCTTCCTGCGGCCCGTCAGCTTCGCCATGGAGGCCGAGAGGCCGGAGCACGCGCTGCAGCCGCTGCCCAAGAGCGCCACGTCGCCGGCCAGCAGCAGCGGCGCCTACAAGCTGGAGGCCGCGCAGGCGCAGGCGCACGGCAAGGCCAAGCCGCTGAGCCGCTCGCTCAAGGAGTTCCCGCGCACGCCGCCCGCCGAGGGCGTGGCCCCGCGCCTCTACAGCACGCGCAGCAGCAGCGGCGGCCGCGTGCCGCTCAAGGTCGAGCGCGCCACCGCCGTGCCCCACGGCCCCACCGCCGCCGCCGCCGCCGCCGCCTCCCGCGGGGCGCCGCGGACCTTCTTCCCCCAACAGAGGTCCCAAAGCGAAAAACAGACCTATTTGGAAGTAAGGAGGGTAAAGTAAAACCGAGCCGACGCCCCGCCTTGTCGCCCCGGGGGAGCCTAGATCTCAGGGCCAGCTCCCCGGTTCCCTTGGCGGGGAGGGAGCAGGCAGAGGCGGAGCTGGCACGCGCGTGGTCACAGCCTCTTGTGGCATTCGAAGGCGAGTGGCAGGGAGGGTATCTATCACACCAAGGGCACGGAGGCAGAGAGGGCGAGCAGAGAGACCTAGAGGCACACAGAGAGAATGTGAATTAATGAGCGAACTCATTTCTTCCTTCTTATGGGCTGCACGCCTGCCTGCCAGGTGCACCTCCTGGTATTTTGTGCAAAAATACCGAGCCCTGTGTGCTAGCTACTTCCAGTATCTTTCTTTGAATCCAGGGAAGACGCAAGTTGCCCAGTGTCAGTGTGTAGACATCCAAGTTGGTTGCAAAGCGAATTCGTTTTCTCTTGCTTTCTTAGAAAAGGTTGTATTGACTAAAATGCACCTTTAGCGCCAATGAATGTTGAGGCATTTTGATGTCTGTCCTTTGGTGTCTCCGAACCTTGGGGTATTTAAAAGTATGTTCCCATACTGACACGGAGAGGCAGGTTCGTGGGCAGACACACAAGTTTTCAATGTGACAATTGATTAAGCATATTAGCACAATGACGCTCACCTGTGCCACCACCCTTCCGATCCACTCATTATCAAGATAGTGGGTCAGATTGATGGTTACAGTACAGACTTTTTGTGTGTATGTGTGTCTTTCGAGACAGGGTTTTTGTGTGTGTGTGTGTAGCCTTGGCTGCCCTGGACTCGCTTTGTACACCAGGCTGGCTTCAAACTCACCGAGATTCGCCTGCCTCTGCCTCCCAGCATGTTAGGATCACAGGCCATGTGCCACCATGCCCAGCTGATTACAGACTCATTTGCTTTCCAGCCAACACAGTGCTTGTGTATCAGGCTCTCTGTGCTGTTTGCTGAAGCTTCAGAAATCAACGTTCTAGAATGTCCCACAGCACTACTGGGAGCACATGCAATTACGAGGAACTGGGGGGGCTTATAGAGTGATAGCCGAAACCTCTTGGGGTGATGAGGTTAGCGAATGCCTTCTAGGTACATCACATATCTGAATTAGATTTTAAAAGCTTTTTAGAAGCCACTTGGGTGGGTGGGGGGTAGGGGACAAGGAAGTGAAGCTAGGTAATCTTGAAAGTTCATAAAGGGGAGAAATAGAAGGAAATTAATAGTAAGTTCAAACTGGGATAGGCAGAGGAATAAATCAAAATCTTTCTTTTAAAAAATTATTTATTTTTATTTTATGTGCATTGGTGTTCTGCCTGCATGCATGCATGTCTGTGTGAGGGTGTCAGATCTTGGAGTTATAAACAGTTGTGAGCTGCCATGTGGGTGCTGGGAATTGAACCCCAGGTCCTTTGGAAGAGCAGTCAGTGCTCTTAACTGCTGAGGCATCTCTCCAGCCCCCCCAAAATCTTTCAAGTAGTGTGGTCTGTGCTATAAATAATGCTTTTTAAAAACATGTTCATAAAAATTTGAGGGTTTTTTTTTTTTGCCGTAGCTCCCGTGAAAATTTTGAAAATTGGAACAATTACTGGGGAAAAACTTATTAGAAATAATAAATATTGTATCTGAGAAGCAAAGAATACGTAATATATCTGTGTCTGTTTACTGGACATAGTTCTAAGCAATGACAGTATCCCAGCATTCCCTAACATGGGGAAAACATGAGTGAAGTCAGGTCAAGAAGAGACACCAAGGAAGAACCGACACAGTCCAGGGGAGAAGGGGCCGTGTGTGGACATATGTGTTCGTGCATGTGTATGTAACAAAAGCATGCTGGTGTGTGTATGTGTTTAAAGTGGCCATAGGATTGGGGTTTCAACTGCAAAAGATAAACCTGCGAAACTGCATCCTTAAAGGGGTCAGTTTCAGCTCTTGGGCTGAGCAAAACCATTCCCGTCTTCAGGTCTGTTCTACACCCTCTACCCGTGACCAGCAGAGCCTCCTAAAGCCAGCTTTTAGTGTGGTTATTGAGTCCAGAGAGAAGGCGGTATGTTTCAGTGCCGAGAGCATCTGACTGGGCACTAGGCACTCTAGGTGCTAAAAGGCTCTTCTGTCAAATAGCTGCCTGCTTTCAGACGGTGCACATGTTTTTTTTTCCAGTTACCTATCAATACTAAGATACTTAGGGGGCTGGAGAGATGGATCAGTGGTTAAGAGCACTGGCTGCTCTTCCAGAGGATCCAGGTTCAATTCCCAGCACCCACATGGCAGCTCATCACTGTCTGTAACTCCAGTTCCAGGCCACCTGACATCCCCTTCTGGTCTCCTCCAGCATTAGGCATGCACACAGTGCCGGACATGCACGTACCAAAATTAGTTTACATGAGTTCGAGGCCAGCCTGGTCTACAGGACAGCCAAAGATACGCAGAGAAACCCCATCTCGAAAAACCAAAAACAAAAACAAATAAAAATAAAACATTTAGTGGGCACTGGGATGGCTCTGCGGGTAGAGGTGCTAAGTGGGAGGCCTGACTCTGGCTCAGATTCCACAAACTCCTTCCTTAAAGTCTCCCCGGCACCTGTGTGCTGAACGCATACACGCACAATCAAAAACTAGTACAATGTGGGCTATGCGATGGGTCAGCAGATAAAGGCACTTGCCACTATGCTCGAGGTCTTGACATTTGACCCCCAGGATCTACGTGGCAGAAGGGGAACTGATTCTTGCAAGTTGTCCTCCGATCTCCACACGTGCCCTAGCATATATGAGCTCATCTCCCACAACCCAAATGATAAATGTGATTATAATTGTTTAAAAAAGTAGCTCATATCTACCTCACAGGGTTATGAAGATTGGCCCAAATCAGATTGCTTGAGAGTACGTGTGAAATGCCACACTGACGAAAGACATCGAGATCATGGCTCCATGGACAGATTTTCCATAAACAATTTATCGCTTCCATGAATGAAGGTTTGGCAATGAGTTAAAGACCACTTTAATGGAAGGGTCCACAGTTGATAGAAAGCAAAATTGAGCCCATTCCTTCTGTGCTGTCTTTGAAATTCCAAGTTTGGATGTCCTATCATCTAGGAAGTGTTTTTTCCCAGCACTGTAGCCTTGCTTTGGCTCCTACAGGTACCTCCCGAAATGTGGCCTTGGAGGTAGTAGTGGATGCATTGATCTTATATTTTATGATTTTATAAATCCAGAATCTGTGGGCAGACCTACTGAATCAGAAACTACTATTTAGGGATTCATGGTTAGTGTTTAATATAAATAGTAAGTGCATCAGGCAGAAGCGTGCCTGAAACCCATGGCTTTCATATCTACCTCTGCATAACAATTGTGTATATGCTGGAGATTCCTGCTTCAGAGACTCCAAGATGGAGCTTAAGAATTGGTGTGTTTAAGTAAAAGTGAGTGTAGATGGTCCTAGGATACCACGAGCATACTTTGCCACCAGAACACTGGTCTCCGTGGTTTCCTTAGGAAGCTTAGTGGCAGCTCGGACTTTCCAAGTCGGCTAGTAAAACTGCAAGTGAAGTTCTTAAAGTCCAGATGTTTCCTAGAAAGACCTCTTGGCCATGCTTTGTTTCTCTGCAAGCACACAGTCAGCCATCTGGCTGCACTTGCAGGGTGCTGCTGCTGTGTTGTCTGCTTTGACTTCTTAGGGCTACTCAGAATTAAGCAGCTGGCTTTAGATTGTCTTAAAAATCACAGTCACCACAAGGTCAATATTCTGTTCATGTAGGATATCAGTTTATGTACATCCTGAACACACACACACACACACACACACACACACACACACACATACATGTAAGTATATGTGCACACGGTGACACATTTTACATTTAAAAAATAAATAAATGCACAAAAGAAATGTCTTTATTTTTAGTTGTACTCCAAGTATGGACTGAATTATATAAGAGGATGAAAGCATGTTTACAGTTTAGACACATTAGTTGCTAATTCTTAACAGGTCTGACCTCTAAAAAGCTGCTGCCCTCTAAAGTTAAGAACACAACTTTAAAATTATGGTTACACTGTTGAATATCCTAATTGATCTCTGTTTCTCTCAAAAGTAATACAAACAACAATAGCAACAACAGCAAAAAAAAAAAAACCTTAATATTAAGTTTTCTTATATTGTAGAAAGGGAAACATACCCAATGATATCAGAGTTTGAGTATTGGCCTTTTCAGCAAGACACAGTTGATGCCAGAACAAAGTTTATGTTCTATGTTCATAGGGGCTGGAGAGATGGCTCAGTGGTTAAGAACACCAGCTACACTTTCCAGCACCTACACGGTGACTCACAACTGTAACTCCTGTTCTGGGAGATCCAGTGCCCTCTTGTGGCCTCCAGTCAGGACCAGACAAGCACATGGTACACAGACATACAGTCAGACACCCAAAACAACCACATACACCAGGAAAACAAAGATATGTTCATTGTTACTGTGTGTGCTCTAGCAAGCATGCTGAGGTCAGAAAATGTCCTGGCTAGTCTTTTATCAACCTTCTCGAAAAGGAAGAGGACCTTCAGCTGAGAAAATGCCTCTATCGTGTGGTGGTAGCCAGGCCTGTAGGGACACTCTCTTGATTAGTAATTGATAGAGGAGGGCCCAGGCTTCTGCAGGGAGAGAGAGGGAGGGAGGGGCAGAGAGAGAGGGAGAGAGAGAGAGAGACAGACAGACAGACAGACAGACACGGAGCAGGGGGGAGGAGGGAGAGTGTGTGTGAGTGTGAGCAAGAGAGAGAGAGACAGAGAGAGAGAGAGAGAGAGAGAGAGAGAGAGAGAGAGAGAGAGAGAGAGAGAGAGAGGTGTGCTGGCTCCAGGCAGGTCTTCTAGGTCAGCCTGATCAGACCATGGCCAGTAAGCCAGTGGGTAATGTTTCCGTGGTTTTGCTTCAGTTCCGGTCTCCAGGCTGCCCTGAGTTCCTGCCCCAACTCCACCCAGTGCGTACTATTACCTGAAGTGTGAGATGCCATAAGCCCTTTCTTTCCAATGTTGCTTTTGGGTTGTGGCCTTTACTTATCACAGAAATAGAAAGAGGACAGAGGGCAACTTGTGGGGCCATCTTTCTCCTGCCACCTTTTTGTAGGTTCCAGGGATCGAACTCAGGTCCTCAGGCTTGTGTACCAACTGCATCTGCCTGCTGAGCTGTCTCTTCGGCTGTACATTCTGTACTTTTCATTGTTAGCTAACGTGCTTTATTATCTCTGTTGTTGTATTCTGCCGTGGACTGTTTCCCTTGATTTGCAGAAAGACTTACACTTGGACAGTGTTCTTTCCACCTGCTGATTTCACCAGCCTAGGTGTGCTTTTGCGCTGGGACTGGCAGCCAACATGTAGTCTTAGGAGTAGGAGAGTCAAGAGGCAAAACTAAAGAACCTTCCCACAGCCAGGGATATCCCACAGACTTTTTCTTTTTCTTTTTTTTTTTTTTTGAAAAGAGTAAAAAAAACATGCCTCTTTTGTGTTTTCAGGAGATGCACTTAGAGGATGCCACCCGATTCTGTCCAAAGGAAGAAAGAGAGAGTGAACAGACTTCTTTCAGCGATCAAAATCCCAGGCAAGACCAGAAAGGGGGCTTTCGCAGCTCCTTCCGCAAGCTCTTTAAAAAGAAGTGAGTAGCCCTTAGATTAAACAGTGTTGAACTCCTTTCCCTTTGCCAGAAGTCCGAGCTTGTAACAGTAGTGATCACTAGGTAGCCACCTCACGCAGCCTCCTGAAGTTCAGTGTTGGTACCCACTTTCTGGACAGACGCAAACTCGGCTCCCACTGCCGCTTCTTAAAACCCTTCCTCCTTAGCCCCGGAGTTGTGTCTTGAGAGCAGGTACCAGAGGGGCTACCCTGGCAAAGGGGCAGAGAGGAGAAGAGCCGGTCCGGGAGGGAGCTGGGTGTTCAGTCAGAACCTCCCACCTGTGGAGAGTGTTGTGTGGGCATCTCAGCACTGCTGCGCTCACATGGGCCGCATTATCTGGGTTCCTAGAAATGCGTATTACTTCTGTAAGGGTTTTTTTTTTTTGTTTTTTGTTTTTTGTTTTCTGAATGAATGGATTTGGCTTCCGAGTGTCCATATTAGATAGAAAAACAAAAGATGGTTCTTTTTTGGTCTTTCTTATGGCAGGCATTTTGGCCAGTGTCAAGTTGCAGATAAGGAGGCAGGACCAGGCCCCAGCATAATGTAAGGAAGAGAGAGGTGACCCCCTAGTGATTCAGCAGTCTAGTCTTTGCCTGCCTGGGTGGCTGCTGTTTCTTCTTCTTCCAGTCCTCAGTCCTTCCTTCCTCTCCCTTAGGGAGATCTCCTTGCTACTTACTTCCTCTCATTAGAGATCACTGTAATCAGTTTTCAACCTCAAGTCTATATTTTAATTATTAGAAAAGTTAAATGTAGGTGCTATTGTTGCCTTTGGAGACTTTTGGGAAAGTTCTTGCTCCTTGAAGGTAGAGTTGCTGGTTGGTTTAGATACTGGTCCTGACAGGAAGTGGGGAAAGCCTACAGTCAGCTTTCTTCTCTTAATGATTTGTCTAATTCTCCTGTTATGGGAGGGTGGTGTTGAGATTAGTGGGTATCTGATTGTTGGTCCTTGCCTGTTGTTACTAGAAGGAGGAGGAAGAGGAAAGAAGAACAGCGGTTCTACAGTGAACCACAGCCCTACAGTCTGCCTCCTTCCCTGTAGTTAACCACAGCCCTACAGCCTCCTTCCCTGTAGTGAACCACAGCCCTACAGCCTCCTTCCCTGTAGTTAACCACAGCCCTACAGTCTGTGTCCTTCCCTGCAGTTAACCACAGCCCTACAGTCTGTGTCCTTCCCTGTAGTTAACCACAGCCCTACAGCCTCCTTCCCTGTAGTTAACCACAGCCCTACAGTCTGCCTCCTTCCCTGTAGTTAACCACAGCCCTACAGTCTGCCTCCTTCCCTGCAGTGAACCACAGCCCTACAGTCTGTGTCCTTCCCTGCAGTGAACCACAGCCCTACAGCCTCCTTCCCTATAGTTTTGCTAGGCACCTTCATGCATGGATGACTGTTGCTGAACACTCAAGTCATTTTATGTAGAGATTGAAGCTTAAGAACTGTTTATCCCTCTAGGATTGTAGGTTTAGCTTTTTCTTGGTCTATACCTGCTCATGACACAAGTGGGAAGTCGACAGCTTGCCAGTTTACATTTAGGCTCCAAAATCCTTTGCAGAACTCCAAACTCCTAAAGACACACACTGCTTGAGTCTGTTGCATAGTAATTTAGGTCATAAGAATCCCAAAAGAAACAACTGTTTGTCACCGACTACCATTTATAATGTCTCAAACACTAGCTGTTGGAACACAGTCGACCACAGATCCACCACGGCATTCTTTACAAATTCCTGTTTATCAGAGGGAGATAAATATAGATATAGATATAGATATAGATATAGATATAGATATATATCTAAAGGCCTATCAGTTATATGACGCATAGGGAACAGATTTGCTCTTTCATATCCAGAGGGCACACCAGCAGAAGTGAGGAGGAGGAGGAGCACCCTAAAATATGCCCCTGCCTGGAGCCAGCAAACTCACAAGAGAGTGGGTTCTCAGAACTAGAAGCCAGATGGCTCTGGCTGGGTTCTCTGAAAAGTATCCCACACTGGGTGGGTGATTGCTCAAGAAACCGGAGTCCTTTCTAGCACACATCTATACTTTGACTTTATTGTAGCTCAGCCTGAAGAGTCACTTATTTATATCACCCCAAAGAATGGATGTTGGGTCTATAATTTTAAAGTCTCCCCCCCCAACTGGAAGGCCAGGCTTAATCTTTCTGTAGTTCCCTCCCCCCCATAGACCTTGGTATAATGCAGACGACTTGCTGTAGCTCCCCAGATTCACACTGGTCGGTTGCCGTCAGTCCTCCGACAACGTCGGACACTTTCCTTAGGGAAAAGGCCAGTGGATTCTCGTAGTCCCCTCAGAGATCAGTCTGCATCAGCCATGTTGCTATCAACAGCAATGGCACTGCCCTTTTATTTAAAATGTGAAGTTCCGCCTGCGTGGAGGTGAAGGCACAGCTGCTTAGATGACTCCTCCTCTGACAGGCTTTCCTGGCGTAGACGATCTGGCCCAGGACAGCCACCACCATGCAGATGGTTCCAGTGCAGCTTTGTACTTAGGGAGCTGTTTGGGGGACTTAGCAAGAGTTAAAGAAGCAACTTAAATAGCTTCTTCTGGGTTTTTCATCTGAGGACCACAGGAAGTCTATTAAGGACTACACTCCTATCACAAAGAGAAGGGCGTGTGCCTTTAGCTCAGGTGTGAAGACACCATTGTTGTGTGCGTGCACAGTTCCAGACATGATTATAGTATCGTGAATGACATGGCCCCAGCCGTTGCATAGGAACTTGCACTCTGAACTCAGGAATACATAGGATGAAAGATAAACTATCCCTTCAAGAAGAATCTATATGGAGAATATTAAATATTTAAACCTAGATTGTAGTAAAAGATGAGGCACAGGTAGAAAGAAAAAAAAAGTCAAAGCATTTTGCATGTCAGGAAGTCAGTTGGCAGCAAGCCCAGTGACCTTCAGTAGCTACCCCTGGGTCCTGGAGTCAGTCCAGAGCCTGGCCTCCCAGGAAAGCCACCGTGTCATGGTTGGGGCTTACTGCCGTCTTCCCCTACAGCCCTCCCGAGGTTCAGTCCTGTCTACACTGACACACTTTTTGTTCCATAGGGGCTTGTTTGGCTGGTGGCCCCACACACCCAGAATGCTGCTTCGGGATGAAGCTAGGCATGGAAGCAGATGCAACAGAAAACCCGAGAAAGGGTTCTCTTCCCTCTGAGGCTGGGAGGGCCGAATGCTCTTGCCCACAAGGACTCAAAAGGCAGAGTCACGTTGACATCATAAAATACATTCTGAAAAAGCGCCCACGATATTTGAGGAAAAGGGTAACCCTGTCATTGTCTCCATCTCAGGCACACCTGCCCTGGGTAGATGCCAGGTCATAGATCCCTGAGAGCTGCCCAGAACTGGTCAGAGTGAAGTCTACTAACTTAAGGTCTGAGAATGTTAAATGACTTTACACATTTTAGGTGTGATCCTTTGAAGCTAGAAACAGACCTGACATGAAGAGCCAGTGCTTGGCTGAGTACTTGGCTCTCTCCTCTTGCCCTTGAGTAAGATGAAAGGTCACCTGTCCCCTCCAGAAGAATATATATAGGCGCTGTCACAGACTTCAGCCCAGATTGTTGTCAAAGCCGAGGCAAGTGCTTTTGCCTCTCTGTGGATAAATCATATACGTGGGTAACTGAGTACTCTAGGCCGGGGCTTAGCAGTGGGGAAGAGCTCGTGCAACACAGGGTAGCCGCAGGGACGGTAGACACTGCTTCTACTTTTTAACAACAAGGTCGTGCGCAGTAGAAGATAAACAATATGACACCCAGCTACTGATTATATTTCTTCATTCTCTCTCCTTTTTTGTAGTACTTTGTAATTTATATGATTATTTCAATTCCAGCCATCAGACGCCTTCCAACAATTGCATCAAATCTATTTTATTCAATATACCTGGTCCGTAGGGCCCATATATTGTCTGTCAGTGAGTCCTTTTTGTTTGCTGTCTTCTCAACGGCTCTTGCATATGCCTCCCTGCAGAAGTCCATATAAGAGAAAGCAGGATTCTTAAAATCAGTTGGTCACTTTGAAATCATTTTCCCTGCCTCCCAGACCCATGCCAAGCCCCGCCTGCCTCTCACCAGCTTTGCCGTTCCATCATAGCTCCTTTAGTTTCCTATGTAACTTGCAAATTCAAGGATGAGTGACTTAGGTTTACAGCTGCGGTTGGGAATGCTTCTCGGTAGGTCATCCGAAGTCAGCTATTTAAATGGCTTCAGTGTACTAGGCTCTGCCCAGCACAAAACAAGTAGAAGAAATAGCTCCTGCCCTAGCCCAGTGTAAGGATGGCCCAGCTACAAGCTCTAGTAGACACACAAAGTAAGAGAACACTTATCCGCCACCCTGTGAACGCCGTGGTTGGCTGATTTGACTGGTACTGCTGGCGCTTCCCCACCTCCTCCGACCTTCATCTGAATGTCCTAACCCTTCCAAGGAGGGTCTTTCACAGCTGAGAACCACACCCCCCCCCCATGTCGGAGATCTCTGTGGCACTGGATTATACCTCCCTTCCTCAACTCCAGGGGTTTCAGGTTTATCTGAAGCTAAGTTGTATTTAACTGACCTACCCAATCTGCAGTTTTCTTTTTTCTGTCACTTGAAGGAAGGTTAGCAACAAGTCAATTCTGTTTCCCCTTTATGTCGTCAAATTATTGGATGACTGTGTCAGAGTATATTGGCAGCCATTGTGCTCTTCCCAGAGTTCCTGCCTGTCCCTTTACTGTCTGCTTTGATATGCCCTGCAGCCTGCTAAGATGCTGTAGCACGTTCAAAGGCCATTTCTGTGTTTCACAAAGAAAGGGAATAAAAAGAAAACATACTGTCTCTTTCTTCTAGATTCTGCAGGGGTTTTTTTCCTGCTTATTTACACCCACACCTTTAGAAAAATCCAGGTATACCTATAGTATATTGAGCTAAAGTCAGCTAAATCTGTCTTGAAAAAAGTGAAAATGAGCTTTGAGTCATTGCTACAGTAGAATTCTGTATCTTGAAAATGATTAGCAAGCCACTAGTTACTTAGTAATTAATATTCGGAAATGTAGATATTTGTGCTGGAAACAAAGGGAAGGTACATTTTGTAAGAAGAGCAGTTAAAAAAAAAAAGTCTGAGCTGAGTTTGTGGAAACTAGACAGGGCGATTTTGGCATTTGTTTCAGAAATGGGAACGCAACTGGTGAAGATTTCTGTGGTCCTTGGGGCTGGTGGTGACATCAAAGCTTTCCCATTTCCAGGTAAACTCCAAACAGTTGCATGTGGGAACCTCAAAGTGTGACATGTGGGGTTTGGAGCGATCAGATGTAGGTAGGAGGGAGAGCGTAGTGTAGACTAAGGGCTTCATTGAGAAATGTTCGTGGGGAGAACAATTGAGAAGAAGCAGCAGCAGTTGAACTCCTCCTGCCCTAACAGGCAAGGACATCAGAAGGCAGGGAAGGAGCCAGGAGCCAGGATGGATCTTACTAACATTTGGGGCACAGCTCTCCTAGCCAGGGATGATCTGAGCTGGAGGGATGCAGGAATTCTGAGAGGTGAGAGCAAGCCTGGAGGTTTAGGGAAGATGTGAGTCTGTTTCTTGGGAGTTTAGGCCAGCCCCTGAAAAGAGAAGTTTACCCCATCCAGGTATCGTTTTTATCTAATCAGCACCCACATGCCCTGAAGCTGAGCCGTAGAGTAATCTCCTGTTTACTGAGATACAGTGGGAAAGTACTCCTTTCTGACGAGAAGTAAAAGTGTGCTGGGTACCAATGGTTTCATTTCTAATACCAGATTGAAAAATAAAAACAGCTAGTCCATGCGTCAGGTTTCCAGACATCTTTAGTCTTCTTGTAGGTCCAGATTTTTTCCTTGAATAATAGAAAAAAGATGTTTGAATTCTTCCTAATAAACTCAGGAAGTATAGACTCATAATTAATAACAATAATTATAATAACAAGGGCTTGGGCTGGGAATATAGAGCAATAGGAGCATTTGCCTTGTGTGTGAGGGCCCTGGGGTCAATACCACCAGAGCAGAACAAAGTAAGTCCCCCCCCAAAAAAAAACCCAACCAATCTGGGCATGGTGGCATACACCTTTAATCCAAGCACTCAGGAAGCAGAGGCAGGCAGATCTCTGTGGGTTTGAGGCCAATTTGGTCTACAGAGTGAGTTCCAGGACAGCCAAGGCTACACAGAAAAACCCTGTCTCAAGAAACCAACCAACCAACCAACCAACAACAACAACAAAAACCTCACAAAACAAACAAGGACACAAAAATAGTATAGCAATTACAGTGCAAGAATGTGAAAGCCAGTTACCCTGCTCTGTGTTTAGGGAAAGCATGCCTGATTCAGCGTATAGAGAATGGTTCACTTGGCCAGGAGCTTTGAGCATCACTTTCATACATCTTAAGTGAGGACCCTTGACACTGGTTCTTGGTTCTTGGGTTACTGTTACCCATTCTAGCTCAAAGTTTAAATTAGTGAGAGGGCTGCAGTCTAGTTGTGTCCGAGGTTATTTCTAGAAAGCCTGCTCCCTCTAGGGACTTCTTATGTGAACAGACTGGAGAAGTGCAGAGCTGGAATGGATTGCCCATCTGGTTTAACCAAGAGAAAGGAAGAATGCACCCTCGGCTGGGGACTCAGGCGGACTGAGCTGACTGTCGATTAGTCTTGGTCTCCTTTGTGGTGGTTGAGATAACTGTACTGATTTCTGCACTCTACCAAATGTGGCATATATATATGTGTGTGTGGTTGGTTTCAATAAATCTTTCCTTTAAAAAACGACAAGAAGCAAAAGTAAGATTTTGTAATGTAATGCCTAGATTAAGCAAGGGCCCCTGATAGTCATTTTAATTTCTGGGCCTTGGCAATCTGTGGAGTAGTTATTTCACTGAATCAGAAATAAGTATTTTTGAGCTTTATTCCTGTTACAGTGCTTTTACATGGTAATGTACACTGACCCATACAGTTGTCACATTG
Source organism: Acomys minous (assembly GCF_964271855.1). Classification (NCBI taxonomy): domain Eukaryota; kingdom Metazoa; phylum Chordata; class Mammalia; order Rodentia; family Muridae; genus Acomys; species Acomys minous. The sequence goes on from NC_140489.1 coordinate 112,609,255, forward strand.
TCCCCAGGAAGCATTAGAGAGAGATTCTGTATGCTCACTGCAAGTTTGAGATACACATCAAAATTCAGGGGAATAAGAAAATGATTCCAAACCTAGGAGGCAACTGTTTACAAATGCAAAACAATTTGGATAGATAAAAATATTTGAAAACAATTAAAACCAAATCAACCTGTACTTTATCTGTGTGCTGAGATTTTAGGTCCAGTGGATCAGAATACAGGGAAAAAACTAATGAGAATCCCTCAATGGATCCTTCACCCACCAAACAAGATTTCTTCAGAAACCGACTTGCTCTTGCAAATGACCTTGACCAAGGAACAGCTGTGTAAACACATTTACAGTTGTATTGTCGAGTGGTAAGAGGAGGGTAAAAGCTTGTGTATATATCTGTAGGAATATCTATCTATCTCTCTATATATATCTCAATGTATAAATCCCTGAGGAGTAAACTAATATAAATATTTACATATGAAATTAAATCAACATACAAGATACTGAAGAGATGAAGATTAGTCTATATGGTTAAGACTTGGCTTAATGAACCTCAACACTTGGGAAGAGACTTTTCACATCATTACAGTAAGACATAATAAATTTGGAGGAAAATAAATGTTTTTAAGAACAAAAACTTGCACCTTCATTTTCAGCATGGATGTGAATTTTGCCCTTCCTAGCAAAATATAGCATCCTTTAAAGCAAAGGGTTAACAGACTTGTATTTTACGTGTACAGATCAGAGTCCTAAAGAATTTGCCCTTGGCTATAATTCAGAAGCTTCAAAACTTAGAGATGTGCTGCTCTCCAACTTGTTCTATGGTTATGGAAGTCAGTAAAGGGAGCAAGGGTGCGGTGAAGACAGAGAAACACTTTCCTACTTTCCTTGTGTGGGCCGTGCTGAGGATGGCAACAGTTGCAGATTCAGTAGATCTTGGGAGTTAGACCCACTCATGTCCAAACAGACCAGGGAAAGAAAGCACTGATTTGGCTACATCCTCTTTCCAAGGCTTTGAACCCAGAAAAGTGCTCAACCACTGAGTTACATGTGGTAAAGGAAGGCCCCCAAACCTTCCTTTAGTCTGGCCTGAAGCTGACCTCAGCAGCAGTTCTTTTAACAGTCACATCTACAAACACAGGTTGGAATGAAAGGTCAGGGATGTACTACTGTTCAAGTCTCCTAGGAGGTTATAAAGAATTGAAGCTTTCATAGCCCAAGTGGAGGGCTCAGTCCTACTGCAGTGAGGCCTGCCTGGTTCTGGAGTAATAAAACACGCAGTTCTACCTAGACATGCCCCAGGGGCATGTTCCTTGATAGGCCCCAAATATCAAATTTGTAACAGGAAGAAACACAACACAACAGATTTAAGTAAACTGTTTGGCTCCACTGTTAGGCAGTTGGCTGAACACAGTGTTAGTGTCCACAGTGATTTCTGCAGACAGCGCTTCTGTTTCACCTTTAAGTATTACAGCCCTTCCCCCTTGTCTTATGATTGAGTGGGAATACATCAATTAGCATACAATCATGAAACATGTAAAAAGTTACTACTAAATTTTCGGAGTTTCGATACAAATGTCAGCCAAGAGTTTTCATTTCCCTGAAGTTAATAGGCCACTGAAATCAGATTTTTATCAGGCTAACAGTGTTCTGGAGCAGCGCTTAAAAGCACAACGCCAAATCAACAGGACACGGAGAGTGAGACAGAAATAACTAAGCTGTAAACCTGTTTGTCATCAAAACAGTAGGTGACTAGACAGTTTTAAAAATCTTACACACCTCCCATCTCTTCCTTTGATAGCACACCCGTCTACATCTGCAGACCATCACTGTGGATTATTAAACTGATAGTAATGTTGCTCCTCTGGGCCCCTGTTTCCTGCTAACTGGATCCTGGGTGGGTACCTTTCTAACCGCTTCTAAGCACTCCTGCCTCCTGTGTCCCTGGCACATTCATATTCCCAAACAGTTTGGTGAAACTCAACTCTTATCTGCTCTGGGATGCCCAAATCCTCAACGTGGCGGTGTTAGGGCCACTCTCTAGTGTGGCTGCTAGTTCTCGGCCTGTTCCTCATACTTTGTGGTTCTGTACAAGCTAACACCACCTAAAGCAGGCTTGTACTTTTGCAGTGAGCCGTGCACCTTCCAGCTCATGCTTGCTCTACAGCCTTGCCCCAGCCCTTCCTGCAGAGCGGATCCTAAAGAGCCGGGCTAAGCCCTCCTTTTCCTGAGACTAGCTCCTCTTTGACATCTGTCTTACACTCCCATTAAGAAGGCACGTCTTTTCAAGGGCAGGACTATGCTTTCCTTTTCTTTTTAGGTGCTCTATAAGTCATTTCCTCTTTTCACATGATAGAACTTCAGCATTGTCACTCCAGTCCCTCGCCTTTTTAAAGGAAAAAATGCCAGTCAGAAAGGAGCTAACTTGCAATTGCCTTCAGAATCAGTTACCGGTGCCACTGCCACTTTCACCTGACACTGAAAACCCTCTCCAATTAAAACAGAAATAGGTTCCACTCTTTTCTTACTCTGGCTCGTCTCATAATTTTTCTAGATAGCACTGTAAATTTGTAGGGGAGGCAGGGCCTTTAGTGACTTGTGATATTTGACATAATGATGACCTGGGATGACGTCAAGGTGGGGCAGAATTTGCCAGTTGCTTTACCTCTGATCTCCGGTCCTCTGAGGTGAAATGTGTTCACAGACTATTGGTGTCTGCAGGAAATGATCCAGGTTATAAGCAGAGAGAAGCACTTACTTCACCAAGAGATGCAGATTTTTGTCAGGCTAGGAGGTCCCCGCAGTATCGTCTGCAGCCCTGAAGGATCTACATACAAGCCCAAGCAAGGAGTGTCTTAGCTCTCTGACCCTCTGAGAACCAGGGCTTTGTGGATTACAATGCTAAGAGTTCTGGTGGGCTGCTCTCATCAGGTAACTGATTAAGCTCATCTGAGATTTGGAACTAGATTGTTAAGGAGACTCCTGGAATGGTGTTTCTGTAATATCGGATGGTTTATCACATTCCTCGATCAAGTCTCAGTGATGACACTTGTAAGAACACAGATTCCTGTACACTGTTTCAGTCCCTTTATAGTGAAATATTTAGGGGTTGGGCCTACAAATTTGTATTGTGGTTTTCTTTGGTTTACTGAGATTTTGTATTCCTAAATCTGTCATCTATGATTTCACAGTAATAAGCACTATAGATAGTAATTTTATTTAAAAATACATGTATATGCGTGCTAAGTACTCCTTATTGAATGCATATTCAAGAAAAAATTAATTGCAACCCTTTAAGAAAGAATGGCCCAATGTCTTTGATAACACTGAACAGTAAAATTATCTAGTGTTGGGACATTTTCACAAAACATTGCCATTAATAAGTTTCTTCAAGAGTCCAAAACAGCAGTGTTCCCAGTAAAGTTAGAATTCCCTGTCCTAAACAGTGTATTAAAGACAGAAGTGTAGGACTCTTGGCTGCTAAACATTCTTGGGTTTGTGATATTAATGCCAGTAAGACTAACGGTGGGGGAGGGACTTGGAAAGAGGAGAGGTAGGGACATGAGTTAAATAAAGCCGAGAAGTCGGGTAGGGAGGCGCACGTCTGTAATCCCAGCATTCAGAGAGGCAGAGGCAGGCGGATCTTTGTGAGGTCAAGGCCAGCCTGGTCTATGAAGTGAGTCCAGGACAGCCGAGGCTACATAGAGAAACCCTGAGTTGAAAAACACACACAAAAAAATAACAACAACAACCAAAAATAAGGCTGAGAAAAGTGATGGAAATATATACATATATACATACATACATATAAATATCTATACACGCATGAGTTCCTCATGTATTTCATACCGTGTAGCTTATGATGGCCCAAATTCTTGATGTCTTTGCCTCTGTCTCCCATGAAATGTGACTAGAGGCATGCACCATTATACCTGGAGCTTCATGTGTGCTAGGCAAGCACTGTGCTCACTGAGCTACATCCCCAGCCTCACAGGGTTTCTCTGTGTAGCCTTAGCTGTCCTGGATTTGCTTTGTAGACCAGGCTAGCCTCGAACTCACAGAGATCTGCCTGCCTTTGCCTCCCTGAGTGCTGGGATTACAGTGTGCACTACTGAGCCTGGCTGAGATCTATATATTTTAAGAAAAAAGAGGAGAAATGGATAGTTGACTTTTAAATGTTGAGTATATAAGAACGTAAGGGCGTGAGTACAGGCAATGCTAAAGATACCTTTTTGAGGAGTTACTATTTATTCAAAACAGTCATGATTTTAACCTCAAACCAAATAACCTGGTGTCCAAAATGTATTATTTTCTGAGAGCTCAGCACGTAGTCTTTAAGTCGTCCCAGCGTGTTCCCTGTCTGTAAACAGATTTGACCATCTGTTTACACAGGATGCTCTTAATTCTAGAAGAAAGAAAAGTAGATTGTTTCTTTCTCGTGTATATAAAGTTAGATACTCTAAAGATGGTGGGGTCTAATGTAAAGGACGGCTAGCATATAACATCTGTGCTCCTGTTATCACCAAGCTCATCCCCCTTGATCCTGCTTTCTCTTCTACCATAGGTAAAATTTTTAGTACCATTCAAACATGCTCTTATTTGTCCCACCTATAAATAAAAAGAAATCTTTTCGGCCTTTTCTGTTTGCCAGTTTTTTGCCCCTTTTACTGTAAAATGTACAAGAGAAAGCCACTTTGGTTCCGTTCCTGCAACATGTCTTATTAACCCTCCTAGGTCCAGGCCTTTGTCTAATCCCTCCCAAAAGCTGCTTGAGCAGCACTGATGCTGAAGGCAGCGGCTCACATTTGTTATTCCAGTAGTTGGGAGTTGGAGGCAAGAGAATCATATAGCACTATATAGCAAGATACCCCCACCAATAAACAAACAAACAAACAAACAACAACAGCCCAATAATAATGTCCTCATTGTTAAACGTATAGTCCGTCCTCAGCCACCTTACTTTATCCAGTAGCAAGATCACTTCCTCCTTTACAAGGTCTGTAGGACTCAGCACATCCCTGCTCTTTAACTTTCTTTACTGGCAGTTTTATTGTGGTTGTATTCAGCCTGCCAGAGATGTAGCTCAGTGGTAGAGCACTTGTAGTATTCACAAGGCTAGATATTCTATCTCCAGCAACATGCACATACACATGTACACACACACACACACACACACACACACACACACACACACACACACGATCTTTATGAGAATGGCTGCCAGTTTTATGTCTTCACTCTAGGACTTTCTCCAACTCCAGATCAATATCTCTAGCTTGTTTCCTTTTGACTTTTGATGTAAGACTTACTTTTGAATGTTAAAAACATACAAGTTTGAACATATAAGCCTTCTTCCACAGTTACCTTCCCCACCCCAGTTAATGGTAATCTGTATTCTTGTTGCTCTGGCCCAAAGTCTTGAAGTTGGCCTTGACAGTTCTGTTTTTGTTTTGTTTTGTTTTTTGTTTTTAAATACAACATTCAGTCTGCCAGTAAACTGGCTGCCTTCAGGGACATTCCTAACTCTGGCCTTCCCCTCACTTTCACTTCTGTTGTCCTTGCCCAAACCATTTCTGTTGGGCTGGCCTCCCTATTCGTGCTCTTAATTGTTCTCTACACACAACAAATGTAAAGGGAATCCTATCATTCCTTAGCTAAAAAAAAAAAAGAAAAAAAAAAAGAAAAGAAAAGAAAAAAAAAGTTGGTGTTTCTCAACCCTCCCAATGCTGTGACCCTTTAATACAGTTCCTTTAATACAGTTCTGTTGTGACCCCCCCCCCCGACCATAAAATTATTTTTTTGCGACCTCATAATTGTAACTTTGCTACTGTTATGAATCGTAATACAAATATCCATGTTTTCCAATGGTCTTAGATGATTCTTTCAGAGGTTTAGAACCATGCTCTCAGGGCTCTTAGATTCGTTTCAATGGCTCTTAAAGCTTTAAGTGATCTGCAGCAGTTAAACTCCCAATGGCGTCGCCTTCTAGTCTAGCTGTGTTCATCTCTTGCTCACACTAGCAACCTGTACACTCTCACATGCCAGGCGTGCGCCTCCTCCAGCCTGCTGAACTGGCCCTTCTCGCCGTCACTTAGACGTCTCATTCTTTCACCTCTTTGACGTTTTTATGTTTCTCTATAAGGTAACCGAGCATCACATTTAAATTTCTTTTTCTTTTTTGTTTTTTTTTTCATATTTCAATTTCTTATTTTATTTAATTTTAAAAAATATTTTATTAATTTATTCATATTACATCTAAGTTGTTAGCCTATCCCTTGTATCTTCCCATTCCTCCCTCCCTCACATTTCCCCCTTACTCCCCTCCCCTATGTCTGTGACTGAGGGGGACCTCCTGTCCCTGTATATGCTCATAGTCTTCTTGGTAGCCTGCTGTCCTTTCTCTGAGTGCCACCAGGCCTCCCCATCAAGGGAACGTGGTAAAAAAATGGGGTACCAGATTTCGTGTGAAAGTCAGTCCCCACTTTCCACTCAATGGTAGAGAATGTCTTATCCATCGGCTAGATCTGGGTTGGGGTTCGAAGTATTGTCCTTGCTGTGCCATAGTTTGAGCAAGATTCCTGGACCCAGATCCGCCTGACATAATGTTCTTGTAGGTTTCTACGACCCTCTGGATCCTTCTATTTCCGCATTTTCCCATGCTTCTCTCATCTAAAGTCCCAGTAGGATGTCCTCCCCTCTGACCCACTTTCCTGGTAGGTAAGGACTTTCATGGGACATGCCCCTTGGGCTAGTGTCCAGATATAAGTGAGTATATACCATTTGACTCTTTCTGCTTCTGGGTTAACTCACTCATTATGATCATTTCTAGTTCAATCCATTTGTCCACAAATTTCGGGAATTCCTTGTTTTTAATAGCTGAGTAGTATTCCATAGTGTAAATGTACCACAGTTTCTTTATCCATTCTTCAACTGAGGGACACTTAGGCTGTTTCCATGTTCTGGCTATTATGAATAAGGCTGCTATGAACATGGTTGAGCATATGTCCCTGTTGTGTGCTGGAGCATCTTCTGGGTGTATTCCAAGGAGTGGAATAGCTGGGTCTTGAGGAAGCCCTAGTCCCAGTTTTCTGAGATAGCACCAGATAGATTTCCAAAGTGGCTGTACTAGCTTGCACTCCCACCAGCAATGAAGGAGTGTTCCTCTCTCCCCACATCCTCGCCTGCATGTGGTGCACATTTAAATTTCACACTTGTAGTTACCCATCCTTTTTTCTCTACATAGAAGTTACATTTTTAATGATACTGTTCTACTTATAAAATATTGCCTACACTGTCTCACTAGCTCACAAATCCCATGAAATGGATTTTTCATTACTGTGTTTCTAACATCAGTGTGTTGCTGAATAGTCAACTCGGCTCTTATCAAATGCTTATAATTTAAGCTCACGAATTTGAATAGTGAAACAGCAGCACAGAAAGCTGTACTGATATCAGGGGAAACATCTAACCTCTTAAGAGTTTTCCAAAGCAGGCAAACCACAAGCACTTCCTTTATATTTTTACTTGCCATATGCTAAGTACTTTGTGAAAGGCATTGTGCTGTGTGCCCTCACCTTTCAATTTCATGGAAGTCCTTGTGTCGGTGAATCCTTCATTCACATGGTAAGTACTGGAAGCAGGATAAACCGTCTGCGTCATGGCAGGTGCTTCCTTTGTCACAGTCTATGCTCCATGAGTTACTGAGGTAGTAAGACCAGCTACAAAACAATTGGCGGTTTTCTTGACTCCTATGAGTAAGTACCAAAGGTCCCAAAGTGTTAGCATGGCCACAAACTGCTTTTATGGATTTCTATCAAAGGTGCAAAAAGACAGGCTCAAACGAGGAGCTGGCCTGCTTACGTTTGTTACTTAAGTGCCTTCCTTCTTGACCTAGCATTTACTTTTGGTTATAAAGTAAAAAGGTAGATCTCTTGGATAAAGTTCAGAATTAACGTTTGAAGAGCAGAATCGGAATCTCTGACTAACATCCATGCTAATAATCTTTACTTCCAGTTAGTAAACCTGATTACTTAGAATACATTCAGTAATGAATGCTGGGATTCAACACTGCACGCATCCCTGAAGGCCTTCCTCCAAACACCTGGAGCGCTGAGGCCACCTCTCAGTCTGGAACTGGCACATCACTTTGCCTAGTCCTTCCTCTTTGCTTCTTAGTTTGTGGTGAAGGGATGGTAACTGGGTTTCACTTTTAGCAAGCGCTCTCCCACTGAGTGAAACCCTACCCCATTTACTGTTTTATTTTGAGACAGGTGTGAGGATGGCCTTGAACTCACTGTTGTCCAGGTGGGCCTTGGAGTTTTAATATCCTGACTCAGTCTCCTGAGCAGCTAGGATCACAGACCTGTACCACCAGGCATGGCTTGCCTTTATTTTGAAATAAATGGACTGAATGTAATAATCGTTTAATAGTCTTACTTTGACTCTATATTTGCAAAGTTCTTCACTTACCACCTTAAGCTCTTTTATGCCAAACTGAAAAGGACTTGTAGAGTCAATGTTCCTGGCACCAGCCAGTTGCAGCTAAAGCTACAATACCAGGCATGTTCTTTTAGACCCGCAGTTGCCCTCTGAGACTTCATTCTGTATATACTCAAAGGCTACTTGGCTAGTTTCTGTACCCAAGCCTCCCTGTTACAAATAATAGGATCCAACTCACTAAACTTACTTTACCCTTTTTAATTTGTTACAGGAAATAGTGTCTCCAAAGGAAGACGTGATAAAATATAAAGTTAGAGTCACTAACAGCTTTAAAATACTGCTCTCTGAAATAAATGCATGCAAAAATAATACACTTGTGGGCTATGTAAGGCATTTTCCTTTATTACTTTTCAATTTATCTTAGTAATGCCAGAAAAATAACAGCCATTATTTTCACTTTTAATGCAAACCAAATACTGCTGCACATAGAGTACAAAGGTCACCTACAAACATGGTTAGAACGTACAAAGGCCATTGTTAGATGTATAGACCACATTTTGTTCTTACATCAAAGTAAGACAGAGCATTTTTTTTTGACAATTACTTTAGCAAATAACCGTGCTACTAAACAAAGGCAAATACACACATATATACAGACACATCTCAACTGAAATTATACATGTCACTTCGACAAATTCTCTGGTGCTTTCACCAGATATTTGTGATCCCAAATCACCTGCCCTAATCCCACCCCCAAATGCTGACTTGATCTGAAGAAAAAAAAAATTAGAGATGTTCTTAATTAAAGGCACATTTGGCAGCTACTGAAAGTGGCATGCATCTGGCACAGGTGCTCTCTAAGCCACACCACATATAACTTGCATCTTTTGTGTATCTTGGTTCTTTGGGTGGTAGTCCAATGTGGCCCACCTTTAGCTAACTTGCTTTATAACTTTTCAGCAACTGGCTACTTAATGCACTATTTTTATTAAAGGCAAAAGGGAAATTTACTCACAGTTGACAGAAAATGCACTTTATGGTGTCAAAAATGGAAAATAAGGCATGAAACTTACAAAAGAACATACAAGTGCTCTTGTTCTTTAGATTTATCATGTAGAGCTCATTTTTTAAAAATTAGGACTCAATATTTCACTCGCCTATGTATAAGGGAATATGAAATTATTTTCAAAGTTAGTAGTTTCAAATAAAAAAAAACATTGAATAAAGTAAGCACTTTTGAATTTTACTGCAACATTCTTTTTTAGCCAAACTGACAGTAACCTTGTGTTGTGTATTTACTGGTAATGATTAGAGTGCAGTACACAGAACCTGCACCTGCAAAACAGAGATGGAAAGCCTGCAAACCACCCAGCCGCAGGAAACCAGGAACGCATGGTTGCCTCGGTTCTGGGTCTGAAGAGGGGTAGGAAAGGCTTTCTTCTGTATGTACTCTAGCCGGGACAGCATCCCCATTTATTTTCCGGAGCCACTAAATATCCCAAATTTAGGCCATTATATTAAGATAATGAAATAATGTAAGATTTAATTACAAGGTCATTGCGACAAATGCCACTTTGGGTTTGCATTAAGGAAGAATCTGAAATCGCAGCATAGCCTCCAACTTGAGTAGTCCTTCAGTGGACTGTTCTGCTGATTGTATTTGGTGTTCTCTTGTCTCCACTCAGATCCATTAGAACACTGAGTTGGAGAGTAGTAACCTCTAAACTCACAGTTTTATGCCCTGCAGTCTTCATTTAAGCAAACATTTTTAATTAGGCAGACTTTCAATATTTGCCACTTGTGGTCTTCAAATACATTTGAAGGAGTAAAAGAATAAATAACTTGTCTTTTAATACATTTAGAAACACGTACTTGTCCGTCCCTGTTTTTCAGGGACATTGCAAAAAGCATTTCTATTATATTGATTATGAGCTCAGCAAGAGGAACTCCCTTTACTTTGTGATCCAAGGATAAGAACACATTTGTTGACACTTTGATTTCTGGAAGAAATGTCCTATATTTAGGGACACAGTTAAGCAAATTTTGCTGCACTGGCTGCCTTGCCATTTCCTGGATTTAGATGTAGTTCTGTAGTGGTGCATTTGTCTTCTGCCACTTCTCGTCCCTGAAATACATTTTAGCTATAACTAAGGATAAATTTATCAGCCATATAATAGTTAGAAACTTTCTCACCTTCTCGGGACATCCAGCTAGAATTTTAAGAATCAGCTACTGCTATAGAAAATATTTTTCCAAAATGTCGTATGAGAATAAAAATATCCTTTATCCATGATGCATATAAAATGGCTGCACGGTGAAGTAGTCTACGAAACAAGAGGGTAGAGAATGGTTCTCTTTGGGAGAAAAAGAATTTAACTCCGAATCTGAGCTTTCCCTCCCTTCTTGGCTCAGGCAGAGTGAGAGGCAGGGGTCATCACCCTGTTGAAGGCAATGCTTTGCAGTGATACTGAAAGGGGTTCTAACGTTGCTTTTCTTAGGTTTTTATTTGAAGCAAGGATGGGATGACCAAAAAGTTATCAATAAGCCGTGGGAAATCCTAGGGACAGTCAGGCTGGTCTAAAAAGTCACAGGAGTTTTGGGGCTGTGCATTACAATCATATGGAGCGGCATGCGTAAGCTTAGCTACTTTTGTTGAATTTGTTCAATGAATTGTCTTATGGGCACTTTGCATCCAAGAAGGGATTTGAAGTTAAAATGAGGACTCTTTTTAAAAATGAGACAGTTTATAAAGAGAAAAAATGGCTATCATAACAGGAATGGTCCAGACACTGAGTGGAAAAGATTCAACTCTAACCATAAACAAGGGCATGGTAGGGTAGACTGCCTGATGATGATGCAATTAACGTCCTTTCTGGTCTTTGAAGATTATATACTGTACTATTGAGATGTACATTTAATGCACTAATTAATACAAAGATTTATTAATGTACCAAGTTCCCACCATGACGCAGCACAGTTAACAGAATTACTCAAGTGCTGCGTCATTATTCTGAGGACACATGCACATACTGATGAGCTGATGACTAAGGATGGAATACTACACAGTGCACAGACATAGTGGAGACAAAGTTTTCCTCTTCAAGTTGCATGCATTTCAGTCACAGTATTTGCTAGACTCAGAATAGTAGTACAAGGCTTCATGAATAATCACAATATTAATGATGCAGATGGATAATAAGGAGTCACTCTGATGGAAGCAAGGCAGAATGCTCAATATAAACCTTTAACAAACATGTATGGTTGCTCAAGAAATTAAAAAATCCTGCAAGGTTCTGCTGTAAAAGATGCCCATCCCATTTAAAGCCAGGATTTCCCTATATGCCAAACTTCAATTTCAGATTATCCTGTAAGAACCAGACACCCAGGCGTACCACCACATGTGCTTTTACTTAGTGTATGCTTTTCAACCGAAAGAAATAAGAACCAAACATTTTCTCCATATAATAATTTAATATATGCCAGCCAAACAAAGTAGTTTATCTTTATTCAATTAAATAAAAACAGACCTGTCAGGTATATTATATAACATTCACTATATACACATGATTTCGCCAATGCAAGGTAATTCTAGGTATGCTAACTACTCAACCATTAGTAAAACATGAACGGTGTCGGTGAGGCCCAGAGAGTGCTGTTTTCACATTGGGTGCCTGCATTTCTGTAGTACGGTTGGTTAGAGGGACAGCCACGAGCCAGGACATACATTACCAGTAAACTTCTGAGGGACAGAGGGGTAGGGGATGACAGTCTAGCATAGATTAACAGTCTCCTAAGTGTAAATAGTATACTTGACAGTTACGTTTTTAAAAAGTTCTTCTTCCATCACGTTAATGACATATGAAATTTCTTGTTTGAAGGCAACACCACCACATTTTGTTTGTGAGTGGAGATAGGTAGGGAATGTTCTTTAAATTGGTATAATTATTAAAACGATAACAGTAACAAAAAGTACCTCTTTGGTGAAGCCTCGGTACCCATTCAATTCAATGTAATAATCTGTAAACAGGACTGTAGTGTATACAGTGCTGGGCCTTGATTTCAACAAGGTCAGGTACCACAGCCTTTCCTCACAGTCCTCTGAATGACTTTTACGAAAATATTCTAAAGTAGAAGAGTAAAGCAAAGGAAAACAAAGGAAGAGAGTAAGATCCCTGTTTAAGATTTTTTTTTAAAAGTGCATAATATTTTGAATTACAAAAACTGTCAACACATGGGCCTGTTGGACATTAGACTGTTTTCCATCCCTTTAATGATAAAGATCACTTCACAAAATGAGGGCTCTTGCCTATTGGCCAGAAAAGTCCCTTCACATGATTTCCAAGTGCAGTCAGTTATTCAGTTCCTCTAGATCAGTCTCCACATTCTAAGCTGGAATACCATCTTACTTTGCAATTACGTGTAGGTTAAAACTCATTGTCTTATAATACATCTTGAAGTAGAGTCATTAGTGTTTGGAGCTCTCGTTTTAACTCCTCAGTGCTGGCGTGTTCAGTGCATCCATTGCCAGCAATGGACTCGGGGCTAGGAACCTGTATCCCAGGCTAGAGGAGCTCAGGAAGAATGGGCGTTCTCCAACAGCGGCGGTCCGTCTCTGTGCATGGATGGGTGTGTGTGCTCCCTTTTGTAAGTTTTTGGAGGGAGTTTAGGGATAAGTTGAGAAGTGCTTTGTCGCGGTGGAACAGGAGGCCCAGCAATGGAATGAAGGTCCACTTCCTGCGTCAGTGGTGGTGATGGCAGATGCCTTCTCGTGCCATGGGGAGAAGGGGTTTGGGGAGGTGGTGGTGTGAAAGGAGAAGGGCTGTTTGGAAAGAAGGCGTTGCCATGATCACTCTTTTTGCCCAAAGGGGGAGGCTGGAGATGTAATGGCGAGCTTGAGAAAACATCAGGCGTCCTCACAGGTTCTCGGGGTGGTAACAAGGGAGGGCTGTCAGGAGGGTCTGATACAGAGGTCCGATCTGATACTGAGTATCGTGGAGAATAGGCTTTTGATGTGGGCTGCCTGGGAGGAATAGCTGGGGGGCTGTCCAAGTGCTTAGACATGATCTAACAAATAAAGCAGAACAGAGAACGTGTTAATAGTCTCAAAGAGTGCCACAAGTATATTAAGAGTTAACTTGGAATTTTCAGACATGTTACTAATAGAACATTGGGTGCAGAGCACAGAGTTTCACATATGTATTGAGAGATGTTTATATGAAAAGACAAACACTTTGAGTGCTATATTTATACTTAATTCTTGAACTATTAAGCCCTAATACTTTGTTCTGTTTTACCTTGGATGGGGAGGATTCCGCTGGGGCAGACTCTGGCCGTCTTCGAGGAGGGACAGGAGGGGGCACAGGCACCTCATCAGTGCCCTTGGCTAAACTTATAGATGAGACAGAAGCAGATCCTGTAGGGTGTTAATTAAAAAAAAGATTATGGGACTTTTATTTTACTTATTACTCTTGAAAAGACTTTAGATGGAAACTTCTTGTACTGACTAAAAGAAATGTGTTGAAGTATCAAAAGCAGTTTAATAAACTAATACCTAATACTATTCCATTAATTAAACTATAAAAACATACAGAAATTTCCTAGCAGTTGTTTTACATGAAAAAGCTGCCTAAAATACTTATTTTTTTTTCTTCTTGAACAAAATAACACTACTACTGTTAATCTATAATTGGAATTTTTATTTGGGTCTAATTTTCATATTTCTGTTGGAAACAATTTGAAAATCTTTGGTCTTTTTTTTTTTCCAAACTGTGGTAGGTTCTTCTTTTTCTTTAGTGTTATTGCTCTCAAAGTACTGTGTTCCGACTAGATAGTTTCTACAACAGTCTCTGATCTTGACAGCTCTATTGCAACATCTCTTACATGGTACAGAATCTGGTGCCTCCTGAGGCCAATTCACATTTTGCTTGGGTCCAGACTCCCCTTAGCATATAAACAAAATTAGAATCATTGCATCTAGTCTAAAAACATCAGCCATGATGAATTTATTCAGAAGGCCAAGGAGAGCTCTGATAGTGAAAACAGGATCTATACTAAAATCTAGTGACCCCGACTTAAGACCAACTTGGTGAAATGGCACAAAAGAGTTAAGTAAAACTAGAGCCTATCTTTTAGACAGTGACAAAGGCATAGTGCTGGCACCTGAATGTTTATGCTTTGACAGATAATACTTATGCTACCGTTAGTTTATGAACTATACCATATTCGAAACTGCACTTGGCAGGCTTTTTTTTTTTATTCCTTTAAGCATTCTAACTGCCCCCACCCCCACATTAAATGTTTTAACAATAGAATGTAGAGCATTTTGTGCACTTATATCCAAATGGTCAACATGTGCGTGCGTGTGCAAGCCAGAGATCAATGTTGGGTGTCTTCCTCTACTGCTGTCCCCTTTATTTTTGGGGACAGGCTCTCTCATTGACTCGGAACTCAGATTTCTGGCTAGGCTGGCCGGCCAGGGAGCCCTTGGATTGGTATTTCTGACCCTCACCGTAACTCTCCAGTGCTGGGATTATAGGCATGTGATACCACGCCTGGTTTTCATACAGATTCAGGAGATCCCCAGTCAGGTTACTTTGCCCCCAGCCAACACTTTGCCCTCTGAGCCATCTGCCCAGACCATGATCAACATTTTGGTCACATACTTTTAAAGAAAATATATATACAATTAATTTAGCTTATAATTGGTATCTATCAGTATATATATTTTGAAATTATTTGTACAAAGAGTAATGTCATTGATTTGTTAGTTTACTTTAAAGCTGAAAGCAATGAACTACAACAGCACTTGATTTTATCTAAATATTTAGAACTTGCTGCTAGTTATAATTATAAGGTAGTCCTTATACAGTTAAATGCAGCTATTTGCCTGTCAACAGACTGCGTGTACTCTGTAGTTAGATGGAGCACAGCTGCCAGCTTCCCACATGCACATGCATACTCTTGTTTCTTTTCTAAAGTTGAGAATCAAGTATATTTAGAATTGTACAGTTGGAAAAAGAGACATGGTTAAATGTGGAAGTAACTCACTTACTACGTTCTTTTTAAGAGGAAAAGGTTTTTATAAAAAGCAGGAGAGGTATATAAACTTCAGGCAGCTGCAGTGAAGGTTCCCGTATAAGATGGGGCAGGAGGAGAGGGAGGCAGCCTCAGTCTGGTATTTAAAGCCAAAGCAGCAGTGAGTATGAAATCAGATACACTGACTTGGGCCCTGTAACTTGGGGAAAGACTGTATCGCCGCCTGTGCAAAGGAAACAGGAAAAAGTTGTTTTCTCCTACTGATATTCTCAACTCATCCATAAAAAATGCTGTCCTCTCCATGCTAGTTTTTAAAAAATGTCAGAATCATGTTTAGAAAAATTCATTAATACTTTTGAGAAGAAAACAAGGAGTTAATATCATATTGGGATTTTAAGTTTTTCTTAGTTCTTAATGTCATAATATAAATGAAAAACATTCATCAGAAAACAGTATGATGCTCTATTATCAGAAGACTTGCAATTATTTGTGTGTGTGATTGTGCACATGTGCTACAACATGTGTAATGACGTCAGAGGACAGCACCCAACTTGCAGAAATCAGTGTTCTCCTTCCACCACGAAGATTCTAGGGTTTGAACTCAGGTTGTAAGGCTTGGTGGTAAGCACTAACCTGCTGAGCCATCTCACCTGCCCCTGGAAGGTGGTGTAAACTCTGCAAAACCCAATTCAACTGAAGAATTTAGCTAGACTCAAATCGTTTACAAAAGATCGGTTTTCACTATCAGAGCTCTCCTTGGCCTTCTGAATAAGTCCGTCATGGCTGATGTTTTTAGACTAGATGCAATGATTCTAATCCTGGGCATGGTGGCGTACACCTTTAATCTCAGTACTCAGGAGGCAAAGGCAGGCAGATCACTGTGAGTTCGAGGCCAGCCTGGTCTACAAAGTAAGTCCAGGCCCTTGTCTCGAAAACCAACCAACCAACCAAACAAAATAATAATAATAAAATAAATAAATAAATAAATGGAGAGTCATACAAATATCAGATACCTTTGAAAATATGTTCTTAGAACATATAGTCATAAAATATTAAGAGTTTTGAATATTTAGAACAAGCTTCTGTATTCATAAACTTAAAAACTTCAGCATATAGTTGGTTTTATTTAGGAAATTCCTTGATAAATTTGGCACGCCTAATATAAAAAAATTAATTGTTTTAAGAAAAATTAAGTCTTTAATTAATTTAAGTTTTACATTTTTTTCTTAAAAGAAAACATTAAAAAAAAAAAAGCCCCAGAAACATTAAAACAGTGGTTCTCAACCTTCCTAATGCTACAGCCCTTTAATAGAGTTCCTCACGTTGTGGTGACCCACAGCTACAAAATGATTTCATTGTTACTTCAAAATGTAATTTTGCTTGTTATAAACTGTAATGTAAATATTTTTGGACAGAGGTTTACCAAAGGGGTTGCAACCCTCAAGTTGCCAGCCGCTGCATTAAAATGGAGGAAAACTGGGAGGGAGGGCTGCAACACATGGGCGGCTCAAGTTGTTCTTCTTACGCTTTTCATTACCAACACACTGTACAGTGGCTAAGGCAATTCTTACAACAGGACACTGAACTGATGACTTAAAAATTCAGATTTTTCTCTTACTTGGTTTTATACAATATGCAATAACTCAATTAATTTGGGGCATTTTCCCAGGTGACTAGGTCAGGAGGAAGGTAACTGTCCACTCTGGTTCATTTAGCCTGGCACTGACTCTTTTGTTAACCTGACTTCATTAAATCGGTGTCATATCCCAGGATTTCCTTTTTTTTTTTTTTTTAAAGATTTTATTTATTTATTTATTATTTATTTATTATGTATACAGCGCTCTGCCTGCCTGTACACCTGCAAGCCAGAAGAGGGCATCAGATCACGTAACAGATGGTTGTAAGTCACCATGTGGTTGCTGGGAATTGAACTCAAGACCTCTGGAAGGGCAGTCAGTGCTCTTAACCTCTGAGCCATCTCTCCAGCCCAGGATTTCCTTTTTCATAAGGAGCAATTTAGCATCACTAATATGTAGATTAAAACTCATTTTTACACTCTAAATAACATGGAGCTGGTCTAATTTCCTTTGAGTCCTTCTGAGGAACTACAGAAGAGATCACAATTATACCATTTTAGCACTTAACCTACTTACACATTTCTCATTTTCATTTTTTTGATATTTATTTTTATTGTGCGTATGAATCAATCGTGTATGCTGGACCTATAGAGGACTGGAATTTCAGGAGTTGTGAGCTGCCTTCTGGGTGCTAGGAACGGAATCCAGGTCCACCTGCAAGAGCAGTAACCGCTCTTAACCCATGAGCAAGCTCTCCAGCCCTCAGGGTTCTGAGGAAGGAAACAGTATAGTTCCTTGGAGCTTCAAGGCCATTACAAGCAATAAAGTCTAGTCAGTGTCGGCCTAGCCTTTGGAAGATAAGCAATGGGGCTGACTTTGGGTTGGGTGGGGCATGCTCAGGTGACAGCAGGCTGCACTGCAGTAGCCCTTTTCTGATGGGGAAACACGGGGGAGGCAGTCAGACTAGAGATAGCACAGTCGGGGGCGACTGAAGGCTCTAGCAACCCCACAGCGATGGATCTGCTGTTCAAAGCAGGTAAGCACCTTTACAACAAATCGGCTATGGGTGTGACTCAAGTAGTGGGTAGGTGAATGTGAGGACAGCTTTATATTAACATGAGCTATTGTTTTATTTCAAAATGAGTTCCTTTCGTTATTATTAAGGGGAAAGGGAGGTGTAATAGTTTCTATATGATAAGAAGTTGAGAAAACCCTAAGGTTAGGGTGACAAAGCTTCCTTGTTCCTGGAGCAGTTTTCCCTCTTTGTCTAGAAGCTTTAGTTAGTGCCATTCCCCTGACGCCTACCACTGAGCAACAGGGCACTGCCTTCTGCAATGGTGACCTTCCCTTCCACTACTCATTGAGATTCAAGACTAGTAGAGAAAATGGGTTTATCTGTTTTTCCACCTCTTCCAGTTTTAGTGACTTAACCTAGTAAGAAAAGCAGAATTTACAACTGATAAGTTTTCATGTGCTTTCAATAATTCATTTATTTGGGAATCCTTATAATATGGACTTATAGGTATCTGCTGTAGGGAAAAATAATACAAACATCTAAGTGGTCCAATGATAATGAATTTTAGTCATACAGGCTGGAAAACTATGGGTTTTGTTTTAGTACTCAAAAGGACTGCCAAATTAGATAAAATGTATTTTTTAAACTTAAGTGTCTATCTGTACTTATCAAAAATATCTGCATTGGCTTACTATGTGTATAATGTGACTTCATGATCCTCACTCACCAAGTAAACTTTTAAAAAATTTTTAATTTATTCTTGTTACATCTCAACGGTTATCCCATCCCTTGTCTCCTCCCATTCTCCCCCCCCCCCATTTTCCCCTTATTCCCCTCCCCTATGACTGTTCCTGAGGGGGATTACCTCCCCCTGTATATGTTCATAGGGTATCAAGTCTCTTCTCGGTAACCTGCTGTCCTTCCTCTGAGTGCCACCAGGTCTCCCCCTCCAGGGTACATGGTCAAATATGAGGCACCAGAATATGTGAGAAAGTCATATCCCACTCTCCACTCAACTGTGGAGAATGTTCTGCCCATTGGCTAGATCTGGGTAGGGGTTTAAAGTTTACCGCCTGTATTGTCCTTGGCTGGTGCCTTAGTTTGAGCGGGACCCCTGAGCCCAAATCTGCCTATCATAATGTTCTACTTGTAGGCTTCTAGGACCTTCTGGATCCTTCTACTTTGCCATTCTCCCATACAAATACATTTTATGTAGTGCAAAGACAAGACATGCCACAAGGTGATCACAAATGCATGCATGCCATAGGAATAATTACAGAGGATTCTGGGCCAAATCTCAGAATATATCTACAAAGATTTAGATTTTTAGTTGGTTTCTCTGGGTTAGAAGAAGCCTAAAGTTGCACAAGGCATGCAGAGAGTATTTTATCAAGAATCAGGAAGGTGATGAGCAAACCTGGATCACAAACCAGGATTCCTAATGTAAAGGTTGGTGCTTTTCACCTTTTCGCCTTTAAAATAAAGAGGTTATGTGGGCCCTGATGTCAGCACTGTGTCAAATCCTTGGGTGGAGTTTAATCAGCTAAGAATGCCCATGGGAAGAATAAGTGGAACCATTCATCAGAGGATTAAAGTTGATTTGATTCAAAGTTTGGTCTAACAACAAACAGACATAAAAGATGATGCGTTCTTAGGAGAGCTGGAAATACCTAAGAGTGAACGATACTTTGTTGAGAGTCAGCTTGATAACCCTGTGACTGCTGAGCACTCTTAGGCTTGTCTGAATTGAGATGTGCTGTAAATAGGAGACAGACGTTGGATTTTAAATAATTAAACACAAATGTAAATGTCTTGAAATAAAGATTTCATGCTAAAGTCATTTTTTACATACTAGGTTAAATAAAACATTCTTTAAGTTATGTTTGCTTTTTCTAATGTGGCTGCTAGACATTTACAGCCAAACACATGGCTCTCACGTTTCTCTTGGACACAGAGTCCAAGGATGACACAGCAGGCACTGATTTGTATGGCTTTGCTTTTCACAGTACCAAGAACTACGTGTTATCAGATACTACAGGGAGTCTGAGGAAGGGATATCCAGGAGTTTTATAGACTATAAAAGCAGAAGCCACTGCAGAATTTGGTAGGGAGGGAATGATGTGCTTTATATTCAAATAAAATACTTTTGTGGGCTGGATAGATCACCCAACGATTAATGTACTTGTTGCTCCTCTAGAGGACTGGGGTTCAGTTCCCAGCACCCACATCGCAGCTCACCATCAACTGCAACTCAGCGCCAGGAGATTTACTGCCCTCTTCTGGTCTCTGCATGCAGGCACCAGCTAACAAATGGTGTACAGACATTCACAAAGGCAAACACATATGTGCATAAAATAAATAAAATTAAAAACAAACCACAGGGTTGAAAATCTTTAAAAATTTTTTTTTGAAGGATGATCTTTGTTTCCTCTAGATATGAGAGGTGCAACAGTCTAAGTTTAAAGAGTACTTGTTCAGCACCTTTTTAACAACTCCCAAGTTCTAGAGTTTAACTTGAAGAATGATAGGTCTTTTGACGTACCAGGCATGTGCATACTGTCACACATGCATGAATGAATATACACACAAGTGCAAAGGTGATTTTCACCTCTGGCATGAGCAATACTAACAACTGTTCTGAAGCACTTAAAGTTTTAGCACCTACTTGAGTGGAAAGGGCTTGCTGAATGGTCAGAGTCAAACACGCTGCAAACATCTGTGGTACTGGAAGCACCGGATGCAGGAGGAGGCGTCAGTGGTGTTCTTGGAGAATTAGGTGCCGATGCTGCACTTTCTGTCTCACTTTCAGGGATCCTACTGTAACTGATTTTTCTTGGCTCCTGCTGCAGAGGTGTGGGGTGTCTCATGGTTCCTGGTCTTGGATTGGACGGACGAACACCAGGAGATTTTAGGGGATAGCTGTATTTTTTTGGCTATGGACATGAAAAACAAACACAAACCACAATACTTAAAACATCACGACTAAAAGGAATGTTTTTCTCTATTCCGATAAAATTCTACTAATAGTTAAGACAATTATAAATTATCAATATGGAAATTTCATAATGGTTCAGAGTATCCCAAGTTACAGCATTGTTAACTTATTCCGCTGAAGATATGGCTATATAAATTGTTAGAAAATGAATATACTTAACTAAGTTTTACTATAAGTATCAGAATACTCATTAATGTAGCATCTTGGGGGAATGGAAAATTTTCTAAAACACACTATATAATTCTGTTTTTAAAACATACTACTTGGGGCAATTAAATCTTGCTGGAAAATCCAGGATAGTCATAAGTTGTAAGACATTAGGACCATATAGGCCACTCACAGATGGACTGAGCTGCCGGCATTTTCTTTGAGTTGTGTGGACATGTTAACTTTAGGGCCCTTTTCCTGGTGAATGACAACTGCACAGTGACAGCAAAGTGCCTCAGTGAAGTCGACATACATATTTCCAATGAACTATTTTAGGTTCATATTTAAAAGCTGTTTTAGAGTTTGAAAAATCTGGCTGTAAGTCACAGACATTTATTGTGACCACTTAGAAACTATATTTACTTTTTGACTTGTATGACGAGTGGGTGAGCCCCTGCCCTTGAAATAAACTTTAACTTTTGTTAAAACTAAAAATAACAACTATAAATTTACTCAATTTTATCATATTGGAATTTATTAAATTAATATTAAGGTTCATTTATTTAAAACCAAGTAGGATATTTCCAACTATATTTATTAACATATTCAGATCAGTGAGGGGTGATACTGAGCAAAGACCTGGTCAGGCACTAGCAAATTACTACAGAATAAAAGAACTACTAAAAGTATTTTTATGCAAACTTTGCATGCTATGGCTAATGACTCATGGCTAAAATTTTTCATAAATCATTACTTTAAAAAAGGCCCAAGTACGCTAAAAGTGCACACCTTTAATCCCAGCACTAAGGAAACAGAGGCAGGTGGACCTCTGGGTTTGAGACCAGCCTGGTCTACAGAGCTAGTTACAGGACAGGATGGTCAGGTCTACAAAGAGAAAAATGTCTTGAAAAAACAAAACAAAACAAAAAACCCAAGTAAATATACTTATTAAACTTCTTAAATTCTATGCCCTTGAAATAACTTTTGTTAAAACTAAAATAAATTAACCTAAAATTTCTCACTTATCATATCATATAAAATTTATTAAAATTAATGTTAATGTTCATTTATTTGAAACCAAGTGGGATATTTCTGATTATTTACTAATCACTTTTAGCCATCACATTTATACCTCATCCCTAAATGCTTTCACACACAAAAAACTAATCTATGTAACATATGGTATGGATAGCCTACAGTGGTGCAGAGGGTGTAAACAGGAGAACCTGTGAATATATGAATGCTTACAAATCTTGGAAGAGGCTTAGGGTTCCGTGGTTCTATTTCTAGGGATTTGTTGAAAAGATAGTCTGTGAATTCTTTCTCCATGCTATTTCCCATTGGATTCAAGTTTTCAAAGAACCTCTAAAATAATTACAAAAAAAAATGATTAGTATTAAATATTTTTTAATCAAATTTCAAATTTATGAAAATTAATTTAGGATACACTCAATATAATAACATTTGAATTACTGATTTTGAGTTTTATTTTCCCTTTTCTCTGCTACAAAATAAACAGCCTTCATGAGGCATTATATAAAGTTGACCAAAAATAAGTTATCTTCACATGACTTAAATTACCTTGATATCTGACTCTACCCGTAAACAGTAAGGCTGGTTTTGGTACTGCTGGATCTCTCCTGTTATCTCAGCCACTTTCCTCCTTTTGCTGAAGTTGATGAGCTCTTTTCCGTGTCTTTTTAGGACTTCAGGGTTGCCTTCTTCTGTTTTCAAGATATTAGTGAGATAAATTCCTAGAAAAGACCATAAAATTACTTCATGGGTAAAGAAGGAAAAAAGGGTTTTCTTCCCTCTTCCTCATTAACTGTAGGTATAATTTGATAGTCACAGTAACCAAAAAACAATGTCCAGATTTCCATTCTATGAAAAACAACAAGCTCCATGAGTGTAAGAGAAATGTTTGTATGAAATCCTTCTGTAAAATACTTAATTTTGTAAATATTCAAGGAAAAGGAGATTAAATTTCAGAAACAGATTATTTTTAAAGAAAGAATAGCCAGTCTTCCATACTCCCCATTTTTTATGACTTGTTGAAGGAACTTAACAATGCTATCACTGATGGGGAAAAATAAATCAGATTATATTTCCTCCCTTTTTAATTCTTAGTCTCACAATCTGGAGATGAGCATGTTTGAACAGGCTTATTTACGGAAATGTAAGAAAGGCTTCAGGTCTACCAAGCACGGGGTGACATGTTAGATTCGGTGCGTCTGATGATAAAGGCTGCCTCAGACTGTTATGTGGCCGGGAATGACCCTGAGCTTACGATCTTTCTGGCTTCAACTCCTGAGCACTGGGATTACAAGCATACACCACTCAGCCTGGTTCATGCTAGGCAGGCACTCTTCCAACTAAGCTACACCCAGCCCACTTCTGCTCTTTTTCTAGCCCTCTGGTTCCAGGCGCTATTAGCTCCTTTTCTTCCTGGCACAAAGGTTCTAGAGCCAGCATGCTGGTATCTACCTGTGCTAACTTACATAAACTGCTTAGTCTGTCTGTGCCTCAGTTACTCATCTCTGAAACGTAGATGTAAAGATTGCTGTGGGAAACAAATGAGCAAGTTTACATATAGATTGAGATAGTGCCTGACAAAAAAATAGTGTGGTCATTGTTAACTGCTAATGTTGATATCTGAATATTCTCTCTCTTGCTTTTCCTTCCAAATTACACATTTTTTCTTTCAAGGAAGGAGTAGAAAAGAGGGGTGTGGATACCTGAGTTTATTCACTGAACACAAATGCACTGCCTTTCTGCTGTATATTAGTTACTACATTAGGGGTGGGGTACCATAGTTTCATAGGTACTGTACTAGGACGTGCTATGCTGTAGTAATGTTTAAGATGCTATGAAAGCACAAATGAAGCACTCTATACTGTCGTGAGTTGTTGGGATCACAAGAAGATGGTTAGATTAAGAGCTTAATGAGCAGGATAAGAGAGGGCACTACTGTGCAACCAACGTCAGGAAGCGAGGAAGGCGTTCTCAGAGCTGGCAGGCTTTGGTGTGGTTAAACCCTAAGGGTTTATTAATAATGTGGACTGAAATAAAGACTGGCAGGGTGTTAGACACAAGGTCAGTAGTTCTAAATTCTTAGCAGCCGAGGAGTACTTCTAAATAATGTATTTTTTTTTCTTTCCTTTTAAATGTGCATGCACAGGTGTGTGGTGCTGGTTTTTGTTGTCTGTGTGAGTCCCAGGGACTGAATCAGGTGGTCAGGATTGGTAGCCAGAACCACTGCCAGCTCACAAGCCCTAAATACTGAAATTTTTTTGGTCACATTCTTTAAAAGATTAAATGACTCAAGACAGTAATTATAAAGTTAGCAATAGTAAGGTAAGAATGACACCAATGCCTGTTTGGTTTGGGCACATGATTTACTTGTCTGTTTCTCAGCACCAAGACTACATTTCCAAGGTACATTCATTAAATAGTTAGTGTAGTAAGTGCTTACTGTAGCAAGCACAGGCTCTTGTGCTTTCTAACAAACATGTCCTTAAGAGTGTGTATATTCAATGGCCGCCAAAATCAACTTTCCAAATTAGTCACAGATTGAAGTGTTGTAGCTAGTAGCATCTGGTACTCAGCCCGTGAAATGTCTTTTGTTAACTTTCATGATAGCATGGTGGCGCAGGAATATCTGGCCATCTTAGAATACACAATGAGTCTCTGCCTTAAGAGCAAAGAAAAAAGAAGAAACCATAACTTTTATCTAGGAGATAACAGGAGAAACAACCTTGCATTACAGGATTGCTAGCTGCACTGAACACCAAAGAAAAGCAGTTTGAGGCGTTCATATTTGTGTGTGCTTGGAGAGAACAGAAGGCATACAAATGTTAAAAGGTAGACCCCTGCAGAAGTTATTAACTGCAGGCGGGAGAGACGGCTCAGTGGTTAAGAGCACTTCCTGCTCTTCCAGAGGTCCAACATGGCAGCTCACAACTGTCTGTAATTCCAGTTTCAGGGGATCGGACACCCTCACAGACATGTATACAAACAAAACACCAATGCACAAGAAATAAAAATAAATCAATTTAAAAAAATTAGTAACTGGGACTAGAGAGACGGCTCGGGGGTTACATGGTCTTGCTTCCCTTTTACAGGAATCAAGTCTGGGTCTCATACCCACACCAGATGACTCCCGAGCACCGCGAGCTACAGGTTCAGGGAATCTAACACCCTCTCTTAATCTCTGAGAGCACCCCCACCACATGATGGTGTGTTCTCTCTCCCTCCCTCCCTCTCTCTCTCTCTCTCTCTGTCTGTCTAATTTTAAGTAAAAATTTCAAAAGAACTAAGCTGGTCTAGACAAGGGCAGGGTGTAGCAGGAAGGCTTTGAGTTCTGTGCTTAAGGAGACTGAATGAGTGGTAGAGTGAAATACAGGGTGTTCACATGTGTTAAAAACAAATAATATTCGGATAAAGTTGTAAAAATAGAAGTATCGCTTTGGGAAATGTCAGCATAAAAATTGGGAAAGTATTTCACGCCTGGTTACGGACTCGCCAAAAGAATGAAATCATGATAGTACTGTCCAGAGTTTGTTGATCAGACACTGTGTCCATATAAATGCTTATGCATATGTGATTTGAATTACAAAAAATATTTGTATATGTACACGTATAATAGTGACCTCCATTTTATATATAGCAAGCTTAATCTTTTTATTTTATGTGTTTGTGGCTGCATATATGTCTGCGTACCACATGTATTCCTTTTATACATGGGGGCCAGAAGAGGAAGCTATAGTCAGTTGGAGCCACCTTGTGGGTACCAGGAATTGAACCTGGGACCTTTGGAAGAACAGTCAGTACTCTTTAACTGCTGAATCATTTCTCTAGCTCCACCAAAGCTTGACTCTTGAATGAAACAAAGAGGTGGGGGGAGGGGGGAGGAAAGAAGGAAGAAATGTGTCTGGCTGGGCACTTAGGAGGCAGAGGCAGGTGGATCACTGTGAGTTCAAGGCCAGCCAGGTCTACAAAGTGAGTCCAGGATAGCCAAGGCTACACAGAGAGACCCTGTCTCGAAAAACCAAAAAGAAAAAAAAAAAAAGAAAGAAAGAAAAAGAAAAAGAAATGTGTCTGGGTAGATCTAAATGTGACTGTGTGTCTATCAAATACTAGTCTTAGTGGCAAATTCTCATCTGTTCTGAAATAATATAGTTCTTTCATTCACTCAAAAAACATTTGTTGAATACTTCTATGTGTCAGGTTCATGGCTAGGTGCTAAGAATAGACATTGTCCCAGAGTTCTGCTCCTTTAAAAGAAAAAAAAAAAAAGACAAAGCTGCTGTGCTGTAAGAGAACATATATTACAAGAGGTTTATGTGCATCAAAGAATGAGCAATCTGCTGGGGGACCTAGAACCATGATCCATCTTTTAGTGCTAAGAAAGTGAGGAAAGGCAATGGCAAAAGTGAAGCTCACCCTTCTTTGTTACTTATGTCATGATGTTCTGTTTTTTCCCATCCCCACACAACCCTAGAGTACATAAATGGATCTGTTGGCATACTAGAAATAATACATTGAATCACAAAGTAATTACAAAAGAGTCACATTAACTTTATGGATATCATGCAGCTACTGTAAATGATTATATAAGAAGATTATTTAAAGTATAAAATGTACTTCAAATATGGCAAAAAAGTAACATATATGGCATACAATTACATACAATGAGTACATACAATGAGTACATCAAAAACACTACAAGCAGGCCAGATGTGGTGTCATACACCTTTAATCCCTGCACTTAAGAGGCAAAAGCAGTCCAGATCTCTACAAGTCTGAGGCCAGCCTGGTCTATCTAGTGAGACCCAGGACAGCCAGTGCTATGTAGAGAGGCTGTCTTAAAACAATACAAAACAGAGCTGGAGAGATGGCTCAGGGGTAAAGAGCACTGGCTGCTCTTCCAGAGGACCTGAGTTCAATTCCAAGCAACCACATGGTGGCTCACAACCATCTATGTGATCTGATGCCCTCTTCTGCCATGCAGGTGCACATGCAAGCAGAACACTGCATACATATTAAATAAATAAATAAACAAATCTTTTTTAAAAATACAAAACAAAAATGACAGGCAAATATTAGAGTATTTAATTATAAAGCTGCAGCAATAAAATATAAAAAAATAGATACACTGAGGAAAATATCAGCATTACTATTGTTCTATGCACTACAACTTAAAATAGGATAAAAAACATAAATGAATATAAAACTAGGAGAAAATGTGCCAGTTACTAAGAGAGCCAAACATAAGAAAGATAAATTTCTACAAACCTTCAGAGGAATGCTCACCAAAGCATGCACATAGGCAGAAAAGAGAGGATGAGTCAAGAGCTGGGGATAGCGCAAGCAGAGCATTTGCCTGGCAGGTAGAAGCTCAGGGTTCTAGCCCTGGCACTGATTGGGGGGAAAGGTGTGCGTGGAAGGGCAATGTAAAAAATACTGCAAGTGTGTAATGTAAGGAATAAATAACTAAGGAAAATAAAGGAACCTACAAGGCAACAGACTGAGGTACCAGTCTTCAGTCTCAACCCAAGAAAAGCAATAGATTCAGATGGGACAGCCAGTATTGAGAGGAAGAAAGGTACTCATCCTCCAGTGCAGAGGAGAGAAATAAGGTGCTGGCAAGTGATTAAAATACACATATGGCTGATCAGGTCTTCTACTTTATCAAAATTAAACTATTAGGCAAGTCTGTTGTCCCAAGCACCAGGAATGCCGAGGCAAGAGGACTGCAACAGTAACAAATAATAAAAGGATTCCAAGAACACAAAGACATGACTGACATAACACCCGAGATAGCGTCAGAGATGAGTCTAGAAAGTGAAACATGTACAAGCCAAGTTCCTGTCTGAAATGAGGGTCAGAGGGCTTTGGACTTGCTCTGCATTTTGAGTGTTTATGGTATGTTGGGTGTGGATTCTAGGTTGAAAGAGAAAATTCACTTATAGACAACATGTGCCTTAAATCTATGGCTAAATGTTTGTTTTCAGATAGTGTCTTTGCTATGCAGCTCAGACTGGCATCACACTCTTGTGTGTCAACAAACCTGCCAGGTGATGGTTATCTTACAGGGTTTGTATTGAACTGGTTTTGTTCATGACTCCTCAAACAAGGCCAGAGAGCGGATTTTCTTTCCACTTGTGGTGTAACTTCAACAAGTTTCCTTTTTTTTTTTTTTTTTAAACATTGTGGATTTTTATTTTTACATTTAGGATGGTCAATGTATACTGGATTTGATTTTTTAAAAGTCCTAACAAGAATTCTGAAGGGATCCAGGTGCTATTTTCTATACTCATTTAATAAAATGTCTTGTTTTATCCAAAAGCATAATAAAAATTAGGAAGAAATACTTACCAAAGAAAGGCACACATGGTGGATTAATAGACCTGAGTTTTGCCAAATATTTCTTATAGTGATCTTCACTCAATTCATGAGCTTCTTCTAAAATTTTCTTTTGTCTACTTGGTATTTGCTATAATAACAAAAATAAAAATTAGGAGGCCTCAGTTATACAAGAATTGCAAATTTTGCCAAAAAAAGAGAAATATCCAACTAACCATTATGGCCCATTTATAATCAGTCTTGACTTCAGGAATGCCAGTACTATTTTTATTTTTTAATTTATAATATGTATTTTTGAGACAAGGTCTCAGTATGTATGCCTGGACAGGTTGAAATTCACTATGTAGGTCAAGATGGCCTCAAACTCATGGAGATCCACCTGCCTCTGCCTCCCAAGTGCTGGATTAAAGGCCTGAGTGACAAAAGGCCTGGTTAATTTTTTTAAAGCCTTTCTCATACACTTGGAACAAACTTAAAAGTGTGCATGATGATAGTCTATCTTGTCACCCTCATACAATTTATGTGAATGTTTAGCTGAGCATTATAAATAAGATGCTGCATATAGGTCAGCAAGCTGGCTTGGCACATAAAGGCACTTGTTGCACAAGCCTGGTGATCTGAGTGTAACTCCCAGATCCCCATTAAGATGGCTGGAGAGAACTTAACTCCACAAAACTCTTTTGCCCTCCACATGTGCCTATGGCAGACAGACATCTGAGTGCACACACACACAAAATTAAGAAAATGAAATGCTGACTTTTTTTTCTTCTAACAAGTTGGAACCTATGAATGAATTTCAATAAGAGCACTTAATTTTTAAAAAAACCAATTCATTATGAAATTTAGGTAAATCTAAATATCTAAGCTATTTCTGAAAAGACAAATGAGATATTTAAACATTATGTATCATAATTGTTAACATTTTGATTTCCCACTTTTATTAGCACACATCAGTAATATACAATGGCAGGATTAATTACGACAGTTTCGTACATGCTTGCAATGTATTTTGATCACACTCACCCTAGAGCTTTCTGGACAGTCCTTCTGCTTCCAGCCCTCCCTTCCACTGCCATGTCACTTCTCTATCAGTGACTCGCTGAGTCCACTAGGGCTGCTTGAGGGAGGAGTTACTTATGACACAGACCCTTACCTGTAGTTGACCACCGGATACAATGTCTCTCCCTCTCTCTGCAACCACTAACCTCAGTTACATCCTGTGGCAGAGATGGGGCCTTACCATCCCGTCCCAGCTTCTATGACATGCTGATGGCCAGCTATGCATAGGTCTAGGCTGATAATCACAGCTGCTGAGACTGAAATTGGCCATGTCATGCAAATTCCTGCTATTATAATAAGCAGTGGATGTTCATTTTAAACCACAGGTACACACCTACCTCAAATGTATGGTCCAGCCTGTAAACGGGTGAGGAGTTCATAGCACTGACAACCTCAAGGACACCATTGAAGTTGTTCAGCTCTTGAAAGACTTGTAGAATCTCAATTATTCGACTCACCACAGCTACTCTTTCTTCTAAGTTTTCTGTTTCTACAATACATCTAGAAATTGAAACTAGAAATTAAGATGTTGAATTTTCAAAAAAAAAAAAAACTATGATTCAAAGTTTCAATGAAGTGTGTGTGTGTGTATGTGCGTGTGTGTGTATCTCAGTGTGACTACAGAAAAGACATAGGAGACTGTAGAGAAAGGCTTCTGTAGCAGCACGCTGACCTTATCTGACATCTAGACTACTATAGCCAGGAAACCATTTTCCTAATATATTTAGCACATCCTCTATGATCAGCATTAGAATCTTACTGGATGTGTAAATCTTTGTCATTTTGGTGTGTCCTGAACATGTTTACTCCAGAACTGTTGCTTCCTTTGTGTGTGAGTATACACAGTTCTATTTCAGTGATCCATTCCTTTGTTTGTGTGAGACAAAGTCTTGCTGTGCAGCTGAAGATGGCCTGGAACTGATAATATTCCTGCCTTAGACTTCTGAGTGACAGATTATAAGCGTGCATCACCATATCCACAGCTCAGTCTTGTTTTGTTATATATAGACATAATTGTCTACATAGCTTTTAAGGTAACCATTAGTATATTGCAAAGTCAGTTGAAATACTTAAAAAGAAAAAGAAAAAAAAGAGAGAGAAAAGGCAAGTGAGGTAGCTCGGTGGTGTCGTGCCATGCATTAGGCTCTGAGTTTAACTTTCCAGAGCAAGAAACAAACAAAACATACTACCTAGAAATAATTTTAAAAAGCACTTTGTTTTTACATACTGAGAAACTATATATTAAATAATTTAGTATATAATGATACAATATATTGTATACATTATATCTTTATTTTCCCATCAAATAAAAGTATTTTAAAAAGAAAAAGAAAATCCGAGTCAAGGATGGTTGATTGACAACTGCAAATGCCAGCACTTGGGAGACAGAGGCAGTATTGCCATTGCATCAGCCTGTACCACACACAGAGCTCCAGACTGCCTGGTCTACAACGTAAGACCTTGTCTCAAACAAACAAACACACACCCATAAAAAATTGCTCAGTCAACATTTACTCCTACTTTTTACTTATTAATAATTTGTCAGTAAAGAAAAAAATTTAAGCATAAGATTTTAGGGACATTAATAGTTTATAGCCTATAATCTAAGAAAAATTATGTGTAAAACTAAATACACATTAACCTTTTTAAAATATAAAGCTAGCTACAGATTATATTATTTGACAAGGCTAATATAATACTAAGAATAAAACCACCACACTTGAGACTATCAAAAGAAATGGCTTATTATCAAATTAAGTATAACATGTTTGCATATTTAAAGAATTATGTACAAATATTCTAGCTAGCTTATTGGGTGAATAATTAAAAACATGTAATAGAAGCATGATTATGTCTCTAGCTAGTTTGTTTGCTAAGGGTAGAAATTAAGATCACTGGCAGTGCCCTTGGCTCCAGCTCTACTGGACTTGTAACTTAGGACCACTGAGGTGAATAGGTGATGGCTTTCCATTACACAGTCCATTAAACAGACCCAAAGGACAGTGCTCTGCATCTCACTAGCTGTGCTTCTCCTTCCCAGTATGCAACGTTACAGTCAGCAGGGGCTTCTGTAAATTCAAACAGATCAACTTTAAAATGAAATCAGGAAGCAAATATTTGGGAGTAAATTCTAGTTTTACTCTTTTAGAGGTATATTTTCTCTGACAGTATAGACTCTCTAGCTCTCATGGGACCTGGACCGCTTCAGGCCTTCATCTAGACTTGTTTCATGGGCCACCAGCTGCTTGTTCTTCTAACCCCAGGGAGATCTGTGAAATCTCACATCTTTACTCAGAAAAATAATACCAGGATGTAAAGCTAAGGTCTCTAACCCCGAGTTATAAAGTGCATTGACTTCTTGGCTTCATCAGATACTATAGCTTGGCTGATTTGTACTCCAGTGAAAACTATGAAAGCAAACCACACCCACCCAACCTAACTCATAACACAAGTAAGGAAAGGTTTTGGAGGTGGCCTTAAAAACAAGCTGCAAATGAAAGATTGTTCAGGAAAATCTACAAAATAATTTCTTAAAGAAGGGAGAGTCTGGGGTATTTCCACTAAGAGTGTTCCTCCTCTCCTTCCTTTCTCTGGCGCCTCCATTCCAGGCTGTTGTAGGTAAGAGTACCTAATTCCAGCTTGGGTTTTTCAGTAGTGGGGGGGAGGGGGGATGGCTGGATGGGTTCCTATCCTGAGGAGTAGGACTTCACTGAGTGCAGTTTTAATATTTTATAATATTTATTTTCTTAATATTTAAGATGTGAGAACCCCTTCCCTTGCTAACTTATGGGCTGAAGCTGTAGGGTAATTAGAACACTCAGAAAATAGCTCTTTGCTTGGCCCCTGATGGTGGCCCATGCTAAGAGGCAGCTCTTAGAATGGAGAGATGTGATCACGTCCTCTCTAGAACTATGTCACACAGATAGTTCCTCATCTCTTACCATCTGTAACAGAGGTATGTTCAGCAACAGCGGAGGTTGTCATGAAAGGCAACTGCAAAGAAATCTGGAGATACAAGGAAGACAGAGAGCCTCCGCTGTGTGTTAGCTGGTTTGTTCAAGAGAACAGGAAGATGGCTGGAGAGGGAACCTTCTGGGATTAGAATAAATATCAGTGGCCCCCGCCCGCAAGCATCAGTTACTAAGAACCTTAGAATTGCTACTTCCAAGAAGCCAGAATTTCACTGGCTTATTTTGCACAGCAGCTTGTGCTACCAGGGAATTGTTCACAACAAGAGTGAACATGGCAATTAGAAATTCAGCATGTAGAGCAGCTCAGGGTGCACGGTCTGGCAGAGAGTGGATGTGACCGATACCAGAACCAGTCTTCCCAGAGTGACTGTGGGCATCACCAGATCTAACGTGCTTAGTTCACTTCACATTTAAGTAGCGAAGAGAAAGCTGTGGAAGGCAGAAGGCAGGACTGAAAGTTGCTATGAAGCACATAAAGAAATAAAAAGTATGACCTAAATGGTAGAATAAAAGCAGGGAGGAGAAACTGCCTATGTGAGTGACATGTTCACAGACTAAAGGGCAGCATGGTAAGGATGTAAGGAGCGTACAATGACAGCAAGTATCTAGAAAGAGTACCATGAAGGCGATAAAAATCATAAAAAGAACCAAATGGAAACTTGGGAATGAAAAACTGGAGGGCTCAATAGTGGATATGAACCGACAGAATAAAAAAAATAATTTGAAGATAGAGCTATTGCTCAAAACTAAAGGCAAAATATTTAAACAACAACAAAAAACTCTGTACATTTGTTGCTAAGTTGACCCACTGCACAAGAAACACTAAAGGAAGTCCTCTTCAGGCTGAGAACAAGTGACCTCAGATGGTAATTTGAATCCACACAAAGAACAGCAGTAAGGGTAATTATGCAATTATAAAAACACTGTAAATGTCCATTTTTCCCTTGCCTGGTTTAAAAATAACTGATTTAATGTGTATGAATGTACTTTTGAGTCTGTAGTATAAAAATGTAATATACTGCTAACAGCAGAACAAATGAGTAGATGAAAAGATGGTGACAGCAGGTGGCAAAGCGATAATTGTAATGAAGCGCTGCTGGATCTGCACCATTAATTAAGTGTCTCCAAACTGCAGAAAGAGGAGGAGCTGGAGACAGTGGGGAGGAGCCCCTATCCCTAGAATTAAGCTGCAACCATCTGCAGCCGAGGCTGAGGAAGGAAGGTGCATGTGGTTAGTTCCAAGCAACCATTAAAAGTCAAAATATTAGTGAAATTAAAATGCACACTAGAAAAATATTTAGTGTATAAGAAAGGGAAATTAAATAACTAAAGGCACGTGACACACAGAAACAACACAGCCTGGAATTCATAGCCTACCCATTGCTACAGAACAAAATATCAATAGCACTTACTTTTCGAACCATAGAGTGAGGTTAGTGGTGTGTCGAATCATTTTCAGAAGGTTGGGAGAATTAATTTCTTTATCTTCCTTTGTCCACACACTTCCAACTAATTCTGATGGCTGTACAGCTCTAAAATCATCAACATAAAAAGGCATATCACATTTCTCCTTCAGTATAGTTTAAGAAAAACTAAACTACTTTTATAAATGTTCCTGGTTTGTCAACAGAATGTTGGTGAAAACAAGATGAATATTTACAATTTTTTCTTTTATGTTTTCAGATTAAAAAATACTTTGGTAGCTACTCTTATATAATGCATTTATTGCTTACTTGCTTATTTTTAAAGACAGTGTCTTCCTATATAGCCTTGGCTAGGCTCTTGCTATCTAGCCCAGCTGTCCTGGAACACATGGCAGTTCTCTGCTTCAGCCTCCTGAGTGCTGGGATCACAGCCTCTATGACCATGGTGGTTTTGTATTTACTGCACACCTTTACATAATGTCTTTTTCTTTTAAAGCACTTACAGACACTATTTACTAAGTTAGGATGGTAAGATAGTTATTTAAATAGTATCTATAAAATAACCAATGAGGGTACAGCAATCACTTAAAACTCGTTTTTGGTTTGTTTTTGCTCTTACAATTGATAGAAAAGAAAAGCCATCCTACAAAATTGTCTTTGAAAATGAACTTTAAAATTCTAATGTTATCATTTGGGGACCATGATAAACATAGTGAAAGAATTTATAAAGTTAGCTCCTTTTCTCATTTTGTGATTAATAGCTGAGATTTTAAATAGAGTTTAAAACCAGGAACATTTTTTTTCAACTAGTTTCATCAATGAGCAATACTGAATTATAAAGGTCTAAACGATGGCTGAGACTTAAGTTTAACATAGTAGTGGCAGTGGCTTGTACTATGGAGTAACTAGAGGAACAGTTTCTGTGTTCCTGCTTTGTGCTCAGCCTTGCCATACTCTTGCACACACTGGAAACCTCACAGTCTTACAAGTTAGTACAGTCTTTGGCTTCACTTTCCTTGCAAGAAACAAGCAGACAGATGAGAGTTACACAAGGAAACTTAAGCCAGCAATTGGTCCTGCCAGAATCTGAGCTGAGCATACTAAGCAGGGATTAACTGGACAGAGCACAAAGTTAAGCATATCAAGGGGGCAAAAGGACTAGAACCTCCTGCCATGCCCTAATGCTTGTACAAACACATATAATGCTTCATTTACCCCTATGACAACCCTAAAAGGCAGAAAATGTACTCCATTTTAGAAATGAACTTTTGAGATAACTTCTGAGTTTGAATGTTAAATAACATACCGGTATAAATCTGATTCAAGTAAAGTGAGTTGTCGAGCAATTTCTATTGGGTGTAAGGTGAGCAAGTCAAAAGTCTCTATATGCCCAGGTCTGCTTATGTGCCACTCAACTGTGGGAGGTGAGCTCTGAAATGTAATATTATGACCTGGGCCATTGTCTCTTGCAATTTTTTTCCTTTGGATTATCTTAGTGATGGATTCGACCCATTTTTTCATTGCTTTACCTGAAATACATTTTAACAAACATTTAAATACTCTTTAATACTTTAAAAAAATGTTTAAAGCAATACAAGTGATACATGAATAAATAATTGCTGTAGAGTTCAAATAAGCAAAGTGACTATTAAAAGTTTCCCTCCCCGTCTCCCTCTCATCCTTACACACCAGTAATCACTGTTAATAGTTTGGCATGTATGCAGAACTTCCTAAGTGAATTTAAAACTATTTGATTTTTTTCCCCTCCAACATTTTAAAAGTTAGTTCAAAATACTATTTTTATAATCCTATTATACAATCTATATTCCATACAAACTGAAAGATTAGTAAGAGTAAATTACATACATTCACATATTTAATTAATATTGATTTTATAACTCACTTATGAGGACTGATTCATCATATTAGTCTACTTTTTGATGTGGCTGTCTTTTGTGCTGTATAGGAAAGTAATCTATTTAGCCCTTTATTTTCTGATTTTCATTTAGACAGAACAATGGATATAAAACCAGTTTGTCTAGGGCACCTTTGGAGTCATATAATCGCAGAATTTTTAAAGTAAAGGAAACCTTGGAGATAATCAACCCTAGTCTCCCATGTTTTTCATAAGTAAACTGAAGTCTCAAGAATCAAAATTATGTATCTGGTTAGTGGTCTTTCAGTATAATATACTATTTATTATCTCTCTGATTTGTTCTAATTTAGCTAACCATTCACCTTTATCAATGGTGTTACAGTGGTAAAAAAATTTCTAACCCCTACTATAGGTGAACATAATTTCAATGAAGTGGTCTAGCTTACGCGGAGGCTAAAAGAACCAGTCGGTAACAGATAAAAGTATGTTGAGTCAGCAGGGTGACTGCTGGGCAATTTACAGGTGTCAGTGCCACATTCTGCTGTTGTCACTGCTTTGTTTTCCGAGACACGATCTCACTACTGGAGTCTTGGCTGTCCTGGAACTCCTAGACAGCCTCCTGCCTCTGCCCCCTGAGGCATGTGCCACAACATCCAGCCTAATGCTGTATGATGAGAAAGTTTAACATTTTCAAATGAGCTGAAATGGCATCAATTGAGGGTAACCACACTGGTAATTTTATCATATGTAAAAACAGAAACTAAAGAAAATCATACCTCTTACTGTTCCAATAAATTCCTCCATTCTTTGTAAAAGGTCTGCATCTCTTTCAAAGTCATAGAAGTGGTGCTCCACCCAGTGCCGACACACATTTAACACTCTGTGGCAATAACACAACTGGATTACATGGGATCTCACATGGAGTGTACACATCAAACAAGTAAGCAGCCTCCCAAGGCTACAGTAACTCAGACGAGACTCTCAGTTAATCCACTCGGTTTGCTACCCTTCACCTTGCTTAGGAACAGTTTGAACATGTCCAC
The DNA here is from genome assembly GCF_964271855.1 of Acomys minous. Lineage (NCBI taxonomy): Eukaryota > Metazoa > Chordata > Mammalia > Rodentia > Muridae > Acomys > Acomys minous. Next base: position 112,646,193 of record NC_140489.1, read on the forward strand.
TTCTGTTTGGCTTTAGTTTTTCGACCCATGGTTTCTTTGTGTAGTCCTGGCTGTCCTGGAACTCACTCTGTAGATCAGGCTGTCCTGGATCTCAGAGATCTGCCTGCCTCTGCCTGCCAGCTGCTGCCTGGATTTGAACACTTGCACTTTGAAACACAGGTTGGAGAAGCTGCGCCCACGTCCTTCCTGCTTACCGCAACTGTACAGGCTGAATGTACTCCTTTCTAAACCTTTTCAGCTCTGCACTCAGGGGCTGGTCTCCATTCTCTATAGCTATGCGGTCAGCTTCTGTTGGCTCAGGCTCTGGAATTTCAAATCTAACATGAAACAGAAACAAAAGACTAATGAAAACATTATATTAAATTCAAATTCACAAACTTTTATTTATACTTATCAGTACAATCAGGAGTATACTATAAAAAATTACTACACATAGATATACACATCAGTGAAAATCCACATGGCTTTTATAATGTGAAGGCTAATAATATTTTTTAAAAAGTTAATTTTGCTAACAGCTAGAACTAACAAGAAGCAAAATAAAAATACATATAAAATTTAAAACGAAACTCATGTTCATTTTTAGTCTGTAGATTACTCTGTATTGGTAGACATAATTTTAAGGGTGACAAGTGCTTGAAACTTAAGCATTTGCTCACTTACAAGATTAATTTTATTCAATATGTAGTATATTTGAAGCTTGTTTAGAGCTTGTGAAGCATTAAAATCTGAATTTCTAGTTCTATCTTAAATACATGTTTTCATGTAGTTGAGGGTAACCTTAAATTCCCCATGTATAGTCAAAATGACCTTCAACTCCTGATCCTCCTGCCTCTACCTCCCAAGTTGTTGGATTGCAGGCCTATGCCCAGCCTCGAGTGTAAGTCATCCAGGGTTATATAGTTGTTTAACTTGACTAGCGTGGGCTGGGAATACTGCTTAGATTGAGCCAAAGGCCCATGATTCAATCAAGCCCCAGACCGTGAAAAGTTGGAGTTTTAAATACTAAAATCAATGTTAAGAAAAAAAGATAGAGAATCTATTTAAATAATCAAGGTTAGCATATTTTTGTGAACCCAGGAGTTTTATCCTAAGAGTTCAACTACAGCTAAGCTTGTTAATACATTTATGAGAAACATGTATCTTATCTTTTCAAAACCAAAGAACTTGAACCTTTAAAACTGACAGACCTTTCTATTATAAGACTCAGTAGTTCTTGAGGTTTGCAAAAGGATCTGTATGTTGTAAGAAATGTCCGAACAAAATTGGGATCTAGGAAGAAAAGGGACAAATATTAAAGTCTTAAATAAACAATTATCTTCAGCTTTAAAAGAAATCAAACACTTAAAGAGTTCCCAAACAAGTCGGGCGCGGTGGCACATGCCTTTAATCCCAGAGGCAGGTGGATCTCTGTGAGTCCCAAGACAGTCAGGGCTACACAGAGAAACCCTGTCTCAAAAAAACCAAAAAAGTCCCCAAATATTTCACCACAGCTCTGGGCTTTATAATGTACTATAGCTTCAGTGCTTCCTAAATCAGTGGCAAAAAACCCATCCCCACCCCAGAAAACCCACACAAAACAAAGAAACCTCAAAAAACACGGACTGTAAAATATAACCAGATGACTTTTTGCCCTGTCTTACACTCACCACTGGCAAGGAATGTGCAATGAAGAAAAGTGAGGGCAGGGAACTGAACTAGGTTCCCGTTTGCTGCCAAGATCTCAAAGCATCACCAGCCAAGAACCCATCCATTTCCTGACATTCAGTTTAATTAACTGCGTTCCCTAACTTCCTTTAGATCACGTTACAAAGCATAAAGCTAGAAGCGTAGTAGTAGGATAAGCTAAACCACTTTCAACTGGTCTCAATTGACACACAGTGGTCCTCTGCCACACACACTTGATCCTGAGTTCAACCTCAGATCCCCAAAGTTGTTGTCATTCTCATGTGCACATGCACGCACGCACACAAACATTGCTTGTTCCTGCCATACTCATGAGCATGTGTGAACCTTAAGATATTAAAAAACGAAACAAAAAGTTCTAGAAAAAAAAACCCTCATTTTATCTCTTCCCAATGCTTTTTATTTGAAGTCGTTTCAGTGGAAGTTCAGTCATAAGAGCAGGAGGCGCCAACCCCTTCTTCAAAGGCCTGCTGTGCGTTTACATCTCCATGGACTAAAATAGAGGCCCTCTGAGTCGCATCACTCTCCTAGGGTTGCCTCCTCTCATCTTTCCTTGACAGTATTCTCGCAGGTTAGGAGAAGGGTGGCTGTCATCAACCCAAAAGACCTAGGCTGTTGTCTTCTGCATGAAGAAGGGAAAGACATTTTCTCATACCAGAGGAGAAAACAAACAGAAAACCAAACATTTCTCTGGGTGTGGTGGCATGAGCCTTCCACCTCAGCAGAGGCAGAGGCAGGCAGATCCCTGGGAGTTCAAGGCCAGACAGAGATATAGAACAAGAGTGTCTCAAAACCTCCACTCACTCCTACAACTCAGATTTTTCTAAGGTCCACCCACACTTAATCATAAACCTTTAAAAGAAGGGAGAACATCAGGTAACTTGAGTCTTTTTGGAGAACATTTCCCCATTTACATTACGGACATGGTAAACTCTGATGGTAAATTCACTGATGGCAGTAAATGCCTATATATTATTGATCAAAGTTTTATAAGAAGTCTTTTATTAGGATAAGGTTTAGTGAAATTAGAGTATACTTAGAAAAAAATTAAAGCTGATCCTTAGAAGCACCCCACATTTAACCTTAAGAGATCACACAGTGATTTTTTTTTTTTACCTTAAACTCAAATTCATGGATTTATGACAAGCTAGAATCTTCATCTAATCTGCTGGCATATCAAGATGATGAACTGATGTAACTATCGAACAGCCCTGAATTGAAAATATTTAATAATTATTCACTTTGAAGAAAAATTTATTGAAGAAAAAAAATATTATTGTAGGAGGTTTTTTTGCTTTTGAGACCAGGCCTAGCTAGGTCTCCAGGCTGGCCTTGAAGTCACAGCCTTCTTGTTTTAGTCTCCCAACTGCTGGGAGTATATAGGCATGTTTGATTTGCCTCCAGCTAAAACATTCTTTGGTTTTACTTAGTTCCTTCCTTTAGTTTATACCACCTGAGGCTAGAGTGGGTTACTGGTAAAAGTATTTTAAATACATAAACTCTTTTTAATAATTTGCTTTCTGTTGGTATTTTATTGTTTGTCTTCAGTTACAGAGATCCTCAGTTAAAGACTAATGTCTCATCCAGAAGAAAAGATTTAAAAACAGAAGGCTGTACAAGATTTTAAAACAGAGATATTTATCGGTTCCACCACAACCCTCCCTTTCAAGAATCTTCTTCCTGTTCTGCAAATCTATTTGTAAGGTGAGGCGTCTCAAAATAGCATGTGTTTAGGAGGCAACAGCAGTGGCCACAGTTGGGATGCTCGCTGTCCCTGCTGGAGAGAGCCTGTGTATCCTAGATGAAATCTCTGAGCATCTCTGGGCTGTGTTCCACATCTGAGAGTGTGCGCCCACCCCTTCTCCAAACACAGGTTTACTTCAGGCTGATGATCTAACATCCACACTAACAACTATTTCTTCTCACACACCACCCAACATCAGGTTAAAAGCTGTGGGTTTCGGACAGAAGAGAAGCAGGGCCTAGAGTATATTTTAAGACAAGTATGGCTAGTGTTTAAAAGTGGGGTGTGCATCTCAGGCCAGCAACTAATGACAGTGCTGGAACTCAGGGCCACATCAGTCCCTGAAGCCTACTGGGTAACATCATCAATGGAGTTTTCACTAACATTCATGCCATACAATTTCTGGGCGGTGAGTAGGTCAGGTCAAAGGCCCGATGGTCAGACAGTAGAGTGTGGGAACTGCAGGAATGAGAAGGGCTGTGTGATTGCCATTCTGGTGCTGTTTTCTACCAAACCAGAAACCCGCCTGGAATCTAAGGATCCTCCTAAGCTTTCCCTAGCCCTGAGATCTAAATACAGAGTTTATCAACGAATTACTGTGTCACTATAGAAGTTGACACCAATAGTTACTTCAGAGTGCAGTTGTAACTGCTAAGCTGGTTAGAGGCACCAGAAGTCACTAGGATGAGCAATCTAATTATGATCTTCTAATTCTTGGAATGTTAGGGAGCAGCAGCTGATCTTCCTGTAACATTGTTTGTAAGAGGAGCCTCCGGTGCTGGTGCACAGAACACATTCCCCCCAGTACGCGCTGCCGTGGTGTGGCCTAACGTGACTGAAACTTAGTTTGTTCTTATCTTGGCTGGAAGCTAAAAGCAGCCTTGCCAAAAAGGGAGGATGGGGTACAAGTGGAAGAAGGAAAACACTGCAAGAAAGCTGGAAAAAGCTTAAGTATTTAGAAAAAGGAAGGAAGGAAAGAAGGAAGGATTAAAAGCTACCCATATTCCCATGCTGGTTTACACACACACACACACACACACACACACACACACACACACACACACACACACACACACACACTCTATTTCTAATCTAAAGCAATGAAAAATTCCTGATGAGTAACAAACTTATCTTGAGAGGTCTTACCTGTTATTTTGAAATTTTATACAGAAGCTATTTTTGTTTCTGCTGTATTGATTTCTCTATCGCAAAGACTCAAGCACATGCTATGCCACATCAACCACGAGAGCTTTATCTTTATGACATTGCAAAGGCCTAAATTAATCTGATATTTTAAAAGTGTTCACCAATAAGGACAGTCCCTTCCGCTTAACAGACAATGACTGAAAACTAACACACTGCTGCTTGCCTGTGGCGGCAGTTATGCAGCTACCTATATTCTAAACTGGGGTTTTAGAAACAGGAGGCAAATGTGTAAAAATAAGAAAATCAGGCAGACTTTGGCTTTAAGGTACAAGCATGAATAAACATCCACAAATAAAAAAGTAGCTCAATCTGATATTCTCTTCCAGTGTATTAAGAAAAAGATAGTCTAGAAAAGTATTACTCAGACATAACCCTACAGTTTCAACACAAGCAACAACGAAAACGTTCTGGTTGTTTCTAACCCACCAGAGGTAACCTTACATTTTCCTACTGTGTTCATGGTTCCTCAGCTTTCTCCTCTCCATGCATTCTTTATACAAATAACTAGTGAATCTAGTCTGAAGCTCTTGGCAGAGGCCCATGTCTCTTCAACTGTAAGCTATAGTTAATTTTTTTTGTTTTTGTTTGTTTGTTTTCTGAGATGGGGTCTCATGTATCTCAGAATGACCCAAAACTGACTATGCAGCTGAGATGACTGTGAACTTCTAATTCTCCTGCCTCTACCTCCTGAGCGTTAAGGCAAAGATGACGGGCATGTGTATGCCAAGTTTACAGGGCCTGAACCCAGCGCTGCATGTAGCTAGGGAAGAATTCAACCAACTGAGCTACATCCCCAGAACATGGTTACTTTTTTTTTTTTTTTTTGCTGGCCTTCTAGCTGGCCCCAACCCCTGGACAATTCTGTGTTATTTTCTGTACAATTTTTTTAAATCTTCAGAACTTTAACTATGTCTACATTATATCTAGTGTTGAGAATGTGGCATGTTAGATTTGAGGTCATCAATTTTCCTTTTTCTGCCCCTATTTTGACTTAACATTTGACATTTAATACGGCAAGATCATAAGACTTATGAAATATTTACTACTTTAAAAAGCTATTTATGCAGAACACCCCTCCCCCACCACCCTAATCAGGATGTCTGCTCATGTGATAATACTCCCTTTTAATACAGCCATTTAAAACCTCAAGAAACAATAAGCTCCTCAGCAAGGACTTATAAACAATCACTTTTGAATTCCTTAAAAAAAGGAAACAGACGCTATGCTGACGCACAAACACTTAAAAAAAATCAGGGTTTAAAAATAGAAGAGCACTGCCCTATAGATCAAAAATTGTTCAGAGTTTAAAAGTTAAACGCCCAAACTGAACTTATGCAAGATATAGACCCAAATCTAAAGTAGAATTTTGAACATTTTATATTCGAGTGCAAAGACAGTAGTAAATACATCAAATAAAAAGGTCTTAGGTTTTCTCAATTTCATCTTCTACAAAAGTAGTTTACCACATAAAGGAAACAGTTTCCCACACTTCATTACCCTTGCCTCAAACTTACTGTCCCATTTTCTACAGTGTATGACCAGACTATGGCCAACCATAAGACATATGTGTTGCTGTATCTCACAATAAGTTGTATTTCAGTGTCTCCAGCAGCCCTATGAAGTGAACTTCCTGTTCTCCCTTTCTCTTGTGACATTGCTTTGTGATTGCCTACTTTAGGTAAGGAAACTGTCTCTTCATATCACTGCTAAATTTAAAATAATCCAACTGAGTAACTTTCCTTCCAGCATTCAGAAAGAATTCCCTCAAATCTAATCCAGTCAGTGATTTACTCTATGTCCAGAAACACTGGGGGTTAAGGACAAGTTATAAATTATACTCTACATCAGACTGTTACCACTCATGTATGCTAGCCATCTTCTAACTCACCTAAACATAAATGTATTTTTCCAGAAAGCTTTACATTTATAGAGCAAGTTATTCTGATACCCAATGACTGGGCTCTATCAGGGAAAAATCTGGTAGCAAATACCTGTAATCCCAGCACTCAGGTGTCCTCTCCCAGTAACATAGCAAGGAAATAAAACAAAGAGACTGAAGTATAGGCCATGACAGAATAGTTCCCATGCCCAGAAATAAGAGATAAGCAAAATCTAACTGCATGCAAATCTATGCATCACAATACTCAAAACTCACTACCCATTTCAATTAAAAAACAAAACAAAACTATCTCTTCATAGTATACCTGTATTTGCCCCAAATGAATAACCACCATGAGAGTGATTAAAACTCCATTAATTTTATTATTCATCATGTATAACTTTTTTTAAAGTGTCATATTAAAATAAAATTTTAAACTCAGTTTGAAAGTGTCAGTGGGACATGGGTAGAACATGTACTCTGCTGAATAAATAAATTAATTTCTATATTTCATTGTGTAATCAACTGATAGGATTTGTAGCAAATCAAACAACCCGAAGTGGTCTTGGGCTTCTGTTTATAAACTGAGGGTGTGGGCAGCTCCTGGCACTACAGGTGTGTAACCTTGTTTGTAACACTTGAGAAATCAAGGTAACTGAAGCCAAACTTAACCTGAGTTACTCAAATGTGAGCCAATTTCTCTTCTGTTTTTTTATTATGTCTGAGCAATTTACAATATTCTAGATTATGTCTAAGTGTTATGTTCATCATCAGTTATCAGTTTTCTCATGTATTATATACAGTGCCTTTCACTATATAATAAAAATGTGTTACTACTTTTAGCTTTTGTCTCGGTGTAAGCAACAACCTGTGCTGCATGTTCTCCAACAAGAACACCCTAGTAACTAACTAGACAAACCAAAATCCCTTTTTTGATAAAAGGGATGTGAATAAAAGGAAAACAGACTAATGTTTACATCAGTTACACTAGCACTGCACACATATGATGCATACACATAAAGTTTTTTAAAATCTTTTTTTAAAAAGTAAAATAAGCTCATTAAATAATCTCACAAGTGAGACTGTATCTGTTGTCACTGTACAGAGGACAACTTAGGTGGGTCAACGTAGGTGGGTGAGACCTCACAATACTGCTTTTATGTCTTACAAACCCATGGCTGTCTATCAAGTGCATATTTTATGCTGTCATAACAAGCCAATAATGAGCTTCATAGAGTAGTTGGCCTATTTAAAAAAACCCTACGCTATAAGTAAAGACTTCATAAACATGTCAAAGAACGGCTAGTAACTAGCAACACTAGTTCCATGTACTTCAAGCTCATGAAGTTGCTGGTGGACTCTGGTTATACTGTAACATATTGGAGATAAAATATTTAATTAAATTTCAAAGCAGGACAAAAAAGATATCTACAAATTTAGTTATGACATTGACATTTTCTTTTTAATATTGGAAGGATTTAAATATTTTTAATTTTAAAAAGTAAAACACAGACTGGGGCAAATGACTCAATGGTTAAGAGTACTGGCTGCAGCCAGGCATGGTGACGCACACCTTTAATCCCAGTACTAGGGAAGCAGAAACAGGTGGATCTCCATGAGTTCGAAGCCAGCCTGGTCTACAAAAAGAGTTCCAGGACATCCAGGGGCTACTATACAGAGAAACCCTATCTTGAAAGACAAAACAAAACAAAACAAACAAACAAACAAAAAAAGAGTCCTGGCTGCTCTTCCAGAGAACCTGTGTTTGATTCCTAACAAATCTGTAACTCAAGTCCCAGGAAATCAGACACACTCCTCTGACTCCACCAGCACTACACAACTACACACACATGGTGCAGAGACATACACATAAAAAAATTAAAAATAATTAAAATAATCTCATTGGATTATATTAAGAAATATCATGCAAAATACTACTCTATGCAAAAGCTAAAAGTTGACAGCAGGATAATCATCAGATGTATAAGATAACATCATGACAGAAGTAGACTTTAGTAGGATTACACACATAAGGAATGACAACTGCTAGATCACAGAAAACCCATTAGCTTACTGAGGTATGCTTAAATGTATACTCACCAAAAAAAAAAAAAAAAAAAAAAAAAAAAAGATTTGCCTAAATAAATTAATTAATAGGTTATAACTTATAACTGCTAATCATAAAGTAATTCTGTCAAATATAGCAGCTTAAAATGTTATAGAAACAAATTGTAGGTTTTAGAATATGGAAATAATTAACAATTGACTTTTAATAGAAAAAGAACGGCTTGCTCTGGTGATCATCATTGACTATACTGTAGAGAAAATTAAAATCTGTTCTTAATAACCAGAGATAAAATACAAAAAATAATTTACTCTAAATAGTCTAAGAATGTCACCCCTCAAAAACCTACTTAGGGCCACAAGTCAGTCCCTGTGACACTACAGTATTACCATTCAGTTCAAATTCATTGAACTTATGGTTTTTGCTTTGTCCTTTTCTTAAAAAAACAAACAAGCAAACAGTATGGAGGGTAAAATGAACAGGTTTCTAATTCACAAGGATTTAAAAATAAAGACAATGTGGCAAGATAAATTACTTGAACTTTTATTGTCAAAAATTTACTTAAAGAGTATTTGAAACCTACAAATTTTGGGTTAATTAAATGTTTTTATAATTGTATAATTTTAAGCACTATATAGAAGGTTAATAAAGATCATGGGAATAGATAGGTCATTAATGATTACTGAAAACTTTTAAAAACAGCTTTATATGTAAAAAGAAAGGTAGCCTATTTATCTTTTCTGTAACTATTAGATAGCTTAAATTTTCTTAAATTGTTTTAGTTTTTAAATTTTTAATAAAATGCACATACTGACTATAGAAGCTTCTAGATGAAACTTTATAGTAAAGCTGCAGCCCCAGATGAGGCTTCTCTTACTGATCAGTATGTTTCAGCTGCTGTGCACGGCCGCTGAAAACTGCGTGCTCAGAGAGGCCCAACTGCATGTAAAGCTCACTTTCGGCGAATACCATGGAAAAGGCCCTCAGAGTCCAAACAAGTGAAAGCAAAACTAAATCTAGCTTATTATCCCAGAGATACATAGATAATGGCAACTATTACATTTAAAGTATTTGAGATCACCAATAAAAATATTACTCGAATTTAACTTCTCTCCCTTTGGTAATTTCCAGCCATAGAAAGGTCTGCTTGTATGTTTAATAAACTGAATGAGAAAGCCTTGTTAAATGCTATTCAGTTTTACAAAGTAAGAAAACTAATGGATATTTTTTAAAAGCTAATCTCCGGAGCAGATTGCCTTCCAAAGGAAACAGAGAACCTATTTTACATTATTTTTAAAATGGGAAAATAAATTTCCCCCCAGAAACACACATTTCCTAAAAACAGGGATATATTTAAATGAGAAGTACAGGGATAGATGTTAATTTTCATATTCAGGTATTTAAGAATATCATATTATTAGTTATACTAATTTTAAATCACATGTATCTTTTAAAGAAAAAACATTCTTTGAAAATTTGCGTTTAAATTTACAAATAGCTTTTACATTCACTATTTCATTTATACTTTCTAACGACACACTAAGGTAGCTATTTGATACAGATTTGAGATGAAAACTATGGTTCTGAGACAAAAAGGCACTCTAGCCTGGTGAGGGGCGCAGTGTGAGCTCAGTGCGTTGTGCTCATCACAACCCTGAGATAACACTTCTCAGACTCCCCACTACGCGTCAGACCGTGTGACATGCCTCACCGTGGCCCCTCTTCTCGGCCACAGTATTTCATTCTGCCTGGCATGTCCCTAGGTTGTCTTTAAAACCTGCTAAGGTAAAACTGTTTGCACATGTCACATTAAGAACAAAACACTGAAAATGGGAATAGCTTCCAGATTTCCTAAGTAGATGTAGGAATGGAGACTAAGAGGCAACACTGTGTATGTTTTTGCCACCAGCACAATTTTTATGATGGATGAATATTTTAACATATTACTTGGTTTGTAACCCAGTTATAGAAGAAGAAAAACCCAGCATAGGAGTAGGAACCTTTAGACACTCACACTGATGCTTAGTCTTGTTTCTATTGCTTTTTACCAGGTAACTTTAGTCAAGGGACCTTTTTATCTCTTTTGTAAATATAAAAACTTGAAAGAAATACAGAATGGTGGTTTTAGTCAAAGCTTGGCTATTAGAGAAGGCTTTGCTTGTTAGTTTTCTATCTTGGGCATAATAACCCACCTACCAAACCAATCCACACGGGCAGGAAAACAGTGTCTCTTACCTGCATACATATGGTACGTAAGCCTCTCAATCAGCTTAATCACAGTTCCTGCTTTGATAATTGGAATCCCAGCCTTGGGCTGCACGTTCTCTTCAAACAGAATGTTCTCCTCAGAGTCGGGCTCTGCAAACCTGTACACATCCGCACTCGGCAGTCTCATCTGCTCTTCCTTCTCTTCCTGCAGCATTGTTACGTCGAGCATTCTCTCCAGGGTACTCCGGTACTGCAAAGATATCAGTGCTGCCATCCAGTTGTTTTTCTCTTCAGCTGACTTGGCAGAAAATATAACACTATTTCCATCTTTCAGAATTATTTCAAAAGCATGCTTGTATTCACTGGTGTCATCTTTATCATTAATTTGTACCTTTCGCATAAAAAACTTTTCCTTAAGACGATATTCTGCATTGCTAGCACCAGGAAGTCTTGGCTGCCCATGATTTGATTTACAGCAAATCATTAAGCCATCGAAGAGAAATATGTGTCTCTCATGTTTGGCTCCCACACGTGTAAGAGTTCCTTCCATTATGAACTCATTGCAACACTGTCCAATGTCTTTCCCCTCCCAACCATCAATATTCTTCTGAATCTCGTTCATTTTCTTGATTGCTAGTTGTTTCCCCTTCATTTGCTGGCTATAAAACCGACATGCAGACTCACTGGGGTGAAGGAAAAGACACTATTAGTACACAGCAGACAGGATTTAGGGTTTATGCTGATAAGGTGACAGGGCAAAATAGAACTTAAAACATCACTGACATGATGCTTACTATTTCTCCAAATAGTATATATAACTATACAACTGGAAATTAAAATGGCACAGAAATCTTTTCATAGTTATAAAATTAAATTCAGGCACAAAATTATTATTTCTGCCTTGAATACTAAATATTTAGAAAGATAAACATCAAAAAGTAGCCCAATACAGTAAAATAAAAAATTTAAGAGATGAAAGTAAATTTAAGTATTTTTAAATGCACAAAACTGAAAGATAAAAGCATTACAGCACATATTATAATTAGGAAAGTAGAAGATCTGCTAACTGAATTAATATCTTGAGTTTTATAATCCCCAGACTAAAGAACATTTCTAATTTGACTCTGACATAACAGTGATGCTGGCATAAATCTACCCGGCACACTTTGCTCTGTCTCCGTCAGTTCACCAGCTGCTCCTCGGGAGTTCTTGTCTGGGAGTATACAAGGAAAATGCACAAATATGAAAGGTTTTTCAAACAATAACAAATTCTCCCGGCTTTGATGTCACTTCCTCTGAAAGACCAAGCTTGTCACTAACACCGTTTCTTCATTGTTTACTCAAGGAGCGGAGCTAAGGCCCCTGGATTTGTACCACAGCTTTCAGGGTAGAAAGGAAGAGACGTTAAAGTAGGAATATTCACCTCAGTCTTCGTTTTGCAAGACTTTTGGAACAAATTTTTTCTATGCCACTTTGGACATTAAGCAGGGCTGTTATCGCTTGTTTCACACACTCCTTGTCTTCTTGATCTTCACTCTTTTCTTCTAACTGCTGTGAAAAGGGGGAAATAAAAACCTCACTTTAGTCAAGGATAAAATTAATGCTCATTTGGCTTTTTCTTTTTCTTTCTTTTTTTTCCCCCCTGAGACAAGGTTTCACTGTGTAGCCTTAGCTGTGTCGGACTAGACTAGGCTGGCCTCAAACTCACAGCAATCCACCTGCCTCTGCCTCCCAAGTACTGGGATTAAAGGCATGCACCACCTCGCTCAGCTTTTTTAAAAAGTTTTATGTGTATCAGTTTTTGCCTACGTATGTGAAAGTGTACCCTATGAGTGTTTCATGCCCACAGAGGTCTGAAGAGAATGTCAGGTCCCCTAGAGCTGGAGTTGTAGGTGGCTGTGGCCTGCTATGTGGGTGCTGGGAGCAGAACCCAGGTCTGAAGCAAGACCAACAAGTGCTCTTAGTAAATTTATTTTTTCAAGTATTTTTCTGAGCTGAGGGTATAGCCTAGTAGTGTTTACCTAGCATACATGAAGCTGTGAGTTCTATTCTCTGACACCATATAATACAGACATTGTGGCAGACATCTGTAATCCTAATACAAGCTATCTCTGAAGAAAAGACAGCAGCTTTTGTTGTTTTTGCAAGGTTTGGTAGTCCATGCATTTATTCTAGCACATGGGAGTCTGAGGTCAGCCTGAGCTCCAGAACCAGAACCTGTCTCAAATATTTTACTTTCCTTCTTGTGTATCACTGTCTGTATTAACATATTACCAAGTTTTCTATGTGAAAAAGCATGAGGAGCCACTTTTGAAAGAACATGTTGAACCTTGAAACACACACTAACATGGATGTACTCAGCATTCATATTCCTGAAAAGAGACTGCCCAGAAGTGCATCTAACTCCCATAGAATTTAGCATGGCACCAGGCATAGAGATGTTCTTTTTGATTGTTTGTTTTTCGAGACAGGGTTTCTCTGTGTAGCCTTGGCTGTCCTGGACTCACTTTGTAGACCAGGCTGGCCTCGAACTCACAGCGATCCGCCTGCCTCTGCCTCTCAGATACTCTTAAAGTATAGAATCAAAAATAAAATTCAGGGCTAGCAAGATCACTCACTAAGTCAAGCTGCTGCCAAGCATGATGACTTCAGTTCAATCCTAAGGACTCACATGGAAGGAGGAAAAAACTGAACCCCTTAAGTTGTTCTCTGACCTCAAAAAACATGTGGTCCCACCCCACCGCTCCTCTCCCCTCCCCCGATTCCTCTGCTTACCCCTCCCTAAAATGTAAAGTCCAGAAACATTCAAATCAGTAACACACAGAGTACGGTTTGACAATTGGCAGAATATTGTTCCCTCTGTATTTTGTCCTGATTGTAGATGTTTTTAATTGTGTACCTGTGGGGGGCATGTGTGGGCAGGTGTGGACGTGGACAAGGACATTTGAGTGCAGTACCCTCAGAGGTCAGAGGAGGGTGCTGGAGTTACAGGTATTTCTGAACCACCTACAGGGATGTTGGGAACTGAAGTCTTGCTCTTTGGAAGAGCAGCAAGTGCTCTTACCTACTGAGCTATCCCTCTAGCTTCTGTCTTTGGTATGTTTATATAGCCAACTCAGCAAGTATACCTAATGTATAAAATTCTAATATAAAGCACATACAAAAAAACTGTTTAGAGATTCACTGACTTTCTATTTTCAAAATGTTTCATGCTTAAGGGTCTTATGTATCATTTAACTTGCGTTTTGCATATGGAATATATTGACATATGAAAAGGTGCTTGCGTTTTATTTTGTGTGTGGGTGTTTGGCCTTCATGTATGGCTGTGCGCCATGTGACCTGGAGGCCAAAGAGAATGGCAGTGCAGCTGCAGACAGTTACTACTAGCTGTCATGTGGGTGCTGGGAACTGAGCTCAGGGCCTCTGGAAAAGCAGTGAGTGCTCTTCAATTACTGAGCCATTCCTCCAGCCCCACTGTCAGTATTTTTAAAGCCATAAGCCCAAAGTTTTTTTTTCCCTTTCTTTTTTCTGAGAGAGTCTTGTGTGCCTTAGTCTGGCCTTGAACTCTCAATCCTGAGGCCTGCCTCCCATTTCTAAGTGATGGGATTATAGGCTTAGGCCACCATTTCTACTTTATGCAGTGCTGGGGATGGAACTCACTGTTAGAAAAACACTCTATCAGCATATCTAAAAACCAGCCCCACAGCTTTTGAACCCATAAAGCTTTATGATGAAATTGTTTTAAGTGTTCTTTATAGCTATATAGTTAAATGCCTTCATAGATAACAGGCAAGATTCCAACATTTCAGTTTAACAGTGACTTTTCTATTTTTAAAGACAGAATCTCACTATGTAGACCAGGGTGGCCTCAAACTCAGAGAATCTACATGTCTGTGTCCCAAGTACTGGGATTAAAGGTGTGTGGTCATCACATACAATAAAGACCTTTCTATATGTGCATTTAAACTGGGAAGTGATGCGAAATAACGTAAGCTAATTGTCCTTAAAGAGATGACTTGTTCTTGCAACAGAAACAAAGCAGTAGCAATCATATGCATATGACACACAAAAAAAGCATTCTTGTTACTTTCCACAAGCAACTGTTACTAAAACTACAAGTTTACCTATCAAGCACTCTACTGAGGTTATATCACATATACTCTGACCCTCGCCTAATGACTCATTCTAAAGCATAATAAAAAAGTTTATTCCTGAACAGATAATAAAGGAAAGGAACCATTCATACCCTGGATTACTTGCTGGTTTGCTCCTCAGACACAAGCAGTGGGAAGCCAGGTGTGGTGGCTCATAAGTCACCCAGCACTAGGAGTCTGAGGCAGAAGGATCACCACAACTTTAAGGCTAGCTGGGCTACAGAGCAAGCTTCGTGCGGCCTGGGCTACAGAGAAGGCTTTCCGTGTCTTCTCCCGGCCCCGGCTAACAGAAAGAACCAAAGGCAAGGTGGTTATCATGGTATAGTCCACGCACAATGTACATGTTCAGAGATGGTATAAAAGAGCTAGAAAGAAAAATGGTATTCATGGAAACACCCTCCAGAATAAAACTTGATTCTTTTAACACAAAATAACCTATATATGGTATTTGGTTTTGAGGTTCTCGGGTTTTGTGGTACTGGAGACTGAACTGAGGACTTCAGCCACAGTAGGCGGACAGTCTACTACTAAACTACATCGTTTCCCCACCTGCACCGTGTATAATTTTATGAACTCAATTTAATCAGTAAACATAGAATAGCTAGAGTGGCTTCCTTTTTAAAAAGGAGCATATGAATTGATTTTAATTTTAGAAATTGCTTTTCTCCAACATAATATAAAATGAATATCATCACTTAAATGCATAGGCAGGCAAGACTAGAAACTAAGGGTCATGCATGATTGTCAGTCCAAAGACCTTTTCACTATGTACACAGTTAACACAAGTGAAATGAAAAACCTATTAGAAATAAGGTCTTTGCAGGTTTAGTCAAATGAAATCATGCTAGATTCTGACTGAACCCTAAATCCACCTGGCAACTTTGTGTGAGAAAGGAAAGCACGGCCTGGATGCTGACACAGCATGAGAAGGGATGTCCCTGATGCAGGTGGAGGCTAAGCCCACAGGAAGCCTGCTGTCTCCTCACAGCCTTCCCAGCCCCTTACCAGATGCAAGCTTTGTCAACTCCTGATCTCTCTCTACATAAGAACAAACTACTATTGCTTTTCAGCCACAAAGTTTCTACTTTGGTATGGCAGCCCTAGAACATGTTAACATGTACGTCCTACATATATAACAGACTTTAACCTGATTTTTAAAATGAGCAAAACCTACTTTCCCTTAAGTTATATGGACCCAGCATTCTGCAGAGACTGGGGTAATTCTACAAGATATTAACTAAAGTTGCTAAGCTTTTTTCGGTGAACCAATTCACTAATATTCAGAATCTTGGTGACTATATTTAGTCCTGAGTCCAATCTAAATTTGTTTAATAAAGCTAATAAAAATTTCATTATGGGAACAAATGAGTTTTCAAAAGTACACAAGAAGCCAAGGATAGTGGCACATGCCTTTGATCCCAGAACTTGAATTTCTGAGTTCGAGGCCAGCCTGGTCTATAAATCGAGTCCAGGGCAGCCAGGGCTACACACAGAGAAGCCCTGTCTTGAAAACCCAAAAAGAAAAAAAAGTGCACAAGGAAGTTTTTTTCACTACATAAAATATTAACTTTAATGTTTCTAATAATTAATCAAAGGGTCTAAGGATTGTCTAATTTTGTGAAAATAATTTTTTGAATTTGAGTAGTACTAAAATTAGTAAAAATTTAGGTCACAGAGAAGATGGCTCAGTGATTAAGCGTACATACTATTCTTCCAGAGAACCCAAGTTTTACTCTCAGAACCTATGCCAGCTGTTCACAGTTGCCTGTTAACTGCCATTCTAAGGGGTTTAACAATTCTAGCTTGAGGATACATGTGCAGGCACATGCACACAAACACACATGCGTATACATGATCAAAAATAAAATCTTAATTAAAATTTTTTTAATTTGTTCAATTTACATCCCTTCTTCGTTGGCTCCCAGACTCTCTCTCTTCAACCAATTCCGGTGTCTATTCTCTTGTCCTTCTGAATGAGAAAGTAAGTATTCTCCCTAGAGTCCTTCTTGTTATTTAGCTTCTTTAGGTCTGTGTGCTGTAATGTGGTTATCCTGTATTATGAGGTTAATATTCATTTATAAGTGAGTATATTGAAAGAACAATTCTCAACTGCATTTGGAAAAACAAAAGAATCCCCAATAGCTAAGACAATCCTATATAATGAAAGGGCTTCTGGAGTTATCTCAAGCTGTACTACAAAGCAACAGTAATAAATGATTTTAATGGAAAAAATTACTTTTTAATTGACAAGTAAAAATTGTATATATTTATGATTTACAACATGGTGATTGATAAAACAAGATATTTAACAATATGTACTGCCAAATATTTTTTCAAGTGTAAATTCTTAAAATATATTCTCAGCAATTTTCAAAACTATACAATATTACTATTTGCTGCACTTGCCATAATATATACATATAAACATATATATGTATGTATATGAACTTTTTCCATTTTGAGGTTAAGATTTTATTCTGTAGCCAAGGCTAGCCTTGAATCTTTGTTTCTGGCCCAGGATGCTGAAAGCATGTTCTACACTGGGCTGAAATAGATCTCCTGAATTTATTCCCTCTGTCATGGGATAAAGACCCAATCCAGTGAGGAAATCATGCCAGCACTCAGAGAGGCAGAGAGCTCTTTGCTAAAGTGGGACTGGCCACAGCTAAAGCGTACGGGGATCTAGTTCCATTACAGTGTCCTTCGGCTTTTAGAGTGGGTTTTAATGATGTAATCTTACGGTGTAGACATCTGGAGGTGGCCTTTACGTCCCTGCCCTCAAGCCACATTTTGGGTTCACAGAGGAGTCATAGTCTCAGTCATCGTAAACAAGTAAGACCTAAGCAGGTGGCAACCAAAGTCATTTTTTCAAGAAGTGTGACAAACACTTTTTAAGAGCAAATTTACAAAGAAATCAAATTTTCGGCAAATTTACATTATAACGAAGTCAGAAGTCTATTTCTTTTATCTTCCTACATTATCTAGGCAACATGTGTTAGTAAGCTACTTAAAAGTTAGCCAGAGCCACTCAGCTTAATCCCTCAGTTCTTTGTGATTTAATATTTTCTGAGCAAACTTATTAAATTCATTTTAATATTTAATATTTCAATTAACAATAAAGCTTAATACTTCTTTCCTTCCTCACTCCTAAGTGAATTCTGCCATCCACTGACAAGTCTCTTCCTCACACTCCTGGCTCTAGGAACCATCATATTTCTCCATTTCTTAGTTTGACAGTATTATGAAATTAACAGCAATTTCCTATCCTATACATTTGTAAAGTTTAAGACATTCTAAGTTTCTCAAATAAGCATGTTATACATAAAATTTACAATTAAATGTCTTTTAAAATACAACACAGGCGTGGTGATGCACACCTTGTAATCCTAGCACTGAGGGAAACAGAGGCAGGTGGATTTCTGTGATTTTGAGGCCAGCCTGGTCTTCAAAGCAAGTTCAAGATAGCCAGGGCTGCACAGAGAAATCCTGTCTAGAGAAAACAAAACAAAAAAACTACCAAAAAATGAAAAAACAAAAAACCCTGAAGAAACAAACAAACAAAAAACCTGCAATGAACTGATAGGAATTCCAAGAAAATATATATTTTTTATTACTCATTATTTAACAAATATTTAATAAATGATGTAAGGAGCTGAAGAGATGGCTCAGTGGTTAAGAGCACTGTCTATCCCACCGGAGGTCCTGAGTTCAATTCCTAGCAACCAGAGGGTGGTACACAACCATCTATACTGGGATCTGATGCCCTCTTTTGACATGCAGGTGTATGTGTAGATAGAGCACTCATATACATGAAATACATCTTTTTAAAAAAAATAATATAAATAAATAAGTGATTTAAATGCCAGGTACTATGCTACATATGAACATTCAAAGGCGTGCAGGCTTTGCTGTGTTTCCTCAGGGAGCATACTGTCTAAAGGCCAGGCAGACAAAAATGTGACAAGTTCTATAAAGAGGTTTGAAGAGAGTACGAAGCTTAGTGGACAGCTAAGCCTACAATGCAAAGGGATATTCAGTAGGGAGCCAGCACCTGAACAAATCCCCAATTAAAAAGGGAGATTAGAGAAATAGGAATTCCACCAGGCCAACAGGAGAGCAAAGGCCGCCCTGTGCTGAGCTGGCTGTGGCAGGACCAGTTATGGAGATGAAACTAAAAGCCGGCAGCAGCGAAGCTCCGGAATTCACACAGGTGTAGGGAGAGTTCAAGGCAGTACAAAGACCATGTAAGGCAGTACAAAGACCATGTAAGGCAGTACAAAGACCATGTAAGGAAGGTGACGTCACTACAAATGGACACAAGTGGCTGAATAAAGAGTCGTTTCTGGGGGCTGGATTGATGGCCCCGGGGGTGGTCCTGAGTTCAATTCCCAGCAACCACATGCTGGCTCACAGCCATCTATGAGATCTGATGCCCTCTTCTGGCACATATGCAGGCAGAACACTGTATACATAACAAATAAATAAATCTTTAAAAAAAAAAGTCATTTCTGATGTTAAATCGTAAGGAGCTGCCAGTGAGGGGGAGAGAAGAACCAAAGATGGTGTGATGGGTGGAGTCCAAGCTGGCCAACAATGACAATGAATGTAGAAACAACAACATCCACAGAGACGTGGGCAGGCAGGAAGAGGGGGGAATGTGGTCACTGCAGAGTGTTAAGAACAGTAAGAAATGTCTCTAGTGATGAAAACATTCAAGTGTTTATGTTCATTATCACTCATGAAATAACCTTTACAAATATATACTGGTTTAGGTTGATACTACCCAGTAAAATAAGCATTCTATAAACAAGGAAACTAGGACTCAAAAAAGCCAAGTGCTCTAGTACCATGGGGCTGGAGAGGTGGTTCAACTGTGGGAAGCACTGACTGCTTTTCCAGAAGACCTGGATTCAATTCCCTCACAACTGTCTGTAAACAAGACCTTACACTCTCATACAGACATATATCCAGGCAAAACATTAATGCAGTAAATAAATAAATAAACTTGAGGGGGGAGGAGGAAAAGGAGGAAGAAGAGAAGAAGAAGAAAGAAGAAGAAGAAGAAGAAGAAGAAGAAGAAGAAGAAGAAGAAGAAGAAGAAGAAGAAGAAGAAGAAGAAACAGCAATAGTAGTAGCAGTTGTTGGCTCAATTTCCTTAACAGGTATACTTTATGATGAGCTTATTAAATGAATGTGCCTTCCTTGCCACCGACTACCCTAAACAAGAAGGAAAGGAGATTAAGGAAAACAAGGATGAAACCTTCTGGGTATCAGTTCCCAGAAATGATTCTCCTTGTGTAGTGAGCAGGATTTCAGCAGACCAGCAACTCCACCAAAGTTGCTGCTGGAACCTGAGCCTCAGCTGGAACCCAAAGCCTTGAAGCCTTCCCTGGAGCAGTTCTCTCTCTCTCTCTCTCCCTCTCTCTGCCTCTCCCTCTCTCCCTCTCTCTGTAGAGAGATGAACAGCCAAAGAATACCAAGTCCCAAAAAAGGCCCAGCATCCTGTTTTGGGTGTGTACACACGTGTACACACACACACACACACACACACACACACACACACACACACACACACACACACACACACACACACACCCCTCCTCTCAGAGTCTATACAGTTTTCAGCGGGCAACAACCAAGCACCATCCACAAAGTGGTTCAACTTCTAAGTGGATAAACATCACTCGCTCTCTCTCACTTGTGCCCATACCACACTTGGGACCAAAACAAAAACATGTTTATCTCCCTTACAAGAAGCAGATAGTGGTGGTGGTGGTGGTGGTGGTGGTGGTGGTGGAGGTGGTAAAGTGACTTTTCTTTAGTTACACAGCAGACAGAAAGACTTCAATGTCTACAAAACTCTAAACCCTCTCTACACACAGATAAATTATGGTTAGGCTCCAACTATTCCTCAAATCTTAGGGTTTGGTCCCTCCATATGTCCTGATCTTATGCAATCAGTTCTACCCCCAGAATTATCAAGTATACATGGACATCTGGGGATAACAATAGTTCCTCAGTGAAAATAAAATAGAATACCAGAATCATGGGGGTGGGGGTGGAACAGGAGTATCTTTTTGTTCACTGAACATTAGAGTCTTTTTCCTAAGTAATCTACAAATACACTGCTGTATTACACAATTTTGCAAAATTTCTAATATGCTAGTATATACTGAACATTTCTTTACTTATTTAGATTGACATGACACCAGCATCTCAAAACAGAACCTGAGGCAGCTGGGAAGATAGTTTAGTTGGTAAAATGCTTGCCTAAGCATGAGTCCCTAAGTTCAGATATCTACTTGGATTATTTGGTTTGGTGGTGTTTAGTTTCCTGGGTTATTTATGTATTTTGGATATTAGCCCTTTGTTGGATGTAGGGATGGTGAAGATCTTCTCCCAATCTATAGGCTATCGTTTGTCCTATTGACAGTATCCTTTGCCTTACAGAAGCTTTTCAGTTTCATGAGGTCCCATTTATTAATTGTTGATCTTAGCACCTGAGCTGTTGGAGTTCTGTTCAGGAAGTTGTGTCCTGTGTCAATGAGTTCAAGGCTCCAGTTATCTACTTAAAAAGTCAAACATAGATGGGCATGATAGGGCACACCTTTAATGCCAGCACTCAGAAGCAGGTGGATCTCTGTGAATTCAAAGCCAACCTGGTCTACAAAGTGAGTACAGGACAGCCAAGGCTACACAGAGAAACCCTGTCTCAAAAAACCAAACCAAGCCAGGTGTGGTGGCGCACACCTTTAATTCCAGCACTTGGGAGGCAGAGGCAGGTGGATCGCTGTGAGTTTGAGGCCAGCCTGGTCTACAAAGCGAGTCTAGGACAGCCAAGACTACACAGAGAAACCCTGTCTTAGGGGAAAAAAACACCAAACAAATAAATCAGACACCGTGTGGTGGTACACGCCTTTAATCCCAACACTCAGGAAGGCAGAGGTAGGTGGGTCTCTGTGAGTTCAAGGCCAGCCTGATCTACAAAGCAAATCTAGGACAGCCAAGGCTACAGAGAGAAACCATCTTAAAAAAAAAAAAAAAAAAAAAGTCAGACAGTACACACTTGCCTTTAATCCCAGAACTCAGGAAGCAGAAGCAGGATATTTCTGTGAGTTTGTGGCCACCCTAGTGTGTAGGTACTGAGTTCCAGGACAGCTAGGGATACAAAGACCCTGCCTTTAAAAAAAAAAAAAATTGGGCAGCTCTAATCTCGGCATTGGTGAGGTGGGAGACAGGCAGACTCTTAAAGATGGCTGACTAGCAATTCTAGATGAATTGGCAAGCTCTAGGTTCAACAAGAAATCCTGTCAGCTACACAGAAGTGGTGAGTATCTGAAGACACCCAATGGTGACTCCTGCCACACACACAAATATGTGCCACCTACTCACACACATACACAATAATACACTTTGAAAATTCCGCGCAATGAAAATGAGTTGAACAACATGTAACAAATACAAATTGAAGTACAAGGCAGTCTGGCAATATGGCTTGACAGTTAGAAGTCTGATCCCCAGGGCCCACGATGGTAGCAGGACGAAGCCAACTTTGCAAGTTGTCCTCTGGCCTAATCTATACTGAGGTGCACTTGTGTATACACATGCAAAATAAATAAAAGTACAAGTAGTGCATTAATGCTGAAAGAATCCAGAATGAAAGCCAACCATCTGTGGATTAGCTTCCTGTTCCATGTACTACCATATAATAATCACCTTACAATGTAATTTAAGTCATGATATGAATCAGGGATACACACGCACTAGAAAAATGTTAAATTCTAAAGTCTTGAAGGACGTTCTTTTAAAATTCTATTACCAGGGCTGGAGAGATAGCTCAGAGGTTAAGAGAGGCCCTGAGTTCAATTCCCAGCAACCACGTGGTGGCTCACAACCATCTGTAATGTACTCTGATGCCCTCTTCTGGCCTGCAGGTGTACATGTAGACAGAACGCTGTATACATAATGAATAAATAAATAAATATTTTTTTCAATTCTATTACCACAGCAATAATTTTTTGATATCTTAACTATCTGTATAAAAATAAATAAATAAATCACCGTTCCCCCACCTCTACAAGATAAAGTCTCAAACTGTAGCCCAAATTGGTCTAGAGCTCTCTGTAGCTTTGTCTAGCCTCAACTCACAATAATCCACCTGCCTCAGCGTCGCCAGTGCTGCTATTACAGGTTTGACCCACCATATACAGATTAGTTTAAATAGCATACAAAAACACTTGTCTAGCATGAGGGAGTGTGGGAGAGTGTGTGTGTGTGTGTGTGTGTGTGTGTGTGTGTGTGTGTGTGTGTGTGTGTGTGTGTGCACGTGTGCGTGTGTGTGTGTGTGCATGCGTGGACACAGGTAAGAACGGCAACTTACAGAAGTCAGTTCTCTCCTTCCTCCATGTGGGTACAGGCGTGACAGCCTTTCTGATTTATTTTATTTTATTTATTTATTTTTGAGACAAGGTTGAGCTCTGCTGCCCCTAGTGGCCCCAAATTCACAACATCTTCAAATACTAGGCTTATAGGTAAGAGCAACTATTCCCAACTAAATTTTTTCTTTAAAAACTATTTTGAATTATATGCCTGTTTGTGTGCCATGTGTGTACAGGCATCCACAGAAGCAAGAGGAAGGCACTGGGTCTCCCTGGAGCTGGAGTTATAGGTAGTTTGTTAGCTGCCCAGCATGGGTGCTAGAAACTGAACTCAGCTCCTCTAAAAGAGCAGCAAGTGCTAAACCATTCCTCTGTGTGTGTGTGTGTGTGTGTGTGTGTGTGTGTACACGTGTACACACACATGTATGAGCACTCATGGTCATGGAGGTCAGGAACAGCTTTGTGGTACTAGTTCTCTCTTTCCACCTTGATGTGAGCTCCAGGGATCAAACTCAAGTTGTCAGGCTTGTGTGACAAATGCTACCCTACAGTGCCATCTTGCCAGCCTTAATTTTTCTTATTAAACTGCTTGGATTTTATAGCCTTTCAAATGTTCATTAAAGCTTCTTGCTTTTATTTATAAATTAATACTTTTTAATGTTTTATGTAGCTACTCAAACCTTTAGAATTTTATTATTTAATACTTTGGACTATAAACAATTAGAGAATTTGGGGGTAAGGGAGGGGACGAGGTTCAAGACAGGGTCTCTCTGTGTTGCCCTGGCTGTCTTGGACTCACTTTGTAGACCAGGCTGGCCTCGAACTCAAAGAGATCTGCCTGTCTCTGCCTCCCAAAGGCCTAGAAGTATAGGCATGAGCCACTGTGCCCAGCTCAATTGAAGAATTTTTAATAGTATACAAATTCACTGCTTAACAGACAAAGTCCCAAAGCTTAACTATGAAAATCTATTGACCTAACAGTCTTTATTACTTTAGCCTTATTTTCATATTGGGCCCCTGATAAGCATCCCAGCCAACTACTGAAGTCCTCCAATGGAGATGCGGTACATATACACATGGTTGCCTTTAAAACTTTACCCATCTAAGCAAAAAGGCCATATGATTAAAAATAAAATTTGACAGCTGCTTTACAGTTCAGTAGTAAAGTCAGAGAAAATATGTTATTCTTTTGGACACTTACTTAAAATTGCTTCTCAGCTGAACAAAGAAAATGAATATACACTAATGTATGTGGATACTCACATAATAATTTGCAAATTAAGAGGCAAAAAGGTGTCACTTGAATGCTTTATAAGTAACAATGAGTGTTCTTACCTTCAGAAGTTCAAAGTAATGCAGACAGTGGTACACAGGAGCAAGCAGCAGCCGGGGCAACACATACTGAACGGCTTCTTTGAAGCCTTCACCTATTGACTAAAAAAGAAAGTGATTTAAATTTTTTTAGAGTTTACTTTTCTGACATTGTGCAATTTGATTTAACAACCAATCACTATACCTGCAAATAAAGTGCTGCCCCTGGCTTTGATAACTGACTAAGGAAACGGTCATGGAATCCAGGCCGTAAAATATCCCGAGCATACGATTCATATGGGTCAAATGCCAGTTCCTTAAAAAAATAAAGACAACAAAGTAAAAACAATCATAAGTACTCTTTTTTCAAGGTAAAATGTAAATGGCTCTCTACACAAAATATGAATATTATCTACAGAAATATTTCTTTTAAAGACTCCAAATGAAAATCGAGTGGTTATATTTCAATATAATAAATTAAAATAATATGATTTTAACAGAATAAATCTAATATTCTCAAGTAAAAGAATACACTAGTGTTTTCTTCGAGTAACAGGGTCAGTGTATGCACGGGTGCTTCTCTGCTGGGTTCCAGTGGAGCTAGGAGTTGTCCAGAGCGTGGTCAGACTGGGCTCTAGAAACAGCACAGCTTAACCTGGACAACAAACAGTAGACACATAACCAGGGACATAGGACGTGAGCAGCTAGAATACTGATCTTAGATATTTGTTTTCTCAGATGTAGTGGGAGGGAGCTGGAGCAACGGCTCAGAATACTTGTGGGCTCCTGTAGAGGACCCAGGTTTAGTTCCCATGTACCCACACTCTAGTTCCAGGAGATCTTATGTCCTCTTCTGGCTTCTGGGGACACCAGGGACATATGTGACATAAATATATACATGTAGGCAAAAGACATAAAATACATAAATCTAAAAGATATTTTTGGTGTTGGACATTAACTTTCGTATTTTGTAAATCAGAATTAACAACTAAAATTTTAACATCTAAAATTCTGTTTTCATAAAAATCCAAATGCAAAAACTAAACCATCATTGTGAGTATCATACATCATCATAAGGTATCATGGCTAGGTCTAAGAGAGTACTGATAATTCTGAGGAAATACAGAGTGGGTATACTGATTTTAGCAGGAGGAATAGGACCTTTCCCATCTTCAATCCAGTGCCCTATTCCATTTATAAAACTGTTAGGAGGGACAGAGGCAGTCCAGTGAGTAAAGACACCTACTGACAAGCCTGACGACCTTAGTTCAATCCCTGGTACCCACAGAGTAGAAGGGCAGAACTGACTTACATGTGAAACACACACACACAGTGCAAGCGTTCATGTCTATGAAAGCTAATTCTAAAAAAAAGAGACAAGAGGAAGAATGTAGTAGGCAAGAAAGAGTAAGACAAATGATCGAATATATAATACAAATTATGTACTAATCATTTCTAACATTGTTTTTGAAACTTCTTAAGAAAGAGCTAATAGAACACCAGATCTGAGCACTCCAGACTAGAACTCTCAAGACCACGAGGTGCACTGTGGCAGGTAATGCTCCAAGCCATCCTGCTTCCTTAAATCTTGGTTCAATTAATTTAATTCGTTCTGTCTCTACTGATTAATGCTATCTGTGCAACATGCCAAGACTGTAATTCCATTCTGTTTCACTGTCTGTCTACACTGGCAGCAACTCTGATATTGCTATTTAATAAATCTAAACATGTGATAGAGCTAGTCTCCTCACTTTGCTGTTCCTCTGGGCTGGTTTTGTCTCTTCTCTTCTGGGTGAGCAACAGGTGGCGGGTCGGAGAGTCAAGACAGAATCTCATTGTGTAGCTAGCACTGAGTATCCCTAAAACTTGCAACACAACCCAGGCTTTAGTGCTAGGATTATAGGCACTGACCACACTTCATTTTTACACATTAAGGATCAGTGTGCTGTACACTGGCTACTCTGGAGATTACTAACGTTAATGTAATATTGAGTTTTTCCATCCATAAGCACAGCATAGTATGTATTCCCACTTATGTATACATCCATATGAACCTAAATATTTTATTTATTTTCTTAACAAGGGTCTATCATGTTTTGTTGGGTTGTATGATGATGATGTATGAATATACAGGTGTGCACAGGTCAGAGAACAACTTTTAGGGTTTGGTTCTCTTTCTACCACAAGTTGTAGGGACTGAAGTCGAGGCTTGGGACCCACCCAGAAACCAAGTTCAGGCTGTCCAGCCTGCACAGTGTTTTATGGATCAAGCCATCTTGTCTGCCCTTCTTTCTAACAACTTCTAACACATGGCACCTTTTGATTTTAGTGTTCTATACTCCGGCAGGTGTGACAAGCACAGAAATGCTGATCTTTTCACTCAGCCACTGCAGTGAACTTACCTAATTTTTTTAGTATATTTTTCTTGTATTTGCTAAATATTTACTACAAATAAGACAACTCTGTCTTAACTGTGCTAAATTTCTATCTTTTGTACTAGGCAGTCCCTCTAGTAGTCTTTCCCAGTTTCTGAATTCTCCTGGAGCAGACTCCACATCACTGTTTCGTCTGTCTGTCCTCTGTGCTGGTTAAGTCATTTGTCAGCTTGACACATGACTGAGTCATTTAGGAAGAGGGAGCCTCCCTTGAGAAAAATACCCCCAACTGATTGGCCTGGACTGATGATCAATGCGGAAGGCCCAGCTGACAGTGGGTGGTGCCATCCCTGGCAGGGTTCTGGGTTATGTATGAAAGCAGGCTGAGCAAACCAGTAAGCTGCTGTCCTCCAGAGTCTCTTTCAGTTCCTGCCTCCAGGTTCCTGCCTTGGCTTCCCTGATGATAGATTGTAGCCTGTAAGGCAAATAAACCCTTTGCCCCCAAGCAGCTCTTGGTCATGGTGTTTATCACAGCACTAGAACAAAACTAAAACAAACAAACAACAGTCTCATATAGCCTGGCACTGAACTTGCTCTGAGGAGAGAATGGCAGTAACCTTCTGGTGTTCCTGCATCCACTTCCCCACTGCTGAGATCACAAGGATACAAGGGATGTACCACCATGCCCAGTTCATACGGCCTCACGTGTGCTGGCGAGACTTTACCAACAGAGCTATACCCCCAGCTCATCTCTATGCCGCAAGCTCAGCACCATTATAATAAAAGACCGAATGATGAGTTTCAGGTGAACAGCAAGAGTAAAAGGCTCTTATTAATGATGACTTATTAAAACTAACTCACAGCTGGGAGTAGGGGTACATGCCTGTAATCCTAGCACTGGGGTGAGGGGGAGGGTGGGGAGGTGGGGAGGGTGGAGGCAGAAGCAGGTGGATCTTTGTGAGTTCCAGCCTGGTCTACAAAGCAAGTCCAGGCCAGCCAAGGCTACACAGAGAAACCCTGTCTCAAAAACAAACAAACACAAAAGCAAAACAAAATCCACACAAAGTAACTCACATTTAGCATTAGAAATCTCAGTTCCCAGCTTCTCATGGTATCTGAACTATCGGGGCTTTGGACCTGCACTTTCTAGTCACTTCACTGCTCCAATTATATATAAAAAAACAAAACCAATGTGGCTATCACATACTGATTATTTTACTATGTAAAAGGAGTTCACCAGATATCTAAGGGAGGTTATCGTAACTATTTTTACTTCCTTTCTTTCTTTTTTTTTTTTTTTTTTTTTTTGGTTTTTCGAGACAGGGTTTCTCTGTGTAGCCATGGCTATCCTGGACTCACTTTGTAGACCAGGCTGGCCTCGAACTCACAGTGCTCTGCTTGCCTCTGCCTCCCGAGTGCTGGGATTAAAGGCGTGTGCCACCACGCCCAGCTTGGTTATCCTAACTTTTATAAAAAATCTTGAGTCCTGCTATTGTTCTTATCCTTTACAAATGTACAGTGAGAAGTAAGATATTAGTAACTGGCCTGGAGCCACACAAGTGGTAAACAGCAGTGCTCTGAGCAGTCACTGTAAGCAGGGAGACCCTAACCCAAGCTTTGGGCTGATTCAACTGGCTCGCCTTGGTCTTTCTGTCAAAGACTCACAGTGAGACACTAGTGTTGCTGTAGTGTTTGATAACTTTTTCTATGTGAAAACAATAACAAATGTTGACAACGACTATGGAAATCAGCTAACAGCCTATGACTTGAACTGGAAATAGGAATTATTAACCCATTTTAATGTAGACTTATAAACAAACTTCTTTTGCTGTATAATTGGCATACTTACTTCTGCTAAGTCTTCAAAGCAGCTTCCTACTAAAGGGTGAGGACTGCCTTCATCTGTCATTTCTACAGTGTCTTCTATGTGGCCCAGTAACTTTACACTAAGTTCATGTATATCTACTATACGACTAAATATATTTTCTACATCCTGTGGAGAAAAAGGGAAAGAAATATAATTCAGCCATGTTGTATAATAAAATATCTTTTCAGAGGAATTTACAACAAAAATACTTCAAATTCCTTTTTTAGTGATAAACAATTAAGAAATACATTTCTCTTGTTTTAGAATATCTTCATACTCTTTTTACAAATCTTCAATACACAATTTAACAGAGAACAGCAGGATCTTGTTATTTGTCTTTGAATTAAATCTGTTGTGATGCATCGTTTTGGTTGAAGTACATGAAAATAACTACAGCTTTATCCAGATACATAATTTTACCCATACATGTAATGCAAAAAAATGAAGGAAATTTTTCAATAGTCTATTCAACACACTGTGATATTCTTTTGTTTTCTGTGTAATGTCTATGTAATTCTTCTATTGAGCTTTAATTAATATATCACAAAATAACTGGTTTTCTGGAAGTGCGTATGGTGAGGGTTAATATGCATGGGACATAAAGAAATTGTCTAACACAACAAAGTATTTTGTATCTTGTCAATGGCAGAGTTAAAATAAGGAGAAATGAATGCATAAGGTCCCACCAAAAAGTATATTTAAAACAGCTGGGCATGGTGGCAGACGCCTATAATCCCACTCTGGGAGGCAGAGGCAGGCAGATCTTTGTAAATTCAAGGCCAGCCTAGTACAAAGCCAGTCCAGGACAGCCAAGGCTACACAGAGAAACCCTGTCTTGAAACTCCCACCCCCACCCCCACAAAAATATATTTAAAGTAGGTATATCTTCTTCCTGTGTATGGACCATATAAATACACTATAAAATGTATTTACTACTCAATGGCTTTCAGTATGCTTAGACTAAGGTCTTCACCTAAAAGACTACTCATTAACAAGAGTAATTACAGTCCCTGCAGCCACTGTTCTATTTTCTGTCTCTGTGCATCTGCCTATTCTGAACACTCTGTGCAAAGAGATAAAATATTACTACAGTGGCACTAATCAACTGGTCATTTCATACATGTTGTAATATAGTCTCTAAGACCATATAATTTTATACTGTTCTATTAAAATCCGCTGATTACTATTTTATCAGTGACTTTTTTATTTCCATCAATTTTGAGATATGGTTTGTATGCAGTGAGATATACCTACTTTAAATTTATTTTTCGGTTGGTGAGATTTTATGTAGTCGTCCCCCTTTGTAACCTCATCATAGCCATAACACTTCTTTGTCTTAAAAAGTTTCCTTATGGGAGCTGGAGAGATGGCTCAGGAGTTAATAACACTGGCTGCTCTGCCCGAAAACCAGGAACTCACATGGCAGCTCATAATCATCTATAACTCCAGTCCCAGGAGAGCCAGTGCCCTCTTCTGGCCTTTACAGGAAAACAATCACACATAAAATAAAATAAGAAGATTTTTTTTTAAGTTCCCTTATGTCTCATCTACATTAACTTCCACCATCCTCTCTGCCAGAGAGCAAGTGTTCTACTTCCTGTGACTAGAACATCTGGTAAGTGGAAACAAGTCTTGTATGTCCAGCTTCTCTGCTCATGTTCCTGAGAGTGAGCTATTCAAGGGTTTGCATAAGAACTTCATTCTTTAGTCTTGGTGAGTAGCTGTCTATCTTTTTACCTTTGATAGGCATTGAATTGTTTCCAAAATAAAGCTGCTATTTTGTATGGACTTGTTTTTGTTTCTTCTAAGCAAAGAAACTAATAGAATTGTCATAAAATGTAGTAATGCGTTACAAAAACAGCCAATTTTAAATCCTTATTAATTTATATCTCACAAGTAACATGGAAATTTTATAAACCCATGAGCAGTTATTCTTTATTCTTCTCAGTATCTGTCTTTTTTTTGTTTCTAATAAGTGTGTGCAATCATCTTACTATACTTTTGATTTGTATTTCTCTGATAATGATACTGAACACCATTTATCAATTTTTGTCTAAGATATCTTTCGCTCTCCTTTACACTTGTTTGTTTTGTTTTGTTTTCCAAACAGTGTTTCTCTGTGTAGCCCTGGCTGTCCTGGACTCACTTTGTAGACCATGTTGGCCTTGAACTCACAGAGATCCACCTGACTCTGCTTCCCAAATGATGAGATTAAAGGCGTGCACCACCACGCCCAGCTGTCCTTTACTTTTTTAAAAAGCAAATTTAATGAAAGTTTAAATGCTGTACATTCCATACATTTAAAGTAACTCAATAAATAGTGTTTAGCATAACATATTTACAAACATAAAATATTTAATTTTTGTAGTGATGAGAATTGAACGCAGGGTCTCATATGCAAATTAGACAAGTGCTCTGCCACTACGCTGTACCCTCAGCCCCTGCTCCTTTGTTGTTCAATAGTCACTTACGCTGTAAGCTGAGCTCCAGAGCCAGCTCCTGAGGAGCATTGTGCCCGCCCATCAGGGAATCCTCTCCTGGTT
Organism: Acomys minous; assembly: GCF_964271855.1. Lineage (NCBI taxonomy): Eukaryota > Metazoa > Chordata > Mammalia > Rodentia > Muridae > Acomys > Acomys minous. Next base: position 112,677,609 of record NC_140489.1, read on the forward strand.
GGTGAGGCTATGAGCACTGTCCCGAGGCTGATCTCTTGTCCAAAGGTCAGTTCCTTCACGCTCCCAGTCTAACCACTGGTCCAGTTCTGTCATGGCTACACTTTACATTTCCAGCTCTGCCCTGACTAGAGAGGACTACTCTCTGCTCATCTAAATGTGGTGTCCAACAACACAGCTGCTGTTGATAAGTATCAGTTAAATGAGCCAACTGAATCAAAAGGATCTTCCACCTAAATAGGGGGCTTTATTCCTTGAAATAAATGGATTATTATGTGAATTCATTTTCACTGACATAATTAGCCTATTTTAGATTTTGTCTTTCAATTTCTGATGTTTAATCTCTGGAAACTGCTATAGCTCGTTATTTGTGATCATGAATAAGTCTGACTCAAAAATGGACAAATCAGAAGAATTATGTAAGTTCAAATTTAAAGCAAAATGTAACACATGCAAAAATAGCAGAAAATATACTTACATAAGATGAAAACAATTTGGAATTAGAGACAAAGGGTTCTCGAAAAACTTTTATAATTAGATTTAATTCTCTTATATATTGTCGAATTTCTGCCATGAATGCTTTTACCAAATCATAATAAGTTTGCTCTCCTGAAGTGGAAGGCTCTTCATCAGTTAAAGATAAAATATTTATATCTTCTACATCTTGATGAAACATATCCATCAGTACCTGAGTAGTCAGAGAGTAAAAGAAAATGTATAAAACACTAATCTCATCTAATTTCAAGGTTAAATGCTCTAGGAATTCCTTTTTTTTTTTTCCCTTTCATGAAGGGGGTAATACACATCCCATAATGTATGTGTGCGAACCAGAGAACAAACCGTCCCTAAGAATTCTTTGTATTGGGCTGGAAAAGTTAAGAACAATTACTGCTCTTCCAGAGAATTAGCACCCACACGATGGCTCACATCTTCTTTAACTCCAGTTCCAAGGAATCAGATGCCATCTTCTGGCCTCCATTGCAACCACGCATGAACATGGTAACAGACATACATGCAGAGAAAACCCCCATACATATTTAAAAACTAATTTCTTCAAAAAAGTTTACCATTATCACTCTTGTTGAAGCTCCTCCTGCCCCTTCCTGTGGACTTCTAAAGTGTCACTAGAATATATTTTACCTTAGGCTACAACTTTGGAGCCTTGTTTTTAAAATGTCTTTAACTTCAGAGACATGGTCTCATATAACCAAAGCTAGCCACAAGCTCACAATGTAGCCAAGGTTAGCCTTAAATCTCTGATCCTTCCGCCTCTACATGTGAGTGCTAAGATGGCAAACATGCACTTCGTGTTCAGCTTATGCAGGGCTGGAGACCAAGCCAGGCCTTTCTACATTCTAGGCTCACATTCTTCCAATTATGTACATCCCAGCCCTTTTAAACATTTTTTTCTGTATCTCATTTTTGTGTGAGCACATAGTAGATACTCAAAAAAATATTTTACTTACATGATTCATTAAAAAGTAGCAAGGAGGAGGACCAGATAGGTAGCTGAGTAGTTAAGAACACATCCTGTGTTCAGGTCCCAGCAGCCATGTCAGGCAGTTCACAACTGCCTATAACTCAGGGGTCTGCAGACAACTGAGCTCATGTGCACAGAGACTGTCCCCCATGTGCCACATACATAAACATAAATGGATCTACCATTAAAAGCACTCACTGCTCACACAGAGCACATGGGTTCAGTTCCCGGAACTATAAACCATCTGTAGCTCCATTTCCGGGGGACCTGTTCCCTATTCTGGCTTCTCTGAGTCTGTGTATGTACACTGTACACATAAACTCATCTAAGTGCACACACGTACACATTTAAAACAAAGTAGTAGGCATTTTGTATTTCATTTTCAATTGTAATCATAAATACCAATACTTATCTCCATTTACAAATATCAAAACACTTGTAATTCTTCAGACCAGGTCATCTCTTTCACTCTAGCTTATTTGGTAAGAATAAACACTGACACATAAGAAAACTCAGTAGCCAGAAAGCTCAGAGTGTGAGGAAAGTGGAGTAGAATATGCCACCAGAAAATACCTTCTCTCTGGCAAAGCCATTCAAGTCCCACCCCCTCTACCTATCCCTGCACCGTAAGCTGGATGCATGCTGTGTTAAGAGATGACTGGAAATCCTCCCCACTAGTCTGTTCTTTCTGGAGACTATGTTAGCATCTAATAAACCATAAGTAAAATTCATGAATATAACACACAGAAGCTGATTCTCCTACCTTATCAGCACACATTGCCACTTTAATGTCTTGTTTTGTAATTTCATAATGCCGTATATTTCTTACATAATTCCCCACCAGTTTTAAAATATCTGCAGAAATGTATTCTAATACTGCTACTATGTAAACAGAAACCTGGTGGTCAATTTTATAACCTAGGACCTCCTGAAAAATTAAAAGGAAAGCATGTTTAAACATCATATATAGTTATCTTAATATACCAATTAAAAAATAAAAAACACACAACTTGGTTTAACTTTTACTGAAGCCTATCATTACCAACATTTAATAATTTGTTTCACTTGTTCAGTCATAAGAAATACATCCATATATCCATACCTAGCTATGTAGAATACACACACACACTGAAGAACGTAAGCTAGGAAAAGGAAGCAGCATTCTCCCCAATCACATGCACTATGAGAGTAGCACACAATACTCAGTAAGTGGCCTAAGCTGCAAAGTCTAAGTTTGGTGTAGGGAGCAGATGGTCCCTTACCAAGTAGGAATGCATGAAAGAAACTACAGAAAATAATTTTCATACCAAACAAGAACAATATTGGCATCCACAAATAGCTACTTGTCTTATACCTCTATCCTTTCCCAAGGAGCCTTGCGGCACACTCTGGGCTTTCTATGAAAAACAAAACAAAACAAAACAAAACCCTGCTGTGTACTACTAAGCATATTAAATAATCCTACTATTAGACGTAACAGAGAGTATGTTCTTTGGGGGCTAAAGTTCCTAAGGAATTATGAGTTCTAAACAAGGGAGGAGAAAATAAGTCAGTTGGGTATGGCTGTACACACTTTCAATCCTAGCACTAGGGAGGCAAAGGCAGGAACATCATAAATCTCAGTCCAAGGCCAACTTGGACAATAAAGTAAGACCGTGTCTCAAAGGAGTTAAAACAGAAAAACTTCTACTAAGATTTTAAATATTGTAATAAGGTATTTGTGTGTGTTGTGTGACAGAGACTTAGTCTGTTTGCCACAGTAAAGTTAACAAAACTAGCATTATTAAGATTCTTGGCACTTTTCTTATTCTGGGAAAATTAAAGTGATTGACTTAAATTTATGGAGGACCAAATTGTTTAAGTAATATTCAGGAATTTTTGTTCTATAAAAACAGATACCCACTGCAGTCTCAAACAGTCCTACACAAAATGCTAACAGATTTTAAAACATCTGACCAGCAAGAGAGAAATTTTATAAATTCTATTTCCTAGCAACCCCAGGGTAAACAAACCCCACAATGTAACTTCTCCAAGTCTCTTCGATTTGTTTATTACTATTGTATGAAGTTACATTACAGCATCTCTTCTCACACGAGTCCCTAGAAAACCTAAAAGCATTTTATCTTTCAGTTACTTTGCTTTTCAAAGGTAAGACGGCAGTGTTTCAGCTTACCCTTAATAAATGATGGATTCTTTCTGCTGGCAGGGATAAAGGGTTCCTTCTCTTCCTCTTTTCAATAGCTGATTGGGCATCAGCTATTGCCCACTTATCAATTGGATGAGGGAAACTTTTTTGAACACGTTCCTTAGAAAACAGGAAAATAATAACTAAGCAACAAATAAAATAATGTTTGTCACTTAAAATTTACTTTTAAATAAAAAATATACATGGTTGAACTTTTTGCATAATTTACACTGTAAACCAACGTTTTTAAAAATCCGGTGGTTGTCAATGTTCATTAGGTGGCTAAGAGACTGAACACAATTTTATTACCGGGGAAATCACACACTGAATTTCACTTACTGATGCTGATGGCAAGACTTGTAACTCATTTAAACAACTCTCTTCATGGTTTCAAGCAAGAAGATGATAGGCATTCTTCTGCCCAATGAAATGAGCCAATTCAAGCCAGATTAGAGTGTATAAATGCAGGTTTATTGGGGGCAGCAGGAGTTCGTGCTGCATGCAACCGGGGGCATGGCTGGATTATATAGGGAAACCCAGCCCCCTGGGCTGCAAAGTTCAGGATAGAGGGTGTGGCTGGCACACCCTTGTGGCAGGTAGGGACTGAGGGATGCTAGGTCCACTTTGGTTAAAAAGCCACCTTACCCACTTCTCCCAGGTCAGAAACCCAACAGAGACCTACACTTACTTAGCAAATAGCAACTTAAATAAATTATTTATTTGCATCTTTAATCCCAGTTATAAATTCAAGTAGCATTTTCAATTAAAACTTCAGAGATTTTTTTTTAATCACTCATCATGTGACAGTACTGACTGCTGAAACTGTCTACAGGTCATGAAACTCAGTAGTCTGCATGGGTAACTGTATCTATCTTTAAAGCACTGATCCATTTTTAGCAAACTACTTCAAATCTAACATCTAGAAGTTATTCAATTAAAATATAATTGAAATTAAAGAATGAGCTGTTATAGTAGCTAAATCCCCTACTTTAAGTGTTTAAAACCTACTTGCATATACCTCAGAACCAGTAGAGGCCGCTATTACAAAACCTTTAACAAATTCTCAGTATTCCAACTGGTAGTGTGTTCAACTACTAGATGAACTGAACACTGCCCCTGAATACAAACCTGAAAGAAAGTTTTATCAGTAAATGCATTGCCACAGATACTATAGAGCTGTGTATGACGAAAGTATACATGCCTTTAGCACACCTTAGGAGCAGATTTATAAGCACTTATATAATTCTCTCTTCATTCTATGTTCAAGACTGTTCAATCTTTAAAACTGCATGTTTAAAAATCAAAGTACCACAGCTGGGCGTGGTGGCACACACCTTTAATCCCAGCACTCCGGAGCCTATGAGTTTGAGGCCAGCCTGGTCTACAAAGAGAGTCCAGGACAGCCAAGGCTACACAGAGAGACCCTATGGGGAGGGGGGGGTGGAGAAAGAAAGAAAAGAAAAGAAAAAGAAATTAAAGTAGCAAATGTGCTGCTATCCCGTGTGATAAAGGAGATACAAAGGTCCAAATGGTGGCAGAACAAATGGCCCAGGGGTTGGGAAAAGAGATACAAAGAAACATCCAAACACAAAGCATTCAAGCTCTTTCCCTCTCTAGTCACTCAGGCACAGAGCTTTGGGTTGCACCCTCGGCCTTCCCATTAAGTGTTCTATTTCTTCTCCAGTCCTGAGTGCTAACACTTTAAAATCTCAATTCAAGGCGGGCACAGTGGCACTAGCCTTTAATCCAGCCAAGGCTACACCAAGAAACCCTGTCTCAAAAAACCAACCAGCCAAACAAACAAACAACCCCCAAAACAAAAACAAAAAAACTCTCAGTTCAGAGTAAAGATATGAAACCTAGGACATGAACACCAAAGGTAAGGTTGTTTGGGGTTGTCCCCAGGAAATGGGGACAGGAAAGCTAACTAAGAACAAAGTATAAATGACATCCACATGAAAATGCCATAGAAAACCCCTTGCATCCTGGCCAGTGAGATGGCTCAGCAAGTAAATCACACTTGCTACACAATCCTGATGACAGGTCTGTCACCTCATCTCAGAAACCCACAGGGAAGCAAAGAATAGACTCCAAAAGCTGTCCTCAAAAGCTTTTATACATGCCTGTACTAACATACTCTCTCCTCTCTCTACCCTCCCCGATACCGATACAAAATAAAAATAAAAAAATTAACCCACTATTCTGTATGTGAACTTAAAAAAAAAATTAAGAAAAGAAAGAAAGAAAGAAAATGCAGTAAAAATAATACATCTCCAAACTGGTGAGGGCACTGGCAGCCAGGCCTGATGACCTGAGCTTGCCCCCAGAACCCTTATGGCGGAAGAGTAACTCCTAAAGGCTGCTCCCTTTCTGCAAATGTCACATGTCCACATTCACACAGAAGTTAACAAAGTTAAAGAATAAACTTTCAATAGTTTATATTATACCCTTTTACAGAAACTTAACTGAAACAGGTCCCCTAAGTATGCCTGGCGCTTCTTTACGAGGCACACTAGTCTTTCCGAGTCTACTTCTTTCTGGGTGGTCGATACACGAAAGTGAGTTCACAGCCCAGAGACACATCTCTCTGGCCCCAGAAAATTGGCGTTTGTTCTGTTTTGTTTTGTTTTGTTTTGTTTTCCTTGAATCTTCATTTATGTCTATTCTCTTCCAGGGGTCAATTTTCAAGTACATAAGCAAAGAAAAAGATACCTATAGAATTGTTGTAAAATATAGAAATTTATAAAATAGCACTTTGAAATTATAAAATTTCAGAGCTGGAGAGATGGCTCAGAGGTTAAGAGCACTGGCTGCTCTTCAGAGATCTTGAGTTCCATTCCCAGCAACCACATGGTGGCTCACAACCATCTATAATGTGATCTGATGCCCTCTTCTGATGTGAGGTGTACATGTAGGCAAAACACTGTATAGATAATAAATAAAAATCTTTGAGGAAAAACAAAAAGAAATTATAAGATTTCAGTGGGTAAGAGCAAGTAACGCTCTTCCAAAAGACCTGCGTTTGATTCCCAACACTGTGCCAGGTAGTTCACAACTGCCTAAAACTTCAGATGGAGGAGGACTGTACTAGCTATTTTATGTAGAGCTGACACACAAGCTGGAGTCATCAGAGATGAGGGAACCTCAATTGAGAAAATGCCTCTATAGGATTGGGCTATAGGCAGGCCTGTAAGGCATTTTTTAATTAGCGATTGGTGGGGAAGGGCCACACTGTGGCTGGGGCCATCCCTGGGTCTATAAGACACTGGCTGAGGAAGCTATGGAGAGCAAGCCAATAATCAGCACCCGTCCATGGCCTCTGCATCAGCTCCTGCCTCCAGGTTCCTGCCCTGCTTGAGTTCCTGTCCTGGCTTCCTTCCAATGGACAACAATGCCATCATGTACGGTAAAGCCTCTTTCTTCCCAACTTTCTTTTTGGTCATGTTGTTTCATCACAACAGTAGAAACTCTAACTAAGACAGGATCCAACTCCTTTGAGCTTCTGTACTTGTGTACATCCCTACACACAAGATGTGTACACATACACATAACTCAATATAATAAAAATAAACATTTAAAAAGAAATAATAAAGCTTGCTGTACAACTGACTAGTGTTTCTATTATTGACATACTCTCACATATTCTTGCAAAATACTGTCCTCAGCCCCAACCCTACACGCGACGGTTTCATATGGCTTTCTAGCCATAGTTTATATACTAATTAAAGATGAAACTAAATAAGCACAGGTCTGTAAATATATATGGGAAGGTCTGATTTGTGTTTGCGATGTCAGCACATTAGCAAATTTCTAGAATGTATCTACATCAGAATAATAAGCAAGGTGAGATTTGTAAGCCTTTTCTGTAAGTTTGAATTCTGCCAAACCATGAAAGAACACAGCTAGGATTAAAAACAAAATAAAACAAAACAAAACTCCAACTGAAGCTGTTAACGTCACAGTCAGACATGCTACTCTAGATCTCTTTGGAATAGCATATTATGAATAAAAAATATGACTTTATGAGCTGGGCGTGGTAATGCATGCCTCTAATCCCAACACTGAGAGGCAGAGGCAGAAAGATGTCTGTTGAGTCCGAAGCCAGCCTGGTCTACAAACTGTCCAGGACAGCTACTCAGAGAAACCCTGTCTCAAAAAAAACAACAACAAAAACAACTTTACAATTAAATGGAAATGGGAAAAAACTAACCAGACCTGGTAGGAAACTCCTGAAATCCAGCAATTGGGAGGTGGAGGCCGAAGGATCAGTGTATATGAATACATATATATGTATATGTATGTGTATATATGGTTTCTCTGTGTGTGGCTCTGGCTCTGCAGACCAGGCTAGCCTTGAACTCACAGAGATCTGCCTACCTCTGCCTCCCAGGTGCTGGAACTAAAGGCATGGCCCCATGCCAGCTGAAGAGTCATTCTTGACTATACAGCAAGTTGAGTTCAAGGCCAGACTGCACATGTCATCTTGTCTCAAAAACAACAGTAAAACAAAACTACCACAAAGAACCTACTGTAAATGAGTTAAGAAGTGAGAATTACCCAGGACACATGTTCTTCTACATGCTAAACTTGTTATTGGATGTGTGTCCCCCTCCCACTCTCTGTGACCCTGAGGGTGGAAGCTGAGGCTTCATGTCACCTAGTCAATAACTACACCCCTGGCCCTCAATGCTCCTGGGTACTTATGTGCTTCAGTTGAAATCCAGTCTCCCTCAGGACTCAGCCTGTAACTCACAGGCCAGGTTCCATTGCTTCTTTCAAACAGCAGTCTTCCACGCCCAATTAAAGTCCTGTGACTTGTAGATATTTAAGGAAAAGGATAATATATTCTCCTGGACTCTTTCGTTTTGCTTTTGAGACAGGGTCTCAAGTAGCTCAAGCTAGCCTTCAATTCCCTATATAGTTAAAATTATCTGCAAACCTGACTGCTTGCCTCTACTGCCAAGTGCTAGAATTAAAGGTCTGTGCCACAAGGCCAGTGTTCGGCATCTTAGTTCTTGAAATGCCGTCCATCCCATCAGCTCCAGTCTGTCACAGGTCTACATTTGCCTTGTAGTTTTTACCAGTTACGTTGTAAGCTCATCTTTCTCTGATCCCAATCTTTTCTATTTCTCCCTCAGATATTTTCAGGTACTTTATCATCAGTCCTTTGACTCTCTAAAATTTATTATTTATTATTTATTTGTAAAGATTTATTTATTTAGTTAGTTAGTTATGTATACAGTGCTCTGCCTGCATGTACACATGCAGGCCAGAAGAGGGCATCATACTACTTTATAGATGGTTGTGAGCCACCATGCGGTTGCTGGGAATTGAACTCAAGATCTCTGGAAGAGCAGCCATCTCTCCTCCTCTGACTCTCTAAAATTTAAAGGAAATGTTTTTTGGAATAAAACCTTTGTATATATTCTACTCTTAAAAGTATGTAGGGATCTCTGTGAGTTCAAGGCCAGCCTGGTTTACATAATGAGTTCTAGGACAACCAGGACTCCATGTAGAGAGAGTGTTTGTCTCAGACCCTCTAGTAACAGCATGAAGTTGTTCATTTAAACTGAAAAGTAAAATCTGAAAGTTTCACAGCTAAGACACGTATAAGCTACCACATACCCAGCACAAGTCCAGAGAGATCTATGAATGAACTGAAGAGCACGCTTCTCTTTCACTGTCACTATAACAAGCATGCACATACAGCCAATAGAAGACAGAAGTTGTCATATGCCATACCTCCACATCTGAAGCACTCCGGGGCTGAGCTTGGCATAGCATATTTAGTAACTGCAAAATTAACTCTTCAACATACTGGAGAGCATCATCATTAGACTCAAGAGTAGGATGAACTTGCCCCTGAACCTATAAATAAAAAGTGAAGTAATTAAAATGTGGATTTGTGCTAACGAATGTGGATTAGCCTACAAACACAGATTGAATGTTATCCAAAAATCAGGGCTTCTCAGCCTTTGTTCCTGGCCTCATGCACCATGCATGCTATTAATTAATATCTTTTGGAGATCTAGTTACCTAACTATAATTTCACTAGTTTTGCATACACTATGGTTTGCACTGAGATGCAGACATGTGGAGTGGGAGGGAGGGGCTAAGGCGGTAATAAAACACTGTTTATGTGAAATTCCTGTCCAGAACCAGTTAGAGCATTCGTTCAGCATTCTACTTGGGTGAAATTGACCTCTGACTGGTCTCTATCCCTTGTTTAATTCTACCTCCTTTACCCAGTGATATGTACACCTTTAGTCCCAGCACTCAGGAGGCACAGGCAGCCGGATCTCTGTGAGTTCGAGACCAGCCTGATCTACAAAGCAAGTTCTACATTAGCCAAGACTACACAGAGAGACCCTGTCTCAAAAAACAAAAACAGAAGATTATAACATGGATAAGACCCAAGAGGATATGTCTCTTGAGGTTCACTGGTCAATCTCAGCATCTCATACTATGCAGAGCACACACAATACATAGTCACCTTCTATCAAACTGGGGCCAAGGAGCTGCTGATTCAGATGATAAAAGCACAAGCTTGGTGACTAGACTTGATCCACACACAAATTACACATTTGTAAATCTGGCAGGCCAGCTAGCTTGGAGGACTTGGCACAGCAGGAGAAAGAGAGAGACCTGTGTGCCTGTCTCAGCAAAGTAGAAAGAAACAACTTAAGCCCAAAAAGTTGTCTGACCTCTATATGTACAACATACACACACACAGGCGTGCGGGAGCAGACCCAAATAAGCACTTTGGCACTTTGTGGTTTAGTTTGCTCTACTGTGAGAAGATGGACAATCATTTAATAATCCTTATTCTTCCATGACTTTTTTCAGACTTGCTCATAAGGCTCTTGGCCTCTACAGAGCTTGCATTTTTATAACCAGCACAACAGTTTTGCATTCCTTTATAGCTCACTGTGGGTCAGAACTATTCCTTAACAAAATAAATAGATGAGAGTGATGTTTTACGACACAGCCACTAACAGAAGGCATTCAGCATGGAGAGGTGGCAGCTTCAGTGTGGGCAACTGCTAGTAATCACACTATGATGATTTTTCCTAAAAATGTAAATTAAGAGTATATATACATTCACTTTATATAATTTTTAAAGGTAAATAGTTGAAGAAAAGTAATATTCTAACAACTCAGAACTGCATAAGGGAATATTTAAAACTAGAGTGATTTTACAGGTGAAGAAGTAACACTGAAAGCTGAAATTTTTTACCTACACACTTTTAATCATATTCAACAGATTAGTTGTCAACCTAATTATAATTTGTTTACAAATTTTTTTCTGCTCAGCTCTAATAGAAATGACAAGAGGTGGCCATGGACCTGCTGAGCAGGAAAGCCTGAAAAGTCTACATCTTTGTAGAGAGGTTGCATTAGCCAGAATCACCAGGAGGCATAGCTTATGCGGTGCTGACTATACTGTCGTGTTTGACTGCCGTTAAGAAGGCAGGCCAGCTTAGCAGTGAGCAGGACATACCACTCACTGTCCCTGCTGGCCACTCGCAGGCCTTCGCTTTTGGTGGCCACACACTTTTGGGAAGACATCCATTTCAGGCTGGCTCCTTTCAAGGCTCTAGGTTGAGTCCTTTTCCACCATCATGTTTGACAGAGGCCTGAACAAAGCTCCAGGCTCTTCTGTAGCTGAACTGGGGATGTCTGAACCCTGACAATCTGTCTGTGTAGGGTTCCTGTGTCCTCAACCAGCACCCGCTTCTGGGCTCCTCCAGCCCTCATAGCTCCATGTACCCCTACTTCCAAGCCTCCAGCCTTGAACCCGGACGAGGTGCCAGTCCTAGCACCTCACCATAGACTCCCAACAACAGGCTTCATATGAGACACTCACCTCCATGCTGGGCCAGTTCTCCAGTGACAATCACTAACTCCCTCTCTGTTCAAGTAGGCCCCAGGTTTCCACAGGCTGGGAAAAGACCCACTGCCATCCTTTCTTAGCTTTAGGATTCACAGCAGCTTAGACAAGGAACCCAGCAAAGCTTTGACAGTCAGCCACTGGCCCTTACCCTCATCTAGGTTCCAACAACACAGGCTAAGGTGGTGACATTCCACAGAAGAGGTACTGTGTGTTACTGGGGTCGTCCATGATAGACAACAGAGAGGGCCCTTGCAGCTGTTAGGGTCAGGCAGGTAGCCCACGAGCAAGTCCCTCCCCAGACATGCTGCACCCATACTTTTCTTGCTTCCCCATCCCCAGTTTGAAACAGGGTCTTACCTAGGATAGATTTTAACTCATGATCCTCCCTGATAGTGTCCCAAGTGCTGGGTTGCACACAGATGTTTGAATAAAGAACATGTCCTTTATTCTTTCTGGCTTTATCAATCTCCTGGGGTGCACATAGCAATAATAAAAATGGACCATTATACCTCCCCTTACTACATATCTGACTGTAAGCAAAGTACAAGTTAAAATCCTGAGAACCTATACACACCGTACAAGCAGCTTTGAACTACATATGGCTTAGGTGAGAGTGGACACCAGAGACTCATATGGTTGAGTACTTGGTTCCCAGTTATTAGTACTAAGGATTAGGAAGTGTAGCCTTGTTGGAAAAGGTGTGTCACTGGGATGGGCTTTGAGGTTCCAAAAGATTGGTGCCCTCCCTAGGGTGCTCTCTGCCTCCTGCTTGTGGATCAAGATGTGAGCTCTTAAGCAGCCACCTGCTACTATGCCTTTGCTTCACCATCAGAGACATGAAACCTCTGGAACCAGAAGCCTCAGTTATGGTATCTTATCACAGCAATAGGAAAGTAACGATTACAGCATGTAAAATAAAATAAGCATGAATTTTGAAAGGCATGATGATACACACCTTTAATTCTAGCTCTTGGTAGGCAGAGGCAGGGGAATATGAGGTTGAGGCCAGCCTGGTCTACACAGTGAGTTCTAGAACAGCCAGAACTACACAGAGAAACTCTGTCTTAAAAAGTAAACATAACTTCATGAACGTTTTTTGTATAAATAAGCAATAAAAATCCAGCAATAGTGGCTTACACCTTTAATCCCAGCACTCGGGAGGCAGAGGCAAGTAGATCTCTGTGAATTAGAGGCCAGCCTGGTCTACAGAGAGTGAGTTCCAGGACAGTCAGGGGCTACACAAAGACTTGAAAAACAAACACCAAACAAAACTAATAAACAAAAAATGTAGTTACTAAATACTCCTACATTATACTACTTTAAAATGTTTCTAAGCCTGTGTGGTGGTGCAAGCCTTTAACCCCTGCACTTGGGAGGCAGAAGCCTTGCCTGGCAAACATGAGGTCCTGAGTTACATCTTAACACCCATATAAAGGGGGATTTAGCTCAGTGGTAGAGCGCTTGCCTAGCAAGGGCAAGGCCCTGGGTTCGGTCCTCAGCTCTGGGGGAAAAAAAAAAAAAGCTGGAAGTGGTAACAAGTGTTTATATTCCAAGAACCAAGAATATGAAAACAGTCCAATTAGCCAAAGCTTATGGCTTGTCTAACTCGAGAGGTCCCAGTGAGAGTCTCTGTCTCAAAATATAAGGCGACAGCTCCTGAGGAATGACACCAAGGTTGACCTCTGGCCTCCACAAATACAAACATACACGTATGCACACACACACATACACACACACTAGGATTCGTGTGCAGCAAGTATCTATCAGAGTACAAACACAGACTTAATTCTTCAGTCAAAACTGCATAGTTTAAAACACCAGAAAGCTAGGGCCATGTAATTGTGACAGAAAAGTGTGTAATAGGGCATAACAACAGAATATTCAAATATCATAAAAAGCTGTGATGAAAAATGAAATAATTCTAAGACTAAATCAAGGGCTAGAGAGATGGCTCAGAAGTTAAGATCACTTGCTGCTCTTAAGGATCCAAGTTCATTGCCAGCATCACACTGGTGGCCCACAGCCACGTGTAACTCCAGTTCTGGGAACTAACCACAGAATACACTGTGCACACTAAGGAAACTCTCAGACAAGTCAGTAAAGTGTAATCTATTATAAAAGAGAACAGAATGGGAATCTAATAAATAAATTTTAAAAATTTTAAAAATAATAAAATAACGGGCAGTGGTGGTGCACGCCTTTAATCCCAGCACTCAGCAGAGGTAGGCAGATATCATCGTGAGTTCAAGGCCAGCCTGGTCCACAAAGCGAGTCCAGGGCAGCCAAGGATACACAGAAAAATCCTGTCTCAAAAAACAAAAACAAAATAATAATAATAATAATAATAATAATGAAAAATATTTAAAGCTAGGAATGGTCATTCATGAGCCTATAATCCCAGCACTCACGGAGTGAAGGCAAGAGAACTGCTACAAGTTCAAGCCTAACCTGTGCTATATAATGAAGTTAGGGGCTGCTTAAAATTACATGCAGAGCTGGAGAAATGGCTCAACAAGTAAAAGCACTTGCTGCTCTTGCAGAGGACCCAGGCCAAATTCCTAGTACCCACATGATGACTCACAACCAAAGTTACTCTAGTTTCAGGGATCTGACATCCTCTTCTCACCTCAGTGGACCAGGCATGCACATGGTGTTCAGACATACATGCAGGCAAGACACACACCAATAAAGCAATAATTAAAAAATATAATAATAACAACAACAACAACAACAATAATAATAAATTTCTAAATGTTATTTTAGTTGAGAATGGTGATTCATGCTTATAATACCAACACTCAGGAAGCTAAAGCAGGATTGTTGAGAGTTCCAGACCAGCGTGGGCTATACAGTGAGTTCCAGACCAGCATGGGCTATATAGTGAGTTCCAGGCCAGCGTGGGCTATACAGTGAGTTCCAGGCCAGTGTGGGCTATACAGTGAGTTCCAGACCAGCGTGGGCTATATAGTGAGTTCCAGGCCAGCGTGGGCTATACAGTGAGTTCCAGACCAGCGTGGGCTATACAGTGAGTTCCAGGCCAGTGTGGGCTATACAGTGAGTTCCAGACCAGCGTGGGCTATATAGTGAGTTCCAGGCCAGCGTGGGCTATACAGTGAGTTCCAGACCAGCGTGGGCTATACAGTGAGTTCCAGGCCAGCGTGGGCTATACAGTGAGTTCCAGGCCAGCATGGGCTATACAGTGAGTTCCAGGCCAGCGTGGGCTATACAGTGAGTTCCAGGCCAGCGTGGGCTATACAGTGAGTTCCAGGCCAGCATGGGCTATACAGTGAGTTCCAGACCAGCGTGGGCTATATAGTGAGTTCCAGGCCAGCGTGGGCTATACAGTGAGTTCCAGGCCAGCGTGGGCTATACAGTGAGTTCCAGGCCAGCGTGGGCTATACAGTGAGTTCCAGGCCAGCGTGGGCTATACAGTGAGTTCCAGGCCAGCATGGGCTATACAGTGAGTTCCAGACCAGTGTGGGCTATATAGTGAGTTCCAGGCCAGCGTGGGCTATACAGTGAGTTCCAGGCCAGCGTGGGCTATACAGTGAGTTCCAGGCCAGCGTGGGCTATATAGTGAGTTCCAGACCAGCGTGGGCTATACAGTGAGTTCCAGGCCAGCGTGGGCTATACAGTGAGTTCCAGGCCAGCGTGGGCTATACAGTGAGTTCCAGGCCAGCGTGGGCTATACAGTGAGTTCCAGGCCAGCGTGGGCTATACAGTGAGTTCCAGGCCAGCGTGGGCTATATAGTGAGTTCCAGGCCAGCATGGGCTATACAGTGAGTTCCAGGACAGCGTGGGCTATATAGTGAGTTCCAGGCCAGCGTGGGCTATACAGTGAGTTCCAGGCCAGCGTGGGCTATATAGTGAGTTCCAGACCAGCGTGGGCTATACAGTGAGTTCTAGACCAGCGTGGGCTATAATAGTGAGTGAGTTCCAGGCCAGCGTGGGCTATAATAGTGAGTGAGTTCCAGGCCAGCCTGAGTTATATAGTATGAGATCTTGTCTCCAAAAACAAAAAGACTTTTTAATCTTTTTGTTCGGCACACACGCACATTAATTTCATTATTTTTTAAACCAAACTCATAAGTCATATTCAATGTTTGCATGATAGACCAGCCAGATGTGGTAGCATGTGTATAATCTAAAAATTGGGAGGTAGAGGCTGAAGGATCAGGTGTTCAGGGTCAACCTGGGCTACACTTTGTCTCAAAAAACAGAACCAAAAAAAAAAAAAAAAAAAAAAGATGCCTGTAAGATGCCTTATCAAGACAGGGCACCTAGCAGCCTGAGTCCATGGAACCCACATGAAGGCTGAAGGAGAGTTGTACAACTTAAAGGCTACAGCTATAAACCTGGTCCTGGTATTAAGACACACAGAAAATGCAAATGTTTTGCACTTACAGCCTAGTAATAAACAAATTAGACTATGCTGCCTATCAATAGGAGTCCTTAATTGGCAGGAAAGCTAACTAACTAAAAACCTACAAGGGAGACTGTAAGTACAGTAATGTTCACCTCGAATACACATGGCCCTGGGTCTTATTCCCTCCTCCACACAGCAAGCATATTAAATAAAAAAAATAAATGCTTAGAAAGAATTCTGATAGGCTAATGGAAACACAAACTAAAATACTAATTATATGTAGCTATTAGCTAAGATAGTACCTCTTAGCAAAAATATTAATCAAATTAAAATACATAGATCTGCTTACTCATCAACCTTTAATATTAATGAAGTAATTCCAGTGAGTGAGGATGTAAGTTTTAAAAACCCAAATACTGCTTTTAACTTCAATATCAGGCAATGAGAAACCAATAAGAAAAAAGACCTTGGGGCTAGTGAGATGGCTCAGAGGTTAAGAGCACTATCTGCTCTTCCAGAGGTCCCAAGTTCATTTCCAAGTGGCTCACAACCATCTATACTGGGACCTGATACTCTCTTCTGGCAGCAGGTGTACATGCAGACAGAGCACGCATCTACACTGAATAAATAAATCTTACAAAGAAAGAAAGAAAAAGACCTCACATAAAAACATGGAGAGTAGTTTAGGATGATTTTTCTCTTCTCATTTCATTGAAGTCAAATCAAACTATGCTTTTTAGTTAGAATTAATTAGCCAGTTGTTTGTCCTTAACTTTTATGGAAGCAATCAGTTACGTTCGTTACATTCTGGAAGAAAATCTATCCTTTCTTTCTGATTGGATTTTACCATATAATCACATTTACTTGCTGAAATGACCAAGATTTGTTAAACACAGTGGGGAAATGCATGTCCTCTTTAGGTATAGACACCATGTGTGTTTAATAACACACACACACACACACACACACACACACACACACACACACACACACACACACACCCTACACTGAATAACGGCTCTATAATTTTATGAAATCTTTCTGGTGGTAACAAAAAATTCCTAATTTTTGAAATATAAGCAAATATTTACTCAACATTATATTATTTTACTGTGGGTTTTGTTTTGTTTTTAATAAGCATTGTCAGGCATGGTGGCAAATACCTTATTAATCCTAGCACTTGGGAGGCAGAGGCAGGAGGATCTCTGAGTTCAAAGTCAGCCTGTAATACACTGTGTTACAGATCTGCTCCTGAGGCTTTCATGAAAGGAGGTAAGGAGAACAGACAGTGCTATCTCACTATATAAACCAGGCTGGCCTTGAATTCAGAGATTGCCAGCACATGCTCGCACATACTCACGCACACATGCATGCATGCATGCGCACAGGGACACAGGCACACTAGTGCGTACACACAAGCACACACATACAGAGGCACCACGAATGCAAGCATGGTGCACACACATGCACAAATGCAATCACAAATATACACACACACAAATACAAGCACACACACACACACACACACACACGTGACTTAACCGTTTTTATGTATACTGGTGTTTTTGCCACCATGCCGGAGTTTGATTTGAGGGATCCACATGCAGAAGTAAAGAACAGGTTCCTGCAAGTTGTCCTCTGACCTCCACATTCATGCATGCATGTGCACACATGCACAAACACATAAACAAAAATTTAAAAAAAATTTAAAAGAACATTTATGGCAGCTTTATTAATAGCTCCAAATTCAAAGCACAAGATATCCATCCACTAGATACAAACAAACTGTGACATAGTCACATGATGGAAAAAAAAAGGACTGAATTCCTAAACCATACTCTCAAATGTCTCACTAAAAATATACACTACTTGAATCCATTTACATGATGTTCCAGAACAGATAAGATTAACCTATGGTAGGATGGTGAACGGTTACAGCAGTGGCTATTTCTAGGAGGAGGGACAGGAGTTGATTAGAAGGGCATGAAGGGAACTTCAGAGCCAGTCGTAATATTCTATACTTCAGTAGGACTTTGATAGTATACATTCATTAAGCAGTACAAATAATATGTGTATGTTCCACTATATATAAACTGCTTATAAAAACCAAAGGAACTGTAAAAACGTGTTTCTAGTTACTGATGCAGATTGAAGCATTTAGGAATAAAGTGTGTTTATATCTGCCACTATAAAACTCATCAAAATATCAAATAAGTGGCAAGTGTGGTAGTGCACCCCTTTAATCCTAGTACTCAGGCAGCAGGTGGAGCAAGCCTGGTCTCCATGTGAGGTTCAGGACAGCCAGAGATACATAGAGACCCTCTGTCTTTAAAAAAAGAAAAAGCAAATAAGCTAGACAGAAGAGCTCATACTTGATAGCTACCACTGGTGGTGGTGGGAGGGGCTGAACAGGACCACTGCCATGGCTACACTGGTATACAGCAATGCGTCAACAATAAGCTGCAGGTCTAAGTTGTATAATCTGATAATACCCACCAAATATAGACGCATGACATCATTAGCACACGCAAGGTAAGTAAAAGGTCTCTTTTTGGTTTTATTCTTCTTTCAGAGTCTCAAACTCCCTAAGCTAAGAGTGACCTTAACTCCTGATCCTTCTGTCGTCACGTCTCACACACTGTGACTACAGGCTGTGTCAGCACACCTAACCTAAACATCTGCCTTTGTAATAACCAATGCTCTGCATGCCTTAGATTGTACCACCAAACCTGACTCACACATAAGTCTTTCTACGGACACAGACTTCATCTACATTTCTATCTCAGACTTCCAAATCTGCTACATCTCATTATGCCAGTCCTCTCTTCTCTCTCCACCCCAAAGTTCACTGACTACCTGCAAGCAAACCTGAGAAGACTCTTCCCACATCCTAACATTCCGTAACAATCACACAGTGAGATGCTAGGTCCTGCCAGTTCTGCCCTTTCAATAACGCTCACACAGCATCCGTCCTAATCCGAATGTGCACCTCCTCTTAAGTGGACTCAGTGAGCCAATCTTCCTGCTGTCTCCCTTATCTTAGGTCTCACTCTTGCCCTTCCTGGCCAAAGCAAAGTTTCTAAAGTTCAAACCAAGTGCTACTCCCCTACTTAAAACTCCTCATTCGCCGGGTGTCCTAGCCCATATGTAAAAGCCCAGCACTGAGCCAGAAGAGCTAAGTCCAGGATGTTGACTAAGACTGCCTAAAAACAAAAACCCTGGTCTAAAACCAAGCCCTCTCTCCAGATGTACCTGCTACCACCTTCCACTTAATCTTTTAAATTTATGTCGTTTAGCCTTAGTGTCAAGTGCAATACTTGTTCCAAAACAAACATCATGTATTTATGGGATGTGATAGATGTAGGAAAGATACTGTGGAGCCTAATAAGTACATTTGGAAAAAGTAGCAGTCCTATCTAGGAAATTTTTGATAAGAAATCAAATAGGAAGGTC
Organism: Acomys minous; assembly: GCF_964271855.1. NCBI lineage: Eukaryota > Metazoa > Chordata > Mammalia > Rodentia > Muridae > Acomys > Acomys minous. The sequence goes on from NC_140489.1 coordinate 112,696,984, forward strand.
AGGGTAAAGCTGTCTTATAAAGTCCATGCTATACTGCATTTTAATGTAAAGGACACCAACAATTCTGAACAAATGTGTAACAAGGCCAAAAGTACATTATAACTTCTGAAATATATAAAGGCAAGTGGGCTTGGGCTACGGAACTCAACTGAAGTATCACAGCAGCCTGGAGAGGAAACATCATACAGTTAGGAGAGTAGATTACAAGAGCATGTTAGAGGTTGATAAACATAAGGTTTTGCCTGAAGGTGGGCAACAGTACACAGAAGTCAGGGACTACTTCAGAGTTTTGAGCCAATCAAACAAAAGTCTAAACCCATTAACCAAGAAGTTAAAAACTGATGGTGGTGGTGGTGGTGATGGTGGTGGTGGTGGTGGTGGTGGTGGTGGTGATGGTGTTGGTGATGGTGGTGGTGGTGGTGGTGGTGAGGCAGTTTTATTTTGAGTATCCCTTACACACTTGGCAATATTTCCAAATAGCTTTAACCACTGCCAAACAAAAAGTAGCATACAAAGGCCAAACCAAAAGAGGAAAGATAGTCTGAAGATTTACTAAGTCACAATGTTGCTTTGGAAGCTTTTAAAATGTAGCAACATTTCCAAATAATTTACTTTAACCTCTGCCAAACTCAAAGTAACATACAAAGGCCCTTGTTCAAAATGAGTCCTCACAGGTGTCAGGCACAGCAATAGGGTGAGATAACGTTCCTATCCGCTAGCTGGGGAAAATACGCACAAGTAAATTGGAACTTCAGCTTCACTGAGGTTAGGATAGGATGGACAAATGTGAGCACGCAATGGACGCAATGGAGCACTATCCAACTCAGCCCCGCAGATCTGAGAATCTCTGCGGTGGAGTAGTATTAGACCAGATAAAAGGAACAGCCTATCCAAAAAGCCTCAGGTAAGAAAAGGCATAGTTGGGCATTTACAAGTAGTTTAAAGTCTGAAGAGAGTTCAAGATAAGGACACACCCACACAAAATGTCCAAGGCCATCTACGAGGAAGGCCCAGCACACAAAGTATAAGCCGTAAGAGCACATTCAGATTATGAGAAGTATGTCCAACCTTGTCTTAAGCATCTTAAAGCATTGAAGGTGGGCACTTAAACGAGGGGAAGAAACATACACTAGAGAGATTCGGTAAACCCCCTTTTCACGTCACTTCTGCAGGGTTATCTCTGCTTGAAGTGGAAAACTAACCAACCACGATAGAACACAGGCAACGTTGTTGTAAACTAGAGACAAAACTCTTTCTAAAGGAGACAACCATTTACAACTCTGGCAGTTTACTGAAGATGAAAACGTATGGCAAGGCTGTCTATAATTCAGAGAGAAAAATAAGAACTCAGACTTTATTTATGTGTTATTTCTCATTTTAAGATGCTAGCAACTGCAGCCAGGTGTGGTGGTGCACGCCTTTAGTCTCAGCACTCGGGAGACAGAGGCAAGTGGATTTCTGTGAGTCTGAGGCCGGCCTAGTCTACAGATTGAGTCCAGGAAAGCCAAGGCTACGCAGAGAAACCCTGTCTCAAAAAACTAACTAAAAAAAAAAAAAAGATCCTGGTGACTGATTACATTAAATTGAAAAACAAAAAACAAAAAACAAAAAAAAACCCACCACGATGCCAGCCAAACAAAATATGCTGGTAAATAGATGTTTGTACGTAGTGAGACACTTGAGGACAAAAACCAGTAACCTAAATCTGAGAAATGACAGCAAAGTCATCCAACAGTCTTCACCGTAAGCTACCAAGGGAAGAAGGGCAAAGAAGAAACTAAAAGGTGCTGGCCTGTGAGGAATATGGAACACCTTTCAAAACTTTCTGGTAAAATAGAAAAGCTCCACCAAATGGTAGCGCACTCAATTCTCAGTAGAAACAAAACTGTATTTTATCAAAGATAAAATGAAAATTATTTGAGCAACAAGAAATTGGGATTAAAACTACTAGAAGAGTAAAACAATTTCTACAGGTAAGGCAAGTGAAAACAAACAATCTGGTTGTTTTAAAATCCATTCGGCGCCGGGCGGTGGTGGCGCACGCCTTTAATCCCAACACTCGGGAGGCAGAGGCAGGCGGATCGCTGTGAGTTCAAGGCCAGCCTGGTCTACAAAGTGAGTCCGGGATAGCCAAAGATACACAGAGAAACCTTGTCTCGAAAAACCAAAACAAAAAACAAAACAAAACAAACCCACAAAACAAAAACATAAAAGCCATTCAAACTGCCTCCCCGCCACCCCCCCAAATGTCTTAATACAGTGTTTACTAAGTCATAATGTCGCTTTTAAAATGTAGCAATAATTCGAAATAACTTTAACCACTGGCAAACTAAAAGTAATATACAAAGGCTAAAATGTTTTTAATGCCAACTCAAATGACAGACAAATCACAATGTTGCTTTAGAAGCTTTTAAAATGTAGCAACATTTCCAAATAATTTACTTTAACCTCTAGCAAACTCAAAGTAAGGCACAAGGACTAAAAATGCAAAACGCCAAACCACATGATGGTTCATAGATTCTCACTCTTCAGAAGAACCAATCTGAACACGGTGGCACCTTGTAATGGGAGTTTGGGGTGTCAAGAGAACGGGGAGTTATGACCCAGGACGAGCAAAGCAGAGCAGGCCATGTTCTTTGCTGGCGGGCAACCTCGCAATTACTTAGGCAAGCACTGTAGCCAGGGCACTCTTGAGCCAGCAAAAGAGCCCTGGACGCCTAAAACGAGAGGCTGACCGCAGCTCGGTAAGATCCAGAAGGTAGGCAGTGGCCTTCTTTGACCTCCACGGAAAACTGAGGCTTCTGCAACCGTCGCCTCCGCGCCTGGATGATCCAGGCCAACCCTCCCCGACTGTGTGCGGCCTTCCCACGCACCCCGGGCGAGTGTCAACAGCTGGAGCAGCCGGCCGCAGGGGAACCTCACAGCCCGTGCAGCCCTCCGGGCGACCCGAGACCGGGAAGAAAGACGGCGGCACGCGCCCCGCCTCCCCGCCCTCGGCCGGCCCCGCGCGGACTGCGGCCGGGGAGCGACTTCGCGCCCCTACCTTTTTCAGCGCAGGCACCAGAAGCCCCCTCCACTTGGGCGCGTTCTCCTCGCTGAAGAACTCGTAGGGCAGCTGCTGCGCCTGCATGGTGCCCGCGGGGCGCCTCGGGGCGGGCGGAGGGGCGGCGGCTCGCGGCGCGGAGCAGGGCCGCAGCCCGCGCACAGCCCGGCCCCCTCGGGGCGCCGCGAGGCCCGGCTAGCGCTGGCGAGGCAGCTGGGGGGCGAGGCCCGCGGCCGGACACCCACCCGACACGCGCGCCGCTCGCCGACAGCCAATGCAGCCCGGCGGTGGCGGCGGCGGCATCCCGCACCACCGCCCCGGGGCAGGCCCCCCGCTCCGCCCCGGGCCGCCCTCCACCGGGGCTGCGCTCCCCGATACGGCCTGGCCCTCCGAGAGACGGCGCGTGGAGGGACGCTCGGGCCGGTGGTGCCCGCTCGCCGGCGGGGAACTCGAGCGAGAGGCCCGGAGCGGGGCGATGCCGGGGCAGGGGTCGGACAGGGGCGGGGAAGGGCCCGAGGTCGCTGCCGGGGAAGCTGGCCGCGCCGCTGCCGCTGCCGCCGCCGCTGCCGCCGCCGCCGCTGCTGCCGCCGGTGGAGCGCTGGAGCTTCCTACTAGCAAACCGAACCTGCTCGCAACTGAGCATGCGCTGCCGGCCCGGGCCGCTTCGCTCCGGGTTTTCCGGCTGCCCGCGGATGAGGCGGGGCGCGCGCAAGAGCTGGGCGGGCACTTGTGGGGGGCGGGGCCGAGGGACCCTGAAGGCTAGCCCCGGACCGGACCAGAGGGCCTGGCTGTGGGGGCGTGCGAGCCGGCAAAGCGCCCCCTTTGTGTGGTCCGGCAGGCGGCGAGCCCACCCAGCTCTGGGAGATCTTAAGGCCCTGTGTTTCAGAAAAGGGCTGTGTGTACTTTGTTCCCTACACGAAGATAAGGAGTGTCCTCAGCATGCACTGTATACCAAACAGATTACACAAAAGATAGGTCCCCGTCTCACAAAAACTGCTCAGCGTTTGCCTGGTGAGAGGAGAGATTCCACTGGCCTTTCCATATCATGAAAACACATACGTGTAGTATGTATTGATCGTGTGTCTACTCAAATCCAGGACTTACTCCACCCTGCTGTGTATCTTTCATCGCTTTAACTGAATAATTTGTTTCTGGGAGACAGGAATCACTCCCGCCCCTCACCTCCGCCTGGTACACGACGCAGAATAGAGACACGAAGGTCTCGGATGCTATAGAAGCAATATGTATGAATTGTCCTTCCATCCTATGGCTGCAGATGCTTATGACAGCGGCACTGTGCAACGCTGGCACAATGCTTTATCACTGAACGCTTTCTGAGTAAAGTGTTGTTTCAGTACTCAGTTTTCATTTCATAGATAAGAAGACAGTTGGAAGAACCAGCCTGGGCTCAAATCGACAGTATGTCCTGCTGTTTTGGAGCACAGTAAACAAGATCTCAGAGATGAAAAAAAAATGTTTGAAATCACTGCTTTAACCTCATAGGATCTGAATGAAATCTTCAAGTCTCTCCTTTTATAATATACACACAGATTTACATCTTTTAAAAGACTCTCCCGGCCCCCCATTTTGAACATGTTCAATAACATTTTGATGTCCATCCATAAACCATCAGAGTAGTAAGACAGCAGGGCGGGCCTGCTGGTGAAATGGCTCAGCCGGTAAAGAGTACCTGCTGCCAAGCCAAGCCGGAAGACCTGAGTTCTATCTCAAGGGCCCACATTGTAGAAGGGGGGAAACTGACTCCCAAAAGTTGTCTTCTAATCTCCACACAAGTTCAGTGGCAGCTGCACCAAACACTACATAAGTGCAATTGTTTTAAAGAGCAAGGCAGAGGAGCTATAGCTTGGAGAGGAGCTGGCAAGCGTCTCAGAGAACAGTGACATATGAGTTACTCCAGTGACCCGTTCTGTATGGACCCAAGTGACTGGACCATCAAGCCTCTATAGAAAACTATTCCCTGGGGTCTTGTTACCACAGGTAGAGGTGCAGCAACCGATCCCAGCACTTGGGAGGGAGCTAGAGGCAGAGGTAGAAGGCCAATCTCAGCTACGTAGTGAGTTCCAGGCCAGCCAGGGTTACATGAAACGCTATCTCCAAATCTAGAGAACACACACTGCATAAAGATACACACCTGGCTCCTACTTAAGACATTCTTCAGGCTGGGCATGGTGGTGCACATGCCTTTAATCCCAGCACTTGGGAGGCAGAGGCAGGTGGATCTCTGTGAGTTCAAGGCCGGCCTGGTCTACAAAGTGAGTCTAGGATAGCCAGGGTAACAGACAAACTCTGTCTCAAAAAATAAAATAATTTAAAATAAAAAGAAAAAAAACCTTCAGAGAAACCCTGTCTAGAAAAACCAAACCCAAACAAACAACAGCAACAAAACAGTCTTAACAGTTTTCTTTCAGCTGTCAGTCATGGTTCATCACACTCTTGTCACTCTGACCTTGTCTATACCCAGAACACACCACTCTCTCTGCCATGGTTTTACTCTGTCCCCTGCCTGGAGTGCCTAGGTGTTCACATGGCTAGTTATAAACACCAAAACCTCTACGAAGCCTTTCTGATAAGTCTCATTAACTACCGTCTCGAAGAGTCTTGTGTACATCCCGTACAATGCTTTCTTAGCACTCACTCAGCCATCTATCCCTGATCTCTCCTCACTAGAACGTAAATGCCAAAAAGATCAACACTTTTGTGTACATAGTTTATTATCATATCCCGGGATTTAGTATTTGCACTAAATACTACACAAGAGGCATTGGTTTTAATGGCATCAGCGCTGTATAAAAGAAACTTGCAGTAAGAACACATAAGAGTTAGCACTCGACAGGCAGAGGCAGGTGAGTCACTAGTTCGAGGCCAGCCTGGTCTACACAGTGAGTTCCAGGACAGCCAGAGCTACATAGTAAGATCTTCTTTCAAATAAAATTTTTCCCATAAAGTTGTCACAGGAAAAATAGGTGATCCTTAAAGATGTGCAAGCGAAATCTACATTTACCTACTTCAAGATGTCAGAGAGCATTGAGATGTTGGTTAATTGAACTCTTAAGATTCTCTCCCACTAGGAATCTGATTTAAGTGCAGAAGGGAACAAGCCCAAGAAACATGGATTGTCTAGCTTAGTGGCCCAGTCAGGTTTTCACCAGTATGAAGTTCTGGCTTCAGACAGAGCAAGTGGCTCAAGGGAAATTGCTTCCTAGCGGAGTTAGCAAGAGGAGAAGCCAGGGCAACTAAAGTCACGGAGCTTTCAAGCCTCAGCCTACATCTCTTAGGACAAAAGCAAGCACCTAGTGGCAGACAACAATGCCAGGCTCTAACTTCTCACGCAAAGGTCCTCCAACTGGCGGCGCCAAGTGCTGATGCTCCTTTTAACGCCGCTCCAAAGCGTAAGGGAGCCTCATTACTGGAACGGAGGTGACGCAGGGGGCGCGTCTGGACTCATTGGGCGCATCCCAAAGGCAGGAGCGTCCAGGCAAAGAAGCCGAGTTCCGAGCACATCGGACCTGGAGCGACAAGGGAAGGGGCAGGGACGACGCTCGGCCCTGACAGCGCCCCCTGCAGGTGGAAGATTGGCCCCGCTGGCCGGGACAGGACCACCTAGTTTTTTCCATTGCAGCCACAGTAATCTTAAAAGCCTGTTTGTAATCTAGCTAGTTTTCTGTTCTAGAGTTATCCACTAGCGTCGCAGGTCAAGGCCTGAAGTCTTTCACCTGGTACTATTGGTTTTGCAGCAATGCTACTACTTATCATTCCAAATACATCTCTATGTTCCAAATGCATCTCTCCCTCTTGCCTCCCTCACATCCATCGCTGATTCATGCGCGTGCTGTTTGTTCCAAGTGTTTGGAATGCTTGCGACTTTTTCTCCAATGCGTGCATCACTGTCTCACCGCAGACCCTCTGGTACTCTAGGAACTCTCGCCCAGCCTCCACACCCCCAGCCCACCCCAAAGCTTAAATACCACTTCTCTGTAGTCCTCAGTCCGTCCTCCCCCATACCCCCTCCCCCACCCCACTCCCTTGCAGAATTCTTGCCCTTGAACTTCAGGGTCTCACAGGCATTAGGAGAAGCAACGTCAACAATAACAAAACATACGGCCTCCCTCTGAAGCATACTCAACTCATTCTTTTTTTTTTTTTTCTTCTTAACCTACACCTTCAATTCCACTGTTTCAAATAGTGTGTCCTCCGAAAACACACACAAGAAAGCACGGATTGAAAAGAGCTCTAAATGCCCACCAGATAACAATCACTCCGCATCCTCACAGTTTTCCTCTCTCCCCTCACTTTGCAAAGGTGGTAGCAAGCAAGGTAAGTACAGTTAAAAGAGAGGGTCGGAGGAGGACTGTCAAGATACACAGGGCTGTTCTTTGTACTTGCTCTTTGTCAGCATCCCCACAGGGGCCAACTTTTTGCAAAATCTTCTCCGTTGGATTCAAACAGTAATAGAGCCTCAAGCAGATCGTATAGAACTCAAAGCAAAGTTAAGCAAGTTCCCCCAAAACAGTTTTTGATTGAACACGGCAAACTTATTCTAAGCTGCGAATGAAAGAACACACGCCAATTTTCTTTAAAATAGCAAGGTTTGTGTCTGTATCATTATGCCAGCTTAGAAGGGACTTTTGTTGTATTATTTTGTGTGTGTGTGTGTGGGGATGTCATGAAGCCCAGGCTGACCTCAAAAATCACATTGTAGCTAAAGATGACATTGAACTTTTGATCTTCCTGCCTTCGTCTGCCAAGTGCTAGGATTACAGATGTCACATCAGAGTTGAGTAAGGAGTAAAAAAATTTTAATTCAGAAAGCTGATATTGATAAGAGTACCAACTAGACTGCAGCTTTGTTCAGATTCCACTGAAGAGTCCCAACAAGTTCTTTTCAGGGATTGTGCTGTTTATTTGCCCGTAGGCTTGTGTCATCACACACTGCTTGCCCTCTTAACCATTCAGAAAGGTTATTTATTCACTATTATGGTGCTGGGAAATAGACATTACTACTTCCAAACTGCTTCCCCTTAGCCTTCCTGAGGCAACCACTGTACCACTAAGTCACAGCCTCGACTTTATGTTCTTTCAATGATGTTCTGCATGTTCCATGGTAGATCACGGGAGGAACAATTGTGGTTGCCAAACACACTTGTGACTGGTTTATTCCTTTTGAATCTCTGAGGCTGGCAGGGTTGTACAGCAGGTACTTTCACCCCTGGGCCACCTTTCCGGCCCTGAAGTGGGATTTTATTTTATTTATTTAAGTCATTTTAAATTTATCAGGAGATAAATATATTTTTCAAACTTAAGCATGAAAAATTTGAGAGTAGCAGATGTAAGAGATATGTTTTGGGTCCTGCTATCATGATGCATAGGTACAGATATTGTTAGAAAGTTTTGAGTTTCAAAAGTGCAGATGACTGAGTCACTTATACAGCCTTATTCAAGTTTACTGACATGATCAAATTTATAAACATGATCTCAATGAAGAAGACAGCATTCATTCTACTAAAATTGACAGCTACAGGGAAAATACACTTCTTTGAATTCATGACAGGAAAACACCTCTAAATATTTAAAATTAATAAAATGGTGATGGTGGAGCATGCGTTTAATCCCAGCACTCAGGAGGCAGAGGCAGGTGGACCACTGTGAGTTGCAGGCCAGTCTAGTCTACAAAGCGAGTCCAGGACAGCCAAGGCTAACACAGAAAGACCTTGTCTCAAAAAGCCAATAAATAAATAAATAAACAAACAAACAAACAAATAAATAAATAAATGCTGAATATATTGAGATGGGATTTTACAATTACACTTCTACCTGGTTATTGCTAGATTAAAGAGGAAACTTCCTTTTAAAGTTAGGTAGATTAAATCTAGCCAGATTATTTACATCTTTTTATTTGTTGCAGTAGTTTTGTTTAGTAGCGCTGTGGTTGAAACCAGGTCTTCATGTTTGGTGAGCAAGCATATCATCAAATGAGCTAAATCCTAGGTTTAACAGCTTTTGTTTTGTTTTTGTATTTAAAATATAAAATCTCTGATTTTCTGGAATGCGGTGATTTTCTTTATTATGTATTTATTGAGAGGGGGGTTAAAGAGCAACTTTGTGGAGTCACTTCTTTTCTTCTACCTTTATTATGGGCTCCAGGATTAAACTCAGGTGCCAGACTTGTAAAGCAAGTGCCTTTGTCTTCTGAGCCTTGTCACCACCCCCTGCAATGATTTTTATAGCAATGCATAGACTCTGCCTACAAACTTGTCGAAAACGTGTGAAAAATGATATCAAGAACACTCGTGGATCCCTTAACCACATCGCCTTGAGCCAGTTTAGGAATGCATCCATCACTGATGTGAGGAGCTGTTGAATCGAAAAAAATCATCTGAGGGGCTGGAGAAATGGTTCAGTGGTAAAGAGTGCTTGCTGGGGGCTGGAGAGATGGCTCAGCAGTTAAGAGCAGTGACTGCTCTTCCAGAGAACCCAGTTTCTATTCCCAGCAGCGACATGACAGCTCACGACCATCTGTAACTCCAGTCCCAGGGCCTTCTTGGACACATTACTTGCAGATTGCAGATGATATACAGACATATATGCAGGTACAACACACACACACACACACACACACACACACACACACACACACACACTAAAGGCAGAGAACCTGACTTTTATTCCCAGCAACCATATTGGGTAGTTCACAACTGCCTGTAACTCCGGCTCCAAGAGATCCAGTTCGCTCCTTCATGGCTACTTGCACATATGCACACACACACACACACACACACACACACACACACACACACACACGAACACACGCACGCACGCACGCATGCACGCGCGTGCACACACACAGAATAAGAATTTTTGGTTTCTTTAAAAACACAGAAATGTTATGGGAATATGTTTTTGTTTTAATCCCAGGTGTGGGATGTGGGACTGCTTCAGATTGTCCACAGCTGATTGTCCACAGCTGCTATGATTTGCCTCACACTCTAGCAGGGCTTGCTTCTGCCAGCTGAGGATCATTTGGAAGGCTTGAGACTCTTGAGAGAGAGAGAGAGAGAGAGAGAGAGAGAGAGAGAGAGAGAGAGAGAGAGAGAGAAATGTAAGAGTTTCTAGAGGGGCTGCAGAAGCTGCTGTTCCCCTGGCTGTTGCTGATTGCTGTTGTTTGCAGTTTGTTAAGTGGTCATGCCAAAAAAGATGAGTAAAAAAAAAAAAAATTAGAGCCAGGTGGTGGTGGTGCACGCCTTTAATCCCAGCACTTGGGAGGCAGAGACAGGTGGATCTCTGAGTTTTGAGGCCAGCCTGGTCTACAGAGTGAGTCAGGACAGCCAAGGCTACACAGAGAAACTGTGTCTCGAAAAACCAAAAAAAAAAAAAAAAAAAAAAAAAAAAGGATATCCTGTTGGTGAAGATCAAACTCGCTCCAAGAAACTCCATGCCCCTAATCAACAGGAAGTAGTCTAGTGATATGGGTGCCTTCTTTTCCCTCTAACTTTCTTTTCTCTCCTAACTAGTGATGTGGAGTTGGAAGGGATAGGGTTGGGGTTGGGAGGTAGATAAAAGAACCCAATATAGTAGCCAGAAATCCAGCTACACACATGCACATGTATGCAAAATAATAATAATAATAATAATAATAATAATAATAATAATAATAATAATAATAATAATAATAATGCTAGTTATGAAGGACCATAGATTTAATCCCAGCATCCCCCCGCCAGGCAGATACAGAAGGAATCTCTGTGAGTTCCATGCCAGCCAGGGCTACATAATAAAACCCTTAAAAAAAAAAAAGGGCATCTGTCAAATGAATAAGCCATTACTTCTGAAGCTACTTCTGAAAACAATGCTACCCCCTCTTTTTTCACCTGCTCTCTCCTGTGACTCAGGTCCAGAGCCTCATGGGAGTACTGCGTTTGGTGGAGCCCAACTGAGTCCTAAAGCCTTAGCCGCCAGGATCTGAAGAGTGGAGGGTTGTTTTGTTTTAAAGCTCAGTGTTAGTGTTTCAGTCTTAGTGTATAGCATGCTAATATGCAATCTCTGCCATGGCAATCTTTAGCATATCAAGAAATGTCCTTCTATTTTCTATTCCATCTATTTGAGTTATTTATTTATTTATTTTTGGTTTTTCAAGACAGGGTTTCTCTGTGTAATAACCCTGGCTATCCTGGAACTCTCTTTGTAGACCAGGCTGGCCTGGAACTCACAGAGATCCACCTGCCTCTGCCTCCCAGCGCTGGGGTTAAAAGCGTGCACCACCACACACCACCTGGAGTAAACACACACACACAAAAATCTATATTAGTGGTTTTCTATTTTTTTTAAAGATTTATTTATTTTTATCTTATGTACATTGGTGTTTTGCCTGCATGTAAATCTGTGTGAGGGCGTTGGGTCCCCTGGAACTGGAATTACAGATGGGTATGTGCTCCCAAGTGGGTGTTGGGAATTGAACCAGAGTCCTCTGGAAGAGCAGCCAGTGCTCCCAATCCCTGAGCCGTCTCTCCAGCGGGTGGGGGTGGGGAGGTGGAGGTATTGGCTTTTTGTTTCTAAGCAAGGTCTCATGCTGCTTCAGGTTGCTATATAGCTAAGGGCGGCCTAGAACTTCTGATTCTCCTGTCTCTGCCTCACGAACACTGACATTACAGACAGGCACCACCATCACAACTTACTCCAGTGGTCAAAAAAATCAGGACTTGAACCATAGGCAGCAGTGGGCTGATGCCGTGAAACCATTACACCATCTCCAATTTAGAGAGCTGAGAGTCAAGGCTAAGGCTTTATGCTTGGGAGGTAAACACTAACTGAACTACACCCTAGTCCTATACTGGCCACTTTTAAGTATACCTTCCAATGGTAATGGTATTAAGTATATTAACACTATTATACAATCAATCTATAGAACTGTGTTTTTAGACAGAGTTAGCCTGTGTATCTCAGACTGACCTAGAATTCACGATTGTCCTGCACCAACTCCCTGACTGCTGGGAGTACAAGCATGTGCTAGGTAAGGAATCCTGACCAGCTAATGATAAAGAAAATATAGAATGGGTAATAAAAAGAAGGCGTTTGTTAAGTATGAGCTACACTCACATGGCCAGTCATGAATGAGGACAGTGATTGTCATGGCATTGGTCAATAATACATTATGTGTGTGCCCATGCGTGTGCACACGTGTGTGCATGTATGGGCATGTGTATCTGCATGTGTGTGTCAGGGAACACTTGTTCTCTGTAGGCTTTTTATTGGTGTGCGATGACAAGGGACCTGGCCCATCCCCTAGACCTCAGCCCTCGCTTCGAGGTAACCAGCAAATGTGATATTTTAATTTCTTCTTCACTTTGTCAAATGCCTCTGAAGACCGGTGCTGGGACTTGGCCATGAACTCCTTCTATTTGATATAGTCCATGGCTGGCCAGGCCTTGTCTGTTCCCAACCTCCCTCAGTTTATCTGGTAAGCTCTCCAGTGTGCTGGACAAGGCAGAGGCCGCCTGGGCTGGGGGTGTGGGGGTGGGGGTGGGGGTGGGGTGGGGGAGGGATGCTGGGCCTTCCAAAGCCATGGCCATGGCCACGATCAGAACAGGAAGGGAGATGAAGACACTCTGGTGGCTGCATGGCCACCCTGGATCTAACCCTCTGTCAGGAGGACGGCATAGGCGGGAGGACCCTGCACAGTGCTTTCGCGGGTTGGGGAGCACAGACACCGTTCTTATCACTGAATACACTGAATTTGTATCAGTAATTAAGCATCTTAATTTTATATCATAGTGTTTGTTGTAGAATGTCAGAAGACTGAGCATTGCTCAGTGACTTTACTACCTCTTTCAAGGAGGAAAACAAACAAAAACAAAACCCCACAAAAACCAAGCCAATGAACGAACACTTAAAACATAGAGTTCCGACAGCTGTGTTCCTTGGTCATAGGATGTCCTTAAAACTCACTACGGAGCCTGGATTGACCTGAACCTGCCACCGTGCGTTAGACTTTCAAGTTCTGGCACTATAGGTTGTGTGTACAGAAGTATCCAACTTCTGTAGTTTTATGAAAACTTTAAATTGTGAAATATGACTGCAGTGCCATGAACCCAAATAAAGTAAATAAATGTGTGTGTGCTGTGTATTTGGGCCTGCTTCAATTGTGTCCTTCTCTGTGGTCATTATCCTGAAATCCAGCCAGTCAAAGGTGATGCACACTTTCCTCTGTGGGTTCCAAACCTGACATATCTGACTTGGGAGTTTGGACTAAAGCCAGCATTCCAACTAGAGTTGAGAACCACTGGCAACTCCAGCCCCCTAAGGAGAGAAAAGCTGGAGCCTCTAAGATAAGAATGCTGGGTCACCCGCTTGAGAGCTGTATCTTCTCTCTCTCTGAGTCTTTAACCCATTGCTATGACAGTAACCAAAGGCTATTTTCTCTGGCATCAAGCAGGGATGGGAGCAAGAGGAAAACAGCATGGTTGGAGACATAGGATAAGACTGTATCGGAACACTTAGCCCAGCACGGCATAATATCAGCCCTATCACTTTACTAAAAGTGATATGTAGAGTCCACTTGTCACATAAACAAAAGGAAAGCTAGTTGTGTTTCTCCGGGTCTGTTTGTTCCCTCCTACCAGAAGGAAGGAGGTTTCAGGCTGCCCAGGCTGTCCTGCCGCGACACTGCCCATAGGGCTACCTCTGGGACGTCTTCCCCTGTTCCTCATCCTTCTTCCCTTTGTGTGCTTCACTGGCCTCTTATTTCTTTGGAGATTCTCATTTCATTGATTAAATATGAGCAGGTTGGTATTTATGCCTGTGTTGTTGACTTCCCTTCACTCCAGTGAGCGCTTTCTTTGGGGGAGTTACCTTTGGCTCTGTGTGTCCATCAAGATATCTCTCTTTCTTTCACTGAGGGAAGCTTGTTTTCTTTTTCTTCTTTCTGTTACCGTATTTTTTGGACTATAAGACGCACCTGACCATAAGACACACCCAGTTTTTAGAGCAGTAAAACAAGAAAAACAGTAAAGGCCTTGTAGCCCTGGCTACTCTGAAACTTTCGCTGCAAACCAGGTTGGCCTCTGCCTCCCGAGTGCTGGGATTATAGTTCAGACCATAAGGAGCACCCTAATTTCCCACCCCACCCCCTTTTTTTGGGGGGGGAGTATGTCTTATAGTCTGAAAAATACAGTATCCTCTTTCTTTCAGAGACAGAGTCTAGCCTGAACTCACAATGCAGCCCACATTGTCTCAAATTCCTAGTTGATTCTCTTCTCCTCAGTCTCCAGAGTGCTGGGATTATAGTCATGAGGACACCATCACACTGTTAAGAGAAATTGTGGGGAGCCCTACCTAGGGTGTCACATGTTACTAGGGAAATTGGAGTCCCCTCTCAGTGTTCTTAGTTATGTTAATAAAAGAAATTATCCTTGGCTCTGAAGAGATCTCAAAGGCAATTTTTATTAGTGGAAAAGAAAAACAACAAGCCTGGTGGTGATGAGGCGTAACTATAATCCCAGCACTCGGGAGGCAGAGGCCAACCTGGTTTGCAGGGAAAGTTCCAGAATAGCCAGGGCTACAAGCTAAATGCTGTCTCGAAACAAAACAAAACAAAAAGAAAAACCATAAGACAAGCAAGCTGGAAATCTTGGCAGCTGCTAAGGAGTGGGGAATAGAGAATAGAGCAAGAGAAAGCCATGACTTGGGTTAAACTGCAATGTTTAGGAGAAGGCGGTCAGTCAGTCGCACAGTGGACAAACAGCTGCATGACCAAATGGTAGGGTGCAGAGCTTCAGAGAAGTGGCAAAGAAGCCCAAAGTACCAGGAAAAAAGCATCCCTGGCCTCTGGGAGCTTCTGAAAGACCTAGCAGAAACCTTGGGATGGGTGGGGGGGTGGGAGAGCTGCCTCTGCAGTGATGCCCCAGGGGTGGCTGTCTCACAGGGGAAAGCAAATTATCTCATTAGAGAATTATTTGTTTCCCCCAAGCTCTTTAGGAAGGCAACTCTATTTCCTGAGAGATGGTCCTTTAGCCAGGTGACCGACTTGTCCAACTGGATTAACTCTTCTGTCTCCACTCAAAACCAGAAGTGAATAATTTTCCATTAATGGGCCTCACAGAGCCCTGGCCTTCAATGCTACTGCAAAAAACACCTAGCTCTGAAGGGGTCTTCAATGAGATTCACGTAAACAGGCTAGGTGCTGTACTGGTGGCCTCTGAGGCACTCTTTTGATGACGTGCATTGGGCATCCATCTTGGCTTATTTCTCTGAATGGTCTCAAAGTGAGAGTGAAGATTCTGCAGGGAGAGAAGCCCAGGCCCTGTTAGAGCTGTGTGGCAGCTGGGCACGGTGGCTCAAGCCTAGACACTGTCCCACTGGTTGAGAGGCAGAGGCAGGAGGATTGCTGCAAGTCTAAGACCAGCCTGGCCTAAATAGTGAGTTCTAGGTCAGCCTAAAGAGTGAGACCCTGCCCCCCCCCCCCCCCCGATAGATAGATAGATAGACACATACATACATACATACATACATACATACATACATACATACAGTGTACTGTGTTGTATGCAATATAAATACTTGTGTTTGTTTGTTTATTGAAACAGTAAACAAATCGTTCAGGGCTGGCCTCCAACTTACTATGTAGCCAAGGATGACTTTGAACTTCTGACTTTTTATTCTACCTTCTCAGTGCTGGGATTACAGGCAATGACCAACACATCCATCTAAGTTTGGTTGTTGTTGTTTTGATTTACTTTTAGCGTGTGATGGGGGTGTGGTGCCATGATCCATCAGGATGTCCATGGTCAGAGGACATCCTGCAGGAGTCAGCTCTCTCCTTCTACTTTAGGGGTTCCAAGGATCAAACCCCAGTTGTCAGGCTTGGCAGCAAGCACCTTTAGCTACTGAGCCACCTCACTAACCCTAGGTGTTCTTTATAGAGCATGCATGGGAAAAGGACTTATGTTTCCTAACAGGGTCTCCCTTAATCTACCTTATAAGTGCACAACGAATTTTACTGCATTGGTTTGTGGTTTTCTATCTAGCAAAAGTTCGAAAGCACTGGATGAGCCTATTTCTGCAGAGCACAGTGACCCTGAGTGCTCCAGAAATAAGAGTGGCTGCAGCAATATTGATTTTTAAACTTGTCTTAGAATATTGACCTTTCCAATTATTTTTATATCTATATTGCTAAGACAGGCATCTTTTTAGAAAAAGAACAGATGCACTTCTGTAAATTACTTTCCACTAGAGACGGTGCCTTTCCATTGCTATTTTCTGATGTCAAAACTTCACCATGACCCTGTAAATCCTAATGCTCAGAGCTGAGGCAGTGGGATTGCCAGTAGTTCAAGGTTAGCCTGGGTTATAGTGCTAAAAAAAAAAAAAAAAAGCCTTGGCATGGTGACTCATGTCTGTAATCCCAACACTCAAGTGGTTGGGGAGGGAAGATTGACGTGATTCCAGGTCAGCCTGGGCTACACAGTGAGTTTGAGGATAACTAGGCTACACAGTGAGTTTGAGGATAACTAGGCTACACAGTGAGTTTGAGGATAACTAGGCTACACAGCAAGACCCTATCTTCCTCTTCCCTCCCACTAAAGCCCATAAAAACCCAACTGTAGGAACTGGGGATGTGGCTCAGTGGTAGAGTGTTTGCCTCACATGTATGAGGCTCTAGGTTTGATGTGAACCCCGAAAGAAAACCAAAAGAAAGAAAGACAAGAAGGAAGGAAAAACAAACTCCTACAGGACACAATAATTTCTCTCTAATATCTTACAGCTTTGTAGCCCTCTGCAATCAGACCTTTAGAAAAGCTTAATTCAAGACTCTTATCTTAGCCAGGCATGGTGGTACACTCCTGTCATCCTATCACTTAAGAAGGGGAGTCAGGAGGCTCAGGAGGATCAGAAGTTCAAGGCCATCCTCAATTACATAGTGAGTGTGAAAACAGCCTGGGCTGTACAAAGCATTGTCTGAAAAGCAAATAAGTCAGTTAGTGGAGCTTTTGCGGAGCCCTGGGTTCACCCTAACGCCACAGACACGGATTAGCGGGACGTCAGTACAATCCCACTGGAAGCTGGAAGCCGAAGCCTTAGAGTTCAAAGTTATCCTCTAAGCACATTCAGTGAGTTCAAGCCCAGGCTACATGAAACCATGCCCTGAAAAAACCAAAGAAAGGGAACCTTGATTTTTGTAAGTAGAGGGGAGAATCTAAAGAAAAGCCAAGCAGAATGAACTATGTCAGTCCTCCTAACGATCCTAGCTGGCATTTCAGGGTGAGCGCCCCCACTGCAGGTCATGTGATTCCAGGAGAGGCTAGCAATGTGGACAGTGTGCTGACTTAGAAAGGACTGATGGTCATTTCTACCACTATTATTCACTTGGATTTAAAAAAAAAAGAAATGTTTAAAGACTGTGAAATTAATAATGCTGTTCCTGAGAACTTGTCACCTGATTGTTAGGTCAGAAGGCCCCCGAAGCCTGGCACATTGGCACACCCTTTTAATCTCAAGCAGGAAGATCTTTGTGCATTCCAAACCAACCTCATTTACATATCCAGCACCAGATGTAAAAATTGCTACGTATAGAGACCCTTTCTTTTTGGGGGGTGGTGGTAGTTTTTTATTAATTTATTCAGATTACATCTCAATTGTTATCCCCTTGCTTGTCTCCTCCCATTCCTCCCTCCCTCCCTCTTACACCCTATTCCCCTCCCCTAGGTCTGTGACAGAAGGGGACCTCCTCCCCCACCATATGGTCACAGCCTATCAAGTCTCATCTTGGTAGCCTTCCTATTCTTTCTCTGAGTGCTACCAGGCCTCCCCATCAAGGGGGTGTGGTCAAATATGGGACACCAGAGTTCATGTCAGAGTCAGTCCCTGCTCTCCACATAACTGTAGATACTGTCCTGTCCCTTGGCTAGATCTGAGTAGAGGTCGGTGAAGTAGTTTGAACAGAACCCTCTGGGCCCAGAGTTGCCCATCATGATGTTCTTCTTATAGGTTTCTAGGACCCTCTGGATCCTTCTATTCCTCCATTCTCCCATACTTCTCTCACCTAGAGTCCCAGTAGGAAGTCCTTGCATCTATCTCAATCTCCTGGTAAGTGAAGACTTTCATGGGACATCCCTGTTGGGCTAGTGTCCAATTATAAGTGAGTATATACCATGTGTATCTTTCTGGGTCTGGGTTATCTCACTCAGGATGATCATTTCTAGTTCCATCCATTTGCCCACAAATTTCAGGATTTCCTTGTTTTTAATAGCTGAGTAGTATTCCATAGTGTAAATGCACCACGGTTTCTTTATCCATTCTTCGAGTGGGGGACATAAAGGTTGCTTCCAAGTTCTGGCTATTATGAATAATACATAATACATAGAGACCCTTTCTTTAAAAAAAAAAAAAAAGACAAAACAACAACAACAAAAGAAGGTCCTCAAATGGTCTGAGATGAGACGAGATGGAAAGACAAAGTCTCAGACCCTCCCCTCAGATCTTCTAAATTACAAATTATAAGGATTGGGGGGGAAAATCTTATAAAGAAAAAAAAAAAAAGAAAGAAAAAGAAAGGTTTTTGGTTAGTTGGTTGGTTGGGGTTTTGTTGTTGTTTGTTGTGGTTGTTGATGGTGTGTTTTTTTGTTTTTGTTTTTGTTTTGTTTTTTCTTCTTTTGAGACAGCGTTTCATATAGCCCACGCTGGGCTCAGACTTACTTTGTAACCAAAGCTGATCAGAACTTCTAATACTCCTGCACTCGCCTCCTTCAGAGCACTGGGTTTACAGGCATTGAGCCACCACAGGGATTTAATCCAGAGCTGTGTGCATACCAGGCAAGCACTCTGCCAACTGAGCTTCAGCCCCACCCCCATCCAGGTGATTCAGATGTGCGCTGCTACTTGGGAACCACTGGTTTAGATAATCCTCGTGTGTTAATGTTCCTATCACCATGACTAGATACCCAATGGAAGCAAGTTAAGGGAGCAACGATTTACTTGAGCTCACGGTGTCGGTTTATCTTGAAGCCACGGTACGGTTCCCAGTGGCCTGCTGTGTGGTTGGAGGTTCCTCACATCTCTGTGGATGAAGAAGCACAAAGCTCAGGCTGGAACCAGAGGCAGCTCTCTCTCTCTCAAAGCCTGCACCCAGTGACCTGCTTCTGCTAGCTAGTCCAAAGTCCTAGTGGTTTCACAACTTCCCAAGCCAGCAAGCACCAGTTGGGGACCAAGTGTAAGGACACATGAGCCTTCAGGAGACACTGCAGATGTGTCTTAGTGTTCTGTTGCTGTGAAAGAGCACCACAGCCAAGAGAAGTCATCAAGGAAAAGTTTTAGTTGGAGGCTGGCTTACAGTTTCAGAGGCTTAATCCATTCTTATCATGGTAGGGAACCTGCTGGCATGCAGGCAGATGCTGGAACAGTACGGGCTTTGGAAACTACAAAGTGCACCCCTACCGACCTCTAATGAGGTCCCTCCTAATCCTTCTAATCCTTTCAAATGGTGTCGCTCCCTGGTAAGTAAGTATTCAAATATAGGAGCCTATGAGGCCATTCTTATTTAAACCACAATACAATGCTTTGCTTCAATTAATTATAATATCGGGTTACAAAATGGGGAATTTCCATCACCCGTCTAACATCCACTCCACCTGGAGGCACACACAGGAAGCCTTTCCTCACTTTACCTTCCTCCTTTCCCCACCCTCCCATCTTGAGTCACAGAGTTTGGAAATTCAACCTGCTGACTCTTTTGTGGCACCATGCTTTTTTTTTTTTTTTTTTTTTTAAATAGACGAAGTCTGATGTGTCACAGGCTGGCCTGTCTAACTCACTATGTAGCAGAAAAGGACCTTGAACTTCTTATTCTCCTGTCTCCACTGCCCAAATGCTGACATTATAGGCATGTGCCACCATACCTGTTTTTAATGCAGTGCTGGATTTGAAGCCAGGCCTTCAACCCTAGCATGCGTGAAGGCAGGCACTCTAAGAGCTACCTCCTTAGCCCCTGCTCCCACTTCTTTTCTTTCTAGTACTGGGGATGAACCCCAGGGCCGTGGGTATGCTAGACAAGAGCTCTATTGCTAAGGTACGTGCCCAGCCCTTCCACCATACTTTTTGATGCCCAATGGTTCACTGTTTGCCTGGTTGTGTACTCCACACACACTCCTCCCTGGGTTATTTTTTTCCTCGGGGTGGGGGTGGGGTGGGGGGGGACTTGGTGTCTACATTATGTTCTAAAGATTAAATGCTCTGGGACAAGGAAGAGATACGTATTATTTTGCAAAGAGCAGAAGCCTGTTGCAATTATATTGAAGTCCTTGTGAATTTTAGACTAGGGTGATGTCGGGTAGATACAGGCTGCAGTGTTAAGTTTCGACTTTCGGGTAATTATTTAGACTCTGAGGTTTGACCCTTGATCAGATAACACAAAGATAATGTTTCATAACTGGCGAGAGCAAACTGGGGATGGTGAAATGAGTTTCAGCCACTACTAATTTGTCCAGTTTTAAGTCTGTGTAATACCACACAGGCATTGTTACTTAAAATATCTCAGAGCTAATTAGCACAGCTGAAGTCGAAAAATTAACTTGCCAGCACAATAATACGTTTCATTTGAAAGATAATTATTTATGATCCAGGAACCGTATCAAATATTTAACATGCTTCAATTAATTTGTAATTTGCAAAGTCGCTATGTACTTTCAATATTTGTCCCCTACAGCTAAGTAAATTGAGGTATAGATATTTTTAGTAGCCGATTCGCGTTCACGTTGAGAGGTAGTGTTTCCAGACTCCACGTTCTCAAGCACCACATCCAAACACCTTTCTAAATTTGTACTTGTAAATACTGCTCACTCAGGAGTCTGCTCTGTGACTGACTGACTTTTCATCATCTCAGGAGGAAAAGCAAGCAGTGCTGCGTTGTGGCAGGAACCCAGGGATTTTGGCCAGTGCATAAAGTTCCAAACAAGGCTCAGATATGACACAACCACATGAGCCTTAGTTTCCTCCTTTGCAAAACACCCTAACAATGTTTTTAATTATTGTCTAATAGCAGCCATCCTACCTCACGTGTAGATGGTCCTAAGTGTCGGACAGTGCTTCTTAAACAGGATGATATGTGGTATGGGTATGAAAATGCTAAAACGGAAGTGATGAGATACCTCTTAACAAAATAAAGTGTGTATGCATACATATATTTTAGGCTATTTGTTTATTTATTTATAAAACAAGTTCACATTCCAGATGTAAATTTCCTTCCGTTTTTTTCATTTTAAAACAGGGTCTCACTCTATAGCCCTGGCTGGCATGGGACTCAGGCTGCCTGAGGTCTGGCTGCCTCTGAGCATTGGGATTAAAGACACACATCACCACACCTGGCTAATATTTGATTTTCTTTTCTTTTTCTTATTTTGTATGTTCATTGGTATTTTACCTGAATGTATGTGCGTGTGTGAGAATGTCAGAAGCCCTGGAACTGGAATTACAAGCAGGTATGAGCTGCCATGTGGGTGCTGGGATTTGAACTCGGGTCCTCTGAGCCATCTCTCCGGCCCAATATTTGATTTTTTTTATAAATTATTTATTTCGTGTGTATGTATACTCAAGTGGAACCATTCGCTTCTTTTACCAGGGTGATTGCAGGGATCAAACTTAGGTGGACAGGCTTGGTGGCAAGTGTCTTTACCCTGACATCCATCTCACACCAGCCCCAAATAGTTGTGAATATTGGCAATCCTGCTTGGCAAGGTGGGTCACTGACAGTGGTTAGGAGCAGAGCAGCACTTTCGGCAGGCAGGTAGGCAGGGTTGCAGGCATAAACAAAAATACAATGTGTCTGTGGAACCAGCAGTCAACTCTAAGACCATCAAGAAACTAAAACCCTAAAAGCCCTGACTCATCAAGATGTCAGCTTGTCACTGGCCTTTTTCTTTTCTTTTCTTTTCTTTTTTTTTTTAACTTCCTATGTTGGGTCATGCCCCTCTCCTCTTCCTGCCCAGTTCAGAACTTTTTTTTTTTTTTTTTTTTTTTTTTGAGACAGGGTTGCTTTTATAGTCCTGGCTGTCCTGGACTCACTTTGTAGAACTTTTTGATTACTTTTTTCACCCTGCTTTGTGAAGTCTCATCTTATAGCTGGTCATATGACACACTGTCCAAACAGTAGTCTCTGCTCACGTTCAGACTAGCCAATCAGGCTTATCCCAAATCGACGCCTACTTTACACACATAGAGCCAATCAGGCACGTTTTTAACACATAACAGTGCTTCCAATGAGTGCTATTTGACAACTCCCTCTCCACTTCCCTCTAAACCGCAGAGGTTTTTTTCCTACTCAACCTTGTCTGTCCTTCTACTGTCCTGTTTGTCAATCCCCACGGCTGCGAGACAATGAAATTAGAAGCTGCTGACTTGGGTTGACTTTGGAGTCTGGTCTTCTAGAACTCCAGCTCCCTGCAAGCCCGTGAAGAGCCATGAAAGACATGAACGCTCTCAAAGAATCCTATTCAGTGTAGGCAAGAGTTCCAGGCTAGCCTGGGTTACATAGTGACTTCCAGCATGAGCTGCAGTAGGAGGTCTCAAACAAAAATCCATCCATCCATCCATCCATCCAAACAAATATATATATATTCCAGGGGATCTGATATTCTCTTTTGACCTCCTTGGGCATGAGGCACCAACATGGTCCACATACATACATGTAGGCAAAACACCACACACAAAAATTAAATCAAAATAAAAAACCTCTTATAGCCTCACTGTGTACATAAATTCCATTACATGGCTTCTCCTGGGGCCAAATCTTAAGATATGTCATATTCTAACCATATTGAGATACTAAATGATATAACCTACTGTTCTGGTTGCTGTATCTTACAATTTTCATATTTCTTTTTTTTTTTAAAGATTTATTTGTTATTATTATATATATGTACATCTTCAGGCCAGAGGAAGGCATCAGATCACATTATAGATGATTGTGAGCCACCATGTGGTTGCTGGGAATTGAACTCATGACCTCTGGAAGAACAGTCAATGTTCTTAACCGCTGAGCCATCTCTCCATCCAGCCCCACAACTTACATATTTCATAAAGAAAGTAAAGAAAAAGAGAAGTCTGCCAGATAGGAGTCTCCTTCCAGGGAGAGAACTAGCAAAAATTTGCATAGCCACAACCTCTTCTGCAAAGATGCTTGTTTCAGTGCTGGCCATCTGTGCCAGGGTGCCAGCTTATCTCAAGCTCCTGAGGCTAGTCTGGGCTCCAGCCTGAACCTCTGCAAGAGGTCTCTACATGCAACTTTTGCCGAACTTCTTCAAACCCCAGAAAATCGGGAATGAAAAAACAAAAGAGTGAAACAGTAGGCCCATCTCTAGAACCTAAACGTTTGCCTTATACCTGTCCAGTTAGTCAAGTCTTGCAAAAGTCTGGCCACCTGCTGGGGAAGGAGGCTCAGGTGCTTGGATTCTCAGGAGGTGACTGGGCAACTTCCTCCATGCTGTCTTTCCTGGAACCTGTTAGGTTCTGCTGAGATACCATTTTTTTTTTCTTCAGCGGGTAAAGAGTGGCAAGCACCTCTGCGCCCTCCCTTCAGGCCCACCTCCTAAATGCTCTCCACAGTAACATCCTAAAACAAAGGACGGCCCAGGGGAGGACCCAGCTCCTGTGCCAGCCAAACACCATCCACCTACCTCTACCTCCTGGAAGTCCTGGCTGCCCTGTTTCCCAGGCTCACTCCACTACCCAGGAAGTTGGGTGTGGTTCCCAGAAAGTTTGGTTGGGATTTACATTTTCGTTTGCATTGATGAGGTAATCCATTGTTTGGGGCCCTTTTCACCGGAAAACCAAGCAGGGTATTTTTGTTACCAAATTTGCTTTTCTTGAAATTAAACCTAAAGAAAAGAAAAGAAAAGAAAAGAAAAGAAAAGAAAAGAAAAGAAAAGAAACAGAATGCTACCAAGCAAAACTAGGGTAAGTGAGATTCTCTTTTTCTCTCTCGCTTTTTGAGACAGTGCCTTATGTATCCTGGCCTGGCTGCAAATACACTGGACTAGTAGCTGAGTATAAGTGAACTCCCCCTGCCCCCCCGCCCCGGGATTTTAAGGTGTACCACCAAACCCTGCCTCCTGTTTCAGTTTCTGTCCTCACACATGTCAGCATAACAGCAAAACAAAAGTGAGAAACAACAAACATATTATTTTTATCACATGACTATTTTCAGTTCATCAGAGGACTGAGCTCAGCACCTTCCACTGTATTACTGAGATGCGTGTCAGCCCTGAAAACCAATTTTAAGGTTTTGAAAGAATTTATGAGTTTTCGTGTTGACTTGCCCTGAGGAGGAGAGCTGAGTGCTGCTACTCAGGAAAACCGGGATTCCTTTTTTTTTTTTTTTTTAATAGAATATAAAAAATTGTAAACTATGTGTATGTGTGTTGGTCTGTGTTGGACGCATGCGCAGGAGGGAGATATCTGTGAAGGTGAGAGGCACCCCTGGGGTGGAGTTTCAAGTGCCTGCGAGCCCCATATACCACACGCATATGCCACGCTCACATTTTTGATCTGCTTCATTTTTCCTGAGAGTGTCTTTTTTGTTGACACCTCAAATGATACTTAGATACTGTATAATCCTAGGAGAGGTTGACAATTGTGTATGCCACTAAGTATAGTCACCTCTCCAAACAAGATAGAAAGTAATTTTTGTCACCCAAGAGAGTTCCTCCGTACTTACTTTCAATTTATCTTACCCCGACACAACTCCAGGAAACCACTGTTCTGATTTCTATCAGTATAAGGTTGAGTGTGTCAAAAGACAAAATGGTGGTCAGGGAGCGTTGGGTGTTCAGTCAGTGGAGTCGCTGCCTCATGCACGTACACAGGAACACTTTGGGGGTGGTTCCTAGTACCAAATAAACTGGGTGTGGTGCTGCTGGCCTGTAATCCCAGGACTAGAGAGTGGAGGGAGGAGGGTTAGAAGTTCAAGGTCATCCTCAGCTATATAGAGAGGTCCAAGCCAGTGTAGGTTACATTAGCCTCTGCCTCATGAATAAAAAGGAAAAGAAACCTAAAACAACATCAGGTTTCTTAGTAGTTGCCTTTTCCAGTGTCGCTAGCCCACTTCCGCCCTTAGGAATGCCTCAGTAAACCTCTATTCCTATCAATAAGAGAGAAAAAGCTGGGCACGGTGGTGCAGGCCTGTGATCCCAGAACTCAGGGAGGCAGATGCAGGCAGATCTTTGAGTTCAAGGCCAGCCTAGTCTACAAAGCGAGTCCAGGCCAGCCAAGGCTACACAGAGAAACCCTGTCTCGAAACACACACACACACATACACACACACACACACACACACACACACACACACACACACACACACACACACAGAGAGAGAGAGAGAGAGAGAGAGAGAGAGAGATCCCAAGCCAGATGTGGTCGAACACACCTCCAGTCCAAGTACTAAGGGCCAAGACAGGATGATTACTGCATTCAAAGCCAGTGAGGGCTACCATGCAAGACTGTCTAAGAAAACAACAAGAAGTCTTCATAAGGGGGTTGGCGAAATGGCTCAGCAATTCAGAGCACTGGCTATTCTTGCAGAGGACCCAGGATGCATTCCCAAGACCCACATCACACAGCTCACAACCTCAAATTCTGTTGCATGCACATAGACTCCTGTGCACACACATAACGAATGAATAAATGTAAAAAAAATTGCAACATGCTGAGCAGAGGAAGTGGTCTATATAGGCAGAAAAAGGGCTGAAGAAAGCAGAAACAGAAAGAGAGGGGACCAGTCATTTCAAAGGTTCCTTACAGGGTTAACTCAGAGGTCACTTCCTTACTGTGCTAAAACTGGCCTGTCTGGGGGATTTGAATATTATTTCTTTCTCCTGATTTCTGGGAAAGCCCAACAAATTAGTTTGGCTTGGTGAGCGGAATGTCACCATGACTCTAAGTCCACATAAGTGGGGCCCAGTAAGAGCTCCTGAGAATCATATTTAACAACAGGTTATCTATTTATTAATAAGTGAACTTACACAGACTGTTGTGTTTGGATCTTTCATTCAACCTGAGTTCTATGACATGGCAAATCTTTCACCTGTGTTGCTGTATATATCAACAGTTCTTTTATTTTTCTTGCCTTTGAAATTTTATTTTTAGAATTTTTGTTTGTTTTATGGGGTTTTGTTTGGTTTTGGTGTGTGTGTGGTGGTGGTGGTGGTGGTGGTGGTGGTGTGTGTGTGTGTGTGTGTGTTCTTTGAGACAGGGTCTCACTTTGTAGTCTGGCTTTGAACTTGCTTTAATTCTGAAAGTGAATGCTAAGATTATAAATTCATCAACATGCCTTATTTTTTGCCTTTTAAAAATCATGATAAAACACATAAAAATGACCATTGAACCATTTTGTTGGGTGTGGATTTTTTTTTTTCAGGACAGGGTTTCCCTGGGTAGCCTTGGCTGTCCTGGACTTGCTTTGTAGACCAGGGTGGCCTTGAAGTCACAGAGATCTGCCTGCCTCTGCCTCCCTGAGTGCTGGGATTACAGGTGTGCACCACCGTGCCCAGCTGGGTGTGAAGTTTCAAGGGAGGCTCTCACTATACAGGCCAGACTCAGCTCAGGAGTCAGTCTTCCTGCTTCAGCCTTCTATGTGTTATCTGATTTTTCCCCCACTCACTACCGCGTTTGTTTCCATTTTAGCAGTTTAAAAGCTTTAGTCTTCCTGGGGTCTTGTTTTTATTTTGTTTTGTTTGAGGTGAGGTGTCATTATATAGCCCAGGATAGCTTTGATTTTTACTGTGAGCTCACACTGGCTCCTGTTTCTTTCTTCCAAATGCTAGGACTAAGGCACACACCACCCAGATGGAGTAAAGCAAAACTTAGGAACTTTCACAATGTTGTACAGCTACCGCCATTAGCCATCCTCAGAACCTGCTCACTACCCTGAATGAAAAATGTCCTTATCAAGCAATGACTTCCCCCCTTCGCACACCCCAGTCTCTGGCAACCACTATTCTACCTTCTTGCTGGGAATCTGAACATTTTATATAGCACACAAATAGAGCCATATGCTATGGTCTGTTGTAGCTGGCTTCTCTCACTTAGCAGAATATTGCCAAAGTTCATTCCTTTGTTTTTAGTCATATTTCATTATAAGCCACCCGACCCATCTTCTCAGTTCCTGGGAGGGGGCTGAAGGCATAAGGGTTGCATAGTGAGAGATTCTCTCAAAACAACAATAAAAAGAAGTAAATAAAAAAAAGTCATTATTTGCTGGGTGGTGGTGGCGGCTCACACCTTTAATCCCAGCACTCAGGAGGCAGAGGCAGGCAGATCTCTGTGAGTTCGAGGCCAGCCTGGTCTACAGAGTGAGTGCAGGACAGCCAAGGCTAACACAGAGAGACCCTGTCTCAAACAAACACACACAAAATAGTTGTTCTCTCTTTCTAATAGGTTTCCCCTTCGGTTATGTAGAAGAGAAAGGAAGGAAGGAAGAAAAGTAAAAATAAAGTATTACTAGGGCTATAACTCTGTGATTTAGGACTTGCCTAGCATGCTTAAGGCCCTGAATTCCCCTGGCTAATCTCTAGCACCACAAGGAAAATAAAGTGCTCGAATTTGGCCTCCCAATACCAGGGTCTAGATGTTTCTGTCTCCTGGGATTCCTGTGTTGACCCAAATGCAATGGAGCTCTGGCGGGCCTGAGACTCATGGTAATTCTCCTCTTCTGCCTGTGGATGGGAGGACAGGTTTGTGCCACCCCACACAGCAGCCCTGATCCCCTCCCTTCCTCTTCCAGCACTTTCTTCTTCCTGTGCTTCTCTTTTACTTTTTTTTTTTTTTTTTTTTTTTTTTTTTTAGCTTTGACAGCCTTTACAGACCTGGTTCTCAGCCTTCCCAATGCCGTGACCTTTTAACACTGTTCCTCATGTTGTGGTGACCCCGACCTTAAAATTATTTTGTTGCTACTTCATAACTATAGTTTTGCTACTGTTATGAATTGTAATGAAAATATCTGATTTGCAGGATATCTGATATGTGACCCCCAAAGGGGTAGCAACCCACAGGTTGAAAACTACTACTTTACAAGAACATATTTTTAAAGTGTGTGTGTGTGTGTGTGTGTGTGTGTGTGTGTGTGTGTGTGTATGTGTGTGTGTGTGTGTGTGTGTGTGTGTGTGTGTGTGTGTACAGGTGTGCCACAGCCCCAGGATGTTTTTTACACGTAGGTACATTTTACCTATAGTGGCCATGTCTCCAGGGCTAACATGTGGCCAATGGCCTCTGTACAGACAACACAGCTCTAGGGAGTTAAGCTTTAACTGGGATTTGTCTTCTGTATTTCCACTGTCACTTCTAACATGGGCTGTTTCATTCTGGACCAGTGTATTGAAAAACAGTCATAGAGTATTTTCCCAACGGTCTTTTAAAACAACATGTCAGGAAGATACCATCAACTAAGATCAGAGTTCTACGTGGTTCTGTTGCAAACGGTCTAGAGAGTTGGGGTTTTTGCATCTAGAATCCCTCATCTCTTAGCTGGACGTGGTCTGAAGGAATACTGAAACAGGTGAAATTAGTCCTACCTTCTGGCCGCTAAAGCCTTCAAAGTAGTTTTTAACCAGAACCGCACTCTTCCAACTCAGATGTCACACCTCAGAAACTGAGCCAAATGCGCCATCACAGCGCTTGCAACTATTGTGAGCCCTGCAGCAGAGAGCTAGCCACCCAGCCACCCAGCCACCCAGCCAGCCATGCCATGCCTACCCTGCCATCTCCTCTCCCGCTGCTCCCACATACGCAGAGTAACTTGCTAACCCAAGAGACTATGAGTTCCATCTCCCCCTCAAAAGGAGGCTGCTGGCTTTACTCTGTCTTCTTCCTTCCTTTTGGCTTGAGTGGCGATACCTACAGTAACCTTGGAGGGAACATGTCAAGGCCGCAGAGCTCGCCTCGGTAAAGATCCCTCTGCTGAGGATGTGCTGGTTGAGTGAGTGGTAGTGTGCCTGCCTACCGTGTATATGCGCTTCAGTTCCATCGCTAGTGCTACAGAGATCAAACACACAGGGTCCCTGAATGATGGTGGAGCATAGATGCCCACTTATATAGACCTCCTAGCTGGGACTGTTACATGGCAGAGAAGAAGAAAACATCTATGTAGCTTGAATGGCTGGATTTGGCCGTCTGTGAGGGATAGAGGTTTTCACTCCAATTCGATTACTTGACCTACTCCCCCTTGGCCACTGTTTCCTTAGGTGTACTGCAGCAGCTACTGGAAAGCTCCTTAGTGTCTCGTGATACATGAGTACCAAGCCAGACTTCAGTGAGTCATTCCAGAAAAGTGGGAGAAGGAAGGACATCACTTAGAGGCTTCTATTAGCAAGGAAGTGTCAGTGTCCTCGCCAGACTTCTCTCTCCACTGCTCACCTGCTTCATCTGCCCAAGGCTCCAGCCTGTAAGGAAACACTTCGGGCTGTTGCTTATCTGATGTAAGGACGGCTGCTGCTTTGCTTTCCATTGCTGCAGCTTAAGAGGAGAGGGTTTATTTCAGTTTACACTTCCAGGTCATAGTCCACCATTAAGGGAAATCATAGTAGGAATCGAAAGAGAAATCATGAAGGAATGCTGAGTAGTGTCTTGCTTGCTCTCTGGCTTTTGCTCAGCTAACTAGCTTATACAGCCAAGAGCCACCTGCCTAGGGATGACACCGCCCACAGTGGGCTGGGCCTGCTTACATCAGTTAGAAATCAAGAAAATACCCCAGAGACATGCCACAAGTCAATCTGATCCTAGCAGTCCCTCACTTGCCGCTCTGTCAGATAACTCCAGGCTGTGTCAAGTTGACAGCTGGAGCTAACTGGGACAACGGCCACCAGTGTGGGAATGTTGATTTCCTTTACAGGAATTTTGTGGGCCTGTGCAGGGCTGGGGTTGGACTGCAGAGCTCTGCATATTGCTAGGCAAGAGTTCTGCCTAAGTCAACTAAATTATTTTCTTTTGCAGTGTCTGCTGGGGGAAGGATGTGTGTGTGTATGTGTGTATGTGTGTGTGTGTGTGTGCGTGCGCATGTGTGGAGGTCTGAAGACTGCTTGCAAAAGTTGGTTCTTTCTTTCCACCACATGGGTCCCAGGGATTGAATGAACTGAGGACCTCAGGCTTGGCAGCAAGGATTTTTATCGCTGATCCACCTTGTCAGCTCAGGGAATCTTATTTCTACATAGAATGATAGAAGCAAATGACAGAAATATTTTAAACATCTGAGTTTTTCAGTTGTAACCAATGCCATGCATGGGGCACCAAGAGCAACTGTTAGCTCAGAGCAAGCTCAGTTCTTTTTTGTTTGTTTGTTTGTTTGGATTTTTTAGTTTTTTTCAAGACACGGTTTCTCTGTGTAGCCTTGGCTATCCTAGACTCACTTTGTAGACCAGGCTGGCCTCGAACTCACAGTGATCTGCCTGCCTCTGCCTCCCGAGTACTGGGATTAAAGGCGTGCGCCACCACTGTCCAGCAGCAAGCTCAGTTCTTATCAGGCTCTTGCCAGCAAACATTTAAAACCTCCTAAGGGCATCATGACTTACACTGCATCCTGACTATTTCCCTTGCCTGGATTCTGAAAATGAAATCTCACTTGAGGTGTAAAATGCGCAGAGCGTGTGAATGGTAAATCCTTCGTTCTAGTTTCCCTTCTGCTTCTGTGATTAAAAACACTAATCAAAAGAAACTTGGGGGAGGAAAGGGTCTAATCAGTTTCAATGCTGGGTCACAGACCATCACTGAAGGGAGCCGGCAGGAACCTGAAACAGGATCTCTAAGCAGGAACTGGAAGCAGGCACTGGAAGCAGGCACCAGAAGCAGGCATGGTTCTATTCCTCGATGACCAAGGAACTGACTTCAAAGGTAAAGAAATACAGATCAGGAATTACGGAAGATGCTGCTTGTGGGCTCACAGCCCAGCTTATACTCAGCTAGTTTTCTTGTACAGCTGTAGGGACGGCACTGTCTACAGTGTGCTGGGTCCTCCTACATGAATTAATGATTTAAGACAATCCCGCACCGACATACCTACAGGGCCAACCTAGGCATTTCCTCAGTTGACTCTGGGCTGTGTCAAGTTGACAGTTCAAACTAACCAGGTCACTGTGCATAACCCTTATGCCTTGCATATATGTATGCAGAGTATGCCTATGTATGAGATTTGTATAAGTGTACACATGTGCACAGGTGTGCTCTTCCACACGTATGTGCATAGAGGGCAAAGGTCAATGTGGGTGTCTTCCTCAATCTCTGTCTACATTATTTTTGGAGACAGGGGTGTCTCACTGAATGGGGACTCGGCTTTTTTTGTGGCTTCTAGGGACCTGACCTCAAGTTCCCATGCCTGTGTGGCAAGAACGTTACTGACCGATGGAGCCATCTTCCCAAACGAACCTTACATTAAGTTATTGTGCTTCTCATGGCTTAGCCCTATCCTAAACCACCTGTCAGGCCAGCATTCCAAATGATTAAATTTGTATTACAAATGGATTTTAAAATTAGCAAATTTGAGCACTTTATCTTTTTTATTTTTTATTTATTTTTATTTTTATTATTTTTGGTGCTGGGGATTAACCAGGGGAATTTAGGTCCTTGAGCACGCTAGGCAAGTCCTCAGCCACAGAGCTATAGCCAGTCCTGTAATACTTTTACTTTTACTTTTCTCTTTCTTCCTTTCTTTCCCTCTTTCTTTCTTTTCTACATAATTGAAGGGAAATACTATTAGAAAGAAAGAACAACTATTTTTCGCTTGTTTGTTTGAGACAGGGTTTCTCTGTGTAGCTCTGGTTGTCCTGCACTCACTTTGTAGACCAGGCTGGCCTCCAATTCACAGAGATCTGTCTGCCTCTGCCTCCTGAGTGCTGGGATTAAAGGCGTGCACCACCACTACCCGGCAAATAATAATTTTTTAATTTAATTATATCGTTATTTTGAGAGAATATCTCACTATGCAACCCTTATGCCTTCAGCCCCCTCCCAGGAACTGAGAAGATGGGTAGGGTGGCTCATAATGAAATATGACTAAAAACAAAGGAATGAACTTTGGCAATATTCTGCTAAGTGAGAGAAGCCAGCTACAACAGACCATAGCATATGGCTCTATTTGTGTGCTATATAGAATGTTCAGGTTTCCAGCAAGAAAAGTAGAATAGTGGTTGCCAGAGACTGGGGTGTGTGAAGGGAGGGGAGTCATTGCTTTATTCTTCTTCAAAAAGAAAAAAAAACCAACAATAAGTTTTGTGAATGAATTATTGATTAAGACCATCAAATCATAATACTCACTTTAATATCTAACAATTTTGTGTTTTGTTAAATTTACTTAGTTGAGAATTTTGTTTTTCTCTGAGGCCAGCTAATTCATTCTTACCAGTTGATGGAAGTTGATTGATTCTTAAGCTTTTAACATGTTTAAAACATGCTAGAAAATTCCAAAGTGTTTTGTTTTGTTTGAATGTGCAGAGATGTGATGTTTTGTTTTGAGATGTGACTAGCCTGCTGAGGTTTTTAAGCATCTGACAATCATAAGACCCTTTCCAAGCACAGGTTTTCGAGGTAAATTCCCCAAAGTACATATTTCTTTTAAAGAACAGCTACTGTGTCAGCTGTAGTTAACTCGAGTTGTTTTCCAAAAGACTTAAGCTGGATGACTTATAAAGTATTAAAAGCCTCTTATCGTTACTTAAATGTCAACTTGTTTGGAATGCTTATCTCTTTTGTTAAAAAGACAACTCTTTCCCAATGTGGAAGATTCCAGTAAGGACTCTGCCACAAGACAAACAGGGAACCTTTGGCCTCCTGATGCCAGGGTCTGGATGTTTTTGTCTCCTGGCATTCCTCTATTGACCCCTTATCCCAAAGACAGTGGTGTCTTGCAGTTGGGACCTTCAAGAGATATCAAGAGATGAAGGTGGAGCTCCTGAACAAAGCTCAAGGGGGCTGGAGAGACGCACAGTGATGAAAACTACTTGCTGCTCTTGCAGAGCACCTGGCTTTGCTCCCAGCATCCACATGGAGGCTCACAGCCCTCTGTCACCAACTCCATTTGCACGGGATCTGGTTTCTTCAAATACTGGGAATACACGAGGTGCATGTACACATAGGCAGGTGAAACATATACATCTAAAATAAAAATAAATCTTTTTCAAAAAAGCTTAAAGAGCTAGTGCATCTTTCCTACTTAATTGCTGGCCTGTAGGAAATCATCCATGGAGCTGGAGAGATGTTAAGAGAACATCCTGCTCTTGTGGAGGACCCAGGGTGAGTTCTCAGTACCCATTTCAGGGGCTTCACAACTGCTCATAACTCCAGCTCCAAGGGACCCAATGCCCTCTTCCAAGATTCTTCCAGCACCTGCACTCACATGTGCATCCACACACATGCACACGTGCATGCACGCACGCACACACACTTTAAAAATAAGACCAGGCAAGGCTGTGTACACCTTTAGTTCCAACATTCTGGAGGCAAAGGCAGGCAAATCCAGGCCAGCCAGGGCCACGTAATAAAACCTTGCCTTGAAAGTGAATTAATAAATAAGTCATAGAAATCACTCATTATGTAGCCCAGGAGGACCTCAAACTTGTAGCAGTTCCCCTGCCTAGCTTTTAAGTGCTGCACTTTCAGACATGTGCTGTCACACCCAGTTCAGTTTTATTATTTATTTATTTGTTTGTTTCTTTCTTTATTTTGGGTTTTTGAGACAGGGTTTCTCTGTGTAGCCATGGCTGGCCTGCAACTCATAGCAATATGGCTGTCTCTGCCTCCTGAGAGCTGGGACCACCAAGCTTCGGTTTTTTAAAACATAGTAAATGCACGGTTAATCACTCCTACAGAGAAACATGCTGGTGGTGGTGCTCATCATTTCAGTGCTCAGAGACTAGAGCCGTAGACTACATGGGACTCTGTCTCTAAAACAAGCAAAAGCAAAAAAGATGTGGGGAGGGGGAAACTTGGGCCAAAGAGCAAAGCCTCAGTGGTTATGAGGACTTAACTGTTCTTCTAGAGGGCCTGGATTATCCCAGCACCCACATGCTGGCTCACAATCCCACCTCCAGCGAATCTTACAGCTTCTTCTGGCTTCTTCTAACAGTAAGCACAAATGTTGTACACACACACACACACATACACATACACACACACACACACACACACACAGCCCAAAAATAATATACTCAAAAATAAATCTTAAAAATAAAATCAACTTCTGTGGTTTCTAAGTTACTCAGTGTAAGGCAGTTTTGTTATAGCTCCAAACGTGAAAAAATAGTCTCTTGAAATTACCCAGGGCTTTTGCTCAAAAACAGCAGAACCAAGCTAATTTAAGTAGAAGAGATATAGATGTCTAAAAGGAATAATCATAAAGGCCAAAGAAACAAGCTGTTAGGTGAGCTTTTAAAAGCCCAATAGAAACCTGGTTCTCCAAGGGGCCTAACACTTGTGTCTAACTGTTGGCCTCAAGACTATGCTGCTTAGAAACAAAACAAAACCTCAGCTGGGCAGTAGTGGCGCACATGTTTAGTCCCAGTACTTGGGAAGCAGAGGCAGACAAATCTCTGAGTTTGAAACCAGCCTAGTCTGAGAGAGTGAGTTCTTGGACAGGCTCAGCTACACAGAGAAACCCTGCCTCAAAAAACAAAAACAAACTCTTCTCCTCCCTCCCCCATCCCTCCCCCTTCCTCCCTTCCTCCCTTCCTCCCTTCCTCCCTCCCTCCCTCCCTCCCTCCCTCATTCTTTGTGTTTACATGTGCACATAATGAAACATGGGCACATATGTGCTTGTGTGTAAAGGCCTGATACCTCAGGTGTCATCCTCAGGGACCTTGTCCACAGCCCAGAGTTGAGAGACTCTGGACTTTTAAAGAGGCCATGGAGAGGTGCTGCTTACTGGCTTGCTCCCTTAGCTCACTTCTATTACTTTCCTCATTTGTCCCAGAACCCCCACCTAGGGTGGCACTGCCCACAGTGGTCTGAACCCTCTCATATCAATCATTAATAATATATTTTTTAAATGCTCCTGAGACTGACTTACAGGACAATCTAATGGAGTCATTTTCTCAATTGAGGTTCTCTTTCCCTAGACGACCCTAGTTTGGGTCAAGTTGACAACAAAACAAAACAAAACCCACCACCACCAACAACAAAAAACTACCAGCAAAGTTACATAGAAAATATAAGTGTAGAAAAATATTCATATGCAAATCAGAAGCACAAGTGGCTGAGACTTTGTAACACGTTAGAGTGGCTGTCACAACCCCAGTGCCCGGCATGGGAAACCTCCCTTCTGGTGGTTGGTTAGTCAGGGTGCTCCAAGGGATACCCCAAACAATATAGGCAATTACCATTGGTTGCTTCCCAGACCTTCAAAGTAAGATTGCTGAAGACGCTTAGACACAGGAGGACTTAGAGGAACTGAGCCAGACCTCGCCTGGAAGCTCCCACTCAGGCCCAGCTCTCTTGGCTTGTTGGTTGAGAGCATTGGCCTTTAATGACTGAGCTGCCCCTCTAGCAACTGGCCCCCTTTCATCAGAAAGTGCTTTTCAAGTTGCCAAGGGAGAAAAAAAAATCAAGAGTCCTACCCAGTTGTAAAGCCTGAAACCACTGGAAACCAGGACAACCACTGGCCAGGGGAGATATCCCCAATAGTACAATAGTGGCACTTACATCTTGGGGGGTAACCAACAGCTATCTAGTCAGACTTAAAGCCCACTCAATAAAGACCTCACTCCTGTTACTGTAAACCCAGCCAACTCCCTGCGGCTGGAAGAAGTCACAGACCACAGAGGGAAACTACTACTGTCGTTTTCCTAAATGAAGATAGTTTGACTGGGTTCTAAATACTTAGAATACTCGTCCTTTGTGCCCATAGATAAGTGTAGTTCTTGCTGTCATCAAAGAATCTTTTTTTTGGGGGGGGGCAGGGATCCATAAAACTGGTCAAAATGGAGAGAGTAAATGACTCTACATAATCCCTACATCTAAGGCTCAAGGAGCATTGTGGAAAGAGGGACCAGAAAGACTGTGAAAGCCAGAGGATCAGTTTGCCGGATTTGAGAGACTGTCTTCTAACAGATGCTGCACCCTCAAAATCTCAACCACACGATTGCACAAACAAGACCTGCCTAGTCAACAGGCCCATGTGGATGGGGGAAATATCCCTAGGCCCCACCCTATAGGTCAATGATTCTCAACCTTCCTAATGCTGCGAACCTTTAACACAATTTCTCATGTTGTGGTGACATAAAATTATTTTAATTGCTACTCCACGACTTTAGTTTTTCTACTGTTATGAGTTGTAAAGTAAATATTTTTGGAGATAGAGGTTTGCCAAGGTGGGTCGAGACCCACCGGTTGAGAATCAGTTTTCCCCATGGATTGAGCCCCTGATAGGTTATTCAATCCCAAGTGGTCAGTCTTAAACACTAAGCTTAATGATCAACACCAGATGAACCCCATGGATTGATACATGTTCACACTGCTGTAGCTCCCCTGTTCCACTAACTCAGACTGACCCTGGGACTAACTTTAATCACAAGAAGTGGCACAAGTGGCCCCTTGCCTATTCTGGGGCGTGGCAGAAGGGCGTGGCAGTTTCTGCTTGACACATTTTGGAGCCTTGAACAGAAAAATCAGGTCCTGCTATCCTGCTGGAGGGGATTATATCATGAAGCTAAATGAGACAGACAGACAGACAGACAGAGACAGAGAGAAGACTGACTGCCCAAGCAAATCAACCATGCTCCATCTTCTAGTAGAGATGGGTGTTCTCTTGGCTGTTCAGCCCCCAACCATCCCCGGCTATCTGAGGGCAGCCACAAGAGGAGTTCCAAGGGCCGAGGAGCCAGCACAAAGACTCTTCCTGTTGATCCCCCACTAACCCTGGAGAAGTGTGGGAGATAATGCCACGGCTGTCGCTTTTAGCCCTCACATTTGAGGGGAGGTGGTATTACATAAGCAGAGATAACTGAACCAGGCATGTTTAATCTTCTGTTGGCTCACCCACTTCCTGCTCAAGTTCCAGACCACCAATCCCAACATTCCAAGAACTGGAGAGAGTCGCGGAACTGAGGAGGTGAGATAGGGGTGTGTGGAGGGAAGAGAAGAGAGCTACACTGGGTGCAGTGAGGGAGAAAAGATCCCCTGTGGTTGCGGCATTAAAGGAGTTCTATATCTCTAAGTCAAAATTCACATGAAAGTTCCATTTTATGTCGTTACTTTCTGCCTCTGTCTTCCTTCTTTCTAACTGTTCTAGTTGGCTTTCCAGTGTTGCGATAAACCCCAACAACCAAAAGCAACTTGGGGAGGAAAGGGTTTATTTCCGCTTACTGTTGTATTCCACCATGAAGGATGTCAGGGCAGGAACTTGAGGCAGGAACTGAATCAGAGGCCGTAGAGACTGGTGTGTTCCTCCTGGCTTGCTTGGTTTGCTTTCTCACACACCCCGGGACCGCCTGGCCGAGGATGGTACCGCCCATAGTAGACTGGGCCCTTCCACATCAGTCCTCAATCAAGTAAATTCTCCACAGGCTTGTATATGGGCTAATCTGACAGGGGCATTGCCTCAGTTGAGGCTCCCTCTTCACAGACTCCACTCTGTGTCAAATTGCTAAAAACTGACCAGCACACCAGTCCTTTGTCAAGACTACTCCTCATAATTTTATGAAATTGAATTTATGACACCGACTTTATGGATGATATGTCCTAGACTCAAGAAAAACAACACCCATTCCCTCCTTCCTGTAGCCTCTACAGTGTGGAGAAACTTACCTGGCTTGGGTGTGGCTCTTCAATTTGCTTTGAAAAATAGGTTAACTATGAGCAGATGGGACAGCATAGCACAGCTGAGCACACCATTCTACAGGCAATGTGAGTCTCCCCTGAGCCTTTTGCCCCTGTGGCCTCTGACCCAAGAAGGGACTGTCCCCTGTCTGGGCCTTCACTTTAGCCTGAGTCCTTGATTAGTCACTCAGATCTGTTCCCATGCTGCAGCCTAGATGAGAGCTGAGGCAGCCAGCTCACAGCAACTGACCCCTAAAAGGAACATCTGTTGCTGTAAGCTGCAAAGACCTTTGAGGTCACTGTGCCACATAATCTAGCAAAACTCAACTAATGAAGTCCAAACTTTAGAAGTTTCTAGAAAAGGAAGAAGATGGTTCAGCCGATAAGTGTGCTTAACCACCAAGCCTGACTTCTTGAGTTTGAATCTCTGAACCCACACTGTGGAAGGAGAGAAATGCTTCCTGCTAGAAGATGGAATTCTATCTTCAATGAAGCTTATGAACTTCCACATTCCCTCGTCACATCATGAAATTAAAAAAAAAAAAAAGCAGGGGTGGGGTGGGATTCTGTGGAAATAAGCCAGAAAAATGCCCACTGTGCCAGCTAGAGGACCTGAATTATATTACCAGCATCCATGTGAGAAAAAAGTGGGTGTTCTTAGGTGCTCTGTAAGCCTAGAGTAAGTGGGCAGTGACAGGCTGATCCCTAGAGGCCAAAGGCCAGTCAACCTGGTCAATCCATGAGTACTGAGTTCAGGGAGAAACACACACATACACACGCATACACAGACATGCATGCACTCATGCATGCATGAGCACACACACTTTCATGCTTCTATTTAGGAAGACGCCCAGTTTTGACCTCCACCTACATACATATATGAACATACCACTACACATAAAAGAAAAATATTATGTTGTATTTTGGGGGAAGTTGGGTTTTCTATTTGTTTTTGTTCTTGAGACAGGGTCTCTCTGTGTAGCCTTGGCTGTCCTGGACTTGCTTTGTAGACCAGGCTGGCCTCGAACTCACAGAGATTCACCTGCCTCTGTCTCCCTGAATGCTGGGATTAAAGATGTGCACCACCACGCCTGGCTTATTATGTTGTATCCTATCAAAATGAAAGCAATCCACATCTATATCATTATATATCTACCAATGTTTTCTTTTATGTGTATGGTGGCATTTTATGCACACTACTCTACCTTTGGAATGTTCAATATAAATACATGTAGGTCTACTTAACCTACGGCCATCCCTTTGATGTGTCACATATTTAGCAATTTTAAGGAGATCATGTTTGTGTAAGATTTGTGG
Organism: Acomys minous; assembly: GCF_964271855.1. Lineage (NCBI taxonomy): Eukaryota > Metazoa > Chordata > Mammalia > Rodentia > Muridae > Acomys > Acomys minous. The sequence continues at coordinate 112,736,132 of NC_140489.1, forward strand.
AATAATTAAAAACATGCATAGATGCTCACGAGTTATTAAAATAAATAGCCTAGCAGATGACAAAGTACTGGAGAGCTTTGCCAGCCAGTGAATCTGTGAGTAGCCGCTTTCAAATGTGGAGGAAACAGACACAAGCTTGCCGTTTGCTCTTACAAATTCCCCGCAATGACACAACCATTGTGCCCTTTGTCCCAGTGACTTGGCCTTTGTAACTGGAGAAACAGTCTGGGCTCCTGCTCCAAGGAGATGCTGGAGAAATGGCTGCCCGCAGACAACAGGCAGTGTTGTATTGGTGATCCTGAGGTCAACCCCAGCACAGCCACCACGTACCTCTTCTGCTTGCTGACAATCAGAAAGAACCAGTTACAGGCATTGAATCACCAACACCAGGGGCCTTGCATTCAGTCCCACAGAGACTATAGAGCCAGTCAGTCCTAGCTGGAAGAACAGGCTTTCAAGACCATTTGCCTGCCCTGTCTGTCATCGCCAGATGGATGCTGGGAAGCAATGTCAAGGAGAGGAGAGGCAGATTCAGGCCATGTGGTCCAGAAAGCCCGCTGCAGCTGCACCTTGTCTCCATCACGGTAGTGGTGGTGATCACACTGAAGCAAGCGCAACTTTCAAACAAACCAACCCCATCTATTTTGCAATGATTCTAGACTTAAAGAACAGCTGCCATGCTGATACTGGTAATGCCCGGTTACCTCCACGATACATGACCTATGCCTAATGGTGGCATTGCAGGTTACCATGGCACCCAAACTAACAATGGCATATTACTATTGACGACAGATTTTATTTAGATTTCTCTAGTTTTTCTACCAAAAAAAAAAAAAAGTTTTGCCCACTGTTCCACTATCCACTGTGGGACCACACGTTTCTTTCCTGATTATGTATTCTTTATTCCTATGTTTCTCAGTCCTTCCTTTTCAGAACTTTGACATTTTTGTGTGTTGGTTTGTTTGAGATGCTCCCAGGGATTTTGTCTGCCCATCCTCCCACGCTCCAAAATAGAAAACCGAGGCACAATTGTGCCAGAGTTCACTCTGGGGAACCAGTGACTTTCCTGGGCTTCTTACAGAGCTCAGGTGTGAGAGTGCAGGGGTGTTGGCACCCGCCCCTGAGAAGCCTTATGTAGCAGGGGTGAGGGCTTCCTCATAGCTTGCCTGCATGGAGCTTCACTAGTCTACTCTTCCTTGATGTGCTCCAGCACCTCTCCCACGCCCCCGGCAGCAGTCCCAGATGGTATGGGACAGCTGGATACTCAGGCAAGACTCTCCTGCCCTAGTCCACCCCTCGGGCAGGGGTGTAAATTAACAATAAACCCAGCTGGGATGACCTTTTTCAAGAGAGTGCAGCTAAATGCCCCAAGATGACAGTTGCTTGGTCCAGACAACACTTATTCTTGACAGATGGTGTCCTGTATGTGACCCAGGTTAGTTTTTTTTAAAAAAGATTTATTTATTATTATGTATACAGTGCTCTGCCTCCTTGTATACCTGTAGTCCAGAAGAGGGCATTAGCTCACATTATAGATGGTTGTGAGCCACCATGTGGTTGCTGGGAATTGAACTCAGGACCTCTGGAAGAACAGGCAGTGTTCTTACCCATTGAGCTATCTCTCCAGCCCCCCAACCCAGGATGGTCTTGAACTCACTATGTAGCCAAGGATGACTTTGAATTCCTGATCCTCCTTGCTCCACCTTTGGAGTGCTGGCATTATAGGTGTAGACCACCACACGTGGTTTCTGCACTGAGCTATAGTCCCAGCTCCAGTAACCTTGATAGTTTTTTAAAAAGACTTATTTATACTTGCTTTCTGTTGCTGTAATAAAACACCATGCCAAAAGCCACTTGAGGAGGAAAGGGTTTATCTCATTTACAACTCTCAGGTCACACTCCATCACTGAGAGAAGTCAGGATGAGGACTCAAGGCAGGAACCAAAGCAGAGGTCACAGAAAAATACTGCTTAATAGCTTTTTCACTCATGGCTTACTCAGCCTGCTTTCCAGTATAACTCGGGACCACCTGCCCAGGGATGAGATCGTCCCCTGCCTCCACTTGCCCGCATAGGCTGGGTCTGCTCATATTCATCATTAATCAAGAACAGTTACCACAGGCTTGCATACAGGCAATCTGATGGAGACATTTTCTCAACTGAGGTTCCCCTTCCCAGACAACTCTAACTTGTGTCAAATCAACAAAGCCACCAATCAGGACAATGTGTATGAGTGTGTGCCTGAGCATCTGGCCCGTCTCTTTGGCTCCTACCTTAGCAGTTTTGAGTAGTACTGGCCAGAGGTTTAGCAGATCTTCCTCAATCTGGACTCATCTGATGCTCTTTTCTCACCATGAGATTAAGGTTATGGGTTATGGGGCTGAGAGCAGAGCAGACATGCTCCTCTTGTCACAGCAGGGTCAAAGATAGGACATCACGATTTCTCAGTGGTGATACCTGGATGATGTGGCTACGGTGGAGCCCCCAGGTCCCTCCACTCTAATGTCACTGTTTCCTCATCCTCATGTCCCTAAGCCCACCCCACGCTCAAAGGGAAGGAGGGCTGACACTTGACTCCTGAAGAGGAGAGTGTCTACATGTTTTATTTAAAATCATTTAATAGGAAAACAACTGCTTCTCCCTCTTCTTCTCCACCAGCTTATTTAGTCATCTGGGTAATTGTATACACAAGCACATTTTTCATTAAATGCAGAGCATCCTCTGTGGAGGGATATGTGTTCTGCCTTTAGTAAAGCTGCTCTTCCTCAGTGGTGGATGGTGAATGGAGATCCATCTTGGAGCTCACATCAGCGCTACTGCCAAGGCCAGGTGTCTAACTTCTCAACTCAATTTTACTGTGAGATGGCTCAGCCAGTACAGGTGCTTGCTGCCAAACCTGATGTCCTGAGTTCAATCTCCAAAACCTGTGTAGACGAAGGAAAGAATAGCTCCTGTGAGTTGTCTTCTGACCTCAGTGTGTGCGCTGTGGCATGTGAGGATGTGTACACACACACACACACACACAGAGAACATTAAATAACTGGATACGAACCAGGCATGGTGGTGCACGCCCTTTAATCCCAGCACTTGGGAGGCAGAGGTGGGCAGATTGCTGCGAGTTCAAGCCCACCCTGGTCTACAAAGGGAATCCAGGACAGCCAAGGCTACACAGAGAAACCCTGTCTAGAAAAAACAAAGCAGAACAAACAAAACAAAACAAAACTGGATATTATGTTATCCATGTTTATTGCTATACTATTCATAATTTAAGAAATAGAATCAGCTTAGATGTCATCAGTGGAGGAATGGATAAGGAAAATGTGGTATGGAATTCATAAGCTGAAGGCTGGCATTAGGGATATGCAATGGAATTCTTTCTAGCCACAAATAAAGGAGTAATGACATGTTCAGGAAAATGGATCGAACTGGAGATCATTACATTAAGTGAAATAAACCAGATTCAGAAAGACAAAGGAGGAATGTTTTCTTTCATATATGGAATTTAAATGGAGAGAGAGAGAGAAGAGAGAGAGAGAGAGAGAGAGAGAGAGAGAGAGAGAGAGAGAGAGAGAATGTGTGTGCAAGTAGAAAAGGGACTGGGAGAGAAAGAATGAAATACTAAAAAATGGAGGAGAGAGAGGGTAATGAAATGCATGTGGCATCAAAGCAGAAGGGGTGTATTTTGGGGAGGAAGAGAAGTAAGCCAGGGTCAAGGGACACGGAGGATGGCAGTGGGGGAGGAGCTAAATGCTGACAAAATATGATGGGAAATAAGTATGAAAATGCCACAGTGGGAGCCATTAACGTTGTATGCTAATTTAAAAATACATTTAAAACAAAAAGAGCAAAACAAAACAAAACAAAAGATAGAGGAATGGAGCTCAGCCAGTAGTGCAGACCTAGCATGCCTGAAGCCGTGGGTTTGATGCCCAACACTGCAGAAACTGGGGCTGCTGCACACGTCGGTAGCTCTAGCACTCAACGTACAGGCAGAGGTTTAGGGTCATCTTGCACTTCATAAGAAGTTTGAGGCCAGCTGGGCTATATGAGACATTGTCTCCAAAAATTAAAACTGAAATGGACACTAAATATAAAGTGCACTATTACTATATAGGGCTGTGACAATTTAATGAGATTAGCTTTCAATGGTTCTGGAACACAATTGTGCTGAACTATACTGTTTGCCATCGCTTCTTCCATAATTTTAGCAAGTTAAGAAATTATGTGCACCTCTGTACCTAGAGAGAGAGAGAGGAAATGAGAGGTTGGTAACATCATCAGTTCCTCTGCTCTTCTCCTTGGTCCTAGAGCAGTCTAAGTATCTACAGCAGAGCTTTGCCATTTCTTCACTAACACAAAAACAGTGAGTTCCCAGACTAATAACACGTGACCCTGCTGCAAGTGTGGAAAATGACCACCACCTCATACCACTGCTGGGAAGAAAGTCGGTACAGCCTCTGAGGAGTGCCTTGGCAACATGGACCGTAAGCAGTAACACGCTGCAGACTTGCTGACTCAGCAGTTCCATTTGGAGCTGTTTTACCCAGATGGAAATCTTGTCCGGTAGACGTGTGCAAAGATTTAGTCATACAGACACTCAAGGCATCGACTTAAAAAGCAAAAAACTGGCAACAACGGGATGCCTATGTAAAAATTTGAATATTAAAAAATTTAAATGTTTATTTTATGCTGTGTATATGAATGTTTTGCCTGCCTGCAGGCATGTGCATCACATGGAAGTGTACTGTATCCCCTGGAACTGGGGTTATGGATGGCTGTGAGACATGTGGGTGGCAGGGAATGGAACAGGAGTCCTCTGCAAGAGCGACAAATACTCTTACTAAGCCATCTCTCCAGCCCCCGTCATGAATATGTAATAGGAATATTTAAATATTCATAGTATGCCAACGTGACAAGTAGTAGATACACAAAAGTTATAACCAATGCAATTTTATTTCTGTGAAACACACGTGTGCACACACAGAAAAAGATTAAAATGCACATGCGTAGAATCTAAACAGCCACATTACCATCTCTAGTTCCTGAGGTCATTAGTGAGTTTGTTTCTTTTTTTCTTTTTTCTTTTTTTTAATAATTTGGGTTTATCTATATTTTCCACATTGCCTACCAATAGCCTATATTATTTTTGGAAGAAGAAAAGCCAGTGCTACTTTCAACACTCTCAACATAGAAAATTTGTAAAATGCTTAATCAAGCTGCAGAACACTATTAAAGGAGGTTATGCAAAGCACCCACTGAGCATTTAATTTGATTGTTTCTTGAGATAAGAGACTGTGAGAAAATATTTGGAAAAAACAGTTTATGCAGAGTAGCTAGCCATTACCTCTGTGAATCCAAGGACTTCCTTGGTTCCTTTGGAAGTCACAAGTGGAAAACTCAAGCTCCATTCCAATTTGGAGCCATTCTTTCCACTGTTCTCACTCTTCTTCATCAAGAGAGCCTGGTGAGCGCTTACTGGGCAAGAGAGGCATTCTGCTATGCCACAGTGGCACCCGGTGGCCTACTGTGCTCTGCCATGGTCTATGGCGTTAAGATCTTGAGTGTGTTTATTAAAGGAACACTAAACAACACGAAACAAAGGAAACTACCCAGGGCCAACTGCAAAAACCACCTTACACCTCCTGGGTAGTTTTGCTTGCTCAAAAATGAAAGTGGAGTTTGTGCTTTCTTTTCTTTTTTCTTTTGTAAAGCAACCCCACCCAGGACTATATACTGCAGAATTTAGCTCATTTGCCTCCAACAGGAAAGAGTGAGGGGCTCCTGCAGTAGACTAAGAGGCTGGAGAACACAGGACCAACTTTTTGTGATGCTGGCTGAGCATGCGCCCTGGCTAGGGTGCTTGGTCCTTAAGAGAGAAAGCTGGCTGTGTGGTTTCACAATGCACCTGAACGGGGCTTGACTGCTTGTCACCTACTATGAAGCCGCTGAGGGTCAGCGCAGTTACTGGTTCTAGCGGCCAAAGCTTCTCATTTCATCCAGTGGATTTATTTGGAAGAAAAGAAGGCCCAAGACCCAGGCTGGCACTAGTTGATATTTCAAGCATACAAAGCTTATTTTAAGCATATTTTAAAACCCTTTCTTTCCTTCTCTCTCTCGATAGGGTCTCATGTAGCATATTTAAGGCAGAATGTTGGGAGGTGGATTTGGGGGAGGGGCAGAACATCGAGACAGGGTCTCTCCGTGTAGCCTTGGCTGTCCTGGACTCACTTTGTAGACCACTGTGTTGGTCTTGAACTCACAGCGATCCACCTGCCTCTGCCTCTTGAGTGCTGGGATCTCAGGTATGTGCCATGGCACCTGGCAGAGTTTTGTTTTTGTTTTTTATTTTTAACTGTTTTGGGTTAGCCACTTAGTAGGGCAAAATTAGGTTTGGTTTTGCTCAATTTCAAGCCACAAAGAGTTCAAAGGAGCTGATGCAATACTAGCGCGGCGCACTGGGTGGAGGCAGGGGGATCAGGAGTTCCAGGCCAGCCTTGTCTACACAGCAAACTCAATCCCAGGCTCGGCAACAGGGGCAACAAGAGTCTCAAAACAAAACAGCAGCAGCAAGGACAGACGGCAAGAACCAAAACACACTCAGCTGAGTAGCAACGGGAGGCAGAGACTACAGTGGCCGGATGTTGCCCAGCAGAGCTCACTGGACACATTTTAGAAACAAGAGGGACCATCTTCTCTGGAGAAGAGAGAGGAACAGTGACACAGGGAACAAGCATGGCTGTGTTTCTAGTCGTGAGCTAGCTCTTGCTGCCTCTCCCTCCCCCGTCCCCATCTTCCTTCATCCTTGCCCTCTTCCTTTGTGCTACATCCCAAGTTGACCTTTGACCTTCACATACATGCCTCATCATCCATGCCTCTCCACACAGATTAAAGAAACAGGTGTAATTAAAGAATTTTTTTTCTCTTAGAGGGTGATGACAATACCACCATATAGCTTCTTAGATTACAAGGCACACTAACACAAATGTTTTATTGTTTCACACAATACTTCCCCCCCACCCCTCACTGCTGAGGTTTGAATTCAGGGCCTCAGGCAATGCCTTCCCAGGTTGCCTTCCCAGAGAGTAGAGAGCTGCTAAGCCTTAAGGGCTCAGTCCAGTCTGTGCCTCAGGAGGTCACAGAGCCACCCTGGATGGAAAGTGAGACAGATGAAATGGACATCACATAGCAATGGCATGGGATAAACAAAACAAACAAACAAACAAATAAATGTTTAAGAATAAGGTAGAGAAAGGATTGAGAAACGTATTTCATCTCTGACCTCCAAATGCACCCACTGGATGAGCATACCATACATAGATGTATACATGTATACACTACACACACACACAAACACACACACACACATGCACACACAGACATGCACATGTGCAGACATGTATGCACACACATGCACACATGCACATGCACTTGCAAACTCATGCACACATGCACACAACACATGCACACACATGCACATGTGCACACATATGCACACACACACACACACACTCATTCACACTCTGAAAGCAGAAAGATTAGTTCAAGAGAAAAGAAGTGAAGCATATCTGAACAGTGACCTCACTCACTATGAATTGCTTCTTTCTCTTTTGGTCATTGGTTTGCATTTGGTCCTGAATCCTTTCTCCTCTGTAGCCACACAAGGCACTCTATAAGCTGCAGCTGAAGACGCGAGGCCGTGCTGCATTCTGTAGGAGGACTAGAAAGCAGAGAAATACGCTGATAAATTGAAATAAAGACTCTTGCAGGCTCCTGGTAAAGTTGCCAAGATGTTCTCAGAGCTGAGCATCTGGCTAGCCAGCCTGGAAGAGATTTTGTTAGTTTCCCATTTGTAAGAATTCCCACAAAGAGCAGTCTGCTGTGTCAGCCTTTCAGATATTGCAACTGTTGGAAAGCACGTGGTGGAATTCACAGAGATGACAATTTTCTCACTCAAGTATGAAGTATTAGATAATAGACTATAGTTAATTTGAATAGAACTTAGGAGACAGTAATGTTTCTGGCTTTTATTAAAATAAATTAAAGAACAGTCAAGTTAGGTTATATATACAAATATACAGTCACTAAAGTGTTTAATCCTTATACAGCTTTCTTAACATCTCATGTTAATTTTTTGTTTTGTTTTGTTTTTTGTTTTTGAGACAGGGTTTCTCTCTGTAGCCTTGGCTGTTCTGGTCTCGCTCTATAGACCAGGCTGGCCTTGAACTCACAGAGATCTGCCTGCCTCTGTCTCCCAGAGTCCTGGGATTACAAGCGTGTGCCACCATGCCTGGCCTTTCAGTTAAAATTTTGTAAATACCATACTATTATATGTTTAACATAATTCAATCAAAACTGCTTTGTAGTAAACTCTAGTGGCTTAGATTACCACTATGCTAGCAAATAAATGCTAATTAACTATAGCTACAACTTCAAGCGATCTGAAATAGCCCAGCCTCTATACAGACACATTCGCAAATAACCAGTGAGCACAGGCATCTTCTGCAGCATGGTGACATTTAGAGGGATGCTCAGCGGCTCCGTTTAACAGCTCTATTACTTTGCTTCTGTTTGCTGGAGGGCCTCACTGTGCAGCCTCGCCTGGCCTTGAACTTGGAATCTCCCGTCCTGCCCCTTGATACAAACATGCGCCATCGTACCTGGACAATTCTAGCCCGGCCTGGTTTTGAACTCTACGTGTAGCGAAGGACAGTGACTTTGAACTTCTAATTCCAGATAGGCGTGACTCCAGCTGTTTTGTCCCATGCTGGAGAGGAACCCAGGGTTTCCTGCATCTCAGGCAAAGATGCCGCAGATTTAGCTGCATCCCCAGCCTTTCACAAGGCTTAGTAAAACTAAAACAGGGATAATTTTAAACTGTAGACCAGCACATAGTCATTGTTTTATGTTTTAATATAACTGTAATTAGGTCAGAAATGGAATACTAAGAAACTCACCAAGGCAAAGAACATTTAGTACATTTCTACTTTCCAGCAAGATCTTTAGATATCTCAACAGATGACAACAATGGTGTTCTACATATGTAGGGATTATTTGTAATTTATACATCCAGCTGCAGGGACTTGGGTTCAATCAACTTGTGGAGAACGGGTGTTGAGACAAGCTCGCGCTATGTAGATCGGGCTGGCCTCCAACTTGTCTTTTGACTTCTGCATATGAGGTCTCTCCTTCCCCACCTCATCTTTCTTATACACACAAGTAGATTTGAAAAGAAGAAGAAAAAAAAAAAAAAAAAGGAAAAAGAAACCCTGGTGTACCAGGGACAACGTTGGGGTGTGCAGCCAGTGACTGAGGGACGTTACTGGCGTGCGTTGGGCGACTCCTTGTAGTTTCTCTGCTGTTAGCCACGTATGCTGCAGCAATGTAAATGCAGAACACGGTGAGACCGGCCACACTGAGAAGAAATTCCAGCGTGGAGGGTCAGTGTCATGCCCTCTATGAACGGCAGCCAGCGAGCGGATCTGATTCTGGTCCAGGACGTTACGCGGCCGCTGAAGGGACAAGGTATACAGAAGGCTCTCCTAGGTCGAAGTGCACGCCCACAGATTCACAGTATCAACTGCCTAAGAAAGTACAGCTGGGATGAGAGTGTCTCCTCGGTATGTGCCATTTTGGCACTGTGACATTTAAGGAGAATGTTCTAGGGGATAAAGTTGGTGTGGAATAAGCACAGGGTAAGAATTAGTGGTGGTCAGAGCAATGCAGCCCTAGGAGGCGCCTTCATCGTCATGTCGCTCATTTGCATTTGCAGCACTGAGGACCCCTGCCTTGTACAAATATATACATGCTAAATGAATGGCCTGGGAACAGGGTCCCTAAATGTTTGGAAGATGATCGAATTTTAGCTGGAGGACTTGTTTTCTTCCATCGGGTGTGGGGGAGCCGTGGCTTCCAGGTATAAGAGGCAACAGCTGATTCTAATAGCAGAACGAGACAAAAATGAGAAAGTGAATTGAAGACCATACCTGTAGGCGCCATCTAGGTCAGAAGTGATAAGATGGCAACAAAAGACACCCACAGCACAAAGAGGTCAAAGGTCACTGGCTTTAAAATTATGCTCGTACCCTTTCCCAAAAATTGTGCTCCTCTGATACTTGAATGGAAAATTCGGTTCTGTGAGTTATTTCGAGGTTCCCATGGCCAGACTGTTTCTTACTTCAATACGGCGTTGCTGCATGTGCAGTCAATGATTAAAAGATTTTCGCCAGCTTTTTCACGAGAATCCCTGGTGACAACCTCGTGGGCACATCATGCTTTAAAAGCTAGGCTTTTTCCTGCATCTGTTGACAGTGGTCTTAAGGAAGTCATTGCCTACCATGAGGAGATCCAGAGTCCACATCGAGGTACACGCCTGGACTCTCGGAGCCAAGCAGACAGGAGCAAGCAGACCCCTGTGGAACCTACCCCCTGCTCCCTCCCTCCCTCCCTCCCTCCCTCCCTGTCCTTTCTTTTAAATACAATGACAACAGAATGCCAGCACTCCATCAGGGGAGGGAAGCTGTCCTACTGCAGCCTTCAGGAGTGAGGGTTATTAGGAGTAAGGGCCTCGAGACCAGGATTGGGCCTTGAGGAGGGCGGGGCAGGAAGAGCATTAAGCAGAAAGTACAGTGTGTGTGAGGTGGGGCCTTCGAGGGAAGGCGGGGCTTCTTTATAGGAAAGGACTTCATTACAGTAGCCGTGTCAGGATGCCTGAGTGGTCTAAGAGAGTATGAGAGACAGGGAGAAAGAGAGATAGCTTCTGAGAGAGAGAGAGAGAGAGAGAGAGAGAGAGAGAGAGAGAGAGGGAGAGAGAACAGAACTATGTTCAGACAAATTCCCCAGAGCGTCCCTAAAGCAAAGGGGTATCAGGTTTTTAGATGCTTTGGGGAGGTTTTACAGCCCATGATTCAGTTCAACATAACGTACACGACCTTTTGTCCCAGTAAATGTCTAAGGCTATTTCCTTTATGAAAGACATGATAACTAACAGATAAATGACCAAAAATTAGAACAACGATGGAAGACTGAGCAAACACAAAATATATCATTCATCAGCCACTGATAAATTGAAAATTACCATGTGGACTTATTAACAAATAGCATTCATCTATTTAATTTATTTCAATGATATGCATTAAATATCTTAATGTGTTAGATGTTATTTATTTTTAATGCTGGTGTGGAAAAACATTCAAGACAAGCCTGCTATCATCGAGTTTATGTTTTCACTTGGAAGTTGCCTCACAGGAGTCTGCCGTCTTGTTCTGTCCTTGTGTGACAGTCTTGGTTGCTAGGCAAGTGCTCCGTCACTGAGCTAGCCCCGGCCCTGGTTTCTTCCTTTTGATTTTTCTAGGAAAAGCCTAGAAAGGCAGTCTTGGCTGCCTGCATGGGCCAAAGATGAGCAGCTGGAGCCCACTGAAAGGGGGGGGCCTGTCCCAGTGCTGGCTGGTTGTGATGGGGTGCCCTTAGGGTAGATACGTCATCTGGCAGGTTGTAGATCCAATCAGCATGACAGAAGAGATGTGAAACTTAGTTCAGTTGCAGGCTGTTCACCTGTAATCCCAGTTACTTGGGAGGCTGAGGGGGCGGGAGAGGGGTGGGGTTGTCACTTGAGCCCGAGAGCTGGAGACTAATTTGGGAAACATAAGGACAGCCCCAACTGTGGACACGTATGGTTTGAATAAGACCTTTCAACAAGCTCGCTCTTTTCACAGTTGTAGGTTTTATTACAGTAATTACCAGTATTTACTGAGATTAATACAACTAAATCAGAACAGCAGCAACCAAAGTTTTGGTGTTCCTCTTGCCTGACTTTGAAAAGTAGAAAAAGTTAAAAAAAAAAAAAAAGCATTACTGTATCACTTCAGGTTGGGAACTGTGGTACCTGCTGACGCCGCCGTCTGCTTCTACCCTCACTGCGGCCTTTGCTTTTCGTTTGGTCCTCTCGGGAGGAATGGAAGTAAGCACTGTCCAGCAGCTGGGCACAGGTCAGCCTCTCATCTGGGCTCATCTTTAGACAGCCCTTTGAAGGAGAGAGAAGGCAAAACTGGTTTAAGAGATTGGCTTATTTGGTTACTGTGAACCCAAAACTCTGGAGAAGGAGTCAGCAAACATGGTTGAAAAAGGCCAGTGCCAGGCTGGGATCGGTGCTTGCCAAGCCCACGTGGGGCTCTGGGTTTAATCCCCAAAACAACAGAAACTGGGTGCCTGGCTCAGAAGGTAACGGTGCTTGCAGCCAAGACTGATAAGGGTTCAATCCCAGGAACCCCCACAGCAGAAGAAAGAAGTAGCTTCCACAAGTTGTCCTGTGACCTCCACACACATGTTGTGGCATGTGTGTGTGTACACACACACACACACACACACACACACACACACACAGAGTAATGAACAGATAAACAACCTCAAATTAGATCAAAGATGGAATAATGAGCAAACACAAAATGTATCAACCATCAGCTTCTGTATGTTGAAAATTACCACATGGGTTTAGTGGTAAATAACACCTGTCTATTTAGTTTATTTCAATGTTATGTAATAAGTATCTTATATATGTTAGATATTGGTTTTGGTGTTATTGAGGGAAAAAAAATCAAGGAATGTGGAGCAACTGATCATATTACACCCATAAGAGCAGATATCAGTGAATTAATGCTTCCTCCTAGTGCACAGGCCATTTTTATCAACTCTCACACAATCTAGTATGTCCTGCCTAGAGAATGGTTCCGCCCACTGTGGGCAACGCAGGCGTGCACCACCACGCCCGGCTTCATGCATATTCTTATGTGAGGTTTTCAGAAATGTAGCCCACTGAATGAGTTTCTGAGTCTAAGAAGAGGCTGCCATCCTGAGTTCTCTGGAGCTTCATACTGGGAACTATGCCTTGCTTGCCTCATCTTTTGAGTGCTGATATTGATTTGATGGAGACAGCTCCCCAGTCCCTCATCTCCCCAAATTAACACTTTCTGTAAATGTGGACCAGTCCTTAAAAGTGCTCCTCTCAGCCAGCTTCAAACCTGCTGAAAGGTCTCGAATCAGGACGCAAGAAACAAGCTGCAAAGTCCAAGGCGGGATTCGTTTCTCTCTAAAACATAATGTAAAAGTTGTGTGTGTGTGCACACATGTCCAGGAACATGTCGGGATGAGGGGTGGGACTGAACCCAGGTCCTCAGGCTTATGCGGGTACTTTGCCACCCTCAGCCATGTCACCTTCCTCCTCCTCTTGTCATATTAAATTACTCTTCTCCACTTTGGCCTATGCTCCTCATAGCCTCCCCACCTCCATGTTGAATGGCCAGGCCTGATAATTACAATTTATAGTTAATCCCATTTACCTTCATGAAACTTAAAGCCACAGGCTGAACATTTGAGAATTTTTCTTCAAGAGTCTCCTGGAAAGCAAAGAATTTCAGTGTCACATAACCACAAAGTAATGAATATGTCCGTGTGTGTGTGTGTGTGTGTGTGTGTGTGTGTGTGTATGTATGTATGTATGTATGTATGTACATATTTCATAGTCTTGGGGAACTTTATAGGACTTTTGCATAAATTTACAGCCTTATGCATGCTAGGCAAACATTCTACCATGGAATTATCTCTCTACCCATAGTGTGTGTATTTGACAATAAGAGCACTTTGGAGAAACACCCTTAGTATGTTTGATGAACCTTTTAAAGTTTTTGTTTGTTTGTTTAGTTGGTTATTCAAGATAGGGTTTCCCCGTGTAGCCTTGCCTGTTCTGGACTTGTTATGTAGACCAGGCTGGCCTCGAACTCACGGCAATCCGCCCGCCTCTGCCTCCCTGAGTGCTGCGATTATGGATGTGTGCCGCCAAGCCTGGCCTTTTAAAGTTTTTAAAAACAGGTTTTTACATAATCTTGTACTATAGTATAAAGGCTCAAGAGATATAAAACTAGAGTGCTTCCTTAAGCTTGTAATGGCTTCCTCTTGGTGCTAGTAATCCTGGGAGGGAAGGGGACGGGGACGCTTCAAACAAGAAGCTAAGAAATGCCCCACCTGAAATCCTGCCCCAGAGCTTGGCTGTTGGAGCCCGGCATGTTAATGAGGACGCTCTGGGCATTCTTGAAAACACACTGACTTACACACTGGAAAACACCACAGCAACCAATAGGAGGCAAAGCCAGTCAGAAGAGCAGGGAGGGAAGGATTGGAGGAACGGCAAAGGTAAGAGGAACAGTCTTCTACGGGCGAGTTTGTTGCGTCTTATTCTTTACATTAAGTGTGTTATATAAATAATCCTTGGGTGGCTTTTTTTGCTTTGTCCATTTTTCATGTGTGTATATGCATGTTTCTACATGTATGTGTGTGAGCATGTGTGATTGTGTGTGAGTGAGAGTATGTGAGTGAGTGTGCATGAGTGTGTGTGTGTGTGTGCATGCGTGGAGGCAAAGGCTGGTGTCAACCATCATCCCCTTCACTCTTTCACCTTGGTCACTGAGGCCGGGCACCTCAGACTCAGAGCTCATCCTATGGCTAGTCTCCCTAACTAGGTGGCTCTAGGAACCACTTCCTGAGGTTAGAACTTGGGCAGGCCCCCACAGCTGGGCAGTCTCTATATGGATCTGGGGGGGGGGGGGCTCCTTGCATACTTGTGAAGTGAATGGCTTTACTGCGGAGCCATCTCTCCATCCCTCCTTTACCTTTTAACATTGTAAGTCAACCTTTAACCTTGTGTTATAGTTGTGACAAGCTTTACAAACCATAGTTAAAAAGAAAGAAGATCTTAGGTAAAGTAAGGCATTACATGAAATTGTGGACTCTAGTCACATGCCGCAGTCACCATCTGTCTTCCCCTGCTGCAGCCCAGTGCTGTGTGGACCATGCCTCTCCCGAGAGGGCTCTCCTTTCCCCCCCACTGGGCAGACAGACAGTATGGAAATGGTTTGGGTTGGAGTTGTTCTGAGACGGAGTCTCCTGGCTGCCTGGGACTCACTACAGACCTTCAGCTTGGCCTTCAGCTTGTGGCGTCTTCCGGTCCCTTGCTTCCTCACGGCTGGGATTACAGGTTTGGGCCACAACACCAAGAGCAGCATGGGGTTTGGGAGGTGAGACCCTGAGCTTAGGTGATCTGATAGAGGGAGCTGGATAAGGCAGACTAGGAGAAAACATGTCCATGGATTGGGAGCAGCAAAGGCACAGCAGATCCTATAGAATGAACTCCCATGAGGGAACTATGGGGGAAAAGTGTTTTGTTTTATGCAGGGCAGTGAGTAGTCTGGGGTCTCCTCTATGTTTCAGGCTGGACTCGAACACCTGCTCCTGCTGCTCCTGCCTCCGAGTGTTAGGGTAATAGGAATATTGAGCTGATTTGAAAACTGTTTTCTTTTTAATTTTTAAAAATTTATTTCTACTGCTGTCAGGTTTGTTCTACAAGCTGGAATATAAATTAAATCAAAACATATCTTCAAAATAAAGAAAACTGAAGTATTGTTGTGAGACAGTAATTACTTCAGGGAAAGTTAACATTAGTATTTGACCAAAAACATCAAGGTGCTGTGTCAGACACTAAGTGTGATTTAAATTTAAATGTACATCAATTGTAGAGATGGGACAGGTAAATTATTCCTTTTTTTTTTTTTTAGTTTCCTGGACTCACTTTGTAGACCAGGCTGACCTTGAACTCCCAGCGATCCCTCTGCCTCTGCCTCCTGAGTGCCGGGATTACAGGTGTGCACCACCATGCCTGGCCTCCTCCTTTATTGTTTTTATTAATTATTATTATTTTGGTATGTATGTGGGGAGATGCGCCAATGTGTAAAACCACGCAAGTGTGTGAGGAGGCCACTGGGTGTCCTCTAGCGTTCTACCCCTTACTCCCTTAGGGTAGGGTCTGTCACCGAACTGTTTTTAAGCTGCACTGGCAGTCAGCAAGGCCCAATGCCCCCTGTTGCCACTGCTCGGGCTACGGCATGCCCAGCCACGCACCCCTTCCTGCGTGGGTGCTGAGTCCTCATTCTGTGTGGGTCCTGGGTCCTCATTCAGTGTGGGCGCTGGGTCCTCATTCTGTGTGGGTCCTGGGTCCTCGTTCCACGTGGGTGCTGGGTCCTCCTTTCGCGTGGGTGCTGGGTCCTCGTTCCGCGTGGGTGCTAGGTCCTCATTCCGCGTGGGTGCTGGGTCCTCATTCTGCGTGGGTGCTAGGTCCTCATTCCGTGTGGGTGCTGGGTCCTCATTCTTCATGGGTTGTGGGTCCTCATTCCGTGTGGGTGCTGGGTCCTCATTCTGTGTGGGCCCTGGGTCCTCATTCCGCGTGGGCGCTGGGTCCTCGTTCTGCGTGGGTGCTGGGTCCTCATTCCGCGTGGGCGCTGGGTCCTTGTTCCGCGTGGGTGCTGGGTCCTCATTCCGCATGGGCGCTGGGTCCTCGTTCCGCGTGGGTGCTGGGTCCTCGTTCCGCGTCGGTGCTGGGTCCTCGTTCCGCGTGGGTGCTGGGTCCTCATGCTTGCACAGCTGGCACTTTTATCTCTGAGAATCTCTGTGTCCCAGGTTGGTGTTTTGTTTTGCTCTGATTTACTTTTGTGTGTGTGACAGTTTCAGGCTGTCTGCCTGATAGCTGTGGTTGCCTCATTCTAGACTTTGATATAGCCCAGGCTGGCATCAAACTTGCATTAATTGACCTTCTGAGTGTCAGGATGATAGCCATACTCTTGGATTCTTATACTTGTTGTGTTAGGACCTCAAAACTGCCCAGGCTGGCCCGGAGCTTCTGAGCTCAAATGATCCAGCATCTCGAATAGTTGGGAATTATATTGTGCCCCAATGTGTGTGGCTTATGCATTTTTATTTTTATTTTCCTTTTTTTTTTTTTTTTGGTTTTTCAAGGCAGTGTTTCTCTGCATAGTATTGACTGTCTTGCTTTGTAGACCAGGCTGGCCTTGAACTCACAGAGCTCCTCTGCCTCCTGAGTGAGCCACCACCACCCAGCTAGTTTATGCATTTTAAACTGTCTGACTTCAATTTTGCGTCAGTGTTTCATAGGGAAAACAGCTGCCAAAAGCGCCCATGTGAAACAACCACCTCCTTACAGAAAGAAACACCACAAATAGTAATTCACCCAACACAGCCTTTTACCATGTCTTCTGGTTCAGGTATGCTGATGCCACGGAAAAACTGGTTACTTTTAAAGATAGATTGATGCCTTGGGATGAGTTTTCCTGTAAAATACAAAACACATAGCTCATGATAACGCTGGCTTGAAAATGATAAAGTATATCATAAAAATCCCCTAAGATGCAGGCAGTAAGGAAGCATCATGCCTGAGTATTCCCTCCAGACAGGGCCAGTGTGAGCCTGGGCAAGGGCCACTCTACCCTCAGCTCCCTGCTGCACGTTGTGTGGCCTGCCAATCCACCTCCACCTGGGACGGCAGCTGGGCTCTCATACGCGTTCCCTCACCTGCTTCCCTAATGATCTCGCAACAAAGCTGCTAGCACGAGCTGTGTAGCCAAGCATGACCTTGAACTTTGGATATTCCTGCCTCTGCTTCCCAAGCTCTGGGATCAGACGCTCGGGCCGACATGCCTCATTAATACATGCTGGAGATCGAATGTCAGCATTTCTGCGTGCTCGGCAGGCACTCTGCCACTGAGCTATAACGCCCAGCCTGAGATTTGACAGTGTTCGTCTCCATTTCATCAGTGAGGAAAATGATGCTGAGAGAGGTTCGTTGGCCGGTCACAGGAACAGGACTCAACTCTGTGTAAAGAGTCAGGGAACTGAGCAGACAGACACACACACAGAAGGTGTGACCTGGACGGAGGCTCTAGAGCCGCATATTTTTCATGTTGCCTGGGAGGATGAGGAAGCAGAGAACCACCCAGAAGGCAGAAAGCCGGAGCAATTCCGGGAAAGAATCAGTGCATCATCCTGTGAGGAGAGGGCTAAAGGTTTTACATGCAGGCTCCCAGCATGGGCCTGTGGTCTACAGTGGGTTAGATTCCTCTCCCAATCACAGGAGGAAGACCGCAGCTTCTGACTGTCAAGGATGACACAGTCACCAAATGCTATGAAACAAATGTGCTCAGTGGCAGAGGGCTTGCTTAGCACACACAGAGGTCCTGGATTCCATGTCTAGCATATCACACACACACACACACACACACACACACACACACACACACACACACACACACAAATAAAAGTAAAACAAATATTTTGTTGTTGTTGTTGAGGGTTTTTTGTTTTTGTTTTTGAGGTAGGGTCTCTCTATATAGCCGTGGCTGGCTTGGAACTCACTATGGAGACCAGGCTGACCTCAATTCACAGACAGTTCTCTTCTGCCTTCCAAGTGCTAGGGTTAAAGCCATGTATCACCACATGGGGCCAAAATAAAACAAACCTTTATATAAAAATACAACTTCCGCTGGAGAGATGGCTCAGTGGTTAAGAGTGGCACCTGATCTTCCAAAGGTCCTGACTTCAATTCCCAGCAACCACATGGTGGCTCACAACCATGTATAATGTAATCTGATGCTGTCTTCTGGCACACAGGTGTACATGCAGACAGAACACTGTGTACATAATAATAAATAAATATATCTTTTTTAAAAAGAGTGAAAAACACACAATATATATATATATATATACACACACACATAATTGGTTTTTCAAGACAGGGGTTCTCTGTGTAATAGCTCTGGCTGTCCTGGAACTCTCTTTGTAGACCAGGATGGCCTTGAACTCACAGTGGTTTCCTGCCTCTGCCTCACAAGTGCTGGGACTAAAGGTGTGTGACACTACACCTGGATTTATTTTATTTTCTTATATTAAAATTTTTTAAATTAAGTATTTATTTTTTACTTAAGTAAAATAGTATGCAATCTGCCAGGGGAGGGAAGCCATAAAATAGTCCTGAGCATCTGCAACACCTATGAACCAACATGACAAGGACAATTAGCAGTATGGCAAGATATGCGTAAAGGTGCAGTAAGTGGCACTCACATGTCAGTGGCAGCCAACAGCTGTCTGATCGGACTCATGGCCCATGCAATGGGAGGGAAGTCATGCCCAGGAATGAAAACCAGCTTCCCACAAATAATAAAAATGTATATCTATGCATGTATGTAATACACACATGTGTGTGTATGTATGTATGTATGTATGTATGTGTGTGTGTTTATATGTGTATTTGTACATACACATTATCTTAGTTAGGGTTTCTATTGCTGTGATGAAACACCATGACCAAAAAAGCAAGTGAAGGAGGAAAGGGTTTATTTGGCTTACACTGCTATATTGTTCATTATTGAAAGAAGTCAGGACAGGAACTCAAATGGGACAGGAACCTGGAGGCAGGAGCTATGCAGAGGCCGTGGAGGGTGCTGCGTACCGGTTCACTTGCTTCACATGGCTTATAGAACCCAGAACCACCAGCCCAGGGGTGGCTCCACCCACCCGTTGAGGTCTAGGACCTCCCCCGTCGATCACTAATTGAAAAAAAATGCCTTATAGCTGGATCTCATGAAGCCGTTTCCTCCACTGAGGCTCCTTCCTCTCTGGTGACTCTAACTTGTGTCAAGCTGACACACAAACCCAGCCAGTGCCCATACATACATACATACATACATACATACATATATACATACATACATACGGATGCATATAATAATAACAAAGAAAAGCAGGCTATCAACAACTTAAGTGGGGGGCATGGGAGAGGTTGGAGGGAGCAAAGGAAGGGATAAATGTGATATAATTCTATTTCAATTAAAAACATATTAAGAAAATAATGAAAGATTAATTTGGACAGAAGTAGTTATTTTACTTATGTGTATGTTGAGGGGAGGGACACAGACATGCATGGAGACATGCATGGAGACATGCATGGAGACATGCATGGAGACATGCATGGAAGGGCAGAGGTGTTGAGTCCCCTGTAGCTGGAGTCACAGGTGATTATGAGCCACCTGATTCCAGGTGCTGGAAACCAAACTTGGGTCCTCTGCAAGAGCTGTCATGCTCTTAACCCCTGAGTCATCTCTCCAGACAAGTAGGGTTTTTTTTTTCCTCCTTAAAACGCTATACAAATGAATCACGTTAATATCACTTTAAATGTTGGCTGCCATTTAGAACAGGAAATAATATCAGACTTACTGGATTTTCTTGGCAAGGCCTCTGCAGACTCAGTGCTGGTGCTGTGTGTTCAGAGAGGGTTTGGATTCCGCTACAACTGAGAGCCCAGAGACCTTCCCTGCAGAGCCTTAGAGGAGCAATGGGCTTCTTGCTTTCATAATAGTATCTACCATATAGGTGGCCATCACAAACACGTGAGCTGCAAAGAGCAATTCATACCCAGCGTCCTGATGATCAGGTAAAGTTGGTCCACATCCGATTTTCCTGGCCAGAGTGGCTGACCGGTCAGGAGCTCTGCAAAAACACAGCCGACAGCCCAAATGTCCACGGAGGAACCGTATTTCGTGTCTCCCACGAGAAGTTCAGGGGCTCGGTACCACCTGGTGGCAACGTAGTCTGTGTAGGAATCCCCAGGAACTGCAAAGGAGCGAGGCAAGCAGATGAGATGACATCATCATCTTCTGGCCCTCAGCACCTCTGACCCACTCCCCCAGGGCAGCTGGGACAGCAGCTCAGTCAGAGGTGGGAATCCTGTTGATGCTGAGCCAAGGCCTCAGGGAGCACCAGGTGCACTATAGCTGAAGAGCTGGAAGAATTGTCCCAGGCACGTGAGAGGGTTTCCGTCATGCCACTTAAGTCTAAGTTAAGCCCATTTCTATTTTTTAAAATACATTAAATTTTTTTTATTACATTCGTGTTCTGCTTACATGCATGTCTGTGTGGGGATGTCAGGTCCCCTGGAACTGGAGTTACAGAGACAGTTGTGAGCTGTCATGTGGGTGCTGGGAATTGAACCCAGGTTCTTTGGAAGAGCAGCAAGTGCTCTGAAGTCCCAGTCTGAGGTAGCTGTGAATTTGACCTTGTTTGGAAATAACGTTTTTTCAGATGTTGAGTTACAGTGAGGCCATAGTAGGGTGAAGTAGGATGGGCCCTGAACTCAGGGACTGATAGTGGGGGGTGGGGGGAGATGTCCACATGCATGAGTGTGTGTAGCCAAAGCTTTGCCTCAGGTGTCATTCCTCAGGCCACTCTCCCCTTTGTTTTGTTGTGTTTTGTTTAAAAGACAGGGTCCTGTGTATCCCATGTTGTCCTTGGACCCCTAATGGTGCTGCGTCTACCTTCCAAACGTTGAGACTAGAGGAGAGCCACACATATGTAGCACCTGGTGTGTGTTAGGCAGACACTCTAGCATCTGAGCTACATCCCTAACCCTTACCTTAATTTGAGACCGAGACTCTCACTTTTACCTGGAATTTCCGGATCTGGCTAGGCTGGCCAGCCACTAGAGCCTCAAGGATCTCTTGGCTCTGCCTCCGCAGCACCAATGTCACAAATAATCACACAACATGACATCTAGATTTTTTTTAAAAAATGTGGGTTCTGGGGATTGAACTCATATCTTCAACATTTGTACAGAGAACACTTAACCATACACACACACACACACACACACACACACACACACACACACCCCTAAACCCCTAGTCTAGGGACTGGTATTCTTACAAGGTGGCCCCTCAGGGGCATAGAGACAGACAGACAACATATAAGTTAGAGCAGACGCTGAGGGATGGGATGTGGCTGCCAAAGGAGGCATCACACAGCCTCGGGTGCAGGAAGGAGCATCCCCTGGAGCCTCCAGGACTAAGAAAGATTGGATTCTGCTGCTTTCAGCCTCATAGGTTGTGGCTGTTCACTTGGGTGGCCACAGACACCACTGCACGGGTGCACCCAGTGACTTTCCAGGTCTACGCTTATTTTCCAGGATTACTGTGACAGTTTAGTTTGCCTCCTCGGACCATGAGTCATGCCTGTGTGACAGAGAGATGATGGAGAGCTGGGGGAAGTCTCTCTAGTCAGACAGCCCTACCTCCGTGAGGGTTATAGTGCCTATGGTCAGATGGGCAGAACCCAATCCCATGATAGCACAAGAGCCAAGATCCTGGGATCCCAATTTTTCTCCTCTAAGGCTAGAGGGAAGTTGATATGACAATTCCAATGGGCCTTTAGGTGACAAGAGTTATATGTGAGTTTTGAACAAACTCCAAATGTGCCAAAGAAAAATTGGTAAAATAGTGGCTTATAGAAACCAGAGGATAGGTACCTCTTTGACTTTTTAAAAAAATAGTTGTGGGCTAGTGAGACAGCTCAGTGGGTCCAGGTATTTGCCACTGACCTTGACCACCTAAATTTTATCTTTGGGAATTACATGGTAATAGCAGAAAACCCACTCTGGTAGGTTGCTTGAGTGTACACACACTAAATATGTTTTTTTTTCCCTTTTTGAGACAGGGTCTCTTCATGTAGCCCTGTCTGTCCTGGAACGCACTCTGTAGAGTGAGCCTCAAACTCCACCTATCACTGCCTCCCAATTGCTAGGATTAAAGGTGTGAGCCACCATGCCAGGCAATTGTGTGCTTTGTTTGTTCTAGACCGGATCTTACCATGTAGTCCTGGCTGGCCTCAAACTCATGGAGATCTGCCTGTCTCCCCCTCCTAAGCTCAGAATTACTATGTGGCTTGAGACAGCTAATGCTGGCCTTGGAGGCCGAATAATGCGGCTTCATCTGTACACGTGTGGACATGCAGATGTGTGTGATACACTCAGGTGGCAATGCTCCTTAGCAAGGGACATGCAGACAGCAGTTAGACCACCACAGAAGACAGCTCAGAATCTAGGAGTTGCAGCTCATAAATCAGTCGTCTCCACAGCAAGAACAGAAAACAACCTTGACCATCCATGGCTCTTTCATAAAATTATGTAACTTTTTTTTTTTTTTTTGAAACAGGGTCTTGTGTAGCTCAGGCTGGCTCAAACTCCCTATGTAGTCTAGGATGACTCTGAACTTCTGATCCTCCTCTCTCGGCCTCCTAAAGTGCTGGGATTACAACTATGTTCCTCCACGCCCAGTTTATGCAGGGCTACTTGCATGCTGCCAATTGAGCCTGAGTCCTAGCTAGCCCTTTGTCCTGGGCATTTCCTGGGTAATTGCACTCACGTTGCTTGTATGACTTCAACTTGCTTTTTCGCTTATGAGGGCGTCTTGGAGATTTCCTTTCTTTTTAAATGTGGTGTGTGTGTATGAGTGTCTGTGTGCTGCGTGTGTATGCACAAGTGTGTAGGTCAGAAGACAGCCTCAGGTATGGGTCCTCACCTTCCTTGGCTTGAGACAGTCTGGTTTTCTGCTGCATCCTCGAGGCTGCACGCCTGGGAGTTTCTGGAGCTTTGGCTATCTCATCTCACCACGGGAATGCTAGGCTTACACATGCACGCTGCGCATTCAGCTCTTAGGCCTCTGGGAATTTGGATTTCAGTCCTCAGACTGCAGGACAAGGCTTTACCCTAAGCCATCTCTCAAGTCTCTGGACATTTCCTAGTGACCCTGAAGCCTGTGACCATCATTTCTAACCAGGGCCGCTTGTGCCACAGGATGACCACACTTACTACATAGCTCATGGCTTAGGAGCATGGCCGGTTTGTCCGTTTCTCTTTTCAGCCACAGGACAGGGTCTTACTGCTTTACAGCACAAGGCACGGCAGCCTCGGGGAAACTCAGTCAGTTTTGTTTCAGCCTAACCCTTCTTCTTCAGGTCTCTCTGGGTACCACTGGAGTGCTGAGGGTGCTCACATCTATCCCCCGGTAAAGTGCGTGTTGCTAGCATAGGCCCTGCACCTTCGATGAAGGTTTAGGCTTAGGGAGAAATGGTTCTCCCTGCATCCCTCTGGCCCCTCACTGCCTGGAATGAGGGACTCGTTCCTAGCACTGTCTCTGAATCCTGGTGGCTCTTTAATTTCCAGCTGACTCGCACAGTCTCACCAGCTCTGTGGAGCTTTTCCAATCACTCAAGCCCATGTTGCGATCTCTCTCCAGGGAGCCATCTGCTCCCTCACTTTAGTGCTTTATGGCCAAACCATCTTGTCTTAACTCTTTCATCTCGTTTACTTTAGGTTATAAGTGCCTGCAGAGCAGAAATGCGTCTTACGATTCCTTTCCACCCCTGTGGGGCCAAGCACACAAAGATGGCATCCGATAAATTCTAGCTGAGCGGAGAAGAGCTGAATTTTCAACTGGCTGAGAGGCTAAAATGAGATTCACCCCCTCCCTTTGAATAACAAGACATTTAGCATCTATCAATTAGTTTAAGTAAGAAAACAAATGACATCAATTTCTAGTCATCTGAATTACACGAAATAGGTTAAAAAAAAAAAAAAGAAATGTACTTACTTAGAATTCGCGCAAATCCAAAGTCACAAATCTTTATCATTCCTTGCTTGGTTATTAGGATGTTTTCAGGTTTCACATCCCGATGAGTACACTGTAAGGTGATATTTGATTAATTAGCTGAGCTGTCAAAATGACAAAGAACTAATAGTACCTATTAGTCTACATGGTGGAATCAGAGCTTACAACTGAAAAACAGATATCTCCTTACTTTTCTAGAAATGTTGAAATTATTCATTTCATGTATGAATCTCATCAAAAGAAAAACTTTAAATGTCAGTATATTATCAAAGACATTAAAACTAAGATTGCTAGCTGGGAAGTGGTGGTACAAGCCTTTAATCTCAGCATTAGGAAGGCAGCGGCAGGCGGATCTCTGTGAGTTTGAGGATAGCCTGATCTACAGAGTGAGTTCTGGGACAGCCAGGGCTACAGAGAAAACCCCTTTCTTAAAAACCAAAACCAAAAAGTATTATGTTACACACATACATAATTCTGGTTTTTGTGATACAACTTATGCTTTCAGATTCTTAGAAAAGGTGAAGTTGAATAGAATCAACATGTTGTTTTTCCCCACACAGAGACATAATGCTCAGCTAAAGCCGACGCACTAATAGGCACAGGTTTTTAAAAACATTTTTAATGTGTATGGATATTTTCCCTGCATACCACATTGCATGCCTAGTACCTGAAGAGGCAAGAAAAAGGCAACTGAATCTTCTAGAACTGGGGCTATATTTGGTTGTAAGCCAGCAAGTGTGTGCTGGGAATTGAACTTGGGTCCTCCGGAAGAGCAACCCATATGCCTGATTGCGGAGTCATCTCTCCAGCGTTGTTAGGATGGTTTCTAAAGCTGGACGTGGTAGCGCACACCTTTAATCCTAGCACTCCAGGAGGCAAAGGCAGGCTGATCTCTATGTGTTCAAGGCCAGCCTAGTCTACAAAGGGAGCCCAGGACAGCCAAGGCTGTACAGAGAAACCCTGTCTCAAAAAAAAAAAAATGGTTTTTAAAAAAACATTTACCACAAGTGTTTTTGTTTTTTACATGTACACATTACTGAAACAATGATGTCTGAGGCTGACTCTTCTTTATCTCTTTGATGCATAATATGGACCTCTTATAAAAAAAAAGATGTGCAATAAATATCCATTGAATAACCAGATAGGTAGGTGGATGGATTATTCAGTCATACAACCTGATTGTAACTAAATAATTATTGTAGCTTGGTGCAATTGACATGGCATCCCCACGTAGAAGAATGTATCCTCTACCCTGACTTCAAAATACTGCAAACTTCTCCTTAACAATCTATGGCTACTGTTAAAAATGGATAATTTCCAGGAGAAAGAAAGAGAGAGAGAGAGAGAGGGAGAGAGAGAGAGAGAGATGTGAGATGGAATTTCTAGACAAATTTACCTCCCCTTTCCCCAGGATGAAAATCTTCTGAACGAAAAAACAACAACAACAACAAAAAAAAAAAAAAAAAAAGAAAAGAAAAGAAAAGAAAGAAAGAAAGAAAGAAAAGAAAAAAGAAAAAAGAAAAGGAAATCTTCCGAAACATGCTTTTCTCACACCTGTATGTTCCTTTCTTCAAAAGATCCAGAATTATGTATCTTGGGAAAAACTTCCCCCTCTTTCATTCCTCCTAAGAAATGAAAGCCTTTACTTTCTTTTAATGGAAACTTCAGTAGCTTTTTTTTTTTTTTAATTAAAGAGAGTGTCCATAAGTATAGATATTTAGTTCCCAATCTTGAATTTTTGTTTCCAGCGATCCCAGACTACCGTGTAGACATCCTGCTGGCACTGGAACTGCCCATATGGTACTCTGAGTTGGTGCCTTGGCACTCTCCGCACCCACTCAGAAGGTCTAGAGATAGTTTATAAAATTTCCAATTCTAGCAAAAGCACCAGAAGCCAAGTGGAGTGAGCTCCCACTAGCCCGAAGTGGGAGAGAAAAACGACTGAGCACAAAAGAGAAAGTCAACTGCAGCTGCGTGTATAAACTCCCGTACATGAATATTATATGCGTGTGCATACCCTAAACCAACCCGGCACACACACACCATACCACATGCACATATGCGCATGCGCCAAACCAATCCACCATGAACGCACGCACACACCACACGCATGTATGCGCATAACCAACCCAACTTGAACTCAGGCACACACCACACATACATATGCACATGCGCCCAAACCAACCTAACGTGAACGCACCCACACACACACCACACTCGCATATGCGCATGCCTCAAACCAACGCAAATGAATGCACGCACGCACGCACGCACGCACGCGCACACACCACACTCGCGTATGCGCATGCCTCAAACCAATGCAAATGATGCACGCACGCACGCACGCACGCGCACACACCAGACTCGCGTATGCGCATGCCTCAAACCAATGCAAATGAATGCACGCACATGCACGCGCGCGCCCTCAAACTAAGCCGACATAAACGCGCGCTCATGCACGAACATAGGTACGCAAGTGCACATGCAAGGCGTGCATAAATGTGCCCCCCAAATCAACCCAATATGCACACACGCAGTGCCCGCAAAGCAACCCAACACCCATGTGCGGACCCACGAGCGTACTCCAAAACATAAAAAACCCTCCCCACACACAAAACACACACATGTGCCCCACAACCAACCCCAAAACCCGACAGTAAGAATAAAACCCAACCGAGTGCCATGATGGGTCAGGCTATAGAAAAGATAAAATATTACTTTAATCCAGTGCAAACAATTTTAGGAATAATTTAATCTGTGGTGGAAGGAAACATTAAATCCACACAAACTTGAACTCGCAAAACTATCGGTAGCTTGATTCTCATAGCTAGGAGAAGAGCCATGAGCGAGGCTGCCTCCCCTCACATGTCACTTGCTTTGGTTTTAGTCTTCTGGTTCTTTCTCTCCATCAGCAGAGTCATTACAGAGAACGTCCTAGTGCGAACACATTCTACTTACATTATGTTTGTGGCAGAAGTTCAGGGCTTGAAGGGTTTGCCACAGTACACTTTTGATAACTCCATCAGGAACTCTGCAGAGAGGAAAAAAAAAACAAACAAAAAACAAAAACAGAAATGAAAGCTCCTGGGGGTGGGTGGGTCCCGAATTATTTACATGCTTGTTGTGCCTACTTGTATGTTTATGCACCATATAGAGGCCTGGCATCCTTCACGTGGGTGCTGGGACCTGAATTCAGGTCTTCTGGAAGAGCAGCTTGTGCTCTGAACCACTGAGCCATCCCCTCAACGGGAGGGAAATGGTAAACTTGGAAGAGTTTTCTAAACCTTTTGGTGGGAAACAGTAAAGTAGGCACCACATTACTGTCTGAAGGGCACACAGCTTGCACCAGGGAGGGGTCGACACCCAATGGGGAGTCCAGGGAGATAAAAGGTCAGATAAGAACGAGAGGCTCTGAGCTTCCTGTCCCTGGCAGAACCAGCCTTCTGCATGGGGAGCATTGACAAGTGTCCTTGCTGGTTTTCATTTTCACCGGGGAACAGAGGAGCTGGGCAGCTTCTGTCTGGGAACGTTCTTCTTCTTTAGGCCCCAATCTCTGTAAGTCACAGCAACCACGTTCCATTTAACTCTGGGTACCTTTCCACTTTTCACGTCACTGTCCTACTGAGCCATCACATTTACATACTGCCAAGCAAGCTACCCTAAGGAAGGCTGTACCCATCACACGCCCACCGAACATCTGTGCAGACACATCTCTGTGTCCTCATCCGTGTGCCAACACTTGGTTTTTGCCAATGCTATGCTCTCCTACTGGTGGATAAAATGATACCTCGTTTTGATTATTTTTTTTTGTCATTCCTTAATTTTTAGTGATTAATAACCTCACATAATGGCTCTGGGAATACAGCCTGTCTAGTATGCCTGGAGTCATTCTTGGGTTTGAGCCCAAGAACTAAATAAAACCAGGTATGGAAGGACACACTTGTATAGTCTTGGCACTTAGGAGACAGAGCCAGGAGGATCAAAGCTGAAGCTTATTACAAGTTAATAACAAGACAGTGGTTAGCCTCGGCTACATGAGACTGCCTCAAATTAAATGTTCATGTGATTACTGGGCACTAGACTTCCTCCTTTGTATATTTCCATTTCATGTCTTTTTATTCTCTTTTCCTTATTATTTTATGGAGTGTGCACATGTGTTTTTATATGTGCATGGGTGTGTGTCTCTCGGTGTGTGTATGTGTGTGTGTACAAGTGTGCATGGGCATAAGGTAGTTCAAGGTTGAGATCGGGAATCCTCTTTGATTGTTTTACCTTGAGGCAGTCTCTTAATGAAACCAAGATTTCTCTGATATGGCTAACCTCCACCTCTGCCTTCTGATGCTGGACTTACAGGTAGGTTGTGATACGTACATGGGTTTCTAGAGATCCAAACTCTGGTCCACAGGCATGTACGTCAAGTGCGTAACTATTGAGTCCTTTCCCCAGTCCCCACTCTCCATTTTGGATTTGTCTGTTTCTCTTTCTCCTCCCCCCTCCTCCCTACCCTCCTCCCCCTCTTCCTCCCTTCCTCGTCCCTCTCCTCCCCTCCTCCCCCTCCTCCTCCTCCTCCTCCTCTTCTCCCCTCTTCCTCCCTCTGCCTCTCCTGCTGCTCCTCTTCCTCCTCTTTTTCTTCTCATTTGCAGGTGCTTTTGCCTTTTGGCTTTTTTAAATTTAATTTTAATTTTTTTATTTTTTGTGCTTTTCTTTTTTATAATTTATTTTTCTTACACAATATGTGTGTGTGTGTATATGTATACCCACACATAAAGTCACTTAGATTATATGTCTCTGCTTTAGCCTCACTTCCTTTCCACTTCTTTCCACCAGATCCCCCTTGTGGTTTGTCTTGTTGTTGCTGCTGCCACTGTATTAAAGCAGGTTGCGAGCACTGGTCTCTGTCCTCTTAGCAGCCCCCTGCTCAGTGTGTACTGCTCTGCCGTGGACACCGCAGAGCTCTTCTTGGTGTGTCGCTCATCTTTGCAACTCTGCTGATGCACACGGGACTGACATTTTCATATTTTTGAAAACCAGAGAAACAAAGGTTTACTTTTTATATTGAAAACTTAAATTATCTTCTAATCTACTTCTTTTGGGCGCACGTGTGTACACATGTGAGCATGCATGCAGACAAGTTGAATGAGTGAGCTCTCCTTCTGCCATGTGGACCCCTGGCTTGAACGCAGGTCATCAGTTATGGCCCTACGCATAGGCACTACCCCGTGGAGGCTGCTCTATACAGAACAACGAGTGTAGGGGTGAGTTTCCTCAGAGCAGTTCCTTTTCTTAGGTCACGATTATAGCAGCATTGTCCTTGACAGTCAGGTATTTGGTGGCAACCTTTGACTACAGTCATAATTGCAAATATTGTGAGAGACTTCATTCTCAATGTAAGTCCTTTCCCATGTGAAATATGTATTTGTCTCCTGTACTTCATTTTGTTATAAGTTTTATCCATGTCTACTTTTCCCTAGCTTTTCTTTTTTATGAAGTGGAAAGGTGACCACAGCCATCCTGGCCCACAAAGAGGCAGGCTGCTCAAACTCAAATCCCACTATGCTACTTCCTACTTTTATAACCCTGGAGAGTTATGGAGGCTTCTACTTTCTCCTATGTGAAAGTGGAATAACACCCCCAAATTCGCCGAGAAAGCCACTACCCAAGTGCTTGGGCTTAACCTCCACTTGTATTCAAGAGATGAAGGTCAGAGGTCAGATGAAGCCAGTAGGGATGATGACCGCGACCCAAGCACAGTGACCAGAGGTCCCAGAGTGGAAGACTGTGTGTGTGTGGGGTTGGTCTGATGCTATATATACTAGTGCTAATTACTGGGCCCCCAAGATCTGGTTGCCGCCTAGACGAGTGCATTCTCACGTACACCAAGTGACGCTGTATAAAACTTTGCTCGCCAATATTCTCTGATTGGTTAAATAACGTAGCTGACAGCCTACAGCTGGGCAGAAGGGATGTAGGTGTTGCTTAGGTTCTCAGGCTTGGGGTCAGATGGAGACCATGAGAGGAGGCATCAGAGGAGGAGAAGCAGGAGGGAAGGGCTGGCCTTAAAGCTTTTATAAATCCAAGAAGTCTCTGTCTCAATCATTTGGGAACTAGCTGGGGTAGAAAAGCCCGCTAGAGCCTGATATCAATCACAACAGAAGATGCTCTAGGGTGAGAAAGACTCTGAAGTGTGTCTGGGTGGGGGGACGTAAGGCAGCAGCCAGAAGCTGTAGAGTCCTGCAGAACCTGGACTCTGCTCTAAGTTCACAGCCACGGAAAGGAACCAAGCAAGAAGCAATATGGTGCAGAGAGGGTTCTAGGAAATAAAGTGAGTATGGGGAATGAATCAGAAAGCTGATCTAGCAACCCAGGCAATGCAGAGGAGGGCGAGAGTGGCTTCAGCCCTCAGGGAGGGACAGGCACAGGCACTAGTGACTGCTAACAGACAGAGGACACTGGGTAGGCATCCAGAGACTCCAGGTGAGGGGAACTGGGAGACAAGGCAGGCATGATAGTTCAGAAACCTGTCTCAGAACCCTGACTGCTAACATTGTTAATGAGAAGCCAAGCAGAGCTAATTCAGTAGGGCCACCGGTTGTCAAACAGCATCTTTAAAGACCTCTTGCTGGAAGGCCATGGCTATGCCCAGTTAGCTCAGACTCTAAGGAGGCAGAGTCCACTGCTGGAAGAACACCACACACTAGGCATGAGTCACATTGACCTTGCAGAGGAGATGGAACCATGGAGAATGCCAACTGGCAGTGCCAGGGCCAGACAGCGAGAGCACTCCAATGCCATTCTGCCACAGGCAGCAGTTTTCAAAGCATTACGGAGTGAAATAAAACCCTCAGTGGAAAGAAATCAATAGTTGGTGTTTAAATGTTATGCTTCAGTTGAGTGTAAGGACAAATATTGAAAGGAATGCTGAGAAGCTTAAAGCTCAAGACTGAGATGTCAAGACTCACGTCCAGGTGAGTTGAGCTATGCAGCTCAGAAACTGCAGCCTTGGTCACCTGAAGATGATGCTGACCTTACAGTTCGTGTGTGTGTGTGTGTGTGTGTGTGTGTGTAAGAGAGATGCATCTGTAGGCATTTGTGTATGTGCCCTCATATGTGTACATATGTATGCATGTGTTGAAGGCCAGAGGTTGGTTTCTTGGGGTCTTCTATACACCTAATTATTATTTTTTAATGATTTATTTTATTTTTAAATTTCAATAAAATAAGTCATTATTTAATTTTCACGTGTGCATGTCCGTGTGTGTGTGTGTGTGTGTGTGTATGTGTGTGTGTGTGTGCACTCAAGTGTGTGTCCCCATGGAGGCTAGAGGTGTCTGATTCCCCGGAACTGGAGCTACAGGCTGTTATGAGCCTCCTGGCATGTGTGCTGGGAATCAAACTCAGGTCCCCTGGATGAGCTGTACATGTTCTAAACAACAGAGTCATCTCTCCAACGCTATTTATTTTTGAGGCAGGGTCTCTCACTAAGCCTGGAGCTAGCTCACTGACTTGGCCCGAGTAGCTGGCCAGTTCCAGGGATCCCTCTGACTCAACTGTCCCAGTACTGAGATTACAGGTGTGTACACCCACTCCTAACTTTACATGGGGTTAGGAGAAAGAGAAGATAAACCTAAACGTGGGCACGGACTTGTCAAGAGAGAGTCATGTCTTAGCCCACCAATTCTTTACTATTGGAAAATCAGGTCAGCCCCAATATTTTCTGTTTTAAATAATGATTTTTGGATATTTGTATGTGTATTTTTGCCCTTATCTGAATATTTCCCTGACACACATTTCTCCAAATGAAATTTTGTGGTCAGAGTATGAGAACAGCTTTAAACTGTTCATACACATTGTCAAACGATCCACATAGTAACATTCTTTCTGGGTAGAGGAGGCCTGCACACTTGCTTTGTTTGGGGGTGAGCTTCAAATCGAGCCCCTGTGCCTTGCACATCCCATCCTTTTGAAAACATTTGAGGCAGGGGGTTGACTAAATGGCTCAGGTTAACCTTGAACTTGTAACCCGCCTGTCTCAGCCTCTCTAGTATATTACAACACCCATCTTATCCACTTTTAAAAATTACTAATTGTGGTAATAGCTTATTCAAATTCTTTTTCAGTTTTATTCATGGGTTTTTGTTTTTGTTTTTAAAGAAATCTCCAAAATTTCTGTGATTTAAACATTGTTGACCATTCCCCTGCACACCCCTCTCCACTTTATTTTTTTTTTAAACTTTCTTGGTTTTATGTTGCAAGATATTTAATCACATTGTGAGCCCTGAGATTGTGTACTGGAAATACCTGTTTTATAGTTGTGGTGTGCTTAGCCCTAGCACACACCTTTATTCCAATAACTTCCTGTTTATTGTAAGTAGGTGGTTGTGGTGTGGCTCAGCCCTAGCACACACCTTTAATCTAAGAGCTTTATGTAAACGGGATTAAATAAAGTCAACCATAGGTCGAGAGGTAGAATAACCAACCAGTTGACATTGAGCAAACATAGGAAAAAAACAAGTGTGTGAGAGGAAGTCTGGAGGACAGATGGAGCAATGCACAGGAAGTAGAAAGGAGGGACATTCATCTTGAAGGGTTTTTAAGACAACACTGAGAAGGATGGGGTTTTTTCCTTTTGAGATGTGGCTGAGTAGGAAGGTCAGCTGGGTGCTTTCTCTGTTTTTCTGAGGTAGCAGGTTTTCACCCCAGCATCTGCCTCTTTACTCTTTAGTGGTAAAAGTGAACATTTGGGCTTTTGCTTAAAACAACAGCTCTAACCTTTTCAAGTTTGAAAAAAATATCCTATTGGCATTCTAATTAAAAATTTGTGCTACAAAAATTGATGAGACAACATGTTTATACTTTATAGCTTTTCTATCTAAAAACACACGCCTATTTAAATAAAACCCTTTAATAATCTCAGTCAGGTTTGTGGTTGTCTCTTTTTCTTTTTTAAAGATATTTTATTTTCTGTGTTTGAGTGTTTACCCACATGTATGTATGTGCAACATCTGCAGGGATAGAAAAGGGCATCAAATCCCCTGGAACTGGAGTTTCAGATGGTTGTGAGCCGCCATGTGCTGGGAATTGAACCTGGGTCCTCAGCAAGAGCAGCAGGAGGGTGCTCTCCGGCCCCAATAGTGCTTTTATTTAAGCTCTGACTCCCTGGTAAGTTATACGATTAGGTTTCCTCAGACTGAGCTGTGGCTGCTCCTTGGGGTCGGATGGTCCTGTGTATGCTTTCCCCTCAAGCTACCCTGGGATTTATACTCACGGCCATTTGCTCACCCTTGGAGCACATCCTTGCCTGAAGCTGGAGGGTGCTGGCCCAGTATATGGGGATTGATGGGGTGTGGGGTGTGGGTGTGTGGGGAACTGGGGCCGTGATTCTCTATATGGGGCTGCCCATAGGACAAAAGAGAACTGGCCACAGAACCCAAGTTCCTAGGTCACTTACCCATTAGGGTTTCTCTCCAGCTCATGTAACAGTGTGTGATCGCAGTACTCAAACACTAAGTGCATCCTCCTCTTCCTTCGGAACACCTCGATGAGG
This sequence comes from Acomys minous, assembly GCF_964271855.1. Lineage (NCBI taxonomy): Eukaryota > Metazoa > Chordata > Mammalia > Rodentia > Muridae > Acomys > Acomys minous. The sequence goes on from NC_140489.1 coordinate 112,770,001, forward strand.
TTCACAAGGTTTGGGTGTTTCAACTGCTGCAAAAGAGTCGAAGTGCACAGCTTAGTGGTGTGTTTTCCCTCATAGCTCTCCCCAGATCTGCTGCGATGCTGAGAGAACAAGGCCCCTTGTATCACTCCATCTCCTGGGCAGAAGCTTTGTTTTTCTTTTATTGTGTGTGTTGTTGGTGTATGTGTGGATGTGTAGGGTGCATGTGTGTGTGTGTGCGCATGCGTGTGCATATGGAGGATAGAGGTTGACATCAGGTATTCTCCTAAATTCTCCCCCCTGTAACATTTTTACTACTAATTAATTATTACATGTGTGTCTGAGTGCATGGGCACACACACACGCACACACACACACACACACACACACACACACACACACACGCAATGTCACATGTGTGGAGGTCAGATGACAACCTGTGGGGACCGATTGTCTCCTTCTATCACTTAACTCCCAGGGATTAGACTCAGGTTGTCAGAGTTGGCTGCAAGCGTCTTTACCTGCTGCGCCATCTTGTCTCCCGCCTCCCTTTACTTTTTGAGACAGGCTCTCTCACTGAGATGCGGCACTTACCAGCTCAGCTAGGCTGGCTGTCCGGCAAGCCCTAGGTCTCTTCCTGTCTCCGCCTTCCCAGAAATGGGCTTATAGGCACATGCCCTTGAGCGCAGTATTTCACACGGGCGCTGGGGATCTGAACCCGGGTCCTCATGGTTGTGCAACAAGCATTTACTGGCTGAGCAACTTCTCCAGCCTCTAGGGCAGCATCTTGCTACGGTGTTTCTTATGATAAAGTGCTCTTACAGGCTACAGAAACTTCAAGGTGGAATAAATTTAATATTTGTAACAAGTAAGTAATGATAGTAGCTAAACTGTGAAACTCCCTCTGGTAATAGCAAAGTGGGAACAGTGCGCTAATGTGAAACCACTATGCAGCGTATGAAAACTAGGAACCTACCATTCATAACACAAATGAAGAGTCATTATGCAAAAGACTATACATCTACGTACCTTATTCAGTACCCCTTGTTCAATATTTTAAGATGAAGTCATTCTATCCCTAGAGGGCCTATAAAACTCTTAGTATAGATGGCCATACAACAGGTAAAACCAGTACAATTGTGGGCAAACTACCATACGTGGCTGCTCTGCCTGTGTGTGCTGAGGGAGACCAAACAGGCCAGTGTAGATACCAGGGCACGCCGAGAGTGGTGGGGTGTGACCTCACAGGGAACCAGGGCAAAAACCATAAGCCAGGAGGTCCCTGGGAAAACCAGGACATATGACCTCACCTACTTGTAACCCCTTTCCCTTGTTGTATATGTAGTAGACAAATCAAATTTCCAACACACACACACACACACACATACACACACGAGTGTTTTGTATTTTGTAGCAGTTCAGTAAGTATCTCGCAGGCTCAGTAGCCAGTAGAGAGTCTTAGAACAAACACAAAACTGCAGCCTGAGGGCGTTTCATACTCTCTTTTGGCCTAAGTAGGCACTTGCACACACACACACACACACACACACACACACACACACACACACACACACCTATGTGTAAAACAACAACAAAATCACCTGACAACTGCTGGGGAAAGGAGAATCTATTCTATATGGGAAATGTGTCCAGAGCCCCAAATCAGCCTGCACTCTATATACCCAGTGGCTGAAAGAGTCGAAGGTCAAAGGGTGGCAGGGGTGGTTTCACAAGAGAGTCAGCTGCTTTGTGCTCTAGCGAAACCACGCTTTGGAAGCCAGGCTGCTTTCCTGCCAGGCGGACAAGGGGTTCACAGACGCTGTGGCCAAGTTGAACCTGGCCAAACTGTGGGCAGGCCTGCGACTCACAGCTACTTAGCGGATGATGTTGACCTAGCCTGCACTGTGGTCGCCTGAAGTGAAACAGGCAGTGTGAGGAGGAGGAGGAGGCTGATCGAAGGTAAATAGGAGGAGAGTGTGAGGAATATGAACAGGGATGGAGCAACAGCAAGGGGCAGGACATACAGCGTGTTCTGACTCGTCACCAGACACCTCACGGAAGCTTGGCTACTTTGCACCTTAGGGCTCACCCTCAGATTGGAGCTGTTTTAACTCAGAAGTTAAACAAACAGGCAAAACCCTAAGCATTAGGCTTATCTGAAGACCAGGGAGGGCGAGGAAGAGGTTAAGAGCATTTTTAAATTTTTTGATCTTCGACTCTGAGTGCCCAAGCAGGCTGGTTCCCTAGAGCCCTCTGCTGGCCAAGTGGTAAGAGCGAACTTTTTTTTTTTTTTTAATCAAATTATATTTTAAATGAACTGGGGAAAACTTCTGCATATGATATTTGAAAAGGAGAAATAATATAACTATCCTTTACCTTTATAAGCTGAAATTCCATTAAAAATAACAGAAGATACTTAGAAAATGAATGTTGGCTGTGTGTTCTTCAAACCCCAGGGTCAAACCCTAACTGGTGATGTCTCTACCTCTGGGAGCTTGTTAGAAATGAGGCACTTCGGGGCCCATCCTAAATCCCTCCAAACTCTGCATTTCAGTAGGTCCCTAGGGGTTCCCATGGATGGTCACACTGGAGAAGTGCATGCCAGGCTTTACAGCGCTAAACAGTGGAAGGAGTTTTAGGCTAGGAAAACATTTCCACTGAGAACATGTGAAACTTCCACACCGAGTTCCATCAAAGTAAAAACAGTGGCAACTGGGTACATGGCTGGGTGATACTTAGGGGCGGGGCGAATCCACGGTGATACCTGCAGGGGCGCTGGGGGCACTGGGAGGCTCTCTCTGCCGGGAAGTGCCCTTGTAGTTTTGTTGATTGGTTGGCAAAGTGTGTGTAAGGGCAACGTCCAGAAGACGGCCAGGCAGGAGGGCGGTTGGTAAACAGTAGGGTCAGGACACTTGGGACAGCAGGGATGTTTCCCAATCATGGATGCGGTGTACAAAGTGCCAAGTACTTCCACCTACCCGCTATGCTCACACACGCAGATAAAATCTAAGAGGCCAAAGTCCCACTCAGTTTCCCAAAGTTGCTGATCCCCAGGGATTTAAGTCCCATGGAAAAGAAATCTGACTTTTGAAGAGTCTCGGCCATTTTAGTATGGCCGTTTCACCCCATGCCTTCCTTCGGAGTGCAGATGTCCGCCCGCCCGCAGGGCGTGACCTACCTTCAGCATACGTATTTCTCGCAGTGCTATTTTCTTAACAACAGGGTCGTCCTCGGATTCCATGAACTTTTTGATAGCTACTACTTGCCCAGAGGACTTGTTTCTGCATTTGAACACAACTCCGTAAGACCCTTCTCCAATCTTAGCTAGTTTTTCATACTTTTCCATTTCGGTTAAAGCGGCCTAAGGTAGCGTACTTGATTGCAGCATTGCCCCTGGAAAAGAAAAAACAAACAAACAAACAAAAAATACTTATTACTCAAGCTACACAGCACAGTGTCCTCACAGTTTGTTCTAACAGTTTGCCTGGGTTGCCAATGGTTTATTTCCCCCCTTTAATCTTTGCTTTCTATGTACAGTAGAAGTGAGCACCAAAGTGGTACTTAGTTAGCCTAGCTCTCTCTGTTCTAGATATTTCAAGGCCTGCGGGACTCACTTCTGATGGTGGCTTTGTGTTGACCACAGGTCAGTGAAAACAACACGGAGGAACGGCCTTTACCCAATATATTGCTTTAATTTTCCTGGAGCAAATGATTAAAATACAAGGCTGTAAAACGTAGCCGAAGGGAAGGATTTTGATAGTCTGGAATACGGTGTTTGCCTTCCTAACTCACCGGAACCCCCGCAGCAAAGGGGAAGAACTGTGCAACACAACAGTACAAAACTCTACAGCGCCACCTGGTGGACAGAAGAGAGAAAACCACGGTCTCTGGACAATGCCGCTTCTCTCAGGATACCAACCATTTCCTTGAAATGTTTAGACTACATTTATCATCATCATTGTGTGTATATGATATAAATGTGAACGTGTGTTTGATATGATTATGAGATGTGTATAGGAAGCAGGATATGTCATATGGATCTGACAGCGAGAGTGTGACGGTCAGAGGACAACTTGTGATGCCAGTCCTCTCCTGCCACGTGGGCCTGAGATCGTAATCCAGGTTGCAAAACTTGCCTGGCAAATGCCTTTATAACCTGATCCTCCCTGCGGGTCAAGACACCATTATCTTTTTTCTTTTTCTTTCTTTTTTCCCCCTGTTTTCTTTTGTTTTTGTTTGTTTGGTTTTTTTTAATCTTATTTTATTTATCTTATTGTTTAGATAGAGCTTTTCTGTGTAACCCTGGAATTTACTTAGTAGACCAGGCTGGCCTCAAACTCACAGAGACCCTGAGTGCTGGGATTAAAGATGTACTACAACACACCTGGCAAGGCATCATTTCTTGTTCTTAGCTTTTACTTGCATTGGGGGGACCAATTCTTAGACTCTCGTTAAGAAAATAAGTACAGTAATACATCAACAAGGAGGTCACATCTTTTTGTTTGTTTGTTTTGGTTTTTCGAGACAGGGTTTCTCTGTGTAGCCTTGGCTGTCCTGGGAACTTTATTGTATACACTGTATCTTTTACAGGGGTATCATTAACTTAAAGGTGGCTTGCATACATTTGCCTGGAAAGAGGAGAAAGTACAAATTAGCTTTAGAAGGCTATCAGTACAAACCTTTATATATACATCATTTTACCTAGTTTTTAAAAACTATAGCTACTGGGGAAAACCTGTTTTCTTTCTTTTTGTTTTGGAGAACCTTATATATACAGTATCTTAGGCTGGCCTCACACTCACTATGTAGCTGAGGATGATGTTGAACTTGGAATTCTGTCTTTCTCTCTTGAACACTGGCGTTACTGGTGTATACCGTGGTACCTGACTTTTTAATTGCGCAGTTTTAGTCCATGCACTGTTTCCACAGTTCCCTCTAGGTAAGCTAATCCATATAGTGATTGAATTATCTGCGCCACCTGCTTTTGTCCAGCAGGTTTTTCAACAGTGACTGATTTCTCGACTGATCAGATCTCTGACACATCCACCAACTACTGATTGTAATAAAATAAAGCTCCGGCTTTTAACCCTAGTGCAGAGGCAGAGAGGCAGAGAGACAGACAAAGAGACAGAGGTAGAGGCCTCTGAGTTTCAGGTCAGTCTGATCTATATAGGAAGTCCAGGCTAGTCAGGACTACATACTGAGATCAGTCTCAGATAGATAGATAGATAGATAGATAGATAGATAGATAGATAAACTAATTAATTAATTTAAAAGATAGTGCTTTATAGAATTTTTCAGTGTGATCTTTCCTTCCACAGGGAATGCGGGAGGTATTTCCAAAGGCATTAGATAGAGGAGGCAGGGGTTCCACAAAGGGCGTTCGGCATCTAACTCCTGTTTACTTTCTTGGTTTCTAGATTCAGTGATCCCCGCTCTCCCACCTGGGGTCCTAGCTAGATCTCCACATACACAGCCCGGGCATCTCTACACGACTGGGCAGGGCCATCCTGACACATGTATGTTCTACAGTGATGCCTGCTCTGCCCTCTGACCCTCTGTTCATATCTGAGGCTCACAAGCATACTCCATATTACACCGAAATGACTTCCTAAGACATGCATAGAGGGAAAACTGAGAGATGACCAAGGATAATAGTAGGCATAAGGTTACTGTGTAGCTTAAATGCTGATTTCTGTACCCAACACATGTGTTCGCAAGCTTTGTTCTGAGAATCTAAATATGTAAGCTCCGCTCCCCCATTGTCCTCTTGATATGTCAATAAAGCAGCTTCCAGCCAATCAATGAGCAGAGGAGAGAATAGGACTGAACTTCCTGCCAGCCCAGGGTAGGAGGAGTTAGGAGAAAGATTAGGAGGAAGGAGCTGGCTCTGAGGAAAGGCGAGAAGGGCAAGTCTCTCTGGATGTTTGCTGGAGTAAGGCAACAGCATGAAGGGCGGGGGTTTTAAGAACAGACTTAAACTGCTCTATGTTAGGCTGTGAAGCTTTGTGTTAGAAAAGCGTCTCAATTATTTGCGTGATAGCCGGGTTAAGACATAAGCCAAGGGAAACAAGGACTGTTTTATAAAACTAACTTCAACAGATAATGACACTGCAGAATGTAGTCTTTTTGTAAACAACGCACAGAGCTATATCAATCAACCAGGGCACACAAACCGCTTGCACGCAATGGCTTCAACGAAACACATGGACTCCAAAAGCAACTCAGCAAGCAAAGCCCAACTCTGAAAGAGGTGTCTCTTGAACCCCCCTTTGTAAGAGTTTGTCTGGAAGAATGCTGGGAACACAGGGGCATACTCACCATCAAGTTCCTGTGCACTGATAGCTACACTCTTTGGAGCGAGGAGAGAAGAGAGATGGGACAGGCATCCATTGGAGGCTGACAAGTGATGGGAAAAGGGAAGAAGTGGGGCACAGGTGGGATTTTTAAAATAAGATAATGGCCAAAACTTTCTAGATATAGTGAAGAACATTGGTTTCCACTTTCAAAAAGTTCAGTACATTACAAAAAAAAAAATAGCAAAGATACAGGTAGGATAAACATGAGACTCAGTCTGTCCTCCTGGACCCACTGCTGTAAGCCACAGAAACCAGCCAGCTGTCTGATGGCTGATCAGAAAACAACATGGAAATGACCCAAACAAAGGCTGGCCCTCTGAAAAGATCTGCGAGACTGATGAACCTTGAGAGGGACTGATTAAGAAACAAACAAAATTATCCTTCAGACATTTTTAAAAATGAAAGAGAACAAGCTGGGTATGGTGGCGCAGGCTTTTAGTCCCAGCACTTGGGAGGCAGAGGCAGGCAGATCTCTGTGAGTTCGAGGCCAGCCTGGTCTACAGAGTGAGTCCAGGACAGCCAAGATTATACAGAGAAACCCTGTCTTGAAAAACTAGGAAGAGAAAGACACACACACACACACACACACACACACACACACACACACACACAGAGAGAGAGAGAGAGAGAGAGAGAGAGAGAGAGAGAGAGAGAGAGGGGAGAATATAAAGAGAACATTAGAAATATATATTTTGGAGACCAAAGTAGTCAAGTTCAACAAATACCTAGAAAGACAAAAATACTCAAAGAGAAATAGAAATCTGTCTATATAGAAAGCAAATTCGCCATTATAAATCTACCTGCACAGAAAAGCCTAGGATGAGATCGATGGCTCATAGATAAATTCCACCAAATATTCAAAGGATAATCAGTACAAATACAACTTTTCCTAAATATTCCTAAAGAGAAGGAAATTTTTCCAGAGGGCCAATATCATCCTGGTTAAAATAAAATCAGACAAAAAAAATCACTATGCACATGAGAACACACAACAAAATAACTACCAAACCAATTATAGACACAAATGAAAAGGATTATATGACGTGGGCACACGGAATTTACCTCAGAAATGCAAGGTTTGTTTAATATCTGAAAATCAATTGTGTTAAAAAACAAAACAAAACCAAAAACCAAAACCAGTGATACAAATAGAATAAAAGTCAAAACTCACATGTTTATCTCAGCAGATATAGAAAAAGCATTTAAGAAACTCAGTAGTCATTCATGAAAAATATCTTAACAGACTAATAGAAGGGAAGGAACTTCAAGGGTGTGTGTGTAAAGCCCACACAGTCAATGCTTTGCTTAGCAGTGGAACATTAAAGGCTTCTTCCTAGAACCAGAATAGATAGTTTTGTCCTTCCCCATCCCTTCCAAAATCTCATTATGCATCCCTAGAACCCAAGAGATCCCCCTGCCTCTGCCACCCTAGTGCTGGGATTAAAGGTGTGTGCATGCCTCCACCTCAGCTTTATTATTTCTTTTTAATGATTTATTAGAAGTTCTTGCCAGTACAATAACACAGCCAAAGACATTAAAGGTGCATAGATTGGAAATTAAAAGCAAAATTGTTGTCATAATTGTATGTAGAAGATGCTAACAAACGGACAGAAATTTTATTAGAACTAGTGAGCAAGTTGGCAACGCAGTGGATGCAAGGTCAGTATGCAAAGATCAGTTGAGTTTCTGTATTGGCAACAACTTGGAAATATAATGAGGAAAACAATTTTATTCCTAGTGCTTTAAAAATACTTAGAAGTAAATTTAACAAGTGATATTCAAGGCTTACACACACACAGCCAGGAGTGGTGGCACATACCTGTAATCCCAGCACTCGGGAGGTAGAGGCAGGCAGATCTCTGTGAGTTCTAGACCAGCCTGGTCTACAAAGTGAGTCCAGGACAGCCAAGGCTATACAGAGAGAAATCTGTCTTGAAAAAATAAAACAAAACAAAAAAAGATGTACACACTAAAAAATATGAAACCTTACAGAAGAAATGTAAAGAAAATCAAAAAGGGAGAAAAATGTTAAATTCATCGATGGAAAACTAAACAAGATGTGAACTCTTATGAAAAACTTTCTCTTTTGCTTTAGTTTTGGTTTGTGAGATAAGTCTTTCTCTGTAGCCCAGAATGGCCTCAAACTGTGGCAATCCTCCTGCCTCAGCTGCCTAATTAGTGATCACAAGCATCAGCTACAATTCCTGGCTGCCAATAGACTTTTTTAAAAAATAGAAGTTGAGCAAATAAATTTAAAATTTATATAACAATGCTCAGGAACCTAAACTGCCAAATTAACACTGTAAAATACAAATGGGACATTTTTATGTCACCTAAGTCAAAGTTGACCAAAGTCATGATTTATTTTCGTAGTTATATTCGAAGTTATTTTTGAAGTTGTAATAAATCAACTGAGATGTTGACATAAGGATGGAACATAATAGTGAGTCAAGAATTAACCTTTTAAGTTTATTGTCTATCTTGTGATACTATAATAATGCCTGAGACTGGACAATTTATAAAGAAAATTATAATTCTGGAGTCTGAAAGTCCAATATCAAGACACTGGCTTTTTCTTGCTCTGTCAAATACATAAAGGGGATGGGGAGCTAAGAGCTAAGGAGGGCTGAACTCATGCATTTATTAACTGCACTCGTCCTACCCATGAGGCCTTATGGCCTAATTACCTCTTGAAGGCCCCATCTCCCCACACAGCCAACGGTAATTACATTTCAACATGAGTTTGGGAGAGTCGCAGCAATTTCAAGTCTCAGCACTTGCTAATTGTCTTTTGATAATGGTGCCAAAGTGCCTCAAGGAGGACAGAAGGGTCTTCAACAAATGATGTCATGACAATTGAATATCCATATGGAAGGAAATAATAAATGGGCCCCATGAGACAGTGACATCAGAGGGCAAAGTGAGGCTCAACTTTACTGAAGCACTGAGGGGGGACTAGCCTGGGTTACATGGCAAGACCCTGCTTCAAAATACTGACCCCGTCCCCAAAATACAACAAACAAAACACATGCAAATAGGAAAAACAAGACAGAATGAGCGAAAACCAAAAACTAAGAATGTATAGCTAGGTTAAAGTAGCCAGGTACACACCCAGCCACACATATCTGTAGAATTCTATTTACGTAAAATTCCTAGCAAATACAAAATACCGAGATGGATACAGCATGTCCTTTGTGTTACTTTTCAGCAGGCACAGTCACAATGGAACGGCTCCTACAGACAGCTGGCCTGCACTCGTCAGAAAATGCCAAGGTCAGGGAAGACAGAGGTCAAAGCTCCGGATTCACAGAGACTGAAAAGGACACACAGTGTGATCCCCAGTTCCCTTCTGCAGCAGGGGACAGGTCTGCAAAGAGCATCACTCTCTTGTAGTTGGAAAACTCTAAACACCATATGTAGATTTGGTTTTAAAATCTTGACTTTGGTAAACTGCACTGTGGTTATAAAAAGGATGATGATGATGATGATGATGATGATGATGATGAGGAGGAGGAGGAGGAGGAGGAGGAGGAGGAAAGCTCAATAGCTTTGTACGAGCACTAGCCGTGCCAGCCCAGGGAACTGGCTTGGGTCCTTGGAGTCCCTGTACGGCAGAAGCAGCACCTCCACAGAGCTGTCCCCTGACCCCCGCATGTGCATTGTGGCATGCTCACACAGCAATAACACATCTTTAAAGAAGTTTATTTTTATGTGTGCATGGTGTGTGTGTGTGTGTGTGTGTGTGTGTGTGTGTGTGTGTGTCCACAGAGGCCAGAGCAGAGAGACAGAACATAACTATAGCTAGTTGTGAGTCACTCAGTGCGGGTGCTGGGAACCAAACTTGAGTCCTTTGGAAGAACAGCAAACACTGTGTCATCTCAATGCCTGGTACATTTTTAAAAAAAGTACATATGGCCTCTAAAGCCTGTAGAATAAACTTCAAACTTCTACCTGGTCCTGATTTACCTTTCCTGCTTTGTCTCTCAGAGTCCCAAATACCTTCAGCCTCCTCTGCTTATATTTCCGTCTGGACTGTCGGACCCTGCAGGGTCATATTTCAGCCCTCTTCATTTTTTACAGTTCAACTCAAATGTCCTAATTCCCCAAGACAGGCTCTTTTCTCCACACACCTGATTCTAATACTGCCCCTCCCCCACCCCAAGCATTACTCATCACGCCAGACTTTATTTTCTAGCACACAGTAGGCTTCTCTTCAGCCTTATTATAGTTTTATTTTCTAATCTTTTTCTTTCTAAATGCAAAAGTCACAAGTATCCATCGGTTATTATTAGCACAGTATTTGGGCAAGATTAAATGGATATAGCTATTGGTGGAAAATGTTTCCCGGAGCTATCAGTCTCCTTCTGCATGAAGTGGGGTACCTTCATCTTAACTTCAGAATTTCTGTGTTTTTAGAAGTGTTTGACTCTTGAGTAATTGGAGTTCTGTGTGTACAAAGGCAAAGACAGGAACCGACTCAGGGTCACGAGCGATTGTAAAAAGACACAGAGAAGGGAGGGGGGTAGATGGTCCTAGACTGGATTTTAAATTCCTTAGAAAGTTGCTACAGAATTTCTTTACTGTTAAAGATTTACAAAATAACGTACAAAGGAAGAAAGCACTTGGAGGTTAGTTTTCATGACTGTCCCGAGGGCCTGAGGAAGCACAAGGAATACACAGGCAAACAAAATAACAGGGGGAGAAAATGGGGAGTAGGAAAAATAGGGTGGAGAAGTGATTTTCCTAGTGTAAGAGGTTTTAAGAAACTGTTAAAATCCAACCCCGACCAGCACCTGGCTTTAGGGAAGCCGAGGGGAAAGGGTAGTTTCAAGGCCAGGGAAACTTCTCAGAAATGCTACCCACCACTCACAGTCACTTGTTTCCAACGAAACCAAACATGCATTTAATGTTTAATAAAATTGACTGGGAACATGGATTCTACAGACCAATCACTCCTATCTGTCTTACTGCGGCACCACAATTTAAAGGCGCACACCTGCGTACAAAGGTGTTACACAGAGCTTGTTACAATTCCCGGAACTAGCCCAAGTCATTTACACAATCTACACAACTCATTTTACTGGTCCCACGCTTCAGGCGTGCACACAAAAGACCTGGAAGTTTGGCAAAAAAACTCACTTTATTTCCAAGCCTCTGAGCCTTCGCTTACTGACTTCTCCCTGCGTCCAGGCCACACGCGGGCCCTAGATGCACAGGTGCATCCCTGTCCCTCCCTCCCTTGCGCCCCCACGGCCCATGAGGTCACGGGTGGCCGGTTCTCCCGTGGGTGCGCCCCCTCCGGTCCTCCGAAGCCCCGCAGATCCCACTGTCTCCGACAGCCCCGGCTAGGCAACCCGCACTTACAGCACAGCCTTAGGCGACGCAGTGTGCAGCCTTCTGGAGCCCCATCCCCACAGCCGCCGCAGAACTCCGGAGGGACTAAGCCACAGCCGCGTCGCCAGGGCAACCGGGACGCGCAGGCCGCGCAGCTTCCGGACAAAGGTTTCCGCCCTGAACTCCGGTGGGTTCATTCCCTGGCGAGGCAGCACTCAGGGCAGTCCCTTTACCTTTAGCGCTTACCTTATTCCTTGTGCTGTTTGGAGTCAGCCGTAGCTCATTAACACCTTTTTCGTAACTCAGCGACGCTGCTCCAGAGTCCGGGGTGGGTTTAGAGGAGGATTGGTTTGCCGCCCAGGGGAGAAAAAAGCGAGGCAGACACCATTGAATGTGGCATGGAGACAAATGTTTTAACCTCAGGAAAGAGAAGTTCAGTCATTACCCACAGAATACACCAAACGCGCCACACACACACACACACACACACACACACACACACACACGCACACACGCGCACACACACACGCGCACACACACAAAACACCAGGTGTCCTTCTGTCTTCTGCCTCACCTCCCCATTTCCTCACGAATATGCTGAGGGATCACATTTTAAACAAAATTAAACCACGGAGCACATTTATCTCGCTCTTTCAAGACCAGAACACAATTCCACTAAATTCATCGGAACCCACTTCTGTGTGACTTCTGTCCTTACGCTAGAAAAAAGCCATTTCTCATTAGGTGTACCAAGTCACTTCATGTGCAAAAGTGGCCTTTCTATTACCGAACGTGTGCGCGCGCGTGTGTGCTTGTGTCCTGTGCTTCTCAGGGCCTGCCTTTGTTCCCTTTTGTGTAGGGCGCGGTAGCTGGCCTGTGAAATTTGGGAGACTGTCTCTCCATCTTGCCCCAAGAGTATTGGGATTGCGTGGGCTCTAGAGATTCAAACTCACGTCTTTTCACTTTAATGGAAAGCCCTTCATCCATCGCCGCAGCCTGCTACCTGTGTTTGCTTGTTTTTTGTTTTTTTTTGAGACAGGGTCTCTCTATGCAGGCCCAGTTGTCCTCGAACTTGCTATGTACAAAAAGCTAGCCCCAAACTCAGGGATCCGCCTGCCTTTGCCTCCCCAGTGCTGGGATTAAAGAGTATCATGGCTCACTTGCCCCTCTCCATCTTTCTGGCCTGGAACTCGCTGCGCATCCCAGGATGACACGGAACTCAAGTCTCCTGTCTCTACCGCCTGAGCACTGGGAATGACAGGGGCGCCCACTCCCGATTTCGTCATGCTGCTTATCTACAGACTCCTCACGCAGGGACCCACTCCTGCTCCCCAGCACTGTCTGTGCCTGGTTCTTTGTCCATAGACCCCACGCCCCGCTGCATTTCCTGCTCCTTGAGCATGCATTATTTCTGCAAGTCCCCTGCCAGCCCATCCTTGCATATTAAAAGTTCCTTTTCCTGATCCATGACAGAGCACACTCAGGATGGACCTAGGTCCTCTGCGCATGTTACAGTGGTGCAGCTCGGTCTTCATGTGGGAGCAGGGGGACCAGGACCGAGGAGCAAGGGACAGGTTTACAGCCATGGGAGGCCTCCCTTTTTCTGAGGAGAAAGGGAGTCCTGGTGGATGTCAGGGGGGTGGGGGTGGGTGGGTGAGAAGGAGGAACTGCGAAGAGAGGAAGGAGGGAGAACTGCAACATGGATGTAAAGTAAATTACATAAATAAAGTTCCTTTTCCTCTACCAGGGATGTTATAGCTGTCTATATAAAAGCTTCTTTCCTCAAAGCATATTCTAAGTATCTTTTGGTCTCTCTCTCTCTATATATATTTTTGCATATGTTTATATATAATATATACACAAACATGCTGTTATATATATATGTGTGTGAAATATATATGAAACATGTTACATTCATATATGTATTGTGTGTGTGTGTATATACTGGAGAGGGAGAAGACACAAGGGAGCACCTTGCTCTACAGTTCCAGCCTGGCCTTGAACTTACGACCTTATCAGTTGGGATTAGAGATATGCTATTCCTTACTTCTATTTACCTTCCATTTACCCAGGCACGAACTGCATGGATTTCCATCTTAAGTCCTTTCAGTGTTTACAGGCTGTTTATTCCCCACCCATACTTTCCCTCCTGTGCTGGTAACGATGAGACGACTAAATCCTTTATTTTTGTGGTCTCTACTAAAACATGACTCACACACATCCACCAAAACCACCCACAAACAACTGCCACTTTCAAAACCAGTAAGGACACAATTAGTTACCAAGAAAAGCAACTTGAATGTAAATGAAGACAAAGTAAAATGATTTCCAACATAGATGTGATTGGATCTCTTCTGGAACTTGCACTTGAAACTGTCATCTAAGCACGTCTTTGAAACCAGCGACCCTTGCACCACGTCCGGCAATGTGGCTATAGTGTAATCCTAAGTGCCCCTCCCTCTGGTGCCCGCAGAACAATTTATGCTTCCTAAAGACAAAGGTTACTGGGCCTTATTCCTGAAGAGTTTGACTCCTAAGATGTTTTGTGAAAGCTTATGGTTAATGAGTGACCAGTTATGCACATTTTTAGGGAGGGCCCAGTATTTCTGAGTGGTTGGCAGTTTGATGGGAGGTTAAAGGCATCAACTGTCCTGCAATGGTAAGAGCAGAATCTGGATTCTTAAAAACTTTCCCATAGGCCTGTTTTTCAGCTCCGTTATATGATTCTCATGAAAGTGGATTTTTAAAAAGCACAATTAGTAGTTAATGTTGATTATTCATATTAGAGGAAATGATATCCATAATTGCTGTGACTCTTAGACATGGAAAAGGCTCTGAAATAAATGATCCAAGGTCACTCTAGAAGGTTGTGGAAGATCAATAGAAACAGCATCTCTTGGTCATCCAATCAAGTCCTTCCTTCTTTCTATTCTTGCCTTCCAGAACCACGTCCCCACCCAACACTACTTTGCTGACGTATCTCACAGTAGACACTTGGGCTATGCAGGCCAGTCTGATCTTCTGAAACCACTCAAATCTGATGCTCAAGTATGAACACAGTCTCGGACAACAGGTCAATACAGAGGTGGTGCTGTGTTCTCATAAAACTTTACTGACAAAAACAGGAGGTGGCCTAGATTTGGCTAATATATAAATTGCTAACTCCTGTTCCAACCAAAATACTATGAGTGCTTGATTTTCCCGACAAGAATTCAAGAGTCTACATAAGATACCCCTTTTCTCAAATGTGGCAATATTACACTAAAAAGATAGATCAAATAATGATGCTTACAGGAGAACTGATCCTTAAGATATGACTGCGAAGCAAAGCCTCCCCCTTTAATGCTGTTAAGCCAGATGTCAAGCAACTACTCAACAGCATGTTAAAAAACATGTTTATTTTACAGTATGTACAATCAGAACATATTTAAAACCATTATCAATTAAAATAATTGAAGCATAAATCACAATTTAGTTTCTTAGTGTATACATACTCACATCAAAATATAAAGAACATATACCAAAAAGAGCCAGAGGTGTGCACTTTGCTACAACCTGGTATCTATCTGATAAGACAGATACACTTCATTGGAAAAAAAACCAATCGACAATGATTTTAACCAAACTAACGTCCTGCGATGTGTAGTAACCATTATGATGCTTGCATGAGGTAGTAACTAAATTATTTTGGCCATGTATTAATACTCTAAATCAAAAGAAATATGAAAGTGGTAATAAAATAAGGCCAACAGAAATAAAAATTCCATGAGAAATCTGATCCCTTTGCTCTGGAATGTTGGAATTCTTCAGTGTGAGTCTGTGAAGTGTCTAGCGTGGGCTCTCTAGCAACACCACTGTATCCTGTGTGCACACCGCGGCCAGACAACGACTGCAGTGTTCGACCGTGGCACCGCCATTCTGCGATTTAAGTGTTTTGCAAAGGTGTATCCTAAGCACAGACAAGCAATCTTACACGATTCTGCTTAAATATAAAAAGATCAGTTACTACAACAGGTGGTTAATCAGTCTGTTTCACATAGAAAACAATCCAAATACATGTAAAAAAGATGTTGTGGAGCCAAATGCGTATTCATGGCGTCACAGCTTTCTTTGTGACTTAATACATCACATATCAACACTGTGCAAGGAGAAACACCAGTGCACTTGCATCAAAATTAAAAACAAGATTATAAAATGATTATAGCTCGTTACCATTTTAAAAGTTACAAGATTTATATCCATATTACTAAATTACATATAATAAAAATACGATAGTGTTAAGTGCCTTGTTTCATTGCCAGCATCCCATTTTGTAATATAACCACACCCAAGAATATACTAAAGAATTCTTAAAATAATAACCCCAGTTGCATTTTAATCAACATTTACATCTGTACAGATAAGACAGTTTTACATCTCATAAAAGTACATTATCTACATCAATTCTTAGTGTATGCCTTCAGCAATATGAAGTTTCACAGAAAAATACTGCTTATATGTACAAAGATTACATAACAATGAATTAAGCACTTGTGTGGTTCAATATGCTAAATATGTCCATACCACTTAAAACAAACAGGGCTCTCCCGTCTGTCTCATGCCACAATAAATGATGAGGAAGTGAAGCGAGGCTCCTGCGGCCCCTGTGGAGCTTCACGCACCCGCTAACGTTGCAGCAGCCATGGCCTCGGTCTCTACAGGTCACTGGCAAGAGCTCCATGTCTCAGTAGCTGTTTTCGTGACCCGCCAAGATGTATAAATTGCTATTTGCTGTTGGGTTATCGGTTGGCCTACTCTCCAAAACCACAACCCTGAGGGTAATAAGAAACATACAACAAAACAAAATTATTTACTCGTGAAAACTAACATCAGCTGGAAAGAATCCCCGAGGCCTCTCTGTTAGAACCCTCTGTGATCGCTTCTCCTCTGACTTAGGGGCGGAATGCATCTGCAGTCACTGTGCCTGAGGTTCCAGCCCCGGGGGGTGCCTACCACTGCCTATTTCTAGATCAATGCTCTTCTAGGACTTGGGGGTGAAGGACAGGGGTGAGGAGAAACCAATAATATAGGGATGATTGGTTTTTTTGTTGGGGAGCTTGGTCCTATTAATCCTAGAAACAGCTTAAGAATCTGATTACAATCCAGACTAAAAGTCCAAAATATGATGTGGCATGAAAGTCTGCAGAGCTGTCTGCTGACACAGCGCTGCCGCCCTCCTGTCCTAGGCACTTGCAGCGGCGCCGCTGAGGCACACAGTACTGTCAGGTCCGTGGGCTCCCCTGACTTGGAAGACTAGTTTTTCAGTAGTTAAAAAGCAAACAATGTTGAACATGCAGGAATTTCAACTCTTCCAAAGAGTAAGCAGCTTTATGCTGAATGTGGAAAACCTACTTAGTACCAGACGTTCCCCTACCCATCTTCATACCTGTCAGATCCAAGGAGCCTGAAAATTCTTGTGTTATCTGAAATTTCCTGTGTTACCTGTTTGGTTAAAAAAAATTTTTTTTTAATTCCTCAAATTAAAGATACAAAATCTTTTTAAAATTCTTCCTTTCCTTTTGTGACAGAATCTTGCTCAGGCTAGACCTGAACTTCTGATCCTTTTGACTCAGTCCACTGAGTACTAAGATCACATGCATGTAGCACTGACCTGACTCAGTCCACTGAGTACTAAGATCACATGCATGTAGCACCGACCTGACTCAGTCCACTGAGTACTAAGATCACATGCATGTAGATCAACCTGACTCAGCCGACTGAGTACTAAGATTACATGCATATAGCACTTTGTAGACCAGGATGGCCTCGAACTCAGAGATCCACCTGCCTCTGCATCCTGAGTGCTGGGATTAAAGGTGTGTACCACCATGCCTGGCTTTCATTATGATTCATAACAGTTGTAACATCGCAGTGTCACCACCACATGAGGAGCTGTATAAAGGTCACAGTGTGAGGAGGGGGTGAGAGCCGCTGCTCTAGTCTCACAGCGTGTGCTACTGCTCTCACCACTGGATTGAACACAGTGGGCATAAACAGGCTCACAGGGTCCCTTAGGAACTTTCTAGTACTGAAAGAATTGCTTGAAATAAACTCTGTATCTTCTATTTTTTTTTTTTAAGGACCCTGGTCTCACCATGTTGCCTGGGCTGGACCTGAACTCTTGAGCTCAAATGATCCTCATGCCTGAGCCTCCTTAACGCTAACAGAATAGGCACAAGTCAACACGCCTGCCTCCTGACTACTTAATGAGCACGCTTCAGACAAGATCACTTACCTCATTAGACCTAAAACTTCTACCTTGCATCCCGTGTTTCCAGAAAGCCAGCACACTGTCTTGTAGACAAACTAGCAGACAAGAACAGCTGTTAGCAGGACAAAAGCACAGCGACAAGCACCCGTCACCCCTGCCCATCCGCACAGCTCAGATGGGTACTCTCAGTTCTGTGTACTGATATGGCATCTTTACCTCTGAATTTATAACATTTAATATATACAATGCATTCATCTTTTTGGTATGGGAAACTCACTGGAAATATGCATTAGAAAATTGGTTTCATAAAGTAATTAAAAAAGAAATAGTATAGCACACAGAAAAGTACAGACAACAGCAGAGAAGCATATGCACACTCCTTCAATGATCAAATCTAAATATTCTACTATATTTGCCTTTGCGTCGGCCACAGATAAACACAGCTGGATCTCATCAACTCAACCCTGCTCTCACTCTGGCCTGCTTTCCTCTCTTGGACAGGACTGTAATGACTTTTACATTTGCCGTTCTCAGGCGTGTTTACGTGAATGAATCCCATACTGTCAACGTAAACGTTTATGTTGAAGTTTCCAAATATTAGAATGAACAATTATTTCTACTTCTCTTTATTATAAATGATGACACAGCAGCCATCTTGTACATATTTCTAAAAATGTATACAATATTTTCTAAGGCATGGGATAAAAGCAGAAATAGTGGGACACAGGCAGAGAGGAGGCGAATTGCAGTTGTGCATTTACATCCTATACAGCGTAATTCTGAGGAAGAAGCCTGATTGTTTCCTGCAGAAAATGAATGGTGCTGGCATCATTTTCCCACTTACACAGCACTCCAGGTTTCCATTTACATGTGGCCCTACTCTGGTCCTTCTCTTTGTCCCATTTTTCTTTCTGTTTATACCTGTGTTGACTAACAACCATGTGTTCTTGGCCTTACTCTTTGCCAATGTATGTACATGAAAAAACTTCATTGGTAAAATACATAAAACCCATCAAATGCAAAGCTCAAAGCCTGTGCATGTTAAATACTAATTATCCACCTAGCATCCTGCTTCATGATCATTGCTTTTACGTCCTCAGGACTTTAAAATACTGATACTGCTTGAAATCCCTTCAGAGAATGCAACAACCAGGAGAAAATGGCAGTGACTTTTGTTTGTTTGTTTGTTTTGAGACACGGTCTCTTGCTAGGTTTCTGAGGCTGGACTAGAACTTGCCATGTAGACAAGGCTGGCCATGAACTTACAATCTTCCTGTCTGAGCCTCCTGAGTTCTGGGCCAATAGGGATGTATCACTAGTTCTGGCTAAAGGAACTGTCATATTCCAAAATTCCCTGAGCAGTAGGCAGCAATGGCAAAAACACAGCAGGCTACCAAGGGTCAAATTTTAAGGTACTTATAGGGAAGCCATGGATTCTGGAGGTAATGTAAACTGAGAAACGCCACATCTGTAAGGAAGTTAACTTATTGACAGTGTATGTGACCACTACACACACACAGGAAAGTATAAGAAGGAGATTCACAGCGGCCTCATATTTATTATATCCAAATTAGAAAGTCCTTAATGGTACATATTTATAATGACAGTAGCTATCATATAAATAATTTTAAACAGTTCATGATACAAAGAAATAAAAAAACGACTCACCTATGGATTCTATCTGGAAATCGAAGGTGAGTTCTGATGATAATTTCCTGCTGGATTTCAATCTTCCTTGGAGATTCACTATTTTTATACAACCTAGAGAAAAAAAAAACGGAAGTCACTCAAAAGTAAGAGGGGAGAAATCTTTTCAGCAGACACAAACAGAAACTTACAATCCAAGCACACGAGGATGGTGTCTCTCTCCAGCTGGGTTACATGAGTGACGTTTGTCTGCGGGGTATCTACAACACAAATACAGCTGGATGAAGTTACAGAAAACTAGAATAGTTACAATATGTTTTTTCATAAACAAAGAGCTGATTGAGGCCGGTTGCATTTTGAATGGATGGGCATCTCACGCCGAGCACAGTGGAACAGCTGCACTGGTGCACGTGAGTTCTGATACCATCAAGGACACCAGGCACGGCAGAGCGGGCCCCTATCAGTGTTACTGCTAACGAGAGCGGTGTTTATAAGTACATTTGAAACAAGTTACGACTCTGGCCAATTTCTGATCTTAAACTCAGACTATCTGGGATGTGCTTTGAGCATTACCATATGCAAGTGTCTAGCTCATATAGTCAGTGTGTATTAAATAAAAGAACCAGGGAGCTAAACAACTTACCTTTTAACTATAAATAAGCTAAAATATCGAAGCATCTTCAGAAGTTCACACTGTGCCTGTGGGGTGTGTATACGGTGTGTGGGGACTAGAGGTCAACTTTGGGTGGTTTTTAAAATCATCCTTTCATTCTTTTGAGCAGGGTCTCTCAGTGAACCTGAGCTTGCTGGCCAACAAGCCCCTGGGACCCTCCTGACTCTGTCCCCCAGCACAAAGTCAAAGATGCATAACACATGGGTGCTGGGGATGTAGACCTAGGTCCTCATGCTCGCACGGTAGCGCTGCGCCCACCGGGCATCTCCCAGGCCCTGGGTTATCTCAGCGCTGTGCCCACCGGGCATCTCCCAGGCCCTGGGTTATCTCAGCGCTGCGCCCACCGAGCATCTCCCAGGCCCTGGGTTATCTCAGCGCTGCGCCCACCGGGCATCTCCCAGGCCCTGGGTTATCTCAGCGCTGCGCCCACCGGGCATCTCCCAGGCCCTGGGTTATCTCAGCGCTGCGCCCACCGGGCATCTCCCAGGCCCTGGGTTATCTCAGCGCTGCGCCCACCGGGCATCTCCCAGGCCCTGGGTTATCTCAGCGCTGCGCCCACCGGGCATCTCCCAGGCCCTGGGTTATCTCAGCGCTGCGCCCACCGGGCATCTCCCAGGCCCTGGGTTATCTCAGCGCTGCGCCCACCGGGCATCTCCCAGGCCCTGGGTTATCTCAGCGCTGCGCCCACCGAGCATCTCCCAGGCCCTGGGTTATCTCAGCGCTGCGCCCACCGGGCATCTCCCAGGCCCTGGGTTATCTCAGCGCTGTGCGCACCGGGCATCTCCCAGGCCCTGGGTTATCTCAGCGCTGCGCCCACCGGGCATCTCCCAGGCCCTGGGTTATCTCAGCGCTGCGCCCACCGGGCATCTCCCAGGCCCTGGGTTATCTCAGCGCTGCGCCCACCGGGCATCTCCCAGGCCCTGGGTTATCTCAGCGCTGCGCCCACCGGGCATCTCCCAGGCCCTGGGTTATCTCAGCGCTGCGCCCACCGGGCATCTCCCAGGCCCTGGGTTATCTCAGCGCTGCGCCCACCGGGCATCTCCCAGGCCCTGGGTTATCTCAGCGCTGCGCCCACCGAGCATCTCCCAGGCCCTGGGTTATCTCAGCGCTGCGCCCACCGAGCATCTGCCAGGCCCTGGGTTATCTCAGCGCTGCGCCCACCGGGCATCTCCCAGGCCCTGGGTTATCTCAGCGCTGCGCCCACCGGGCATCTCCCAGGCCCTGGGTTATCTCAGCGCTGCGCCCACCGAGCATCTGCCAGGCCCTGGGTTATCTCAGCGCTGCGCCCACCGGGCATCTCCCAGGCCCTGGGTTATCTCAGCGCTGCGCCCACCGGGCATCTCCCAGGCCCTGGGTTATCTCAGCGCTGCGCCCACCGGGCATCTCCCAGGCCCTGGGTTATCTCAGCGCTGCGCCCACCGGGCATCTCCCAGGCCCTGGGTTATCTCAGCGCTGCGCCCACCGGGCATCTCCCAGGCCCTGGGTTATCTCAGCGCTGCGCCCACCGAGCATCTCCCAGGCCCTGGGTTATCTCAGCGCTGCGCCCACCGAGCATCTGCCAGGCCCTGGGTTATCTCAGCGCTGCGCCCACCGGGCATCTCCCAGGCCCTGGGTTATCTCAGCGCTGCGCCCACCGGGCATCTCCCAGGCCCTGGGTTATCTCAGCGCTGCGCCCACCGAGCATCTGCCAGGCCCTGGGTTATCTCAGCGCTGCGCCCACCGGGCATCTCCCAGGCCCTGGGTTATCTCAGCGCTGCGCCCACCGAGCATCTCCCAGGCCCTGGGTTATCTCAGCGCTGCGCCCACCGGGCATCTCTCAGGCCCTGGGTTATCTCTAGGACACATTGCTGCCTGGCTAAGACTCTCAAGATTTCCTGAACTCAGAGAGACAGTTTGTGTATCTATGGAAATCCTTCAGATAAACCAAGCGAAGTTTAATGAGGCCTTTCATTTATCAATTAAAGTGTATTTAAAATTACAATACTTCAGAGAACTAAGACATTATTAAAATAAACTGACATCAAAATATTTTTTATCCAGCAATCCTTTCCTGTTAAATAAGACAAAACTGGAAAGCAGGTGTGTCCCAGTTGTCTCACAGGGAAGACAGTGGTAACGTAAGAGACTTTGGGAAGATCAAGGAGCTAGCCACATCTTCCTTCAACAAAGTATCCATGAAGAAACCTGTTTCAAGTTCAGTGCGCTGTTTAACACCTTGGGCTTCAACTGTATTGTGAATGCATTTGTCATCTTTTATGCCCCAGTATAAAAGTTTGAGCATGCATGAGTACGTGCATTCACAGGTGAGTACATACATGTGTGGATGTGTGTTTGGCCTTAAGCTTCCAACAATGTCCTTGCTTCAGCCTGCTGAGTGTGAGCTATCGGCCCTTTGCTTACTCTTCTTG
Organism: Acomys minous; assembly: GCF_964271855.1. Taxonomy (NCBI): domain Eukaryota; kingdom Metazoa; phylum Chordata; class Mammalia; order Rodentia; family Muridae; genus Acomys; species Acomys minous. The sequence goes on from NC_140489.1 coordinate 112,792,648, forward strand.
TATTAATGGCTTCCCAAACTCCCAACAAACTCCTGCTTAGCAGATCTTGCCAGAAAACTGTTTCTTTCACATTTCCCCTTTGAAGTGTCCATTCTCTACTGCATAGCAAAACATCCCATAGTGTTTGTATGTGTGTATTGTTTGGGGAGAGGGTCTCATGTAGTCCAGGCTGGCCTCGAACTCACTATGTAGCTGAGATTGGTCTTGAACTCCTGATCTTCCTGCCTCCACCTCCGAAGTGCTGGGATTACAGGTGTGTACCACCACACTTGGCTCTACAGTATTTTTAAAGAGAAAAAAGTGAAAGGGGCTTTCCTTATCAGCTTATAAACTGAAGACATTGAAAGCTCACACTCTTTAAGTGTGAGAGTTCCACCTCATTTATTTACACAAACTAATATTTTATGTCTATTATTTTGCTACAGTACAATTCAAACTGTAATCAAATTTCTATAAAACAATTATTTGGATCTAATATTTGCTAAGGTAATTAGGGTAGTTGCCATAAAGGAAGTGTCTGTTCAGCAACTTGGCAATAAACATTTGAGAAAATAAATTATATAAAAATTATTTTCAAATATTCCCACAAATATTTCAGAAATAGTCATTATATATATAATATAATATATAATACATCTTAACCTTTAAACCACTTAACAGTTTCATTCAAGATACTGAGTACAAGCGTATGAATTATAAGAGACACCTGTACTCAAGGAAGTCTAATAGCTTCTCGTAGCTTCCCTTTGAAGGCGTTGTTTCTATCAGCCTGACAGTCTGTGAACATGAATTGATAAAAAATGACTTTATTGTTTATGTGTATGGGTGTTTTGCCTGCGTGTATGCCTGCCTAGTACCTGAGGAGGCCTGCAGAGGGCGTAAGAGCCCCTGGAACTGAAGTTACAGAGAGCCCCCATGTGGGTGCTTGGAATAGAACTTAGGTCTTCTGAATAAGCTCTTAGCCACTGTGTGATCTCTCAAGTTCGCATACACTCTTAAAGCACGGTGGCCTTCTTTCCAACATCACCAGCGCTGACTGTGGGCTTACCAAAGGACGCACTCTGGTGTAAGCTCACATTTGGGAAGCACCGGCCTGCACTGACTGCGCAAAGACCACTGTGTCAACACACTTACTAAAGCGGCGAAGTGTGACTGAAATGGTGAAATAACTGATGATTATGAGCAGGGGCAACTGGAGTTTAAGAAGATTAAAAAAAATAATCTATACCATTTAGAAATTATATTTAAACACTTGAAGATATGAATGTTATAAAATGCCTTTGTTAATTTTTTTTTTTTAAAGGTCTTTGTGAAGTAGTTCAGGCTAGAGTCACATCTTTCTGACTCAGCCTCCTAAGTGCTAGGATTCTCCGTATCCACAACCACTCCTGGCTCCTGGCAGCGGTACATGGTTCCTTCATTAATATGCATTTCAGAAAGGCTCAATCTTTATATGAACAGTAGCACCAAACAACTGAATTCTGTAAAACTCTAAAAATAATTGTGAAAAGAGATGGAAAGTACTATCAAAATATTGATAATATTTGCTCATGTATTAAACTGTTATTTGTTTTTTGTGAACCATGGTTCAGTTTGTCATATTAATACTGCTTTTTCTAAGTAAAATTACTAGAAATGTGTGTGATTTCTTTATTTTGAGGGGAGGGAGGGAGAGTGCTTGGGACTGAACTCCTGACACGTGTGTGTGTGTGTGTGCGTGCGTGCTTGCTTAAGATTTTATTTTTAACTATGCAATATGTGTTGGGGTTTATATACACGAATGCAGGTTCCCTTGGAGGCCAGAAAGAAGGTGCCAGATCCCTTAGAGCTGGAGTTACAAATAGTTGTGAGCTGCCTAACATGAGTGCTGGGAACCAAACTTGGGTCCTCTGCACGGGCGGTGTGTGCTCTTATGGCTGCGCCATGTCTGCAACCCTGAGACACAGGCTTTGTATGTGCTGTGCACTAAGTATGTACTCTATCTACCACCCAGCTACACCGCAACCTACAGCATGAAAAAAGCTTCTTCATACATATGTGGCTTTCAAGATAATGAGCTACCTAAAGCATGTGACTTTAAGTAATACATTCCGCAAAAAGCAGAAGAGCACACTGGTATCTCCTCATTTTATGGCAAGGCAGTTCTGGTCTGGATCTGAAATGTCTTCAATAGGCTTATGTCTTAAGCCTTATTTTACATTTTTAAGATGTATTTACTTGTGTGTGCACGTGAGTTACAGTATGGACAATGGCAGGAGGCAGTGCTCTGCCATGTGGGCCCCGGGACAGAACTCTGGTTATCACGCTGGGCAGCAAGCACCTTTACCATGAGCCGGCTGGCTGGCCCCACATGTTGCATTCTTGCTCCTGGATGGCTGATGGTGCTATTCTGCAAAGCTGTGGGACCATAGGAAGGAGGAGACTCGCTGAAGGAAGGTCAGCAGTGGGGGCAGCGCTGTGAAGGGAGCGGCTCAGCTGCGTGTCTTGCTGTTTCTGGTCCCACACGATCTCAGTGGGGGCTCATCACACACTCCCAATGCCAGCAACTGCTCTGCCCCACAGGACCTTCCCTGCCATGTAGCTGAAACCTTCTCAAACCATGAGCCAAAATAAATGTCTAAGTTTTTCCTGTTATGTATTTTGGTAAATAATATATAAATAACAAATACATATAACAAATTCACACACCAAATTCACCTGCACACTTAAAGAGTGTATATACTTTCTATATAGTGTGTTTTATAATCAAATTGTTTTAAATGTGTTGAACACACTAACTATACTTTACAGCATGTTGTCTCTTCTTCCGGTTACTAATGTACTTATTTAAGACTGGCTTTGTAGGCTGTCTGCTTGTTGGGAAACACAGAACACTTACTGCGTTTAACACAACCATAAGCATGGGCTTTAATAATTACATAACAATCACAAACCTGACTCTGTAAACCACGACGAGGTAGAATTTGGATTGACCGTCTCAAATCGAACCACCTGGTTGAAGTCTCGCCCTCTACTGACCCCAACGCAGACCAGAGGGTACTCCTGCTCAGGGACCACCAGCATCTCAAACATCTGGAGCGGACATGGCATTGGAAATTCTATGTTCTGGAGAGAGAGACAAACACGCTGAGCAGAGGAACCAAGGTCACATCACCAGCTGGGAGCTCTCTGCTCTCAAGACTGCTTCTTGCTCCAGGAACTCAGAGCATGCAGATAAATAGAAGTACAAAGTATCTTTATTGTTACATTAAGATTACACAAACTTTGGATATTAGTGCTGGGAAGGAATCTCACTAGCCTTCTCTCTTGAGAGTGGAAAATGAAGTTGAGGAGCTGAGTGACCAGCCCTGTCTGTCACCCAGCTTCTGTGGCAGCCTCCTGTCCCAGCTCAGTCCTTCAGTTACCCTCATCTGCTTCTTTACCAGAGGAGCAGACATGGAGGAAAGCCAGCAAACACAGGTCAGCACGAGATGTGCCTCTTTTATGTATGAACAAAAATGCCCTAAGAGAAAGCTGGCCTCCTATCTCAAGTGATTTCATTAACACATTAACTTTGACACAATGCCACTCTTTAATCATATACAACTTTAAATTAAATTTTTTTATGCATTAAAAAAAAGAAATGCCTTCCCCGTGTGGAGAACTGAAAATAAAAAACACTAACTTCATTAGTAACCAGGGACAAAACAAACAAGATATCCCCTATCGACTAGAACGGCTGAACTAAGGAGAGTGCCACGAGAGGATGAGAGCGAGCAATGGACGACGGGGACAGACCCAGGACAGCCACACCGGCTGAACACACTGCCCGCCAGTGCTGAGCACGCGCATTCCTCCTGACGCAACACTAAACACCCCGAGGAAACGGACAGAACAAGGGAGGGCATTCACAGGAGGCTACGCCAAAGTACTCATGGCAGACTGTTTAGAAGAACTCAAGAAACATCCAACTTGCTGTCAGCAGCCCAGGGATAAAACACAGCTCACAGAAAACAGAAAACCAAGAGTGAGGTAGACGGGCAGCCTGTAGCCAGACTGCTGAATACAAGGGTGCACGTGAGAACACTGGCTTGACTGGACCAGTCTTTCTGATGCCACTTCTTAGTGTTATGACATCATCAGCGCTGACACTTAGGGACACACACGCAAAGTGGAAAGATGAAAAAAAACCAAAAAACAAAACCTGGCCAAACTGGTCTTACACATACTCTAAGTTCATTCTTTCACGGTTGTGTTTTGTTGCTCTTACAAATAAATGAGTTGTGTTTGACTGCCTTTTCCGAATGGTTATTGCTAGCACTTAACAAAGCAGTTGAATAGGATTTGTTTTTTAAGCTGGCAACTCATCCTGCCAAAGCAAATAGGTAAAATGGGCTTGCCATAATGACTAGTTTGAAGACACAAAGGCCTTGGTGACTGGAAGGCACAGTTTTACGCACATCTGTTCACCCATCATCACCCTGTGGGCTCCTTCCCAGGGATCACTGGAGTGTTAACACCTCCCACCACACACACATCCCTAGCGCAGCAGCTCTCTAGAAACTCACCCTTTACTTGGGACACAGGTTTTGAATAAAACCTTTTATTTCTTCCCTTCCACATGATCTTACTAAGTTTCTCAAACTTCCTTCAAACTCTCCATGCAGCCAAGGCTAGCACTCAGACTTCCTTCAAACTCTAATATAGCCAAGGCTAGCCTTGAACTGGTGATCCTTCCACTCAGTCTCCCAAGTGTAGGAACAACATAGGCATGCATCACTATGCTTGGCCAAACCTGTCCGTTTTTAAACAAAATTTTTAAAATTTATCTTTATTTATATGATGTTTTGCATGCATATACATATGTGTACCAAATGCATGCCTGATGCTTGTAGAGGCAGAAGAGGGTGTGAGATCTAAAACTGAAATTATAAATGGTTACAGGTGCTGGGTCCTCTGGAAAAGTACCCAGTGCTCCTACCCTCCAATCCATCTCTCCAGTCCCCAAAACATTTAATTTTTAATCATATGTATGTGTGTGTCTACAGGTGCCTGGGGAGGCAGAGGTGTTGGATCCCATGGAGCTCCTAACAGCTGGGCTGTCTTCAACTTTCCATATTTATGATCAGATAATTTGAAGATTCTTTTAGATGCGGTTATATTAATACAGTAGGAAGAATGTATTTCTGGCTCTTTATTTTGTCTGAGCATGTAAGAAGGCAGCAGGCTTTGATTCCCATGCACTTGGATCCTGTAGTAATTAGTCACTAGGAGCACAGGCTCCTGACACTGTGTTCTTGGTGGCTGACGGCAGGCCCCACATCCGACTGACGCTAACAAACAGCACTGACCTTTCTTTAGGGTGCAGATAGAGTGTCGCTGAAGAGCTCTAATTTAACCTTATTTATGATTAAAAAAAAAAAAATGAGGCCTAATGACACAAACACTGTCCGAATGTCACCAAGATGAAGAAAGCATACAAAAAGCAAGAAAGCACATTTGAATGACCTAGTACACAGCCACAGTAGAGAAGCACCAAGAAAGCGAAATAAACTTCGAATCCATAACAAAATGTTTGGTGTGCAGAAGTCATGAAGCAGACACAGAAATAGAAGTGCAAGAAACGTCAGGGGAGGGGTGTGACACAGTCCTGCAGGAGAGCTAGGTGTGCAGTGACTCCCTGTCCCAGAAAGCTAGCCACCAGCTCACTAGTCGGCCAGGTCAGGCTCTCCAGTGCCATGCACTTAGAGAAGAGAAGCCACAGCAAGGTAACCTGTGGCACACCACCGCTTCTTAGAGCACACAGTCCCTCCGGCAGCTTGTGTGTGCGCGTGCACACGTGCGTGTTTCTCTACCAGGATCAGCCCCAGTGATCTTCCTAGGCCTGGGGTCTCTTTTAGTGCCGCTCTCTGGCTTCTCAGGGCTGTCTTGGAGCTAACCATGTAGCTTTCACAGACTACCACACAAAATCACCAGACTTGAGAATTAGCTGAAAACAGTTTTCTCTTAAAGAACAGCAAAGCTAACAAAGGGTTGTACTATGGATGCCATGAATGCTTACCTTAATTAACATAAACTTCTGCATTGGCTCAACCCATTCTAATAGAACGATGCTGGTCTGAAGTGCCCCGCAGAGGTACTTATGGCCCGTGTAAGGATTTCTCACTGAAAAGGCAAAAAAGTAAACATCAGTTTTCTTGGTATATAAAATCCTTACAATACTAGTTAAAAAAAATAGAGATAAAAAAAAAAAAGCAGGCTGCTAGTTTGTTATTAATCGGATAGGAGAGTGAGTAAGAAATGCTACTTCAGGAAATGAGAGGTGCCCCAGCACTGGAAGGGTCTTGCTCAGATGCACGCGTGAGAACATGATCAGGTGTCAGGTGTACAGGGGCCGAAGTGAATCTGGGAGATGTCAAATGATGTGTATGCAAACCCAGGTGGTTCACAGGCGCTTTTGACAGTAATGTAGAGAGGCTATAATGTTTGGCTTCTAAAAAGAAAGTATTTACCTATGTCCTTTAAAAAAAAATCATAGCCTTTCTATTGTCACTAGAAAACATTACAGGCACTAATCAAATTTTATAATAAAAGCTTCCAGATAATAAAATCGAATTGTCTCAAGTGTTTGAGCTTTTCTTACATTTAAAATATAGTGTAAACACATAGAAATAAAGAGTATGAAGGATAAGAGAAAAATCCACTAACTTCACATAGGTTTGAAACAGCTAAAAGGCAGAGGCAGTAAGTGGCAAGACTTCCCAGCTAAAGCCAACACAAAAGCCTGGATGGGAAATCAGGGACAAGAAAACCCTCATGTCTGTTTCCTCACACAGAGCCAAGTGGACAGGTAAGCTGCCACTCAGTGTACCAGGTCAGCGCCAGCCCCGTCCCCTGCTCTGGCCCAGGCCAGCTGCTCTGATGTCTGCCCAGCGTTCTGAGGCCCCGCCTCCTCCTTCTGTCCCTGGTTTTGTTCGTGGATGGTGAACAGGGCTCCAGCCCACAGTAGCCCTCACCCACCGCTCTGCAGCCTGCGTCCTGCTGATAGCAGCATCCAGCTTCTAAGTAAGGATTCACGCCACTGTGTTCACAGTGCCCTCTCCAGCTACTCACAGCTAATCTGAGGCACAGTGCAGGCGCTCTTCTGAGCTGGCCTGTGTTTAGCATGCTTTCCGCACGCCTGGCAATGTAGTGACAGTGTACTCACGTCCCTCTTACAACAGTGGAGAATTAAAGGACAGAAACAATTTGGGCTTTTGTTGTTGTTGTTACTTGTAAAGGTGGGGGAGCAATTTAGTGGAGAAACCACACATTACGGACTCACAGTGCACAAGCACAGCATGACTGAGTACAAGCTGCCCCACGAGCACTCACTAAGCAGAGGAGTGAGTGATAAACAACTGTTTCAGAGAGCGTGACGTGCTGATTCCCTGTGATAAAGTCACCCGCCATCTCTTATTCTCACAAGCAACAAAATATTTGCTAAGTACCTATATGTGAAGGGTGCTCTACTTGGCTTATTCTACATAGGCATAGAGAGGCCAAGAAACCTGCTTTATTTAAGGTGTGTGTGTGTGTGTGTGTGTGTGTGTGTGTGTGTGTGTGTGTGTGTGTGTGTGTGTGCACTGCCCCCTATTGAATGAGAGCCTCACAGGGTTCCCTTACACACAGCCAGGCAGGAAGGCCACAGGACGCTGGAGTCTACTTACCCACACAGCACTTCTGACACCACTTGGTTTCAGGAATTTTTGCTGATACAGCAAATTTCCTACATTTGAATGGAGAAGAAGATAAGATGCAGGCAGGCAAAGTGTACATTGCAAAAATCCCATTACTCATCAGTAGGTAAAGCATGAGCTAAAAATTAGTTCTGGCAAGTCTATATCAAAGTAAGACTATGGGAGCTGGCAAAATGGTTCAGTGGGTAAAGAAAGGTATTTACTACCAAATTTGGTGACTTGAGATTGACCTCTGCAACCCTCATGGTGAAAGGCTGTCATCTAATACCATGCATATTGTGGCAAGTGACACACACATACTGACATACATACATACATACATACATACATACATACAGTCCAACACAAAATACTTAAAAAGTTAAAGTGTATTGGATCCCTTTCTTAGGTCCCCACCAATGCCAAATTTTAAGTTGAAAACAAAACAAAACAAAACTATGGAGTATTTTTGAATTCAGAAGAATATGACCTTAGGATTTCTTTTTTAAATGTTAAACCAATAAACGACATAAAAATATACACGTAAGTCGTTGCGGCTTTCATTGGCACATTGCATCTTTCAAATTACAGAAGGCATCCAGTGAGCTGCACTAGGAACTCTGGCTTATCAGAAGGTACCAGTGACAAAAATGAAGGGAGACCAAAAGCCAGGAAAAGGTCCTTTCAACACATACGATGAGTCTAAGCTGTGTGAAAAGCTGTCTTGTTGGCTGATGCTCAGCAATAAGAACAGGTGCTGCTCTTCCAGAGGGTCTGAGTTCTAACCCCAGCACCCACACTAGTGTGGGTCACAGCTGCCTATAACTCCAGCCCCAGGGGATCTGATGCCGTCTTCTGGCCTCTGTGCATATACCCACACAGACAGACAGACAGACAGACAGACAGACAGACAGACAGACACACACACACACACACACACACACACCCCATACCTAATACCACTCTAACTTATACCAGGATTGTGAGTTCCATGCTTTCCAAATGTGCTCTCATCTGATTCAAATGAAATGGGCCACGTCAATTTTCACCTATATCTAAAAACTGCAACTTAAAAAATACATAGACATTGCCAGGCGTGGTGGCGCACGCCTTTAATCCCAGCACTCGGGAGGCAGAGGCAGGCGGATTGCTGTGAGTTCGAGGCCAGTCTGGTCTTCAAAGTGAGTCCAGGGCAGCCAAGGCTACACAGAGAAACCCTGTCTCAAAAAACAAACTACCAACCCCCTCCAAACCGCCCGCCCCCAAACATAGACACTTACATCTCTATATTTAAATGATTTATTTCTTTTTAAAGCTGTGCTATGTCTGTGTGGACATGTGAATTCAGGGCATCAGATCCCCTGGAGCTGGAGTTAGAGGTGGTTGTGAGCTGCCTGCCTGGTAGGAGCCAACCTTGGATCCTCTGCAAGAGCACGGCACGCTCTTAGCCCCACAGCCATCTCTCCAGCCCTCGACCCCTTAACAGAGGGTCTTCCGGTTCACCAGCCTTTGATTCCTCATCCTCCTGCCTTTACCTGCTAAGTGCTGGGGCTACAGGCATATGTTATGGTAACTGACTCCTAGATAATGAAGAGGAAAAAGGAAGGAAGTATCTATGGGTATTTCTAACTGTAGATAAATTATAACAAAATTCCTAAAATGGTGAGTTAGAGATAAAATCTTCCAATATGAAAACTTCCTAAAGGAGGAGGCACCATCTTACTCAACTGTGTCTCATCTTTACATGCAGACCCTTCACATACACATAAACACAGCTAAGAACGAAGACCTCTGAACCCAAGCCAAAAGGCCTCTAAGTCACAGCCTGTGTACACCATTTATATAGCAAAACACATGCTTTTAAAATATTCTTTTATGTGTGGGAGTGTTTTGCCTGCATGTATGTCTATGCATCACCAAGCGCCCAGTGCTCACAGAGGCCAGAAGACGGTGTTGGGAAGTGAACCTGGGTCCCCTGAAAGAGCTGTCAGTGCCCTTCACCACGGAGGCATCTGTATCGCCCCCAGCCTTTATTTTCCCCTCTCAACAAGAAGTCTCTTTACAGTCTGTGTGTTTTATACTCTACAGGAGCAAGTTAGGTGAGTATCCTAGATATGCATTTGGTAGTTGACTTTTGTGTCCATAAACATTTTGAATTATTAAGTTACAAAGTTGCATGGAAAGGAAGAATAGACAAACAGCAGCACAAAGTGGTAGTAAAAGGAAAAATAGGGGCAACAACTTTATTTGCAAATACAGCCATTATTATACTAACTGAAGCCCCAAATCACAATTCTGAACAATTACAAAAGTGCCCAATTAAATTTGATGTCTCCCCTAAGATAGAAAAAGCACACGTTTTTAAAGTGGTTTTCATCAGAAGGCTATCTTAAAAACCGTTTGTCAAGACTAGAGAAATAGCTCAGCTGTTCACAGCACTTCCTGCTCTTCTAGAGGACCCAGGTTCAGTTCTTAGCACCCATGTTGGGCAGTTCACACACTCCTTGTAACTCCAACTCTAGGGGATCTGATACCTCCATGGGTATGTATGTACACACATACACACACACACACACATACACACAAATGAAAAAAAAATCTTTAGAAGACATTTGTGCATAAGGGGCAGATCATAGCTCTGCTGTAAACTTAGCAGTTAACAACAGACCCTCAAGGTACCTGAAAGCTACAGGCTTTTTCCGCCTTGGCGTTACCACCAATTTTGGGAAGGGAGCCTGGCTATAGTATAGTTTGACTTAATAGACCATTTGGTCAGCAATGAAAACCACTATTATGATAAAAGCGAGAGCGCAGCATAGTTAAAAACGCCAAAAGTACAAAAGCAAAACTCCTCACCTTTCATTATCTCCCAATGCAAAAATACATTAATTCAATAAATCATTTTGATTTCCAGGATTAGAAACTGTACTTGGGAAAAATTCACTTTATGTAAGCCAACACAATAATATTAAGAGTAACAATAGTGTATGTCATGTATTGTTACATGAAAACTTAGTTTTATCTTTGCAGAGAGACAGAAACAAAAATTCAGGGAGAAAATGCTTATGTAATCAGAAAGCACAAATTACAACAATTTTAGAACAAAAATATGACAAATAAGACCTTGTTAGAATACATTACGCATGAGTTTTTAGTGAAAACTTTCTGTTCGCCCAAACCTCACCTCCTCCTGAACGTGATTGCCAGGGGCAGAAACACAGCTAGTTACCTGGGCAGGATCCTATCGGGGAGCTTGTGTGCTGGAATCGCTACAGGTAACTTCTGCATCTGTCTCGCATAATCAAAAAGCCCTGGTAAATTATGGGAATAGAGCTGAGAAGCTTTGCCTGTGAAGAAGTAAGCACCACATGAGAGCCAATAACAAGCAACAAGGGCTACTAAGATACAAAAAGTGAGACTCACCAGATATCGACAGTAAGCAGTTGTTCATCACGTACAGCCACGTACACCTGCGGGGGAAGAGCTGACAAAAAACACACAAAGTTTACAGAAGTTGAGACGCAACAGCTATGCAAAGATGTACACAGGGACTATGCAAACTGACTGTCAAGAGGCCACTTCTTCAGTATTTAAAATGCACACACACTCAATACATCAAAGGAAGCAAACCTGAGTCTGAACCCAGCATGATTAACTCGTCCCCCTGTGATGATGAGGGACCATGTAACCCCAAGGAGAATAAAAAACACTTTAAGTACCATCCATTCTTTACTTTGGTCCTGGGCTTAAACGATTAAGTCTTTCCTGTTCATTCTTCTTAAAATATACTTATCAAGTACACGCACATGTATAATGTAGAGCAAGAGACTCTGAAATTAGGTTTGTACAGGAGAAAGGCTGAGGGGCCATCATGAAGCCTTGCAAACTGCAGGGGCTGGGGCAAGCGGGAGCTGAGTGGAAACTGAGACCCCATCTGTGCATGTCGTGTGTGAGAACTGGGAACAGCTCAGAAGCGTGATGATGTGTGAGTGTTGGGGCAAAGAAAAGGGAGGCACTGTCCTTCACAGACAGAAGGCAGCTCTGACGGACGTGCTTCATCAGCACATTGGTCTGCACGGCGGCTCCAGGCCAGCAGCGTCAGCACGGCCCGGGCCTGCGTCAGAAAGGCCAGTTTCGCAGACCTCACTCACCCACCAGAGCGGCTGTGAGTGGGGAATGAACACGGGTACCTAAGCACACCTGAGGGCAGCTGTGAGAGGCACTCACGGCTGTACCCGGGTGCCCTGACGTAACTAGTTGTTTGCTGGGCTTGCTCTGGCAATTCCTACCGGTCTTTCCCAAGTGTACTGGGAGGAGGGCAGGGAATAGGAAGAGTAGAGAGATGATGCCATACATCACGGCTCTAAGGGTGTTACTGTATTAACATCAAGTCTCAACAAATGTAACAAGAGAAGGAAGAGACAAAGTAAGACCCTTATTGGTAAATGTAAATAAAAAAAGTGGAAGGCTTGCATATCACTTATTTGGGACATGCATTCATGAAATATTCTACTTCAACCAAACACTAAAAAATACAGACCCTGTGCCTATAGCTAACTATGTCTTAAATTCAGATTTCAACACGTACCTTCTACTTTATGTTTTCATTAAAAACTGTAACTGAAGTGGGAATTTACTGGCTACCCTGAGAACAGGAGGTAGAGAAAAGCAATGACTTATCATAGACTGCCTCAGCAGCAGGAGGGAGACTTTATTTAATCACTGTCGACCTGGGTACTTTTTACACAAATACAAACGTAGAATTACTTCCTTACTGTCAATCATAGGACTGTGTTTTAAAATTAGTAATACACTATATAAAAAGTCTTCATGTTTTCAACACGTGGCAATGGACTGGCATTTACATCTAGTTTGATTCAAGTGTTGAATTTCATTTTGGCTTTATTTTTAACCACATTAAAAAAATATATATATAAATATATATAAATAAAGGGAGCCTAGTGTGGCGGTGCATGCCTTTAATCCCAGCATTTGGGAAGCAGAGACAGGCAGCTCACTGTGAGTTTGAGGCTAGCCTGGTCTATAAAGCAAGTCTAGAAACCCTGTCTCAAAAAACAAAACAAAACAAAACTCTAAAGTTTTTCTAGATCATCAATGCTTCCTTTAGTAAGTTAGGTTCTGAGTAAACTAATCAATTTAATGAAATAATGTAACAGTCAAGAAGGAAAGGTTCAATATTTTGCCTAAACTGTATTTTGTTGAGGATTACGTGACTTCAGTTAACTTATTTCAGTCTTTGTATTCCTATCTGGAAGATGGAGTGTGAGGGGCTGGAGACGGTGCAGTGGTTAGGAGTGCTGGCTGCTCTTGAGGAGGACCTGGGCTTGATTCCCAGCTCCCACATGGCCCCTCATAACCATCTGCTCTTATTCCAGTTGCAGGGGATGCAACATCCTTCTCAGGTCCCTGCAGGCACCAGGCACACACATGGTGCACGTACATACAGTTTGACAATTTTAACATATTAAAAAGATTGAGGGGGCTTGGGATCACTCAGTAGTACAGCCCTTGCCTAGGATGTGCAAAGTCTTAGGAGTTTGGTCACAGCATCGCAAAACAAACAAACAAACAAACAAAAACAAACAAACAAACAAAAAACCCAAAACCAAACCAAACCAAAACAAAAAACTCCAAGAGGAACAACAAGTAGTTTGTATCTTTCAGAGGCAGTTTCTCTATGCAGCTTGGCTGTCCTGGACTCTCTTTGTAGACCAGGCTGGCCTTGAACTCACAGAGATCTATCTGCCTCTGCCTCCCCTAGTGCTGGGGATTATAGGCATGCGCCACTATGCCTGGCTCGTCTCAGATATTTTTGAAGAGAGGAAATAATTGTGTAACCACAGGCAGATAATCCTCCCCACCCCTCCCCCAAGTACTGAGGCTTCAACCCAAGGCCTTGTACATGTTAGGCAAGAGCTCTACCAGTGAAGGGTCCTGATGTTAACTTTATACAGATTTCCATTATAACATCAACTTCATTATTACCATTTTTGCATACTGTGCTAAATGACAAGAGCTTCCCTAAGTCATGTGAAAATCAAAATGCTTCCATCTATATTGTTCTATCCCACCTTTTCTTCAGTATTTTTAATTCTTAAATACATTTGCTGTCATACAATGTGTGTGCGTGTGCATGTGCATGTGATGCATGTATGTGGGCGCACATCCATGGAAGTGAGAGGACTGTTTGGTGGAGTCGGTTCTCTCCTTTCGCCTTTATGTAGGTGGGTGTCAGGGTCTGAACTCAGACGGTAAGGAGCATGGCAAGAATCCTTTTATTTATTTAAATTATTTAACATTTTTTACATGCCAGAGTATCTGCCTGCATGCATGTGTACATGCCACTTGCATGCCTGGTGCCTGGGGAGGTCAGAAGAAGGCACTGCATTCCTCGGAACCGCAATTACAGATGGTTGTAAGCCGCCATCTGTGTGTTGGGAATCAATCCCAGGCCCTCTGCAATATCAGCAAGTGCTCTTACCCTAAGCCTTGAACCTTTAAAGAATTACTTTTATTAATTAATGTGTTATGTTTTTGTGCATCATGTGTCTGCGTCTGTGTAAGTGTATGTGCATGTACGTGTATGGGCATTCGCCCGTGTGCACAGAAGCCAGAGGAGATGCTCTGGGGCTAGAGTTACAGGCATTTGCAAACTGTCTGGCTTGTTAATGCGGGCATGCAAATCTGGACTCCAGTGTTCACAACTGTGTAGCAAGTGCTCTTAACCACTAAGCCATCTCTCTAGTCCTCTGCCCAGACTTAACGCATCTGCAACCTTTCACAACAGTCTCATGGCCACTATGTCACATTTCTTTCTTTTTTTAAAAACTATTTTTTAATTTATTCTTATTTATTCAGATTACATCTGGATTGTTATCCCTTCTCTTGTCATCTTCCTGTTCCCGCCCTCCCTCCCTCCCTCTCGCACATTTCTAAAGCCCAGGCCTGACCATTGCTGGGCACGCACCGCTCGGGCTTGGCAATCCACTGCTCCTGTTCTAGACTCCATGTCACCCTGCTTCACAGCCCATGCCAATGCCTGTGCCCTCCCTTGTCTATCTATCACTTAGGGGGCCACCCACACACATCTCTTACACCTCTCACAGGAAGCGCTGACACTCGCCTCTGTGGCCTACATCCCGTGCTCATCCCTAGAGTGCTGTCCAAGTGAGTGTAAGCCTTTCAGGAACAGTGTAAGGTAGGAACCAAGCCCGTGGCTCTGGCGTCAGTATGTAGCAAATGGATGCTCCATAAGTGTTTTACAAATAAAAGAAGTGCCAAATCATAACTGAAACTTATATACAACAAGAAAAAACACAGAAGACAGCCTACCTGTTCCATTGATGTTTCATGAAGTTCATTGAGATTAAGGGTATAAATGCCCTCCTCAGCACCAAATATCAAGTACTGATCTGAAGTAACAGAGACACTTCATTAACTGGTTTCAATAAGCAAGATACTTTAAAATGGCTTTTATCATCTAAAATTGAGTAAAATGTGTTAACTCTGAAAAAGACCGATTTTTAAAAAAGATTTATTTATTTATTATGTATACAGTGCTCTGTGTGCTTGTACACCTGCAGGCCAGAAGACGGCACCAGATCTCATTATAGATGGTTGTGAGCCACCATGTGGTTGCTGGGAACTGAACTCAGAACCTCTGGAAGAACAGACAGAGCTCTTAACCTCTGAGCCATCTCTCCAGCCCAAAAAGGACTGATTTCTAAAGTTATAGTACAAAGAAGAAATTAGACACCCATAAGCAATGTTACATATAAATATTAGTCGCAGAACAGTGAGGAAACGTTTCATGAGGGAGGCTTGAAAAGTGGCCTGTGGGACTCATCACTCACCAGAGAGTGTGACTGATGGAAGAGTCTGCAGCTACTTTTTCTAAGGTGTCCTGAAGAGCAGGTTATGTGCAAAGGTCACAGCATGAAAACCAAGAACTAAGTCGGATTAAAAGTACTTTTACAGATGTGGTGGTTCGATAAGAATGGCCCCACAGGCCGTATATTTGAATGCTTTGTCACCAGGGCGTGGAACTGTTTGAAAGGGTCATGACCTTGTTAAAGGAGGCGTGTCACTGAGGAGGAGGACTATGTGGTTTCAAAAGACCCAGTTAGGCCCTGGCTCTCTCTCTCTCTCTCTCTCTCTCTCTCTCTCTCCCTATGGATTAGGATGTAGATCCTAGCTACTGCTCAAGTGTCATGCGTGCTGCCATACTTCCCACTGGGGTGAGAATGGTTTAAACCTCTGAAACTATAAGCAAGGCCTCAATTTAAGTGCTCTCTTTTATAAGAGTTGTCATGGTCATGATGTCTGTTCACAGCAGTAGAATGGTTACTAAAACAACATACTATTTTATTTATTAATTTATTTATTTTTGGCTATTACTATAAGCACCTCCATGACAAGTCTGGGTTCTGGAGCTGCGAAGGCAGAATGAAGTAGGTCCTGAGGATGTAGCTCCATGGGCAGAGTGCTGGTCAGATGGGCAAAGCACTGGGTTTGACTCAGAGCCACACAAACTGGACATGGTGGCACAGGCATGTGATCACAGCATGGGGAGGCAGAGACAAGTGGACCAGAAGGTCACGGTCATCACTGATGAGATAGGAGGTCTGAACCAAAGCATACTCACCACCCCAACCCAGGACCCAGGTATCTGCTGGGCTACTCAGTACCTTCTAGATGGTAAGGGAGACTCAGCCAGCACCCATCTAGTCAGTTTAAGATGCTAAAAGGGATACATGGCGATCTTGTCCAGGCTGAGCTGCTAAGAATAACTGAGAACACAGAGAACCCCTGACTGTGCAGCCTTTAGGATCGGTGCTGGCAGGAGACATGAGGTCACGCAGCAGTGGCTTTAAGCCAAAGAGCTCTCCCATCACTGTCTGTGGAGCAACAAATCTGAATATTTTTACAAGGATGCACACATGCACGTCTTCTTATGCACATTCATGTAAGAGTGCTCACAGATGGCTCCATGGGTATTTTACAAGGCTAAAGAGAGAGCTGATGGGATGCAGGTATGCAGAAAGAACACCAAGCCCGGACTTAGTCCTCAATTACGCTGAATATGACCCTTTACAATTTAGAGTTCCTCTAAAGTAGTCACTTGACTCTGGATATCTGAAAGCCAAGTCAGTTCAGCTGTGACTGTGAGAGTAAGCACACTGGGTCATAGCAGAAGAAGCATTTCGGCAGGAAGTGAGGGAGGCCTGACACTCCAATTGCCAGGCAACTTCAATGGGCTAACTGCTACCTCAAACTACAGTGACAGTACAGACTAATATGTTTACCTTACATTTACAGAAAACATCAAAACATCAAAGACACCCAGAAAACAAGTCAAATGAAACTCAGAGCCCCATTGAAGGACAGATCGTAACTGGGGTCCTACCTCTCGTGTCTGGGTTTATCCAGGATGTGGCACAGTGGATTTTCAAGGGACATCCATTAAAAACCTTTGAAAAACATGCTCCCATCTGGAAAAATAAGGACTCAATCAACACAAAAGTGACAAATATGATCCCTAAGGTAAAACATAATGTATAACTATTTTGTTTTAATATGGTAGACCACAAAGGGGACACTAAAATTAAGTCACCTTCAAATTTCTAGAAATAAGTGTGTCACGTCAGCCATTTATCTAACTCTTCTCTAGACATTCATAATCAACTTTTTGATAGTATTACACAGTTTCCTGGTACAACAACAATTTTGCTGGAGAAAAAAATCTCATATTTTATTTCCTTTATCATTCCACAATAAACAAATAAGTACCAATAACCAATTCTGTGTAATAAATAATTTGCCAGTTAGAATCAGAACCTCTATCACAACAACATAATATTTTTAGATAAGAAGAAAACAATAATCCCCATAAAGAGAATGTGCTTGTTTGGTTTCATGATAAATGTTATCATTGAGGTCAGGCTTGGTGGCACACACTTTTTTTTTTTTTTTTTTTTTTTTTTGGTTTTTTGAGACCGGGTTTCTCTGTGTAGCCTTGGCTGTCCTGGACTCACTTTGTAGACCAGGCTGGCCTCTAACTCAATGGCACACACTTTTAATACCAGCACCCAGGAGGCAGAGGAAGGCGGATCTCTGTGAGTTGAGGGCAGTCTGGTTTACATAGAAAGTTCTAGGAGATAGTCAGGACTACACAGACAGATCCCATCTCAAAGAAAACAAACAAAGAAACAAACAAGCAAAAACCCCAAAACCCCACAAAGTCATCATTGAACTTCGCATTGTACATTGAAAGATGCAGGGTTGATTTAAAATATGAATCTACACACTTCAAACTCAAAATATACAGCCTCTTTCAAGAAGCAATCTGAGGATAGGCATGGTGGCTCAGCAGGCAAAGGCAACTGCCTGCAAGCCTGACCTGAGTTTTATCCCCAGGTCCCATATGATGGAAGAAGACTCACTTCAGGAAGTTGTCCTGTGACTTCCATGGATGTGCTGTGACAGGAGCACACATGTTCATATGTGAAGTAAGCTTGGGCACATGCACAAACACACATATACACCTGCACACAGATGCATACACATAGATGCACACATAGAGAAAAACATGCACACATACATATAGAAACACACAAACATATACACACATACATGTATAGATATATACACATGCATGTCCACACACACAGAAAGAAACACACCCATGTACACAAACACATGGGCACACACTTGTAAAAAATTTTAATATAAGAAAAAGCTAAGCGTGATTGTGATGTGCCTGCTTGTATCAGCGCTTGAGGAGCAGCCAGACACAATCACAGATACAGTCTGAGACACTTCTCACTACATTAGGCTTAAAAAGTCAGTTGTTTGATACTGAGTACTTACATGGACTTTAGGTGTTGGAGGAAGACCATTACTGATTGGCTTCTAGAAAAGGAACACGCTGTTATAACTTTTTTGTTGCTATTTGGCAAGAAGATACTGTATTTCACACTCATTTCTTTGAATAAAATACACAACTACAATTTTACCATAAAACAAAAGCTATTTTAAATTTTCCTATATTCTTTCCAGAGTTACTTAATTGCACCCACAAACCAGTTTGGTGGAGCCTTGCTCTAGGTAACTGTGCATACTTATACATTAAATAGTGTTCTGGGCAGCATTTGTTTTTTGCAGTGCTGGAGGTCAATCTCAGGCCTCTCTAAGGCCAGCCACTCGAGCCGGAAGACAGAGCTCAAAGAGTCAGTTTCCATCAGGGAAGGTAACCAGCCCTTTCAGTGACCAACCACAGCGTGAGGGGTTAGACTTACATAAAGACCACGATTTAGAATGTGCTAAGTAAAAATGCATCTAAGTTTAAACAAGGAGGTTATGTCAGTTTACTGTAGCAAAGGTAGCCTTACAATGTAAACAAAATACTTTCACTACAGTCAACAGACTAAACTATCAATATAGTAACACACTGTTATGGTTTCAGTCCTTGTAAGTGTGACACTTGCTATATATACAATGAAAGGACACACGTGTGAGTGTGTAAGCAACCAACACTTACTGGTACGTCCTTCTTCTCTTTTCTGGAAAGGTTTGTGCCTCTTTGCTCATTCTGTTGCTGATATAATGATGCGTCTCGTTCACCGTTTAGCTGGAAAGAGCTCACTCCATTTCCTTTAATAAGGTATTTTTAAATATATTGTGAAAGGACTACTTTTATGAAAGATTTTATTAAGAGGATTATTAAGTAGGAAAGAAGTTCATTCTGAATTTGAGATTTCCCATGCAGAACATTCATCCCTAATGTGTGTATATATGTTCTTCTAGTTAAACCTATTTGGCATATCAGATAAATTTAAATTCAGCTTATATCGAAGAAAAATAGTACATACATACTTACTTTTAAGGAACGGGTAATTCATATTACAAATAGTTACCAAGAAATGGTAACTGCTCTTTTAAAGAGTTCCTCTGGACAACAGAGGAGATGTCAGTAATAAAACTCTACCTTCTAGTGATAATTTATAGATAATATCTATTCATACCAATCATTTTTCTAATAGTGATTCCTATATGGCTGCTCACCACTGTCTAACTACAGTGCCAGGAGATCTGACACCCTCTTCTGGCCTCTATTGGCACCAAGCATGCATGTGAAGGACATACATACATGTAGGTAAATACTCACACACATGAACATGACAAAAAATAGGGGTAAATGTCCTAGGCTGGGTCACAAGGGGTCCTGTCAACAGAGCACTTTGAACCAGGAAGCAGCAAATGTGTGTAGCAGCCACTGCTTTTGCTACCTCCTCCCAGAAAGGAATGCCAATTGTCTCTTAGACTTATAGAGCAAACACCTGTGACAGGCTGGGCCTTGTCCTCTACCCTCACCTAAAGCAGCAGGCTTCTGTGGGGGCAGCCGCGGGGGAGGTGGCCTAGGTGGCACGTGGGACGGCCTTGCTGGGCTCCCCGCTGAGGGACATCTCTTGATTGTTCCTTGATTACTGTCCTCAGCAGAATGTGTATCCTGAGGTATGAAGATGGATTTAGGCTGAAATTACACAGGAAAGGAAAATAGTCATTACATGTAAGGTTACTTTCTTGAAGTAAATATTACTATATATCAGGGACTGTCAAACTATTCACTAGATGAGGGTCAAGGGTATTTGAGATTCAGGATATCTTATTACTTAATTAAGAAAAAAAGAGTCCTACACGTGTTCATGAAAACATGTTGTGTTTCGCAGCTGTGGAAGGCGGTATGAACTGGTTGCTAGTCAGTGTATGAGTGTCTCAGAAGCCTTCCCAGCTACAGCACTCTTGTCTTTCTGGTTACGCTCCAGCGTCACTGCATCTTTTCAAGGACTGACGCTAATTACCACTTGTCCCTGGGACATCTTGGTATGCTTATGTTACAGGGTAATCTTTCAGATCAGGAACAATACAAGATGGCAGTTACAATGCTCATGTACTGGAGAACACCAACAGGAAGACAGGATGCCCGGGAAACTTTTGTGAGGCAGTGAGAAACCTCCCACAGCTTAAGGTTTGCAGAACTTGTGCATTCTTCCAAGTGTGCCCTTAAGATTCCACCAAAGCAATCCCCACAGGCACGTGCAGCACCCTTCCCCGGTGAGAACTGAGATTGTCCCAGTAACACGGTGAAAACAAAACACTGTTAGCAGTCAAGACTGGTGAGGCTCTGACTCAGACTACATCTGTGACTGAAGCTTGTTACGAATATAAACCCGTAAGATAAATGGGCCCATACTGCTGTTCACATTCACTCATTTTATCCTTGAGAAATCTGCAGATACGTTGTATACGTGTATGGAATTAAACAAAACCCTGTAAGTTGGGGTTACATTATTATTCACGAGGACTCTGTGCACAGTGCTTGCCTAACATGCATGAGGGCCCCAGGTTCAATCTCCAGTACAGCCAAGGAAAAGGGGGATTTTTGTCATTAAACTGTTTTCCAAAGCAATTTTCCAAATTGCTCTCCTAATTTTGTATTTTTAAGTTACAGTTCTTTTCTGAAAATTAAATGTCTGTGATGGTAGTTTACCCTCTGTCTGTTCCATTTGCAGCAATCAATTAATGGTAGGTTGTAGCTTTTAAAGAACATTTTATGAAAATGTAAGATTTCTAGCTAGGCAGAAACAACACCAATCTAGAAATTATTTCAAAGTATAAATGTTTAAAATGTATTGTTTAAATGGGTACAAAGTTATTTTTTAAAAGGCAAAAGTAAAATTATGTTCCTAGGCACTAATCGTCAACTCCGGGTCAGTCTCTGGATGGGAGGCAAAGCAGGCTCTAGTGAGCAGGGCAGCAGTAATGGAGGAGCAGCGCAGAGCTCAGCAGAGTAGGGCGGCTACCTTTGGTGGCAGAGGTGGTGGGACTCTTGATTTCATGGTTGAACTAAAAACAGAAAATACAATCAGAACTCCTCATTTGACAAAAGAATTATTAAGCACAACTAATAATAAAAAGACACAGAAGAAAAACTTTCAGAGACAAATACTGTTTTCTGGGTTCATGAGGTTCCCCCCCCCAAAAAATATTTTGTAAAATGTCTAAATTCTATTGACTGAAACATTCAGAAGTGGGTAGAAGTGCATCTTCTTGGTTTCAAACACTCTAAGTGATCCAGACTCAAAAGTTACGTAAGTAAGGATGCAGGTAGGACTGGTTCCGGATTGCTCAAGGTGATGATTAATGCTAACCTTACAATAATACAGCTTTATCTTTGCTACCAATAGATACGGCATATCTCTAATGAAACTATACATGTGTGTAGTCTATGAAGCAACAGGCACAATCCCATTGAAGCTAACATTCACTGTAATTCACAATCTTTCAGAAACAAAGCTTTAAAAGATAATCAAGAACAATTTTTTTCTTACATCTTCAGAGACAAAACGATAGGACCCAGGGTCGCAATAACTCTGTGTGTCTGTCAGTCTGGTGGAGTCAGGCTGGCACTGTTGTCTCCTGATAAACTGTATCTTCTTTCTTTGCCAAACCCAAACCAATCATCACACAAAGAGCCTTATCCCTTCCAATGAACTTCTGTAAATGTGTTGTTTATTTGAAACACACCGGGTGAAATTTAATCAAGCTTTAGAACAGCAGCAATGATTAGAACAGCTACCAGCGCTGGCTGACAGGTTCTAATGTGGACCTTTCCCCTGCAGCTTGTACTGAGCTTGTGATCCCTAGGCTGGTGCCCACAGGTCTGGAATGTAGAGTCTGGGATGTGGTGCCTGGGCGACGGAGGCTGCGAAGATGCAGCCTTGAGGATTATAGACAGATCTTCTTTCCAGTCCCATCTCTGCTTCCTGGTTAGCATCATGTGAGACCTCAAAGCTGCAAGGTTCCAGTGCCACAGACCAGGCTGCCTGAGCCACCATGCTTTCCCCCACCATGACCAACTGTTTCCCTGAAACTGTGAGCCACAGTAGACCTCTTTCCTTAAGTTGCTGCTGTTGAGTATCAATCAGATCACAGCGATGGGAGAAATAACTAATAAACTGTCCAAATTATGATTAAAAATGATCTTTGTTAATTAGCTTTTTCTAAGCCAATTCTGTCTTCAATTAGTGTTGCAGATTGACTTTTATCTCCTTAAATGAACATATTGATGAGAAAATTCTCAATGTGATATCCCTAAAGATACAGCTTTTAGGAGGTCAGTCAGGTTAACCGAGGCCATAGGCTTGATGAACACGCAGTCAGGAAGAACGGACTGCCCTTTGCCCCATTACACACATCAAAGAACGCCCATGTGGATACAAATGGAGGCAGGAAGCAAGGAGCTCGGGGTTGTTCTCATGGACATAACAAGTTCTTAGCCCACCCGGGTTACAAGGGACCCTGTCTCAAAAGCCAGGGTTGGGTTGGTAGGTACACAGCCAGATGGAGGCCATCATCAGAACCAAGTGGTCACAACCTAGATCCTGACCTGCCTAGCCTCCAGAGCAGGGAGAACTAGGTTCTGCCCTCCCCTCCCCTCCCCGTACAGGGCATCTCTGTCACGCTGATCTGAAGCTGAGCAGTCCAAATGAAACAGAAAAGCAACAGCATAGAGACTGTGGTTTAACCTAAGGTAGTGTGCTACTTAAATTAAAATTGTCATTAACACTAAGCTGGTAGAACTATGACCTCTGGTCAAGTGAGGTCTTCTCTATTGGCCAAGAAGAGCAAAGCACTTACTGTTTAGAGTCATCATCGTCCCCTTCATCATCTTCTAAGTGTGCCACATGTCCTCTAGGGAGAACAGAAGCATCATTAGATGGTGGACCTCCCAGAGCAGCCTCGCAAATGCAGGAGCCAACCGCAGGACAGGACTGCATGCCTGCATCTTTATAGGACAGACTGACAACTAAACTAACAAACTACACATGACAGAGAAGGGGGAAACGATTTATTTCATCTCTGACATAAAGCACTTCAAGTTTAATTAAAAGTTATAATTACCGCTGATGTAATTCTTCTTCAACAGACTTCAGGAGACTCCTTAAAAGACAAAAACATGGTGTGTGAGTAAAATGCAATCAACTGTGTCACTTCTATTACTTTACGTTTACCCATAAGTATCCTGAATACATTTGCCACACTGACCAATTTCTGTGCCACAGAGCTTGTGTTTTAATGAGATATCCCTCTTTTTGGTTGCTAATGCCTTTGCAAACATATCCTAAATGTACAGAAAGAAAGAAATTCTAATATTGACTAAGAATTACTGATTCAAACAGGACAACTCAGCATGAAATGCCACAACAGAACTGACAAAACAACTGCAGTGCCAGAGCAAAGGGGTTTCCAGGACTCAACTTCTACCTGGAATATTTATTCCACCTGATATTTGAAATTACAGTTCTCTTTCTCAATATAAGGAGGGTGACATACTTTAACCGATTCATGCTCTCAGGCAACCCTGCAAAAAGGGACTCAGCATGTTGGCTTTCTGCAGAAGCATGCACGCATGTGCTGTGAACATATGAATGTAGTAGCAGTCTTCTGCTTCCACGGAGGTCACTCCCTCACCTATGGGCTGCTCTCCGGTGGTGCATGTGCAAACACATTTACTTTTGGGAGACTAAGGCTGTGTTAGACTAGCTTAGCTGTAAGGGTTTTGTTTTTGTTTTTGTTTTTTTTTAAACCAGTAGGAGCAATTTTTTTTTTTTTTTTTTTTTTGGTTTTTGGTTTTTTTTAAAAAAGGCTTTTATTTTTAAGACTGTGAGAGAGTTGGGGCATTCCTGAACACAGCAATTCAGGAAGCACAGGCACACAACCTACCCACTGCTCATGTGCATCTCCAGACTACTGCAACTATCGGGAGGAATGTATTCGCCCTAAAGCTTGTGAGGTAGTAGCTCTGAAATGCTTTTCTAGAATTATCATGCCAGGAAGCCCAAAAGGCACCTAGCTGTCTACTGTAGACAACGAGCAGGATGGTCTTAGCCACCAAGTATTTTAAGTGGGCCAGCCTGGTAAGTTTCCAAGATGACAAGTTATGGATCTGGAATGGCAAATGACACAGAAAAACAATAAACAATTCCAACTGCTACCACCCCTATTGTAGTTCAATTTCCTGTTAACTGTGAAGCTCCAGGAGCCATGAGCAGAGTGGGCAAAGGAGGGCAAAGGTGGCTGGACGCTGATCCGGTGTCACCTCTGCAGGCCACGTGGCCTTGTGAATGGATGTGATTCAGTTCCTTGTGTGAAAATGAGACCTACACCAGGAGAGAAAGTACCTGAAGAAGCAACAGGTGGATGAGGGAAAGCACTGTAGCTGCTTAGGTCACAGCAAGCACTTCACTTCTATGTTCTTAAGGAATACCTGCGAGACACACTCGCCCAAATTAGATCCTGGAAAAACCTGTCTCAAACAGGAGGGCCTGCGAGGCCCCACTGTCTGCAGAATACATAGCCTTTTCTACTTCCCCCTTCCTGAAGACAGGGTGTCTCTGTGTAGCCTTGGATGTCCTAGACTCACTTTGTAGACCAGGCTGGCCTCGAATTCACAGTGATCTGCGTGCCCCAAGTGCTGGGATCACTGCGCCCAGCTTGCTTTTTCTACTCTTGTTTTTGCTGCTGTTTTCTAGAAACTATGTGTTATGTGATATAACAAATTGAATGAAGTAGCAGGCATGAAAATTCAGCCACCTTCCAGTAATGGCAAAGAACTATGAAAAGAGAAAGAAAACAATGCCATTTGTATTATTACTTTGTCAGAGGAAAGTAGTTCTTTTCATAAGAATATTGCCTGTCACGCCCCACAGTTTGCTGACTGCACAGGTGTGGCTGGAGTTCTCTGCTCCAGTCATGGTGAGAACCATGGGTATTGTGTCCAAAGGGAGCTGAAGAGGAGGCTTTTGAGCTGGTCCCTTAGGGTGAGGACTTTTTAAAATAACTGTACAAAACATGTATCTTATTAAAGGTGAGTACATATTATTATTATCTTAACATATTTAAATAACTATTTGTGGGAAAGCCTTTGTTTAGTTTTCCATTCTAAAATACTACACTAGCAATAGGAAATGCCAGCATGGTGCTGCTGCAGAGTGACCCTAGATCTGAGCCGTGTGGCTCTCCTAAGTAAGCCTGGTCTCTCGGGGGGATAGTGGGCTTTTACATCATCCCAGAAGATACGAAGTCAGCAACGGCAGCAAATGCCGGCAATCCTGTCATTAGCCCGGGCTGTATACTCAACACCCTGCCACAAGCAAACAAGCAGAAAATACGTTTTTCTGAGCATGTGGCAGTGTTTTGTTTTGTTTTTTGCATTAAGATTTGAAAATAATTGGGGGGGGTAGTTTACATATAGTTTTATTTTCTGTTACCATAGTCAATGGGTCCACACACATTGAGTGTGTGTATGTGTATGTGTGTGTGTGTGTGTGTGTGTGTAGCATGTTTAAGCGAGAATCTTACAGGAAGTTTTCTAACAACACCACTTCTGTTCATTGATATGAGTCTCTCACTGTGAATTAAGGTATTTTGTTGATAGAGAAAATGAGATATAGCTCAGTTTGCGGAACAATCCATCCCAGCTCCTGCAGCAGAGAAGGCTAGAGAACATGTGGCCCTGAGTTATTCCCAAGGCTCAGTACCACACAAGAACAAAGCCACCTTCCACTGCCCACTTGAACTTGGCTGTTAAGGGATTTTTGGTAATAGAACTGAGTGTCTATATTGAAAATATGACAAAAAGTTCTAAATTGAAACAGTGTATGAATATAGATTTAAGTGACAAGGCAAGGACACTGAAGTAGAAAAGCCTGAAGCCACCGTTAAGCACTCAGCACACCTGACTTAGCACAGGGAGTCATGCGCAGGCTACCAGGCTTCCACAGTGGCCAGGCTGACTCAGGACAACCTGTGTATGCACTTCCCTGACTGCATGTAAAAGCAAGAAACTCGGGATTTCTTTAAAACTCAAGAACAGTTTTATCTCCTTCTTAACATAATTGGCAGCTGCTAAGTGGCTGCTTACGCATAAAGAGAGCTAACAAACATGCACGCAGGCCCATGGGCACTCCACACTCCACAATGGTTATTTCCTTCTCCCGTGCATCCTAGGACTCAGGTACTAACTACTACACTCCTCATTTTACCAGAGACAGTGGTAGTCAAGTGTTCACAGGAAGAGCCGATGCAGGGACGGCACTGGCTGCTAGTCCAGTCTGCTGTGGGGAACTATCTGACTCCTGTCCAGAACAGCGACCTTTACAACCCTGCTCTATACCACAAGCAAAACCAGACATAGTTTAGTTTTCTTTAAAACAAACAAAACAAAACAAAAATTGCTTTGATTAAAAAAATTTTTTTTAAAGGTCAGAAGTAATGATCCCATATTTCAAAATGATACCAGAATTCAAAAGAAAAGGTGTTAGTTGGGTTGAACAAAAGCACTTCTGTTACAGAAAGCCAAGTCTGTGCAGCAAATCTAACTAAGGTTCCTGCGGGATCTGAAATAGGCAGATACCCATCAATAGAATTTGTCTACCTTCGCCATCAGAGAAAGCAGTAATTTTGAGTTTCAAAGCACTGCCTACTTGGAAGAATAAAGCAGCCAAATCTATACAGTAAGAGAAGTGCCACATCTGTGCTCATGTCACATGGATGTAAACACCTACACGTCAAACACAGCCAGAGCTAAAACTTTTGGCCAACCTACCTTGCCAATGACTCGTTATATAGAATACAGTTCCTTAAGCACGGATCCAATTCATCAAAAAATGAAAGGTGGGCAAATTATTAACATTTTACCTAGCCAAAGTAGCTATACATACTCAGAAAATCAGACAATTGGAAGTAGGAAATCTGGAAAAGCATCTGTGGTTGTATTATTTTGCAAGTACATTAATTTGAAATGAAAGGGTGAGTGATATATAGTCACCAAATTAATCAGCCTCTTTAGGTACATGAAAAGTTGTTGTAACAAGGTCCTCAAAAACCAATGGTATAATTTTTTATAAAAAAAAGTTAATCACTTTTTAAAATTCACTACCCCACAGTGACACACAATCTACTCTTTGTTACCCACTAAAACAAAGACAATTTAAGTAGCAGCAACATTTTCTCCCAGGGGATTTTATACTTATCTTCCAATTCTATGAAAGACAGAGTCTACTGGATGACGCACAACTTTAATTCCGGCACGCAGGAGGCAGAGGCAGGAGGAGCTCTGCAGGTGTGAGGTCAGTCATGGCTACACAACGAGGCTTTTCCTCAAAATATATTCATGAATAAACAATCAACAAAAAGATAAAAGAAGACAAAGGCTAATAAAAAATGACAAATTATTAACCTTTTATATTTAGCTAAAACTTAGATTAAACAAAATTAGCACACTTCTTTAGCTTTTCATTAAAAGCCTTTTTAAGTAAAAAATAAAAAAGAGTGAAGTGTTCGGATTACTGAAAAGAAAAACAAGGCTTACTGTCTGTCTGTTAAACTAAGGCATCTGTAATCATTATCTCTCAGCAGCTAAACTTAAAGTATGGGAAGAGATGTCTTGGCTCTCCAGTGTAACCAAGAGTTTGAAACTTTTAGTTCTAATTTAATATGTATATACATCCCCAGAGTACTTTGGTAATTTAAATACTCCCTTACAAATTAGCTTATAGAGTGCAAATTCATCTATGGATTCAGGAATCAGGAAGCTGGGAAGGGCAGTGTTGGATTACAGCATGCTTTCACCAGCTCGGTGGTGCCTGATTCCGGGGAGGCATTACCAGACGTTAATCTTAGTCCTTGCGTGAAACAGCATTAGGAGTCATGTCTATTCTATGACTAGTATTCTTTAAAAGACCAGCATGGCTGAAGCTAAGGCGTGGATTTATCTCTAAGTAGTGGGAATGATTTAGCCGTTTTCAGTGGCTAGCCCATCTGGGAGAACAAGTTTTGCAGAGGGTAAAGAGGCCAACTTCAGAAAGAAATCAACTGCTGAGCTGCAGCTTCATCACAGCTGGGGTGCACTGCAAGAAGAACGATCTACAGCATAGGTTAATACAAAGTGTGGTCCTCCCAGATGACAATCACTGACTAAAGATGGCCAGTGGAGAGAGCGGGGGAGTCAAGGGCACACTGTGCAGCCAGTGGAGAGAGCAGGGGAGACAAGGGCACACTGTGTAGCGTCCACCACCTCAGGTATTAAATATAGCAATATTAAAGACAGTTACTTTGAATTTAAATTTCAAAAGGACTTTACTTACTTGTTTCCGCCTAAAAAGTAATTACTTGGGTGTCCTTGTCCATAATCTAGTTGTAGATCCTGATGGCATAAAGCAAAATATTTAGCCCAACAGTATACCAATCACTATACACTAATACATATATTATTTTAAGAAGAAAATCTCCAAGCCCCAAATAAATCTGTATTGCTATATACTCTTAAAAAGAAGGCATGGTGGCACTTTCAACAATACAAGATGTAAGGCTGTGGTCCTGATTTTTATTGTTTGAGTATTTTTCTGGGAATTTTCCCAGTGACATCTACAAGTTTCATTTGTGGCTATTGCTATTGTAATTAGTATTCGTAAAAATTAGTTTGTAGAAAGAAAAAAGCTCAAATAAACAGTTGTCAAGCTACACAGAGCAAAAAAGAACAGAGAATAAGCCCCACACCATCTTGATCTGCCATGGTATGTGGCAGCTGGAGTGATGGTGTGTGCAGACACGTTTATGTTTCTATGCGGCTTCATGCAGGTGATTAGTGCTTCACAGACACAAAGCTGGGCCAAACTGCAAAAGTGGGGCTTGTATGTGAACTAGCACAGGCCTGGAAACGCGCTGGAGGCGGGTTAGGAAGATTTTAAAGGTTAAAACAGCAAAGTTTAAATGAATATTGATCCTTTGCCTTACAGAATGATCACACCTGGGCAGGGGGACAGAGGGCTTGCAGAGAGAAGAGCAATCATGGGTGGGGACATCTCTGTGACAAGCTGGGGAGCTTCTGGGAGGACAAGGGAACAACTCTAGCTGAGACTCCCCGCAGCAGGGGGTCATGGAGACCCACCCATAGAGACTTCAGCCCAAAACTGACCCTGCCTACAAGATATGCCGGGATAAAGATGGAACAGAGATCGAAGGAAATGTCCAACCAATGCCTGGCAACACCATGGGAGAGAGCCAACCCTGACATTAGCAATACTCTGCTATGCTTGCAGTATAGCTGTCCTCTGAGAGGCCCCACCCAGCAGTGGATCAAAACAGATGCTGAGACTCACAGCCAAACACTGGGTGAAACATAGGGAGTCTTGTGGAAAAGTGGGAAGAAAGGTAGAAGGACCTGGCGGTGACAGGAGACCAACAGAGGCAACTAATCAGGGCCCAGAGGGGCTTGTGGAGACTGATGCCCCAAACAAGGACCACACATGGACTGGGCCTAGGCCCCCTGCACAGATGCAGCCGATGGGCAGCTTGGACTTCATGTGGGTCCCCTAGTAAGGGGAGCAGGGCTGTCTCTGACTCTGTTCCCTACTTTTTGATCACTTCCCCCTGGTGGGGCTGCCTCGTCAAATCACAGAGAAAGAGGACATGCTCAGTCTAGATGTGACTTGATGAAATGCAGTGGGTTGGGGGTGCTTTCCTTTTGCTGAGGAATAGAGGAGGTGGGAGGTGGGTGGGACCAGGAGGAGAGGAGGGAGGGGGCTATGATTGGGATGAAAAGTGAATAAATATATTAATTTTAAAAATTAATATTGAGAGTTCCTTGCCTACGAAAGCATTTTGACTGAGTACTGTAGGCAGCAGAGAGCTAAGAATTAAAATGAAAGAGAATAAGCAATACACGGGCTTTATTCAGACACCTTCTTGAGAAAAATCTAGTATTCAACAACCACAGAAAGAACCATGTTGTCTTTCTCCTCTTTTAATGAAGCCACTATGCTCCACTCACTGTTATTAGGGATCTTCTACAAGACTACAGCAGGGCTTGCTTCTGTTTCACAAGGCAACAACAGATGTATGACTGGGGGCTCTAATCTTTCCAGAGTTTACCACACACCTCTCCTCTAGCATTTACACTGAATTTTAATCTGTCTACAAGTCTCTTAAAACAGTAGCCGGGCCATAAACTCTTCAAACACAGTGAAAAGGTCAAATTGGTCTTCCTGCCCTCCAGCCTTGGTCTAACTAGACTGTCTTCCTTACAGTATGGTCTAGCCCAGCCCCGACACACGGACTGTCTCCCTCCCTTACAGCATGGTCTAGCCCAGCCCTGAAACAGAGACTGTCTCCCTCCCTTACAGCATGGTCTAGCCCAGCACTGACACACGGACTGTCTCCCTTCCTTACAGCATGGTCTAGCCCAGCCCTGACACAGAGACTGTCTCCCTCCCTTACAGCCTGGTCTAGCCCAGCACTGACACATGGACTGTCCTCCTTACAGCCTGGTCTAGCCCAGCACTGACACACGGACTGTGTTCTGAGTAATAAACGTTTGTTCAAATGCCACCTGTTTTATTTCCCAGATGAAACAAATACTTCCCCAGATACTCAGAATCACAAAGATTTAACTCTGGAATCTGCTTAGTCTTTTAAGATTAATACAATTCCTCACAACACACTGTATTTTGTAATTAACTTCAAGACCCATCCAAAAATTATCTGTTGAAAATTAAAGTACTAATTTAGACATGGCTCAAATTTTATCCCCTTCAATACTTGTGTTCAGTGGTGCATATAGTAACTGCTCTTACCAGTGACATCGTAAATGAAAAAGATTAGTCAACTGTCACAGTGGTATCCTATGAAATCGTAATGAAAAAGGATACCTATTTTCTTTAACTTATGTATGACATATCTTAATAGAACCAAGTCACCAAGTCACAAGCCTGCCACGATTATTTCACTTTAAATTGTAGTGGTCATGACCTTATACTTTATGGACTAGAATTCAGTCAACAACATACTAACTTCTGTGGATGCTTCTAGGCTCAGGGTTGTCTTCACGTACAAATGACTAGCCCTCCTAACCAGAGCAGCAGCAACAGCTTAGTCAACAGAACCTGGTCAACTTTTACCTAAACAACAGCTTCAAAAATGTGTATGTGCAGAGAGGATATGGCTTCTGTTGATGTGTAGGAATGTACACTTAGCTGAGAAATGTTAATCAACAGCAGCTTGACAATCGTGACCAGAAAATGAAAATCTATCAAGGTCAGGATTATATTTATGAGGGTAAAGAGAATTATTTAAAATAACTAAAGGGATATTTAAATAGAAAACCAAGCATAGAGTCATATACATTCAGGCTAACGGAGTAGGCAAGGTGTATGTACACCCAAGTCTGATAATTAATCCAACAAGAAAAGCTAAAACTGAAAGGGACTATTCTTCACTAATTGTTTCTCTCCTAGAATCAAGTTACAATGTAACATCCAGGTGAGCCATCAAGATGGTTCAGTGCGTTAAGATTTTTGGCACCAAGACTGATTATCCGAGTTCAATCCCCAGAACTAGCATGGCAGGAGGGTAGAAATGATGCCTCAAGGTGGTCCTCTGACCTCTACCCTCAACATGGTGTGTCCTCACACACATATTGTGCACTACACAGTAATCATAAATTAAAAGAAAAGGATTTGGAAGCCATTCTATATTAGAATAATGCTATCAAAATTAAGTTCAGAAAGCACTCAAAATAACCAAGATGATGGCATCATTTGGTCATCTTTGGTTAAGGAAAATCAGAATGCGCTTGAACACGTAAGCATTAAAAATTAGATTAAATAATGAATGATAATGCTTACTTACAGAACGATGTCAAAGCAGTAAATGACATGTACTGAAAACATGCAATAACCTAAGAAAGACTCAACCTTGAGACAGTTTCCCTAAGATATGCTAAAAAACTTTATAGGTGAAAAAGTTCAATTTTAGAGGTTCCTTTCACTGAGCGGCAGGGGAGGCTATTTCTAAATCTAGAGCAAAAATTATAAGGAAAGAGCAAGTATAAGCTAAGAGAGGACTAAGACATCACTGTGAGATACTGGGAAGCAAGGGCGCACACACTTAGGAAAGTCTGACTGTAGTTTATGTTATGTCACCTTGGAAGACGGTAGTCTACAGCAGATGGAAAGCACCAGAAAGTCAACAGAGCTGAGACTATGGACACACACACTCACATTCACTCACTCATTCTCTCTGACATACACACACACACACACACACACACACACACACAGACACACAGAAACACACACACACACACACACACAGACACACAGAAACACACACACAGACACACACACAGATACACACACACACACACACACACAGACACACAGAAACACACACACACACACACACAGACACACAAAAACACACACACACACACACACACACAGAAACACACACACACAGACACACAGAAACACACACACACAGACACACACACACAGAAACACACACACACACACACACAGAAACACACACACACACACAGACACACAGAAACACACCCCCACACACACACACACACACACAGACACACAGAAACACACACACACACACACACAGACACACACACACACACACACACACACACACACACACACACACCCCAAGAAAAAAGAAAAGAACAGGAATGAATAATTTTCCTCATCATAAAAATGAGAAAATTATGGCAGGAATAAGAATGGTTAGAATAATGTATTTAATATTGAAGATGATGTGCAGAAATAAAGTGGGAATTAATCCAACAGAATACAAAAGCGATTTCTTTGGAAGTCAGAGAAGCAGCTGGGTTGGAACGTGGTCTGATGACTGATCCCCAGTAACCGATGAAGACTGAAGGGCCATGTCTGAAGAATGTGACTTTCATGCTGACTCTTAGAAAAACTACCCCAGGTGGTGAATGGCCCCCTCAGGGCTCTCCATGTCCTCTCCTAAGCATTAGCATGGGGCTTTAGCCTGGAAAGTAGTGCACACCTGCAATCTGAACACCCAGAGGGCCGAGGCAGGTGTATCTTCAGTCCCAGGCTAGCCTAACTCTATATAGAGAGATCCTATCTCAAAACAAGATAAAAAGGCAAAGCAGAAGAAAACAATAAACAGATAAACCTAAAAAACACAAAATAGTATTTAATTTTAAACTTTCAATGTATTAGCAAATGTATTATTGAAAATTAGTGAGTAAAATTAGGCATGTTCGGCTGGAGAGATGGCTCAGAGGTTAAGAGCATTGTCTGGTCTTCCAAAGGTCCTGAGTTCAATTCCCAGCAACCACATGGTGCCTCACAACCATCTATAGTGAGATCTGGTGTCCTGTTCTGATCTGCAGGTGTATAGTACATGCAGACAAAAATATTGTATATGTAATAAATAAACCTTTAAAAAATTAGGCATATTGTAAAACATATAGCATCAGCTCTACAGATCTGAAATATAATCTTTTAACTAAAGATACTATTTTATAGATCAAAGAAACCCATTTTATGACTAAATTCTACTATCCAATTATTGCTTCAGTGAGTTTTAGCAATGTCAGCAGATTCCAAAATTCAGTTACGGCATCTCTTTTTGGACTCTCCAGATCCCATTCCATCATGCTGGTGTCAGCTGCCCACTAAGATGAGAGCCAGACATTTTAGGCTCATTAAGTGTTTGGTGGCTAGTAATAAGATTTTCATTTTTTTGAGTCAAAGTCTCATATAGCCCAGGCTGGCTCTAAAAGTTCTGTGTAGCTAGGAAAGACCTGGAACTCCTGATGATCCTCCTGCCTCCATCTCCCACCTGCTGAGATTATGGGTATGTGCCAACAGTCCTGCAACAAGCATTTATGGGAGCTGAAGTGGATGGACATTTCACACTCACTAGGACAACTATTACTACAACTGAAGAAAAAAAGAAAGAAAAAGAAAAAAAAAAGAAAAAAAGAAAGATGATGGTGTGGGGAAAGCAGAACCCTGTCTACAGGTGAGTATGTACAGTGGGAAATATATGGCAGCTTCTGAAACATTCAAAGACAAAACTGTCTGTCATTCATTCCAGCAATTCCACTTCTGGGTACATAACAGAGGGGACTCAAACCTACACTTGTAGATCTGGGGTCCCATCTGTATTATCCACAGTAGCCAAAAGGTAAAACATTTACATAAATAGATTTTTTTTTCCTGTTTGAAAAAGAAAATTCTGAGGGCTAGAGAGATGGTTCAGTGGTTAAGAGCACTGGCTGCTCTTCCAGAGGTCATGAGTTCAATTCCCAGCAACCACATGGTGGCTCACAACCATCTATATATAATGTGATCTGAAGCCCTCTTTTGGCCTGCAGATGTACATGCAGACAGCACTGTATGCATAATAATAAATAAGCCTTAAAAAAAAGAAAAAAGAAAATTCTGACATATGACATAATGTGAGGTAATGCTGAAGATGCTCAGCTATGTGAGCCAGTTGGGAGAGCACACGTAGTTAGGATTCCACTTATCCATGGTCCCTAAAATCTTCACACTCATAGAGAGAAAACATGGGAGCTACTGCAAGGGCATGAAGTTCAGTTTGGGAAGATGAAACATTTTGGAGACGTGAGCAGTGACTCGTGTGCCATGAGTCTGCACTATACTTTAAAAAAAGAGTAAGAGATTTTATTCTACGTATATTTTATCAGGGCTAAAGTATTAAGAGGAAGGAGAACCCATTACTTCAAGGCAAAGCAAGCAAAACAACACAACCAACCAGAACTGATGCTGGTGGGCAGAGGCTGTAACACAGCACATGGGCTGAGGCTACTACCCCCAACTGATTGCTTAGCTAATGAATGACAGTGACAATGGTCACTTTCTTTGCCTCTTGAATGTTTGTTGCTTTTGTAAACAAGGAGAATAAGGTAATACAGTCCCATGTGCCAAGATGATTATGACATCAGTAGGTGATGTAATCGTGGGCCACTATTAGATATATACTTTATGTTGTTGATGAAAACACCATACTTAGTGTTTAGAATAACACATGACATGTAAAACTATGAGCAGAAATGTTAGGTTTTTTTTGTTATCACTAGAAATGAATTTTTGCAGCTGATTTTATGAACTGTAGAATCCAACAGTGTCTCATTTGTCCTTTTACCACAGCTACCTAGGGTTTGAAGGCCCCTAATGCCCTCATCTGTCATAGATCCTCCCCTCCATCCCAAGATGCTCCTGACTTCAGGACAGAGATAGAGTGAGGGCCTCAGCAGGTCTAGGGAGAGGAGCCAGGGATGTGGTAACTCAGTCAGGTTTTGGGACTGGTTCCACAAGGTCACAAATGGTTTTTTCTTTTCTTTGCTTTCTTTCCTTTCTTTTCCAAGACATGGTAGCCCTGTGTAGCCCTGGATGTCCTGGACTCACTTTGTAGACCAGGCTGGCCTCAAACTCACATCGATCCGCCTGCCTCTGCCTCCCTCCAGAGTGCTGGGGTTACAGGCGAGCACTACCACGCCCAGCTCTGGTTAAGAATGTTGGTAACTCTACGTCCGACATTTCTGCTCTGACTGTTACTCTTTCTGCATTGAGGGAATTACTGACCAGTGGAGCTGACTCCAATTTCTGACCATGACCTATTTACTTTGTAACACTCACCAACTGTCCTTCTAGTCTGCATTATCTAATTCTGAAGAAAATTATGACCCAGAAATTACTCTTTGCTTTGGATTTCTATCTCACCTGGCCTGAGAAGCCTCATTTCTCTCAATTGAAGAAGCCTTTGACACATGCTTTCTGACCTGGAGTCACATCTGCTCGCTCACTTGGCTTTCCCAAGGCCTCCTCCCTACTCTTAATGCTGCTTCTTCGTGATAGCCAGTTTTTGCATTCTCTCTCTCTTTCTTTCTTCTTCCTCCTCCTCCTTCTTCTTGTTCTTCTTCTTCTTGTTCTTGTTCTTCTTGTTCTTCTTCTTCTTCTTGTTCTTCTTCTTCTTGTTGTTGTTCTTCTTGTTCTTGTTCTTGTTCTTGTTGTTGTTGTTGTTGTTGTTGTTGTTGTTGTTGTTGTTCTTCTTCTTCTTCTTCTTCTTCTTCTTCTTCTTCTTCTTCTTCTTCTTCTTCTTCTTCTTCTTCTTCTTCTTTTAAATGACAGGATCTCACTCTGAGGTTCAGGCTACCCTAGAACTCATTATGTAGCTCAGGTTGGCCTTGAACTCACAGTTGTCGTCCTGTCTTAGCCTCCCAAGTGCTGGAATTATAGACATGAGCCACCACAGCCAGCTGCACTGTGCCCCACTTCTTCACATGCCAGCTTTGCAGCTTCATCAGTTCTCTCTGATGACTCAGCTCTATCCTTTCAGCTAGCTTCCATTTCTAGTGGTAGTGTAACAGTGTCTTCATTTCAGCTGTTTATTAAATACCTCTTAAAACCGTGGTCTGTGCCAATGACCCAACGCTGAGTCTCATGAAACATAGGCACACCTCTCTGTTTCCTTCCCCGAGAGTCCATGATACTGACACCAGCCTTGATAACTCACAAAAGCCAATTACGCTACATGGGCCCCAAACAGTTTTTGGTTTCCTGACTCTCATGGTACCAACTGGGTTTGCCCCACTGGTTAGCAGTTGACAGCTGGCCACATTTTGATAACTGAGCATATGTTTTTTGCACAGCTAAGAATTTATGTCTGTAAGTATTGCTTTATCTAATGAGTCAGAATTTCTCTCTTCAAAAGAATGTCTAAAATATTTTGTTGACATGGATTTCAGCATTTATATAAATATTCGGAGTAACTAGAACTCAAAGAGGTGTCCTTTCAAGTTGGAGAGGAAGAGAAAGAAAGTCTCATTTGACAGGCAGAAAAGCAGAATCTGGGAATAAATGATGGAGTAATGTGGGGCTCTAGCCAGCTATATGCACAGAAGGAGCTACCTAGTTATGAATAAAAGGAGCTATCTAATAATGTTTTAGAAAGCACTAGCTAGCTAATATTTACTAAGTCAAGTTTTCCATGCAATGGGAATATAGTCTTCAGGGATGCTGTACAATCCAGATCTTTTTCATGAGAAAAGTAGACACTGTATAATGCTAACAAATGCAAGATTTCATCTGACTCCACTATTAACTCAGGGATAAATTATTTGTTCAAATTATATATGATGCATGCAATATATATAATATATTAACATATATTATATAACATATATAACAGCATTATATATGTAATATCAAGTTATATGTAAAATATATATTTATCATTCATCTAAACAAGATACATTACTAAAATTGGATATTTTTACAAGGAAATGTCTTTTCTAAAAAAAAAGTTCACATTTGTGTAAGAAATTTAAATACTAACATTTTTTTCACAAAAGAAAAAAATTGTTTACTATTACATTGTACACTTGAGTGGATCTGACTTATTATGGGGGAAATTACTGTATTTTTAATATATGGAAGCTTGCTAACTAACAAGCTTTAGTTTGTAAAACAATAAAACTGGACAAAATGTCTGAACTTAAGAGTTAAGACTAAAACAATGCTGACAAAGAAAATCAGAAGATAAGAAATACCAGATTAGATCTTGCAGTGTAGTATATTTCTTCTGAACTGTCGAAAAAAGCATCACTGTCGGGCTGTTTAGCAGAGACCAAGAAACCCAGGTTATTGACACTTAGACTGACAACCACAAACTCACAAGGGAAATGCTCACAAGGGAGGTGGGCCCTGCTAACATAATTTTATTAAGGCAAATGCAAAATCAAATGATAGCACGTGGCTTCCACACAAGCAACATCACAGCAGCCGCTTGTTAACAGTTACTAATTAGGGACAGATCCACTCTGCAGACTGTCTTAAAACACAATTAGCATTCACAAACATTATGACTGCTTTTCACTCTTTATCTTCTATGATTAAGGAGATTAGTCTACAGGAATGACAGGCTCCAATGTTAAAATATGATCATCTTAAGCTTTTAACATTTTCTTCCTTCAGGCTAGTACAGCAGATTCATAACAGGAGGGCTGATACCTTCCTTGGTGCCAATCAAGTGGTGAAAATGTGCTTAAACTTCATGAGAAAGCTACAGTGCATCAGCCTTCAGTGCTTATTAACCAGTATTTTCTTCTCATTTATTAACTGGGAAAGGAAAATCCACCGTGCTAATAATCTGCAGCCTTGGTAAAGCAATTTTATTAAGATTATCTTTTAAACCTTTTTTTTCTTCTATAAATTATGAACATCTGAAATATTTGCAGCGCATGCTGCCTCCAGGACTGCATTTGGACAGCGGCACATATGAACCACCACAGAAGCCTCCTGAGCCCTTTAGATGCAGATGATCTGTTCTCCACACCTGCTGTGAGTGTTTGTACTCTAAACACACCAGCCACTGCTGTGACGTTTAGAGACCATGGTACTTTTCCTAGCGGACACACAGAAAAAAGCCCCTCAAAACCAAACATGAATAAAATAAAATAAAGTAAAAGGCCAGCATTTAAACCACTTAATCAGAGAATGCTAAAACTGTATCTCTTCAAATAATTTTGAAAATACTTAATTTCAGCAACACAGATTTATTTATTCAGTATTTAAAATTACCATTTTTTTAAATCCAAATACTTTTGGAAATACTAAGTACTAGCTAGCCAGTGCCAACGTATTACAAAGGCAAATTCAAGATTTATGTTCAAAGGCTAACATTCCAAGACAAAGTACTTACAAGTTCATGATGTGGCTCAGTCTCCTTCCGTAAGGGAGGATCAAATTTTACCTGGCCAACTGAGAAGAAAAAGAATTTATGTCAAGATATGGGATATTTCCCCCTTGGTTTGTTTGTTTGTTAGATTTTTTTTTTTGGGACAGGGTCTCACTATTTTAGGTCCAGTCTAGCCTTGAACACAGGAACTTCCTGTAAATATTAAGTGATATGATATTTTAATTAATTAATTCATGTATTCAGTGCTGGGGGTTGAAACAGGGCCTTGATCATAATAGGCAATTGTTCTACAGTGAGTTATATCCTTTGCATTGCATTGTAGAAATCCTTAGGCATTTCTACAGTCAAAAACAAAACAACAACAGCAAAAAAGCACTAGCGAGCAAAATGGCATGTGCTGTGGTCCAGCATAAGAGATCTTTGAACTTGGTATCTGGACAGAGATGTAAGTTGGTGCCATTGGGTATAAGAGTCACATGCAAGATGGCCCCAGTGATGCCTGCATCCTAGCACTGAAGAAGCTGTGTATTCTTCTCCTACACTAGATCACAGTTTGTGGGGATGACAAAGCAAACATGGCAGAACTATGGCTGACCTTCATGGTAAAGTTCTGTCTTTCCATTGGATCATCTGGCTTGGAGGAAACTCCTTTGTGAGCTGCCCTACAGAGCGAGGGGCCTTTACCTAAGTCATGTAAGGGAGTATGGAAGCAACCATGTAGTGCAGCCAAGCCTTCCACGACCACAGTTCTGGGTAACATTATGACAGCTATGCCACCAGAGGCCCTGAGTCAGAAACACTCTGCCATGCTGTGGTGGTTTGAAGATGACTGGTCCCCCAATGCTTAGTCACCCGGAGTGAAACTGTTTGAAAGGATTACAAGGATTAGGAGGCATGCCCTTGTTGGAGTAGGTGTGCCCTTGTTGGAGTAGGTGTGTCCTTGTTGGAGTAGATGTGTCCCTGTTGGAGTAGGCGTGCCCTTGTTGGAGTAGGCGTGCCCCTGTTGGAGTAGGTGTGCCCTTGTTGGAGTAGGTGTGCCCTTGTTGGAGTAGGTGTGCCCTTGTTGGAGTAGGTGTGCCCTTGTTGGAGTAGGTGTGCCCTTGTTGGAGTAGGTGTGCCCTTGTTGGAGTAGGTGTGTCCTTGTTGGAGTAGGTGTGCCCTTGTTGGAGGCAGTAAAACTCAGCAGCTTCAGCCACATGGTTCTAGCTTTAGAGTCAAGGATACAAAAAATGAGTTTTGAAATCTCCAGATGTGGCTGCAGAAAGCCCTTGAGGCCAGGTGTGTGTAGGGGGTGTCCATGCACGGAGGAGGCCCAGAGGGGCTTTTTGCGAAGCTGTCAAGATGAGGCCTAGATTGTGTCTGAGATCCCAAGAGGTTAGAGATGCCAGAATCTTAGAGTGCCTGACAAGAAAGGCTGCAGCCTGGGCATGGAACCAACCCAAGAGAGAGAAGTGTGCTGCAGTCAACAAAGCTGAAAGGAGCTGCAGATCTGAAGAGTGCTCTGGCATCCAACATGGAGACGCAGTTTCCAGTTTGCCCAGCTGGGCTTTGGTCTTGCTTTGGTCCGGTATTTCCTCACTGTGCTCCCTTTCTCTCCACTTGAAATGGTGATGTACATTCTGTGCCATTTTATGTTGGAAGTATGCAATCTGCTTTGTGATTTTGATTTTACAGAGGTTTACAGTTAGAGAGATTCCCAAACATCTCAGAAAAAGACTTTGGGCTTTTAAACAGTGTTGAGACTATGAGAGCCTACAGGAACTTTTGAAGTTGGACGGAATTCCTTTTCGCATTCTCATATGACTACAAGCCTTTGGGGACCAGGAACGTAGTGGTTTGAGTAAAATGGCCCCCAAAGGCTCCTACAATTGAATTCCTAGTCAAGGGTGCGTGGAACTGTTTAAAAGGATTAGAAAGACTAGCAGGTGCTGGCGGAAGTGTGGCCCTGGGGGGGGGGGGGCTTTCAGCTTCCAAAGTCCACGCTAGGCCCAGCCTCAGGACTTGGACCTCAGGTTCTGCTCCAGCACCAGGTGTGCCACTATGCTCCCCACGGCGACCATCCTGACTGACCCTCTGAAACTGTAAATGTGGTGGTTTGAATACAAAGGCCACCCATAGGGTCATGTATTTAAATGCTTAGTTACCAGGGAGTGGCACTACTTGAGAAGGATTGGGGGGTGCGGTTTTCCTGGAGGAAGTGCATCACTGGGGACAGGCTGCGAGCTTTCAAAAGCCCGTGCCAGACCCATTTGCCAACCTTCCTGCAGCCTGAGGATCAGCACACAGCTCTCAGCTAGTGCTCTCGTGCCATGATGAGGATGCTGATTCTCTGAAACTGCAAGCCAGCCCCAGCTAAATGCTCTTTTGTAGAAGCTGCCTTGGTCATGATGTCTCTTCATAGCAACAGAACCCTGACTAAGACAGTAAGTAAGTGGCTGACTATATACTTTCTGTTCTAAGATTTACTGTGGTTATGGTGTCTCTTCACAGTGACTGGGACAAATGCTGTTCTAGACTTTTGACCTTCAAGATCCTTGTGAGACAATGTGTATTTTACAATCAACCGAACTGTACTTATTAACACTTATTCTTTGATGCTCTAACGCACACCATGCTTTACTATCTTTAC
Source organism: Acomys minous (assembly GCF_964271855.1). Lineage (NCBI taxonomy): Eukaryota > Metazoa > Chordata > Mammalia > Rodentia > Muridae > Acomys > Acomys minous. The sequence continues at coordinate 112,834,612 of NC_140489.1, forward strand.
CTTTGAGCTTCTGCTTTTATAGTTCAAGTAAAGCACTGAAGACCACTGAGATGAAATTAGTTACAAGTGTAACGATTTCTGAGGTGACTAAGGCAGGAAAAATCAATTCCTTCATGGCTTACATAGAGGGCTTAAGGCCATCCTGGGCTAACAGGAAGACCTTGTCTGGGAAAATCAAAAGGAAAAGAGTTCGAGGCCAGCCTGGTTTACAAAGTGAGTCTAGGACAGGACAGCCAAGATTATACAGAGAAATCCTGTCTCAAAAAACAAAACAAAACAAAAAAATCAAAACCAAAACTAAAACAAAACAAAAAACAAACAAAAAACCCCCAAAACCCCAAAAAAAGAAGACAGCAACAACAACAAAAAACAAAAAAAAAAGAAAAGAAAAGAAAAAAAAAAACAAAAACAAAAAAACAAAACCCTGTGCTACCAGACTGTCCTGTGGAGATTTTCTTGACTGTGGGTGGTCCTGGCTGCTATAGGAAAGCAGGCTGAGTAAAGCATGAGGAGCAAGCCAGTAAGCAGTGTTCCCCCACGGCCTCTGCACCAGCTCCTGCCCTACCTTGAGCTCTTGTCATGTGCCTTCCCTGAATGACTGCCTACAGGCGCTAACATGAAATAAACATTTTCCTTTCCAATTGTTTTTGTTATGGTGTTTTATTATAACAAAGAAACCCTAAGGATTATAGACCTGAAAGATTCAGACTTGAAAGCCTCAAGTAGCAAACCCATAAACTATCAAAAGTGGAGTTTTAAAATCTTGTTGTTCCCTAAACATATGAAAAATATGATGCTTATTATCTGTCCCTACCCATAGGGAGTACACACAAGAGCCTCAGAAAAGTCAGGCTATAGGTGTCTAGGTTCCTGCAGTGTGCGTGTGCACACACACACACACACACACACACACACACACACACACACACACACACACACACACGCAGAAGTTGAAGGTCGTTGATGCAAACTAGTGAAAAGTGATCAAAAGCTAATGGCTGGGCTCCTGGCTGACCTAAGACCAGCCCTCAAGCAGGCTCTAAATGAGTGAAGCCTGAGAAGCTACTTTTAAGACTTAGGTAACTCACAGTTGGTTTGCAGGCTTCTGTCTTTAGTTGACACACAGTGTGGCCCTTCAGCACAGGTGCACGCAGACCTTGTCAGAAGGCCCTCACTCCACTGCCCCCTTGGAAGCACAGGCTGTACTTAGCAGGCTCTCTAGGGACTTAGAGGAACTACAGCTAAGGTGCGTTCCCTTGACAATGCCTATCTTCCCTTGTTCCGATGTTTATTTTTCCTTCTTAATGTAACATATACTCTCCCTTTCTTGTTACCAAAAGTTCCAGAGGAATAAACAAAATGAAGTTTGTATAGCCCTCACTAAACTTTATATGTAACAGTGCTTACAAAGAAAACAAATACCTTAAAGAAAAAAAAATCTAATTAAACTACAGCTTAAAAGTTCATTTTTCTTCATTGATTATGGAGGGCAGAGAGTCTGTACTCACAGTTTATCTCTGAACGTGTTTTTTCTTCTCTCACATTTCTACTCGTTGAAGGTATTCTATGTGGTACATCAACAAGAGGCTTTAAAATAAAATCAAAATTATTGATATGTAACACTTGATAATCAAATCATAGTTTTATCCACAAAATTATTCAAGGATAAATGAAATGCTTCATTTTACAAAAATGAGAATTAAAGCATATTTTCATATTTTTAAAAGGTAATCACAGTACCAGTTCAAACTGTGAACGTAAAAATAAGAATATTTTAAGTTGTTTACTTAAAGCAAATTGTTTTTATTCTGGTAGAACATGCTTCTGTGACTGGGTGAAATTAAATACAGAATTAAATCATGTATCTGTTTATGTGTAGCACAACATCAGACACGTACAGATCCATGTGAATGAGCCAGTTATATATAGCCAGGCAGGAAAGCCAGAAGCAGCGGGGCACGCCAGTCCCAGCTACTCTGGGCTGTGGGGCTGAGGCAGAAGGTTTGACCCCAGGTTTGACCCCTGGGTGGTATAATGAGACTGTCTCCAAACGAAAGAATGAGAAGAAAAATAAAAACATTTTAAAGAGAAAGGAAAGAAAGCCTTATGGAAATCTGTAAGCAGAATTTCATAATAATAGAGCTCAGGCAGCTTTTATTCATATAAGATGTTATTTTAGGTATTTATGTGTATGCCTGCACGAGTGTGGGGGTCAGGGGGCAAGCTGGGAGAGCTGATTCTCTTCTTTCATCCTGTGGGACCCAGTGATGGGCCTCGGGTTGTCAGGCTGGGTAGCAAATACCTTCATCCACCTGGGCATCTAGCCAGCCCTCAGGGGGCTTTTAAAGCAGATTTTTGAAATGACATTAAATACATTCACTTGCGGATGGCAGGCGATAAAGGCATGCTGCTTTCTTTCCTTTTTTCTTTTCCTTTCTTTGCCACATAGCAACTGGGCTGACTGAAGCAAGACTGCTCACAACTGCATAACCGAGATTCTGTCAACTCCAGCATTGTTTCTCAGACCTCCACCCCCACGTTCATTAAGAGCAGGTTCTTCATTGCATCTCAGTTTCTCTGGTGTTTAGATGCGCCATTATCATTTCTGCTAGTAGAAGATGAGCCAATGAGACTGGTGTAATTTCAAAAGGAGCCGTTCACAGAAGCTGCTTTTGGGAAGCTTACTTGGTACACCTCCGTGTGAGGGCTGTCGGGTATCAAAGGAATGGCCGACACTTACGGTTAAGGAACCTCTCGGGAATGAAATCTCCAGCATATTGGGAACCAGACTCCCAAAGGTTACTTGATTAGACAATGAAAGATGGTCCAGAGGCCATACTATTCTCAGCATAAAGAACAGGGGTGGACCAAAGATAGGATGGAGTCTCCCACTCACAGGTGCCGGCTAAGATGCTGTATGAGAGCCTCCGCGACAATAACACACAGAGAAAGATGACAGGGAGAAAGGGCTGCCATGACGCTGACCCTGAGGTTAAAGCCGATGGGACCACACAGGGCACAGTCTACTTAAATGTGGCCAAAAAGAAAGAAATTGAACAGGCAGAACAGAGTTCAGAATCTGGGTAAAAAGGAGGTCTCTAGAGGGACAAATGCCACAGAGATACATTCTAAAAAAAAAAAAATGTAGGCTTGAGCTTTCAAACATGAATTGTTCTCAGTAAATGTACTGTGCAGTAGCCATAGACATGTGCTGAGATAAGCTGCTAAGTACAGGAGGAAACAATAATTTACAAAAGCATGAATGAAGTAAGAACCATCCTAATGGCATCTAAAGAAACAAACAATGATGAGTAACTTTCAACTTTCTTTTTGAACAAAACTTTCCATGCATTAAGATATGTTATTTTCCGTACTTTCCAAAAGACCTAGGGAATGAAAATATGTAACTCATTAGATGTATTGAGTATTGTAAATAAAATGTACGATTTTTGTTTTGTGTGGAGGTCAAAGAACTTGAGGGAGTCAGTTCCTTTTTTCCAACACGTGTGTTCCCTAGACTTAACTCAGGTCCTCAGGCAGGAGCTCTTACCTTAACCACTGTGCCATCTCAGCAACCCCCTCCTTTGAATTCACAGTACCCCTGTGTATCACAGTGTCCCTCTCACTTCATCAAGTGCTGCCATGACAGATGTGCATCACCATGACCAACTGTTTCTTTTTAATGTAAGCTAAAATGTAGCTCAAAGTTTCTACGTAGCTGAGGCTAGCTTTGAACTCTTAATCTTCTTGTCTCTATCTCCCAAGTGTGTGGGGGTTATAGGTCTGTACAACCATGCTTGGCTGACATTAAAAAAAAAAAAATTACTTCTTGAAAAAATATGTAAAAGGGGCTGGAGAGATGGCTCAGAGGTTAAGAGCACTGACTGTTCTTCCAGAGGTCATGAGTTCAATTCCCAGCAACCACATGGTGGCTCACAACCATCTATGTGACCTGACGCCCTCTTCTGGCCTGCAGGTGTACATGCAGGCAGAGCACTGTATACATAATAAGTAAATAAAACAAAAACCTGTTATTAAAAAAACAAGTAAAATCTTATTCTTTGTAAGTCATCTCATGTTGGTCCAAGTTATTACTATTGATAGGCTCTATTATATTATTAGATAACATGAATGCAAATACAGGCCCTTTAAAATATGAACTAAATAAAAATGTGAAATGTATCCTATATACAATACGATCAGCACTAGCTAGTTAACATAAGCCAGTTTATTTATGTATACATATAGGATTTCATCATATAGCAAACACTGGCTTTGAACTTGTGATCTTGCTAATGCTGGGATTACAGACAAGTGTCACCATGCTTGGCAAGCTAATGTTTTGTGACCAGGGGGAAATTTTGTACATAAAGAGATATATGACATTATGGGGACATTTCTGGTTTCATGCCTAGGATCAAAGGGTGCTGCGGGGAACTAAAAGGAAGAGGACACTGTTAGACTTCCTGTCCTCACAATGCAGCCGCTCACAGCAACGCAGTCTGACAAGGCCTGCTACCAAGTGAGGAGTATTGGTCCAGAGCTCTCCTTCTAGGTGAAGGCTTAGCAAACTGTGGCTTGTGGTCAATTCCCAGTGCAGTCTGGTTCCCTGGACCGTCACCTCTTCCTGGATTACCCATGCCTGCTTCTGCTCACTAGAAAAGTCTGGAATTGACAGGCCACATCTGTGGCATAAAGTCAAATCCACTGCTGCCTGTAGTTTTAGGGAGAGTGTTTGCCAACTCACCTTAGGCCAATGACGGAGTAAGTGAATTTTGATGCTTCGATGTCATTAAGCTTACTTTCAGGTACTCATCTTTTTATTGTTTTGTTTTGTGTATCCCTGGCTGTCCTGGACTTGCTTTAAAGACCAGGCTGGCCTTGAACTCACAGTGATGCACCTACCTCTGCTTCCCTGAGTGTTGAGGTTAAAGTTGTGTGCTACCACACCTGGCTAGGTACTCATCTTTTAAAACACAACCAGGCACATACCCCTTACCACAGAAACACGCTGTACCCACCCCAGCAATGGTCTCCCTTTTTTCTAGGAATTCTGCAAAATATGAAAAGCATAATCTTTCTTTTATTTCTCCTTCCTTCCTTCCTTTCTTTTTAAAAAGAAAGGTAACTAGTTGTGCTGGCTAGTTTTTGGTCAACTGACACAAGCTAGGATTAATGATTCCATCATACTGGCCAGTAGTCACGTCTATGGGGAATTGAAAAAAAAAATCTCTGTGCAGGTGTTCCTGGGTGAATCTAGCCCATTGTGGGTGGTGCCACCTCTGTGCAGGTGTTCCTGGGTGAATCAAGAAAGAAAGTAGTCTAAGAAAGCCACGAAGAGTAAGACAGTACGTGGCGTTTCTCCATGGTGCCTGCTTCAGCTTCTGCCTCCAGGTTCCTGCTCTGCTTGAGGTCCTGCCTTGGTTTCCCTCAGTGATCAACCATGAATGTGACTAAAAGCTAAATAAACCCTTTCCTCCCAATTTGGTTTTGGTCACTATTTTATCATAACAATGACAAACTAGAACATGAACAATCATAGTAAACATCCAAAAATAAATAAATAACTTAATTAATCTTTTAAACTTCCTTTAAAAGTTTATTCTAAATATACTTATATCATGTACTATATGCTGCTATTTAATGTAAAGAAATTCATTATTCAAATACTGGGTCATAGGAACTCAGCAAATGGAAGAGTAATAAACATTTACACTTATGTGTTTTTTAACTTTTTAATAATAATAATAGTAACAACAACAACAACAAACAACAACGTGTGCATGTGTATGATGTGTATTTGGGAGCTCATGTACCATGGGTGCATGTAGAGGATAGAAGACAACTTTTGGGAGTCAGGCTGTCAGGCGTGAGCGGCAAGTGCTCTTACCCACAGAACTATCTGCTGGCTCACTATGTCTTCTTACTCTATATAAGCTTGCCTTGATTGCAGCCATCATATATGGATATTATTCAAGTGTACAGAATAAACACTGGACTCCAACATTTGAATAAGAGAGCCGAGTCTCACTTTTAAAATGTCTCAATTGGGCTGGTAAGATGGCTCAGTAGTTAAAAGCACATATGCTCTTCCAGAGGACCAAAGTTCCTTCCCCAGCACCCATATCAAGCGGCTAACAACCCCATGTAACTCCAGCTCCATGGAGCTCCAACACCTCTGGGCTCTACAGGCATCTGCACTCACACACACATTTCTACAAAGACATGCACACACACACGCGCACACACACACACACACACAATTTTAAAAAATCAATAAAACTTAAAATGGTCTTGATGGTTTTAATCTTTAGTCCTATCTGCATCTCCCCCAGGCCATACTGTGCCCAGCAATGTCAGTTTCTCTGCAGCACCTTCTGTGAATTCTCTCACAGGAACTGTCTGAGTTCCCTAGCAGGAAGTGTCTCTGATTTCTCTGACAGTAGGTGGCTGTTCTTATTTTTTACTCCTCAAACAGAACTGTTAAAGATTAAGGAATGTATTTCATCCATAGTAGCTCCCCCATAATGTTCACTGGGCCAATATAAATTAACACTAAAAACTGAACACTTCCATAATCCAGTAGCTGTTCAAAGGCAGCAACCAGCTTTATCAGTGGCAGAGGGGAAACTGTCACTGATGAACATCTGCAGCCTTTCCCACTAAGTGAGAAAGGGGAAAACACAACAAAGTAATGCTAAAAGGACCCGTTACAATTTTTTCTTCAGTACACACAATTTCTTCCCTTTATTCATTTATCTCGAAGGAGTAATTCTTTCTTTCCTTTCCTTTTATAAGACTTGTTATCCTAAGCAGTGCTGGAGAGATGGCTCAGTGGTTAAGGGTACTAGCCGCTCTCCAGAGGCCCGGGCTCACTTCCCAGCACCCACAGCTGCCTGTAACTCCTATTCTAGGGCATCTAACTCTCTCACATGTGCAGGCAAAACACAGTGTACATAAAGTAAAATAAATTACACACCCCAGGCAGACCTCCAACTTACACTCTTCCTGGTTCAGCCTCTCAAGTGCTGGGATTACAAGCGTGCACACCCATACCTGGCCTAGAGGTCACTTTTAGAGTCTCTGTACCCACAGATGTAGGACTGTCTATGTACCAATCAAGCTTATAAAGCCAAGTTCCTAAAATTACACAAAATAGCAACCACTTTTCACCTAGTATTAGGTCAAATATTCTTCACACTTAACTTACATACGCCTAACTCCTCTTCAGAACTTACAAAAAGAGAGGGTCTATTTATCAGCGTTTTAATAAAGTGAGTGAGAACAATGCTGAACTGACAAAGGGTTCTCCCTAGTACAACCTGACCATCTACCTGATTATGGTGAGGAGCATCGTTCTTTCGTCACCTTTGAACTTTGCATCATCTTGAGCACCTCACAATCAAATTGAGGGCAGTAACAGAATTTGGCTGTGCCATGTATACTGAGTTGAACTCAGGCACTTGGCTATATTATGCTGAGAGGTGAATACACTAATAGATATGGTTTGCACGAATACCAGTGTTCCTGTCATGCTAGGGTAACTTTATACTCTAACACACACTGGCTTTGTTTTGATTTCCTCAGTGGAGAATACAGATTTAGTTGTTAACAACTTAACTAACTCCCAGTATGTTACGAAGCCTGGTACCAGGGTTCTTTTTTTCTTTTTCTTTTTTTATTAATTTTAACATATACATTTATATTATTACACATGAATAAAATAAAATACATACAGCAGGAGGAACCATGAGACAAGCAGAAGTTATATAAATGTTATACTAATAGTGATTTGGCTGTTTGTATTTGGCAAACTTGAAGAAAGTATCTTTCCTCTCTTGTTGGGTCTAAATTTCTATATGAAAATCAATACCAGGGTTCTTACAAGAAGACTAGAGATGATGTTCTAGCATCATCTAGGTGCTTTCATTTGATGACTTAGCAACCTAAATGACTACTGTGAAGTTACCATAGTAATTTCATGTGGATTAAATGATTTTGCCTTTTCCATCTTCCACAAGTGTCATCAAGTTGCCAGTAAGAAAAATCTTGCAAGTGACTTCCCAGGACAAAGGATTAGCCCCAAAATAGTTTGTTTAAACTAGATCAAAAAGCACAAACACTGATTCACGCACACACCCCCATGTGCACACGCACACACACCCATACACACGCGCATGTGCACACGCGTGTGCGTGCACACACACAGTATTCTGTGTACTAGTTAGTGAAGCAGTTCATACCTCTGGGTCATCGTCATCAAAGTCATGGTACGTGGAATGATCTGGGTTACTCACTTTATCCAGCAACTCTATCGCCAAAGACCTTGTCAGAGGTTGGGTGACAAAGGGATGCTATAAAACACACAAAACACTTTAGAAATTTGATTAAACATCTTATCTTGTAACAAAATGAACGTTTCAGGGTAAAAATAATACCTGTAGCAGCTTTTCTGCATTGGGTCTTTTTTTTGGATTTTTGGTAAGTGCCATCTTCACAAAATGATGGAAGCTATTTGACCTGAAAAAGGTTGAAAATTAAGCTTCTGTATTTTAATTCACTTTTTGCTCATCTTGCTAGAAAAGTCAATACAAAAAGATGCTTACCACTTCAACTTATCTTTTAGTTTGGGAGGCTGGAAATTGCTTTTTGTCATTAGAAATAATGCCCTGGAGGGGAAAAACACATTGCACACTGTAACATTTCACATTCTAAAAATAGCAATACTCGCCTATCTAGTCCCAACAGGGCTAAAGTAAACTCCTGACGCAGTAAATGAGCACAGGCTGCACTGGGCCCAGTGTGGGCACACTCACCTCATTGGGTGCAGATCAAACATGGGCGGCTGGAGCTCGGCCAGCTCGATGGCAGTGATGCCCACTGCCCAGAGGTCACACAGCTGATTGTAGCCTCCTTTCCTCTCAACAGCCGCGACTTCTGGAGCCATCCTGCAGGAAATGAGACAGAGCACAGGGAGCTCATGTTTAGTGTGCTTTCCTGTGCTCTCTTTACCAGAGGCACACAGAGTTGCCAATAGTTAAATTAAGTTCTATTTAGTTAGTCCTTGAGGTCTGAAAATAGATAGGCAGTATTTAAAAAGACCCACTTTCCCAGAATTCTTGACATCTTATGGAAGGCATCTCAGACTCCTCAGTAATTCCTTCATTGGTTAGCTACACTAAAAAGCTTATGAAAATGCACCAATATGACAGTAACCTGCCCCAAATTTGTTTACATCCTGACCTCTTTCCCACAAAATTCCATAATGAAATAACATATGATGATAACATATTAAGTGGTCATAACTGTTTTGCAGGAAGTTTATGTCACTAACCTGAAACTTGGTAATTATTTTATTTCACCATTTCTTGGGGCTCATGGGTTTTCATATTTTGTATTTAATTTATATTTACTATAAACCTTTGAATGCCTTTAAAAAGTTTACAGTATAGTAATGGAGAAGCTATCACAATTAGTGCCTCCTTTTCACAATGTTTCATTTAGAGAGAAACAGCCCAAAATTGGCAACTTTTTCATGCCTTTTAACTTTGCTACTATTTTCATCTAATTATACTTTGACTTATATAAATGGTTAATTTCCAAGTTACACAAACTTTGAAATCTTAAACCACAGTTTTGAAAGCAACTGAGAAAAACATGTGACTCTTCCAGTTCAAAAGAACAACTTGAGTGGGTGCCTTACAAATAAATGCACATTTGTTTTCCAGCATGACTGAGGGAGTCAGGTCAGTTACAGTAAAAATAAAAAGCCAGGCAAGTTTCAAAACACTTGGTCTTAAAAGCAATTTGATCTCAAAATATCTCTTATGGGAATTCAAATCATGATAAGAACAGAAAAATTAAAGCGTGCTGGGTCTTATTACTGCCAGCTAGAATGCAGCTACAGAAGAGGGAAGGAGGTGCAGGGCCGGCACTCAGTGGCTGGGCTCAGCCCAGCACACCAGCGAGCCTCACAGAGCCACCCAGGTGCTGCACTTCTACTCTGCCACTTACAGTCCTGGGTGCCTGTGAACCCGTGTGTCAGGGGGGCCTGCTACTACAAACACACAATAAGTGAAATATGATGAACCCTCTTATTAAAGACAAGTTTATAAAGACAACCCAAACCCTAGCCAGTAAGATAAGAGCAGCAAGCTGGAGAGATGGCTCAGAGGTTAAGAGCACTGGACTGTTCATCCAGAGGTCCTGAGTTCAATTCCTGGCAACCACATGGTGGCTCACAACCATCTATAATGTGATCTGATGCCCTCTCCTGGCCTGCAGGTGTACATGCAGGTAGAACACCGTATATGTAATAATAAATAAGTAATTAAAAAAAAGATAAGAGCAGCACACCATGTAATAGATCCATATGGTGTGACTCCATTCGTAGGACACTTGAAGAAGGGGCAGAGAAGCTACAGAGACAGGTCAGAGCAGTCGCTAGAGGTGAGGGGTGGGTAACAGCAAGTGTTTCTTGATGTTCAAGTGTGTTTTATCTTGATGCTCACCCTTCACAGTACTATACACCGAATGAGAGTAAGTGACTGACTCAAAGGGAGGGCGGGCCTTGGCTCTCCACCACAGGCTGCTGAGCAGCTGCGTGCCTTGTCATCACAGCTGAGATGCCCAGCGGGGATTTACTATTAATTCCTAGTTTTCTCGCTTCAGCAGACTCTCTTGAGAAATCCCTAATCACTGCAAGAGAGCTTCTCTGTTCTTAGATGGAGGTGGGAAAGCACGGCACAAGACTGAGAACAGAGGGACAGGCCCCACCTAACTCACAGCTCACACGAGGATCCCCACTCTACAGTGTGTAATCTCTGGAGCTGGAGGGGAAGATCAGCCCTCATCAGCCAACACTAATGGCATGTGTACGGGATCGACAACACTCCCCACGTGTGTGTGCTCCTCCAGATGCTTAAAGACAAAATGGGAGAAAGCACTTGGAAGGACCAGTGGATTCTCTTCAAGTCCTCGCTCCTGTCTGGAAGCAAACCAGAAGCAAGCAGAAGAGCGAAATAAGGAGAAACACAAATACATCTCCTTTGCGGTCCTAGGGGACATAGCTTATCTGGAACCACAGAGAGGAGACGGACAACCCAAGGACACAGAGGATGAGAACTCAGAGCTGATTAGCCTCAAAGACTGAACCCACAAGCTAACATAAGTCAGGCTGAGGCTGGCTGAGAACAGGGATAGCACATAAGTGGCAACAGTTAACCCCGTGGATTCCTAGTCTCATGTACTTTTTTGTAAGTGGGAGAAGTGGGGTGGAGGGGCGCACACCTTTTATCCCGCAATTACTCCTTCCTTGTTTGCACAGGATGAGAACAGTAAGAACACACAGGCTTCTTTTAGGAATTAAGTAGACCTGCGGACAGAATGCTGCCCTTTGCCTGCTTGCTTTGGGACCAGTGACCACCAGGCCCACACCTGGCCTTTACTGCATACCAAGACGTCAATCAGCTTTGCTCTCATATTCTGAGACAGGGTCAATTTGCTCCAGGCTGTCCTCAACCTGTTGGGTTTCAATGAGTCTCCCGCCTCAGCCTCCCCCAAAATGGGAGCATAGAAATACACAGCATTACTAGCTGTGGAACCAGCTTGTAGCATCTTGCTTTATGGTGTGAACTAACTTTTGAGGGAAACCTCTATCATGAAAGTATGCACTAAAAAGCTGAGGAATTCTTGCAGAAATCTGAAGATTTCTGACCCTCTCAACTCTAACACTGGCAGGCCTCCAATTTGCTATGTAGAGAGACCATCAGGCTAGCCTTGAACTCACAGAGACTGTCCTGGATGTTGAACATAAGTTTTTGGTTTTGTTTTTAAGTGGGAGAAGTGGGGTGCAGTGGCACATGTCTATAATTCCAGCGCACAGGAGTCAGAGGCAGGAGGATCTCTTGAGTTTGAGGCTAGCCTGGTCTACAAAGCAAGTCCTGGACAGCCAGGGCCAGGACAGCCAAGGCCACAGAGAGAAACCCTGTCTTGAAAAACCAAATACCATGAATCATCACGGAATGTCAATACACGAGGCATCCCCATGGTGTGATGCCACTCACCATGATGGCTCCCATGGGATTTCAGAAAAGCCTCATGTCCAGTGCCTCAAATTCTAACCTAGTGCTCTACAACCATCAAATGAGAAGGTAGAAATGCAAAGCGCTAAAGCTTCACACCCAGACACCTCTTACCAGAAAGAGTAAAGCATATTTCATGAAAGGTAAGAGAAGATATCCTAGAATGCAAAAAAGAGCTCTTAGGGCAACACTCTGTTAAAGAGCTACACAGACCAGAGTGGTAGGGGACAGAAGACCCCGGAAAGGGCTATACCAGCAAGCAAAACATGGGGATGCAGCTCAACTGTAAAGTGCTGCCCTGGCATGTGCGTGTATGCACGCACACTCAAAGGACTGATGACTTGACAGGTTTTATAGGTATAGAAAATCATACAGACACATCTTACAGAACTGGGCAACGTGAGGAGGATCAGGATATCTTATAGGAGACTAAGAGATTTAAAAACAAAGAGTCAGGGAAACGGTGAGGAGTGACGGTAGACTGTTAACTGAGTCAGCGAGAGCACTGTAAGGGCAAGACAACTGAAGACGAATGAACAAACTGAAACCCTCACCTATTACAACAAAGTCTACAAATAATGGCTAGCGCTAGACACAGCAAAAGACAGAGCTGTACCGTGCTGTTGTTGTTTTTAAATCATTTATAAACACCATTTTAGCTCTAGGTGACTTTTAAAAATTTATATTAAAAAAAAAAGAGTCAAATCAAGAGCCAGAGGTGGTGGTGCACACCTTTAATTCCAGCACTCAGGGAGGCAGAGGCAGGTGGATCTCTGTGAGTTCAAGGCCAGCCTGGTCTACAAAGTGAGTTCTAGGACAGCAAAGGCTACACAGAGAAACCCTGTCTCGAAAGAAAGAGAGAGAAGGGGAGAGAGAGGGAGAGGGAGAGAGAGAGAGAGAGAGAGAGAGAGAGAGAGAGAGAGAGAGAGAAGAAAGAGTAGGAGAAGGGAGGGAGGGAGGGAGGCAAAGATCAAATAAGAAATGATATGTACCATGCTTCCAGTAGTGCAGCTGTGCACTGAGGTGGCAGACTAGAGATGTCTGGGGGGTGGCAGCATGGCCGCTGAAGGCACGGCAAGCAAGACTGTGTATTAAAACCCAAGCCCCTGGTGCCCGCCAATTTGATGACTTCCCCTTGGTGGGGATGCCCGGTGGTATACAAAGGAAGGGGAAGCAGGGTATCGAGGAAGGGGAAACAGGGTATTGAGGAGGCGGAAGCAGGGTATCGCGATGAGACTTGATAGGCTGGGATCATATGGTGTTGGGGAGGGGGCAGGGGGCAGGGGAGGTCCCCTTCTGTCACAGATCTAGGGGAGGGGAATAGGGCAGAAGAGGGAGGGAGGGAGAGAGAGAACTGGAAGATGCAAACAAGGGTATAACATTCAGGATGTAATCTGAATACATTATAATAAATTAAAAAAACAAAAACAAAACCCCAAAGCAGCACTGTACCTGCCTACCACTGCCATCAGTGGAGTAAATAATGAGTGAAAGGACTGCCTCCCAAGATGGTAAAGCCTAGCTAGAGCACAGGCCAGACAGGAAGGTGGGCGGGTGACACTACTAGAAAGAGGGTGCGGAACTACACATGGGAGACTCCAGATGCCCAGAAACCTGCCTTTCACCATAGTCAACCAGGACTGCAAAAGGTTTGGGGAGACAACTCAGTGGTAGACTAGTTACCTAGCGAGTCCAATTCCCAGCAACACCATACCCAGCAGAGTTGCTGAAAACTGTGACTAGTGTAATAAAGAGACCATGGAGGTAGAAAAAGATAGATATAAAAACATTGAGAACCTAACAACTGTATCAGTTTTATAGACTTTCCTGCTTTATGAAAACCAGTATATAGGATGTTTTCTGACCAAACATCCTTAAGAATACATGCTTAAATTACTAAAATTGCTGGTTACCTTTATGTAATCTGATTTAGGCCTAAGATTTCTGACCATTTTTTGTTTTGTTTTGTTTTTTTGAGACAGGATTTTTCTGTGTAGCCTTGGTTGTCCTGGAATCACTCTGTGGACCAGCCTAGCCTCAAACTCATAGAAAGCCTCCTGTCTCTGCCTCCCAAGCTCTGGGATTACAGGCACGCACCTGTTTTTAAGAAATGCTGTATCCAATAATGACAGGACAACAAAAATTTTTTAAATGAGTTAAAATAAAATTACCAATATGGGGTACCAATGAAGGACTTCCGTTTGGCAATTGTAGCTGTTATCTGTGCAGAAACTCCAAAATCAGCTATGAGAAAATGAGAGGAATAAAAAAAATCATTTAAGGTAATACCAAAAGTAACTTTCAATAGCTATTTTCATCAATTTCGCAGAATGGAACAATCTCAAACATGCCATAGTTTTTTTTAACTTTGATGGACTGTTAAAATATCACAAAGTAGTGTGCAGCACAACCAAATGGATTCCCACTGTAACGCACATGAATCAAACAACAACAAAGGTTAAAACCAAATATTTTTGATAGGAAAGAAAAGGCTGGGGAAAATAAAAACTGACACTTACTGATACTGTATTTTCCAGTTTCTGGGACCTCTTTGCTTTTTTAAAAATTATTAATTTATTCAGATTACATCTAAATTTTTATCTCCTTGTTTGTCTCTTCCCACTCCTCCCTCCCTCCTTCTTTCACCCTGTTCCCATCCCCTAGGTCTGTGACAGAAGGGGACCTTCTCCCTCACCATATGGTCACAGCCTATCAAGGCTCATCTTGGTAGCCTTCCTATTTTACCAGGCCTCCCCACCAAGGGGAAGTGGTCAAATATGAGGCACCAGAGTTCATGTCAGAGTCAGTCCCCGCTCTCCGCATGACTGTGGATAATGTCCTGTCCATTGGCTAGATCTCAGTAGGGGTTCAATATTTACTGCATGTCTTTGGTTGGTGCAGTAGATTGAGCAGACTCCCCTGGGTCCAGATCCACCCATCATGATGTTCTTCGTGTAGGTTTCTAGGACCCTCTGGATTCTTCTAGTTCCCTGTTCTCCTGCATTTCTCTCACCTGGAGTCCCAATAGGCCTGGGACCTCTATCTCAAGGGGTCTTACTAGAAAGGACCGTTAAGTGGCCATATGTGCTAGTTACTCTCTGCCAGACACAGGATGATATCTGCAGACGAGACGCCCGCTGGCAAACCCAGCTAGCTTGAAAAGGCAGCAAAGCATAACCCCGCCCAGCTCCTTGCCTCCACAGCACTCTGCAGCCAAAGCCAGTGCTGACCACAGTGGGTTCGCTGCTACTTCTTGAGCACTCTCAGTTCTGCCCCTTTCTAGTGTGCCCATCTGAGACAACACAAGGTATGGACCACAGCAGCTGACTCAGCTGCCCTGAGAAACTGCTCAAAGAGCAGAGCAAGGTGGGTCCCTTCTGCTTTCCTCATACTGACAGGCTGCCGGGGAAAACTATCCTGTATGTTAATTACTAGATAAATACTTTCAATCTGTCAGTCCTATAGCAGGATGTAGGTCAAGGCAGTTTTGTTTGTCTGTTTACATTGTGAGCTGGGGACAGACCTAGTGCCTTGTACATTCCGGGCAAGGGCTCCACTGACCTACTAGCCTGAGCCCTAGTATCAGTTTTATAAAACACATGCATATTTTGGAATTTGGTTTGTCCTAAGTAGTTCAAAATAACTGTTCCACATTTGTTATTACATTCTTGTTACCAGTAAATAAAATTACTACACTGAACCCTTTTCCTATTTTAAACTCATACTAACTCATTACTGGTTTGAACTTTATTTTAATCGTACCTTGTACGTTACTGTTTGAAGTAAAGCAGCACTTAGCATCTTAATTATATTCTTATATAAATAATAGTGTGCCTTGTTTCTTAAAGTTGGATAAATGATGTAGGATTTTCGGAGTTACTGGATTTTTAAGTTTTTTTTTTTGTTGTTTGTTTTGTTTTTTGTTTTTGTTTTTCCCCTTTCCTCATTTCTGGTTACAATATTATAGAGATTTCCTACTAGGAGCCCAATCCCTGGGTTTAGAGGTAAAAGAGGTACCAATGCATATTACTTCATGGTATCTTTGCAAAAAATCTGTTTCTTGTGAAGAACAAACTTCATCCTTGCTTAGGGGAAGGACAGGTAGATGGAGAGGAACGGCCCCTGCAATGAGCTCTCCACTGAAAAAATAAGCATGCTAGCGCTAGGGACTATCTAGGGCTCGGAACTTGTAGTCCTGAAAAACAAACAAACAAACAAAACCAAAACAAGCCCAACTATATCTCAGAAAAGATCTGTGTGTGTGATGGAATTCTGATTTACTTACCTAATTTCACATGACCGTTATCCGTTAATAGAATGTTAGCGCCCTTCAAAGTGAGAACATTTTAGTTGAGTGGGAGGCAGACATTTTATTAGGTGAAACATATAATAGGTTAACTGTACATATTAAATAACCACAGCCTTAGACCTAGAAATACTTAAGTTTAAAATGTGTTCAATTAAAATGTTACATAATTATAGGAAACACTGATGGCCACTTTTTAGGTCATTTTAAGATGTTTATATAATGTGCTCCCTTAAAAAGGGCTCTCTGCTAACACAGTATGCATGCTAACACAGATGTGATACATTTTCATCTAAACACTATTTCCTGGCTGATCACATACCACCACTGTACTAAAATGTTATTTTAACCTAGCATTTCAATTGCTCTGATTATACTTTGAACATGATTATTATATTTCCCATCTTTAAAAAGCTGTTTTTCTGGGAACTCACCAGTGCTGGCATGTGAGTGCCCTGCTCCTTTGTGAGGGAGGCTTTCTATCCTAACGGCTTTCTCGAGAGTCAGCTAGCATACCACCCAATAGTCGTGGGTCCACAGCTGTCCCTGTGCAGCTTTGAATGAGCAAGCCAAGGGAGGTCGCTTTTTAACCCAAGGTGCTGGTATGACTATAGCCTGGGGGAAGTGGTCTTGGAACCCTCTACCTTTAAGCAATAAGAGAAAGAAGCAGCAGAAGAGGAGAAGAGGGAAAAAGAATTCTAAACCCCTAGAACGTCATCATCCATGAAATGGAGCTACACCCACGTGTAATACCACTGACCTATGGGATAACGGAGAAAGGAAGGAAGTGCTGCGGGGCCACAGCCGGGCTTTCAATTCACCCCCCGCTGTCTGCCAAGTCTTCGGTATGTTCTCTCCCCACTGTCAGGTTAATTTTCCTAAGTTACAACTTGTCCCGTTCCACATACACACATCACAGCTTCTGACCCATCTGCCTTCCCCTCTATCCATCCCTCTTCCTCTCTGAGAGACGACTGCCTGCCAGTTCTGATGTACAGCGAGGAGCATATAGGTGTATATAGGTGAGGAAGAAGATGAAAAATGATTCTCCAGCCCAATGAGAGTCACAGTGAGGTAGGAACAAGCTCTCTGAAAGCTGAGGACACTTAAGCAGAGTCTCAGTGACGTAAGATCGACAGCCACACCTAAATCTTCGACAAGAACATTCTAGGAAGAAGGAAGATCAAACACAAAGACCTACAACCAGAATGAGCTTGGAATACCCCAGCAACAGAAAACTTAGTGTGGCTGAGACATAATGAATAAAACAGAGAGGATTGGAGTGTGCGAAGAGCTCAGGGAAACATGCGGGGCCTGGACCACGCATCACCTTGCGGGCCACAGGCCCAGCACCTGCATTTCTACGTGAGTACTATGGGAAGTCAACGGTGCGGATAAGCAGGGGAGCAGTGTGATCTGGCCCTGAGAGGCCAGTCTGTCAGTCAGTTATAACAGTGGCTACAGAAGCACTCATGAACAGGAGCAGTGCAAGCAGGAGGAAGGCCACTAGAGACACAGCAGAGACCATTATAAGGAGGCTGGACAAGGGTAGAGGCGGAGTGTATTGTCAGAATTTACCAAAACGAAAGCCTGACACATGAGTCCTTGCACAAGGGAGCACACAGCTACACAGCCAAGCTTATCACCTACGGAACCCATACACTTTCTGTTCCTAAATAATATAATATAGACATTATATTCTCCAAAATGGCCTCATGTTCACTTTGTAAATCTGTTCGTATTGTTCTTCCAACTCGGAGGGCACGCCAATCTCCACTTCTGACAAAAACCTACCAGCCCTTCCCTGTTGTCTAAGGCCAGTGACAGGGAGCACAGAGCTCTTTTAAGTGGCTTATGGGAAATACCCAGAGCAGGAGTTCCGCGAGGAGTTCCACGAGTCCACTTATATCCCAGGGAACACAGAATGTGGGTATACAGGTGTTTTCTGAGGACAGACTCCAGGGCTTTCATCAGGGACCAGGAAAGCAACATGAATCACCTCTCCTGACAAAGGGTTAAGACGTTCTATGCTACAAAGACTTGGGGAAGTAAAAGAGGGAGAGAATGGTATAAGGAAGTAAACAAAGAAAGGAGGAAAAGAAAATAAAGGAAAGGAAGAAGCATCTCGACTGAAGAGTACAGTGTCACTGAAGTCCCACAGTATAAGACCCTCAGGGGCCCTGACTGAGCTGATCCAGCACAGCCACTGCTCTCTTCCCAGAGCCAAAGAGAAGGCCACAGAGGGTGTCAGACTCCACTCGCCTGAGTAGGTGCATTATTAATGATATCTTACATCCCCATGTAAGAAACATTTCCTTAAGAGTGATAAACTAAGTTGACGATACAGTGAGCATACAATTTACTGTGATCTTATGGAAGCTATGGCTCTAATAATTTGTATCTTATAAACACTTACAAACAAACAGCTTAAAACAAAACAAAAATTAGAACACTAATCCAGCCAGGTGTGGGGGTGCTTACTTATTATAATTCCAGACTTGGGAGACAAACAAAAGGAGCAGGAAGTCAGCTATGTAGTGAGTCTGAGGACTGCCTGACCTATTTGACATGATGTCTCAAAATATTGCCAAATGAGCAAATGTCCCAACTGACCACTCAATCCCGTACTTTAGAAGGGTAGGCTTTACTGTGTGTGAACCTGCCTCAACAATGCTACTCTAGAAATGCAGTGAAACTTAGATCACTCGTGTTCATTATTGCAATATACTTCAGGTAGCAAACTCACCAATGGGATAGTCTGCTCAGCGATTGGATTAGAGTATTTAAAAGTAGAAAATGGGTTATTTAAAAGTGAAACACAGGCCCAAAATATAATGTATACCTTTATATCTCTGTGCATTTTTCCTTTACTGTGAAGATAACACAATCCCTGGAGTTTAAAAAAAAAATAAGCAAGATTTAGCAAACAGCACAACTTAGTAGTCACTATTTTATTTCCTCTTTATAGAAATCCAAGAAGCAAGTATCAACTGATTGTAATAAAGTATTATAGAAGACAATAGAGTCAAGATGAGAAAGAAAAAGAAAGCTCAGGCAGAAGCACTGGTTTTTCTAAAATAGCATTTAGTAAACTCTGCAAATTGTTTGAGGTTTTAAGGTGTACGTCCCACTAGAATAAACGTGAATTTCCATTCCCCTGATACCAGTCAACGCTCAAGCTTTTCCTTGTCATTAAGTGGAATAGACAGTCCCATAGTGCTTGAATTTAGGTTATATTGTAATCTTTAGGCTTTCTGGTATTTAACTGTACATACAGCTTGCACACTGTATTTTTAAATGTATTAAGAGCCAGAGACAGCTTGGTACAGAGCACTTACTTGTCTAGCATATGTGAGGCCTAAGCTCAACCCTCAGCACCACAAAACCAAAACAATACAAAGAAAATAATAATAAGGGTTAAGATGTTTTTAGATCTAGGTAGATGTTTTAAGTTAATAGAGATGAGATATGATAGATACTGATTTACATTCAAAATTTTAGACTCAACAAGGTAGGAAAGATGTTTACTTCAAGTTTGCCAAATACAAACAGCCAAATCACTATGAATGTAGCATTTATATGATTCCTGACTGTTTCATGGGTCTTCCTTCTGTATGTAGTTTATTATATATATGTATAATAATATAAATGTATGTTAAAAAGAACATTAAAAAAGAAAAAATGAACAATAAAGTCCATAGCAATGTATAAAAAAGAAAATAATAAAACTGTATTAAAAGTCTTCAAGAGTTTATCAAACTAGATTATCGTGTCCCTTAACAGTAATGATAGCAAATGAACACTTAGTAAAGAATAGCACTGTAAATTTCACTTGCCTGTAGTGTTTCTCTGCTAACATACGCAATCTGCAGCTCTGAGAGGGGTCCAGTTACTGTCAGAGAAGGAAGTAGCATTAGCAAGATTGAGCAACACATTCTTCCAGTAAGAGACCAAGTTTATAAATTCCATTAAGAACAGACTCAACTAAACAATTCCACTGAACCCAATGCCAAAAAGGCAGAGCTTTTAATTTTAATTCTTTTTAAGTCTGACATGCTCACTGTTGGATTTCTAGTGGTTAGAACAGTGCCTGGCACAGAAAAGCTACAATGCATTTATATACAATTTAGTGACTAACTTTGATTATATTTTTATTTTATACATTGCTGAATCATAGATGTTAAAAGAATGCCCAACTGGCTTACCTAGCTTTCATTAACTTCTTTATTGATGAGTAACATGTATCAGAGTTCGCTTTAAATCAATATTTTTTCCTAAAACTATTACCATTATAGCTATAAAAATTAATGTTCACTATGAAAATTCTAATCAATACAGAAGTTAAGAAAGAAAAAATCTCTTACCCAAAGCATTACTCAATAATAATATAAAAAGTTTGGCCTATAATATGTAAATTGATTTTATACAGGCATTTTATATAATATACAATCTTCAACTTATAATGGGTTATGTTCTAGATGAATTAATTTTAAGTGGGTAATATGTTGGGTCAAAAAAATGAGTTCCCTATGCCACATATGACATCACAGGTTAGCAGCCCTGGATCCCATGAAACATCAGCTGCTTACTTCAGGGCCTTGTTGCTCAGTGAGATCAGCAGCTTGCTACTACTATCTAACAATACAAGCAAGAGTGCAAGTGGCTCTCACTTTACATGGTAGAGACACATAGCCTGGTAAAAGGTAAAATTCAAAATTTGGCATATTGTTTGTACTCAGTGTATGCACCCTTCATGGCATTGCTAAGTCATAAGTTGTATGTGTATCTACTACACATACAAATGAGCAAAAACTAACTCAGAACACACGATTCTGGAACCTGCCCTTTCACTATATAGACATTTTCCTATAGCAATATACACGCCTTAATTTTTATGAAAGCTGTAATGTGAGTTGCATGGATAGATCGCCATGTGCTGTTTTAAGATTGTGGAAAGGAGAGGAGCCTCTCCTTTGTTTCCCCCGGAAGCTCCTGTGCTGGGCGGGGCTGGCCCCGACTGTGACAGGGAGAGAGAACCAGCAAGAGTGAAGGGTATCAGACACACTGCACCCTTGATAAGAGCTGGAATGTGCAGCATTTTCACCAGAGGCCATTGCTGTTCATCTCCTACATATAAAATGCCCGTGGAAGGAAAGCTGCAAACCCTCCATGGAGACAAAGGCCAACTGGGAACTCTAGTTGATGGCAACTTCCCTAGTCAATCTGTGGTCGTTGTTTCTAAGTCTCCAGTTTGATGGTGCTGCCTTTGCGCTGTTATCAGGATACCCCGGGCCCTTCTGTTGGATGCTGTGAAATCATGAATTGGTGTTGTGCAATCCACCTGAAGCTTCTTCCATTTATCTGCTATTTGCTACCTGCTCTTTTACTTTTGCTTGCCATATACTTAATGATTTACTGAAAACTGAAAGTATGGCTGCCATTGACCATTCTCTGGATCTACAGAACTATACAAATAGTATTTCCTGTGTGGGCATTTGCTATGGTTTGAGGATATGTTCCGCTAAAATTCATGTAGAATGTTTTCCATGGCACATTTATTTACCTGTGACTGCACACTCATGTGTAGGTGTGTGTAGGCCACCTGAGGATGTGGGCTATTTTCCTCAACCACTCTCAACCTTAATATATTGAGACAGAGTCTCTCACTGGCTGGTCTAGCTAGTGATCTCGCTCTGGGATTCCCTGCCTCCATCTCACAAATACTGGGATCACAGCACTAGCCTGGCACTTAAATGGGTGCTGGAGTGCAAATTACTGTCCCCACACTCGCCTGGCAAACACTTCGTCCTCTTAGCCATCCTTCCAGCTTCTCATGCTGAGTGTCCAGCATGACAGGAGCAGCATCCTAGGAGGTGAGCCCCATGAGATCTTGAGGCTACTTTCTTGAGGACAGGATTAAAAGCAGCGTGCCAGCCAGTCTTTGCTGCCCATACTTTTCCCCTCCATATGACAACACTGTATGAAATCACTTCTCTTCCTGGACACTGGACTTGCTGGCACCTTGCTCTTAGATTTCTCAGTCTCCATCACTTCAGGAAACATTTCTTCTGCTTATGGATCACGCAGTTTTAAGCAGTGTCTAAGAGAGCACAAGTGACTATGGCAGTTACTAGTGTAGTGGCTAATCTTCATTGTCAATGGGATTAAGTAACAATTGGGAAAATTGGTGAAGCACAGATGAGTGTGTCTATGGTGACCTTTTAATAGACAATTAGATCATGAGGGCTCTGGCCTAATAGCTATGTTGATATTCAAATGGCATATCATGGTATTGTGGAGAGCAGTGAAAGGGAAGAGGAGTTGGGGTTGGGGCAGCTGGAAGAGGTAGGCCATTGGGGACACGTCCTTGGTGCTGTATCTTGCCTTGGATTGCTCCAGTATTCACTTTTTCTTTGCTTCTTGTAGCTCAGGGTGTGAACAGCCTCCTCCACTGCCATGACGCTCACTCTTTTAGCTGTACCCGGGTTTCCATGAGGTAACCAATGTCCTGGCAGTATGTAATAGTCTTTGACCCGTCTGTAACGCTGCATGCCTGTGCAGATATGTCAAAGAAGCTTCCTCTTCTTTTTGCACAGTCTTCTCTACGCCCCAGTCTCCATGTTTCCATGATGTGGGGAACAGCATAATTAGGTTTCTTTACCCAATGAAAGAGAAGTTCTTGTCTTCTGAGAATCCTAGTGCTTATGAGGTTTTCCTTTGATTTATTTTTAAGATCATAATTTGGGTGAAGGATGTGGTTTGGTGGTAGAGCACTGCTTACCATAACCACAGCTCAGGTTTCGATCTAAAGCATCATGCATGCTCTGCCTGGTTTTCAAGGATCCCACATCTGATTCCAGCCCCTAAATGTGCCCTCTTAGTCTAACTGGAGTGACCTCCCACCTGCCAGTGTCGTCGCCTCACCACTGACTTATCCATTAAAACACATTTCCTCCTGTTTCTACCCAAGAGTTGCCTATCTTTTCAACACAAACAAGGCCCACTCTCCCCTCTGAGCTTTTAAAAATTTCAGAAAACCTACCATTTCCTTTCTCCTTCTTTGATTGGGGTTGTAATATACTAAAACACTGGCATATAAAATAAAAACACAGCAAGAACCCACTATTACATCATTCTTATGCTAGATAAAACCTGCAGCAGGAAGATAAAGTGATATTAAATCAACTCTGAATAGTAAAATTCCCATCAAAATGCCTTTTACCATCTTCTTTAGACCCTGAAATTATCTCAGAGTCTCCACACTGGAGACTATAAACTCAAATTCTATATGAAAAAATAAGAGCAAATGGCCAAATATTTTCTGAAAGATTTACTTCTTGAGTTATGCAGATGTTGTGTTTTCTATTAATCAAAAAGTAAACCTGCAGAGAAAGAATATGCCTACCCCAGTCAGAACTAGGATAGAACTGGGAGACAAAAACCCCCACAGGAAATAGTAAAACCAGCTTATCTTATAAATTTTCTGTATTATACCACAGGCTACCGATAAAAAGCTTTAATCATCTTCTAATTCCCTAGATTTCTGCACTAAGAGAATGAACAAACATTTAACTACTGAAAGAGAAGCCAATGACTTCAGTATCACCATCATTTCTCTTGCTGAGAAGAAACACCATATATGAGGCAACTTATAAGAGATATCAATCAGTTTCTCAGGTGAGTCCACTATCGGTGTGGCAGGAAACATGGTGACAGGAAGCCTGGTGGCAGGCACGGAGGCATGGTGCTGGAGGAACAGCAGAGGGCTCATATCTGATTCATAAGTGGCAGTCAGAGAGAAACCTCATAGCCCACCCCCAGTGACACACCTCCTCCAACAAGGCTATGCCTCTTCCAACATGGATCACACCTCCTAATCCTTCCCAAACAGCCCCCAGTAACTGGGGGCCAAGAATTCAAACATGAGCTGATGGGGACATTCTCATTTAAGCCACCACACTCATGGCATTCTGTGTCATAGTATCTGTCATCAAGAACTTCATATGTCTATGAGGGCATAGTTAAAGTCTTCAACTACCTATGATGTTCCTTCAGAGTCAGCAAGTATACAGCTTTCTCTTGAATAAAGCAAATGCCCCTTTCATCCATATATATCAAGCAATTAAATTAAAGTGCAGCTTTCTTTTCTTACAACAGCATTAATGTTTGGATGCAGCAGAGAGCAAACTAAGAAAGTGTGCTTAGCATTTACAAAGCAACTCTGGCCTCACCATGATATATGTCCTGTAAAGAGCCACCTCCACAAAACTCCATACAGATCCAAAGTTTATCTCGCCTGTGAAAAGAAAACAGTCATGCATTATGTCTGTATGATTAAAGTGCTTTGCAACAGTAACACTGAAGAACTACACAAATACAACACACTACCTTTTTAAAAAGCCAACTACTCCCACATAAATGACTTATTGCATTGCTATAATCCAACTCCATGTGTTACAACTTAAGTTATACCATTTATAGAATATAAAGCTGTCCTGAGGTACATTCAAATGAAACTTCTCTTTAGTTAAAAATTTCCTGTTCTACAGTTTACCATTTACCCAGCTTTAGCACAGAAAATGTCAATCCATCCCAAACACATCACTTTGATAGCACGCTTAACAAACAAATGTAGATGTTATGTCAAATGAAGATTCCAGAAAAATCGATCACTGTTGTTCAGACAGGATTGTTTACTCATATCCTGATGGTGTAATCATGCAGTGACAATAAAATACTTAGCAAAGATTTATGTATCTTTTTCCTTTGTTTATTCTTTCATTCAATCATTTATTACTTTTTCTTCTTAAAATACACCAAGAACTCTGGGTCATATGGGACAGGAAGTCCCTGGACTTGATAAACTCTAACTGTTCCATAGGTGAATGAAAGTATGAATGAATGAAATAATAAAGCAATTAGATCAGAGGCTAGGAAAATATGGACTCTGGGCCAAATCTCGTCTGCTGCCTGGTTTTCTGTAGTCCTGGAACAATAAATGCTTAAATGGCTGAGGGAGATCAAGAGAGTATATTTGACAAGTGACAATGATGGGAATTTCAGTGTCATAAAGCTTCATTGGGATACAGCCATATTTGTCTACTTATTTACTGTCTAAGCTGGGCTCCTACTAAGACAGAAGATTTGAGTAGCTGTGTCAGAGGTCATGTCACTTAAAAAGCCTCCAATTTTACTACATGGGCCTTGATCGACAAGTATCACATGATTTCGCCCATGCAGAAAGTAAAGCATCTGAAAGTGCAATAGGGGCTCCTCGAGAATGGGGCGAGAACCCAGAGAACGAGGAAGAGGGAGAACAGTGAGAATGCCGAGCTACATGCACGTATTGTGGAGTATCACAGTTGCCTTACTTAGGGTTATCACTGCTGAGATGAAACACCACGACCACTTGGAGAGGAAAGGGTTTATTCGGCTTACACCCTCACATCACTGCTCATTATGTACAAAGTCAGGACAGCAACTCAAACAGGGCAGGGGCCTGGAGGCAGAGGCTGATGCAGAGGCCATGGGCTGGCTTGCCCACATTAATCACTAATCAAGAAAGCGCCTTAGAGGCTTGCCTACAGCCTGATCTTATGGAGGTATTCCTTAATTGAGGTTCCTTCCTCTCAAATGACTCCAGCGTGTGTCAACTGGACATGAAACTAGGCAGTGCAACAGTGAAACTCAGTAATTTGTACAAATAATACACAATTATATATTTTTTGAAAGCTACAGGCATCTTATAAAGAAAAATGTTGCTGAATTTTTGGGTTATGTGCTATGAGAGCCCAGAGATGAAAATGTCTTGTCAAATCAAGGGAAAGTTTTATAAGGAGACAACATTTAAATTCAGTCTTTAAGTTCAAATAGGAATTCACCAGTGAGAGACAGATGGGTCTGTGGCCAAGAATGGAGACTCGCAAGAAGACGGCATGTGTGAGAGACTAGATAACAGAACACAGCGGCCAGAGGTGAAGCTGGACCAGGTTGGGGCTGCACTGTGAAGTGATTCTTGGCTCCTCAGTACAGTTACCTTCACCTGGATAATCTTTAGTTTGTCAACATCTCTCTTGAAATGTTGCATTTAAAACCAAGCACTATTCTGAGTACTACATGAACAGCGTATTACAAAGCAAAGCTGTTGGTGTTAACAGGGGTTCAAATATGGCGGTGGTTGGGTTAGCTAGACCTAAATGTTGACTTGGCTGTGTACAGTAGACCATGTGGCATACAGCAATCACGTGAACTACCAGGGTAGTAAGGTCAGCGACCTTGATAGTGTGGCATAGGAAGGTGCCATGGTTCAAGAAAGTAAGGCTGAAGAGAGTAAAACCCAAAAGATATCAAAAACCACTTAAGACGGACAGTTTACCCGTGTGCCTTATGAATGGCGTGGGTACACTAGCAGCATGGCTAATGTATGCATTTCTGCTGTTGTTTCTGATATGGTACAGGCAACAAATATAACCAATAGAAATATCAGCTGGCGGTCCAGTGGCCAAGCTTTAAGAGCTCTCAGAGTAGCTGGCTGTGATCTAATCCAAAATGCTGAAGACAAGGCTGGAGAGTTGGCTGGGTGGTTAAAAGCACGTGCTCTTACTGAGAACCCAGATTCAATTCCCAGGCCCCACACGTTATATTCAATAACTGTCTATAATTCCAGTCCCAGGGGATCCATGGCCTTTGAGGGCACCAGACATACACACACACAGGAAAACACTCATGTATATTAAATAGTAAAATATGTAAGTTTTAAAAATATTAAAAAAAATGAGGAAGGCACCTCTGACTAGAGGCTGCTACACTAACATGTTTAAATTCACCACAGAACCCAACAGCTACCTTCTTTTCTGAAACACCATGATCCATGTCTTTTATTAATACATGTGTATATGTACAAGTTTGTGGAGACCAGAGGGCAAGTTTGGGTGTAAGCCTCAGGGATAAGGTTCGCATTCTCTGAGACAGGGTCTTCTCACTGACTTCGAGCTTGCCAATTAGACTAGAGAAGGCCCAATGGCCCCCTGTCTCTGCATCCCCATCACTGAGGTTAAAGTTGAGCTAGCAGGCCTGGTATTTTTGTGTGCGTCTCAAGGGCTGGACACAGGTACTTGTGCTTGCAAGGCAACTGAGCCTTTCTGCCAGCCCTGGAATTCTAGATATAGTCTGCTTATCAGTTCTTTGTTGGACCAATAGCTAACAACGATTTCTGTATCCTCAGGCTGCATCTTCACTTGTATTATGATTTACCTTACAGTCATTTATTTAAATCACCTTAAATTGTTCTAAGAACTCAATGACGGTGTAAAGTTACTATTTTTTTTTTCTCTTTTAAGAATAAAAACACTGAAATGAGATGGGATTGACTTGTTTCTGCTTTCCACAGTGGCCAGGCTGGCTGCCACTTGTAAGTGCTCACTGATGAGGTGATTAATAATTTATTCATGATGTTTGCTGAGGAAGGGCTGACATTTGATTTGATTGTATTTTTTAGAAGTCATCTTTCTCCCTTTTGCAAATTAGTCATTGATTATCTCTAATCTTCAATGTCTCTTTTATTTGTGGAAGGACATCTCCTGATCGTGGATGACAATCACACCTGCTAACCGCTCAGTGTGAGACAGAGCTTATATGAAGCTAAAAGCTTAAATTCATTTAAAGTGTCTTGCTGCCTTGTAATTACCTCCTCACCTGTCATAACGCTTCATTCAGTTTCAGCTCAACACTGCGTTTCCTGCCCCTTTCAGCTTGAAGATAGTTCTCCACGGTAGAGAAAATGAACAGGGGATTAGTTTTCTGGAGCCTTTCAGATTCACTGCCACTGTCTTCCATCTAAAATGACTTCACTCCTTGTCTCTTCTTACTTAAATACAGTGTTTATTTATGCTACACAGTGACTTTTTAGTTTATACAAGCAAAGAAAAATATAAACTATATATGCTGATACTATTTAAAGATGCTAAAAATGTTTTACTTACAACATTCCATTTGGTGAGAAAATTTTTATTATAAAAAAGTAAGAAAGCTTGAATAGTCAGAATGTCTTAGAGAAATGGCTCCATCTGCTCCCAGATGTCTCCACTGTGATGATAAATCTGCAGTGTACTGGGTCACTCACCAAGCCATCTGTCTAATGGGATGGGCTGAGTCAATGGGCCCATTTTATGCAGGCCAACAAATTATATGGATCTTTGTGGCTACGTATCTAAACTGAAATAAAAGTAACTACAAGATCAATGTTAAATAAATCAGCATTAATGTCTTGCCTCAATAAATGCTTGGAAGCCTTTTCTTATTTTGTAAGGTTACCTTTCTACCTAACCCAAAAGTAAATAGACAAATAACAGAAAGGTAAATGGGTGTGTGTGTGTGTGTGTCTTTCCCCATTTTAATCTCCCAGTTTGATGGTTTATTAGAATTTATAGGAACCAAAGTTCTAACAACTATTATATTGATCTGAAACTCTTATTCCCAAAATATTTTTTTATCTTCCCCCATACCACAGACTTAAAAATAATCAATAAACTAATGTGACTTACACATCACTCACAAGCACAGTACAGTTAGAAAGTGAAGCGTGGCTGTGAGCAGGCCCGCCTGGACTCCACGCCACAGGGAACAGCATGCTCACCTGCTTCTCCCTGGGCCACCAAAGGCTGCACCACTGTATTCTAATAACCCAAGCTCATCTTAAGTGTGAAAAATACAAAGTTCAGGAACATCAGATATTTTCATATGGGCTAAGTCACTGGGAGTCAAATTGGAAATCTTTCGGTTCATTTAAAAATAGATACTAAAAACCGTAGACAGGTGACCGTCCAGTGTGCTCTGTCCTTAGGGAATATGAAGTGACCAACTTACTCTAGCAAGCTCAGTACAGCCTTCTCCACAGTACACGACTTCTCTACAGCCCCAATGCCCTCACAATCTAAAGAGACACTAGCAGAGAACTGGGGAGTCACAAGTGAATTAATTGCCGGACATGCCAAGGCACCAAGGCCCTCGGGTCTTGACTTGCTGATCCAGTGTGGCTGTGTCCACACTGACGACAGGTGAGGGGTGGATCTACACACAGAACTCCATTGCCTTTGCAGCTCTTCTGTATCTAGTAAGTTCCAAAATCAAGGTGTCCTGTAAAGGGTAAGTGTACACTAACAGTAACAACAGCAGTCTTTTTCTCTGTCTAAAGAAAAGCTAGGGTGCTGGAGAGATGCCTCAGAGGTTAAGAGCACTGGCTGCTCTTCCAAAGTTCTTAAGTTGAATTCCCAGCAGCCAATGGTGGCTCACAACCATCTATAATGAGATCTAGTGCCTTCTTCTGATGTGCAGACACATACGAGGGCAGAATACTGTATAAATAATAAATAAACCTTTAAAAAAACTTAAAGAAAAAGAAAAGCTAGAAGCCCAGGGTTAAATTATGCTTGGCTCTAATGGGGTTAAAGGATACGTCTTTGGTGATTTCATTTTTTTTTTCTTCTAAGAGAAACACAAATATTCAGACACTATGCAGCATGTGGTTACTTGATTTAGGTCACAGAGGCAAATGCAGTCTGTGTGGCCTTGTTAAGATTCATACTGATGACCTGAAGACTCTGTTAGAAATGGCAAGAACTCAGCGTGGCAGGAGCTCAGTCGGGTCTCTCCATGAAGAGAGTGTAGACAGCTGCTGTAAAGTGGGCCTCCGGACCTTAACTGGGGATCTGCTAAGACAATTCGTGACCCAATTCTGATCCCTCAGGGCAGGTTTGTCAGAGGTCAAATCACACTTGCAGTCTTCATCTTTTTGTCTAAATCTGCTTTGATACATTGTGATAGCAACACCGGAAGAAAGTTGGGAGTATTTTGGGAGTGGCATGTCAAACTCCAAACCCCTTACCTTTATAGAATAAGCTGGCTCCATTTGGATTTCTAGGGCTAAGTGATAATGTGGGCTAAAGAGGCATCAGTGAGGGAACAGGTAGAGCCAGGCTTACATCCTGCCAGTAACAAGCAACTGAGCCTCAAGAAGAGAGAGGTTCTATTACGTCCTGTTTCCTCGTCTGTGAAAGAGTGGGCTGGATGACAAGATCGCTCTGTCCTTTCCAGCTTGAGCACAATACAAACCTAATTCTTAGGATTCCATGCCCCTCTCCGGTCCAAGTCTGTACTTTGTCAGGAATAAAGAAGACACTGTAGAGAGCTAGAGAGAGGAAGGACAGAAGGACGGCTGCTCTTGACTCTTCATCTGCCTTCAAGTCGCTCTCATCAGAGGACCACAGTCACCGGGCCAAAGCAGCGCCCTCACACCACATTCCCATCACACTAAAGGAACTTGGGTAGTTAGTTTGCTTGGTTTGGTTTTCTGAGACAGGGTCTCCTATGTATAGCCTTGGCTGTCTTGGACTCGCTTTGTAGACCAGGCTGGCCTCGAACTCACAGAGATCCACCTGCCTCTGCCTCCCCGAGTGCTGGTATCACAGGTGTGTGCCACCATACCTAGCTTCTCAGTTTTATTTTTTAAAGTGAGCCTAACTTTGTTTTAATTTTGGTTTGAGGTGGGGAAATTCACTATAATCTTTTCATTTGGATAAAACTAAAATGAAAGCAAACTTGACACAAAACCCTTTGAAGCACCTTGTTTGTAAGCTGGAAGTAATGGGCGCTAAGGAGCACACCGCCAACAGCACTGGTATGACGGTGCTTTCAGAACAGGGAGGTGCAGCTGGGGCGGCGGCCAGCATCCGGCAAGCACTGGTATGTTCTAAGCGCTGCTCTTGCCGTTTCACATGTCCTAACATCGAGCCCTCACAGGAGTTAGAGGATTAATCACACAGGTGTTGTCACCTCCATGTCACAGAGGAGGAAATAGAGACACTAAATGACCAAATAATTTGCCATAAGTAAGTCACATTGTTAACTACTGATGAAAGCCAGCATTCTGACAGTTTCCCTCCAGCCTGTAATTTCTGTCTCACACTGTTGTCTTCCTGGAAGAAGGCTGCAGTTGTTTTACCACGTGAAGGGTGCTGTATCTGTAGGGTTAGCTTTGCGTGTTCACAGTGCTTGAGAAACACGACTAGACCCACATCCCAGGGAAGCACAGCTCTCCTTACAAGCCCAGCCTGCCCTACGGAGCAGGGGCAAACAAGCCTCTGTGCAGTGGTGACTTTCCCTGTGTCTGGAATCACTTGTTGGCACACAAACTTAAGTGATTTTAGGAGGCTGTTTCTTCAAGTCCACACGGAACTGCCCTGCCCGGCCTATTCCCCGCCACAGGGACAGGGCCATGCACAGGTGCTGAGATGGCCCTCTTAGGCCGCTACTGACCCGCTCCTTGTTAAAGCATTATCATATTGACAGTTAAGGACACACACAGGACAGTGCAACAGCACTGACCTACCCTGATTTCTTTCCTGTCTCCATCCAACCTACCCTGCTTACCACATGCAGCTACAGTGAGAAGAGACAGGAGACCGGATTCCCAGAGTCCTCTCTACCTGTTGTGTTCAGCAGTGTTTTCTATGTGGGTCATGTGAGAACAGGAGCCTGTAACGAACATATCAGGCCCCACCAGTAAAGGAGGAAAACATTCTCTGATCTTCCTGTTGGAGGGACTTTAAAAGCTTCTTCGTCACAGTGCCAGCAGGCTCGCTGCATACGCAGAAGTGAGAGGAGCCAGGTTTAAGTCTGAGGGACTCGTCTACAGCACATGACCTGATGGCCTCCTGCCAAAACAGCACAGGAGCTCAGTCCATAGTCAGAAGTTCACTTTGGGACCTGGAAAGCATGCTGTGCAAGGAATAGTTCCTAGTCTTCTGAACAAAAACGCAGAAGAAAGAGGCCAGAAGACCAAAACATTAAAACCACCACCACCAACAAAACCATCTCGGGGAAGAATACTCCTCTCTGAATTCTCTTAGCCGGGAAGAAAGAGGCAGCGGCTGGTGTGTGAGACAACACCCAGACCTCCCAAGTCACAAGCTGAATTACCATAGTAGGTCATATGCAAAATGCCATTCCTGTGAACAGAAAAGATCCTACGTTCTAGGCAAGAATCACAGCTTTGGAGTCAATTTTATTCTGTTATGTGAATTAGGTGATGGAATCATTACTGTTTTTCAAAAGGGAAATAAACAATGTACCTGAGATAGCTTCCAAAATAAGCAACAATGTTTGGGTGTTTGCAGTCTTTCATCATTATGATTTCTTGCTGTACAACCGCAAAGTCTTCTCCTAGGACACAAAGCAAGCATGTTGGACACTGAGAAGGTAAGAGGCTCATTACTTTAAAACATGTGAAGGTATTATACTTATGATTCACTATAACACAGCTGATGAATTTTATATCCAACACAACCAATGCCTTAGCGACATTACTTCAATAACAATTTCAGGCCTGATTTGAGAGAAGTACAGCACCTCAACGATGAAAAGTACAGGCGCCCCGCCAGACTTCTGGGTCCCAATTCTGTAATCACTAAACACTTGGACAAATTACTTAACTCTTTGCACTAATTTCCTGCTCAGTAAAATAATGACTATTGACCTCACAGGGTGAAATGAGTTGCTACCTATAAAATGCCTGGCAGGGTAAGTTCCATACAAACATTTCCTGCGAGTCCTAGCACAGCTTGGGCACTGTCACTAGGAAATACATATTACAAGCACAATCTTCCCTAGGAAACAGCCATTAATTCCCTTCATTACTAAACATTTGGCTGGTTGTGTGTCACATACCTGGAGACAGGCTAGAAAGGCAGAGGCAGAAGAATCATTAAGTAACCCTGAATAGAAACTCAGCATAAAGAGGTGACCTTGTTTCACATTAGAGAAAGACCCTCGGTACGTCAAGTGTGTGAGCTCTGCAGCACAGGCGACCCCCGTGCACAAAGCATCTTCTCTCAGTGCCTTTCCCAACAGTGGTAGGCTGGGAAGGGCATTCGATCTGCACCTGGCCAGACTATCAGCCAATCACCTGCCCTGTTCCTTGCTTGCCCAAATTCTTCAAAATGAGACGTGGCAACCTTAGAGCAACATCACATGCTAGGACTGTTCAAAGAGCACACAAGTGCAGGGACGGCAACATGAACCAGAGGCAGTGTAGGGAGAGGAGGGAGCACTCGCACTTAAACCAAAGCAACCCAATTATCAGTGTTATAATTCAATTTATTAATGGCTGCTCACCTCTGGAGCACAAGGCTGTCTGACTGTGGTGTCTTCCAATTGTAAATGTAGCCTAGTGAGGAAGCATCCCAATCCCGACTAATTCCCCCACCCCTTCCCACCCCGCCCACACTGTATGGTATGTCCTACTGGAGAAGAGATGATTTGTTGGGACCTTAAATGCTTTAGTTTGTGTGCACAAAACCACAAGTCCCTGGAAGGAGGACAGGGAATTCTCAACAGTTCACATCGCTGAGTCCTCCTAGGTGTTTTCACACCCTACAACATCTAAGAAGAAATTCCAGTTAGAAGTAATAGCCATCATCGGACTGCGGGGCCGGAAGCACGCTTCGCAGGCATGCGGAGTACTTTAGAGGGCTGCGTGCGGCTTCTCCACCTGTCCTACAATGTTATGGCTGCAATCCAGTGGAGGAGCTGCATGTGGTCCAGGCTGACCTAGTCAGCACAGCATGTGACAGTCAGTGGCTGAGGCGCTCTTTCTGGGGCAGGCCTAAGAGTCACTAGTGGCCATTATAGATAAAATGCTGCTTTGCAGAGGAATGGCACTCCTCTAGTGAGAAGCAGATCCACCTGTGTAAGACCAAGGCTCGTGGGGCATGGAGCCACCTCAGCAGGGTTTCTCTTACCTGTGAGCTATAACAAACTTCCTATACAATGATTGCCACACACGTCACATTTTGCGTTTATATCCTGACTAGGATGTAGTCCTCTAGGACAGAATCAGGCCTAACTCATTTCTGTGTCCTTAGCATCTCACACCTGAGCGTGCAGTTCCTCCAGGGACATCAGCTGACAACACCAGCACTGGGGTTAGTTTCAAGCAACAACTGGCATGCTTTGTACTCTGAGCCATTTACTCCTCTTTTTCATATTAGTGACTTTAAGCTTTCAACAATGTTTCCTATGAAATGTTATTGATCCAGTACATAATCCCTTCCCAACAAGTAAACCCAGTGATTGTGAGTAACAAATTAAATTCAAAACTTCAAAATCCAAGGGAAGCGTCCATGCATTTAATTTCTAAAGGTAAGTGAAATATGTAAACTTAGATAGAAAGAAAGAAAACACAGCTCAATACAGTAGTAACCCAAAGGTGGAAAAGAGGAAGAAAGTGCAGATAAAAGACCCTGAGTTATTTTATTTCTAAGCATCATTAATTTCAGGGATAAATAAATATCTAATCTGTCCAGTACTGTCTGCCTGGAGTTTATAACACGGTCTTATATAGTGGAGTGGCTAAGCAACAACCCACTTGGTGAACAGTGTCATCATTAATGATGTAATGACAACTCTACCCATAACGGCTATAAACACGAGGCGGCACAGAGCAAACAACTGGTGACCAGGGATGTGCTCGAGTGCACAGGTGCCAGGTAAATCCTTTCCCTAGAGACTTGTCACTCTATGATGAAACATAGAGGACAGAGTGCCTCACCAGCCCCTAGAGGCAGAAACCTAACACAGAAAGCTTACAGGGAAGAAGAAAGGCTCAGAAAATATTACTTTGGAAAAAAAAAAAATAGAGGAATAGGGTCTTACTGGCATTTTGCCACTTTGAAATACTGTACTGCAAGTTAATGCATGCTGCTCTCACAAGAACAAAGTTTTAAAAATCTAGCCCCACCCCCATCAGTTCCCCTGCTCATCACGGTCAGTGTTTTCCACTGTCCTGGAAAGGGATAAATGGTCTCATTTTGGAGACTTTCCTCTACAGCTGATAGTTAATTCATCACTTATCTGTGTGTATTTATATCCTACTTCAGTACCTGGTGCTGTAACCAATGTAGGTAGTTATACGCAGCCTTTAAAGCCTGACTTTGCATCAGTAAAGGGTTACTTAGAAGGCCTGAAGCAGGCAGCAGGCCCCTTCTCAGAATCTGAGCATAAAGCCCAAGTGTGTGTGTACGGAGCTCTATGCCGTTAGCCAGCTTCAACGGATCATTTATCTTGACACATCTTTACATTTTGTCCAAACCGGGTCTCAAGAGTTGGCAGTGTTCTAGCCCAGGCAAGTTTAAGACCAAAGAAGTAGACCTCTAATCTCACAAAACCAGGTTCACTGATGCACTGAAAACAAGGAAAAGCGCATAGCAGAGGGACTGTGGCCGTCTCAGCAAGTGCAGGGCAGAACAGGCATTACAGGATAACACTGTTTGGACAAGAATGAAGCTGAGGTGAAGTCCCAACAAAGCAGTGTTCTGACAGACTTAGAGGAAAGCCACTCGCTGGACTGCAAAACAAAGTCAAGGTCCTCTCTTATGGACCATGAAGTCACGACAGACATGGTTGCTGTGTCATAAAACAGCATGATATTTTTCAGGTTTATTTTAATCTGTATGAGTGTTTTGACTGCATATATGTTATGTGTACCACATTTGTTCCTAGTGCCCGAAGAGGCCATAAGATGGCACTATAGATGGATGTGAGCCACCATGTGGGTCCTAGGATCTGAGCCTGGTCCCCTGTAAGAACTGCTGGCCCCACAGAGTGAGGAGAGAGCCCCAGTTGTGGGACTGGACTGCCAGGATTCAAGATCCCAGCTCTACATTAATTAGGGTAAAGTACTTCAGTTTTTTTTAAACTATAAAAAATAGGATGATAACATAAAGATTAAATGAGTCAGTGCATGCATCTCACTTTGTATAGTACAGTGGCTGGCACAAATTAAGTTTAAATAAATGTTAGCTATTAGTAGTAACAAATGCCACGGCTTAAACTAACTCATCTCTATCTTCCAAGCTCATCTCCATGCCTTCCTCATTAATTTGATTCATCTAGCAGGTTTTGCTGTGTGCTTATGAGACACTGGAAATCTTTTTTTTTCATTAATTTATTCAGATTATTATTAACAGATCTAAATTGTTATCCTCTTGCTTGTCTCCTCCCATTCCTTCCTCCCTCCCTCTCTTTCACCCTATTCCCCTCCCCTAGGTCTGTGACAGAAGGGGACCTCACCATATGGTCACAGCCTATCAAGTCTCATCTTGGTAGCCTTCCTATTCTTTCTCTGAGTGCTACCAGGTCTCCCCACCAAGGGGAAGTGGTCAAATATGGGGCACCAGAGTTCATGTCAGAGTCAGTCCCCGCTCTCCACACAACTGTGGAGAGAATGTCCTGTCCATTGGCTAGATCTGAGTAGGGGTTCAATGTTTACTGTATGTATTGTCCTTGGTTGGTGCAATAGTTTGAACAGAACCCCCTGGGCCCAGAGTTGTCCGTCATGATGTTCTTCTTATAGGTTTCTAGGACCCTCTGGATCCTTCTATTCCCCCATTCTCCCATACTTCTCTCACCTAGAGTCCCAGTAGGAAGTCCTTGCATCTATCTCAATCTCCTGGTAAGTGAAAACTTTCATGGGATATCCTTTTTGGGCTAGTGTTCAATTATAAGTGAGTATATACCATGTGAGTCTTTCTGAGTCTGGGTTAACTCACTCAGTATGATCATTTCTAGTTCCATTCATTTCCTGTAAATTTCAGGATTTCATTGTTTTTAATAGCTGAGTAGTAATTACATAGTGTAAATGAACCACAGTTTCTTTACCCATTCTTCTACTGATGGACACTTAGGCTGTTTCCATGTTCTGGCTATTATGAATAAGGCTGCTATGAACATGGTTGAGCAAATGTCCTTGTTGTGGAGCATCTTCTGGGTATATTCCAAGGAGTGGAATAGCTGGGTCTTGAGGAAGCCCTATTCCCAGTTTTCTGAGAAAGTGTCAGATTGATTTCCAAAGTGGTTGTACAAGTTTGTACTTGACATACTGGAAATCTTGTGGAAAATCAAGTTCACCCTCATAAAAATGATAGTCAGTGAAGCTGGGGTACCATGTTCTTATCAATGGTTTTTCTTCTTTTTAACCCTAATCCTAACCCTCCAATTCCAGGCAGTCCACTGGGGCCTACACATATGCAGTACAAAGCCATACATGTAGGCAAAGCATCCAAACACAAAACACATACATTTAAAAAGGGTGAAAAGATGACAGTTTAGAAAGCTATGTATGATATACTTCCAAAATGAAAGATACATGCAATGAGCCTATTACACCCATAAATACACATCTGATATCTGTGATGGGCAAGGTCAGTCCCATTACATGCCTGAGAACATAGTCAGAAATGGAGCCTGGCTGAGGACTAGTGATATAGCTCTTGTTTAGCAATGAACAAGGCCTTGGCCTGATTCCCAGAACTGCAGGAAAAGGGCCCTGGATGTATAGGAAAAGTAGATGTCGCTGTCTTTTCCCTGACCCAGCCTTATGCTTGCAGTGGAGAGATTACTCACAGCACTGGCCACCCTTGTGAGGCACCTCTGTGAGGCCATCCCAGAGCTCTCAGAGCTGTGACATCACATGCATCACACTCACCCTTCGCAATGCTTGTTCTCTGACGCAGAAGTGTGCTAACAAAGCAAGCTTACCTACAGTATGATTTTCCTATCTCTGATCTTTGACCAACCTTTCACAGTCTGCTTAGTTCAGTGTAAACACAACCATAAGTATATGTGAGTATTTCTATGTAAATATCAAAAAATCTGGAGAAAAAAAGGTTGACAGTGGTTCTCCAAGTCAGAATGATGAATGACTTTAATTTCTACCTTTGCTTTAATTCTATTTTTCTACTTTCATTACAATGACAAAATTGGTTTTGCAATTTAAGTCCAAAAAAGCATAAGCTTATAGTTAAGCAAAAGATGCTTGAGAAAAGGAAATATAAATTAAAGTCATGTGAACAAGATTAGAAGTCACAGTGAGACACTTTCAACTAACCTCACATTTAAGCAATTTTGCCAAAATATCTCAAGTTTTTGTTTAGCTTCAGTTTCAAAATGGTTACTAGCTATTTTTTAAAAAAGAAAGGAAAAGTACAAAATTTTAAATGATTTATTCATTTTTATTTTATGCTCATTGGTATTCTGTCTGCTTGTGTTTATCTGCGAGGGTGTCCGATCCCCTGGAACTGAAGTTACAGACAGCTGTGAGCTGCCTTGTGGGTACTGGGAGCTGAACTGGGGTCCTTTGGAAGAGCAGCTAGTGCTCCCAACTACTGAACCATCTCTCCAGCCCAAAAGTACAAATTCTTATCGTCTATATCACATTGCATTTGGCTGTTTCAGAGATAAGTTTTATTTTCACAAGGGAGATCAACCACCAGAACTCTGAAAAGATTTGAATAAACAGCACTCGTGAAGACAGTCAAGTCAAGCTTTTCACAGCCAAGAATTCGCAGCATAGCAAACGCCACAGGGAGGCAACCAGTTCAGTCCTCTCGAGGACAAATTTCAGGACAGGGTTATCTTGCTTCATAAATAAAAATTAAAAACTACAGAAAAAGACAAGAAGAAAGAAAAGTCTACAGACAGAAATGACAGTGAAGACACAACTATCTCCAATCTGGGAGCTTTATTAGTAAGAAACTATTATGAATATTGTCAGTTGTCTCTTGGCTATATATTTATCACTTTAAAGAAATTCTATGTGTGATAAATACATCCTTGTATGTGGGTGTGTGTAAGCATGTGCAAGCATGTGCATCTATGCAGAGGCCAGAGGAGGACGCTGTTTTTTCTGGTATAATACTCTCTGTCATATTCCCTTGAGACAGGCCTCTCACTGACGCTGGAGCAAGGCTGCAGAGCAGGACACCCCTGGGATCCTCCTATCTCTGCCCTGCACAGTGATGGGGTTACAGGCCAGGGGAACGGCAGCTTTTACGTGCTGGCTGGGCATTTGCACTTGGATCTTCATGTTTACACAGAAGAACAAACAGACACAGTTCCCTCATTTCAAACACAAAATTCCATGGTGTTTAAAGTAAATTTACCAAGGCTTACAACCATAACCATAAATCGGTTTTAGGACAGTTTATTCTCTGTGAGACCCATCGTGTCTGCTCACTGTTAATTTGCCCACCAGCAATTCCAGCCCGCTGCCTTACTTTCTAACTCTGGAGGTTTGCACCTTTCCTGACCGCACAGTCGTCTCCTGTGTCTGGTTCTTTTCATTTAGCACTGCTAGACTCTGTTGGAGCGTGCAGTAGTAGCACCTTTCTACTGTCTGTACATTTTGCCCACTTGTTCACCGGTTATAATGGCTCCAGTATAGGGGCATTATGAATAATGTTGTTGATGTGCAACTTGCGTGGCTAGACACAAGAGCATGACTGCTGGTTTTACGGTACATTGACAGTCACCTTTTAAGAAGGAGATCCGGGCATAATGATGCACATCTTTCATCCTAGCACTCTGGAGGCAGACAGGTAGATCTCTGGGAGTTCAAGGCCATCCTGGTCTACACAGTGGTTTCCAGGACAGCCAGAGCTACATAGTGAGACCCCATCTCAACAAAAGAAACAAAACCCCCAAACCAACCAACTAACAATAACAGATAAACAAACAAACAAGCCCAAAGAACTCCAGCATGGTAGCAGTGTCTGTCTCATACTCTCACCTGCAGTGCATAAAGATGTTTGTTTGTGGCTTATGTTTTCATATTTTATTCCCTCTCTACACTGAAATATTAAGGGCAGAGATGGTTTGATGTTTGGGATCTGATTAAGCAAACCTGCATGGTGTGGCATGGTGTGGCATGGTGTGGCATGGTGTGGTATGGTGTGGTATGGTGTGGCATGGTGTGTGTGCATGTGTGCGTGTTTGAAGAGGGTAACCAGAACCAACAAGACAAGGCTGGTCACACCCTGGGATCTAGAACAGAGCAATCAAAGCCATTTCCTGTAGTGAGTGCTCAGGGAAGACTGTAGTCTCTACTACACATACTTTAGACGCACCCTGCTTAGCTCCTACCACAAGCTGAAAATGAAGCTATGATTCCTCACCCCAGAGGTGAGACCCTGAAAGCTGAGGTAATGGGACCAAGGCCACGCTAGCAGCAAAGTAGCTGCTTTTAGAGTGGGTGATTTCAGCTGCCTGGCCAAACTCAGGAACAAGTAAACATTTTCCCCAAGAGGTGTGAATGGTTTTCTTTTCTTTCTTCAACTGTACATCTTTTAATACACAGCAGTATCCGAGATCAATAGCATCACAAATCAACCATCACACGCACCAGAAAACAACTGAGTTATTTAAGGTTTTCTAAGTTTCTAGTTTGATTTTTAAGGAGACTTGAAAATGAACTAAATAGAGTCTGTGCTAGGGCTTTAGCTCAGAGCTAAGAAAACGCATTTTATTAAAACCTGGAAATAGGAAAGAGCAAGGAAAGAACTTCAGCAGGCTCCTTCCCTCAGAGTTGTAGAATTTCGTGAAGACACCCAGTCTAAGTGAGGGAATGACGGGCTCGGCCAAAATCAAGTAACTTCAACTCAGCGGTTAAACATTCAAGGCCTGATGAAAGGCCAAACCTTCAGGTGTCCTGCAGACTTCACCAGCTTCTAACATCTGTCTTAGCAACTGGACAGTAGAGAAAGCAAAGGTGTCCTATCGGTGGTATCAGAGAATCTGTAATGCATCTAACTGAAAGTGTGTCCTGTGCTAATGGTATCTTCCTGTGGGTTGTCAGTCAGTCATCACACCCTTCAGACTGCACCTTATTGGTACTCCTGAGGAGTTACCAGTGAGCTATGTCAAGTCTTGCAGCTCAGATTGTTGTTTTAGACTTCAGCCTGCAATATCTACAATATTATTGGTCATACCCAGGAAAAGCTGGCCCATCCTTAAAAAAACAAAACAAAAATCTCTGACTAGATTTCGGTTCACACTAAAGCTAAAACCGGAAGTGCAGGGGGCGGGGGCAGAGTCCGTGCATCAGCACAGCTGCCTGCTTACTGCAGGAGGGAGAGCAGGGAGGTTCTGAGAGGGCTGTGAAGAGCAGTCAGCACAGACAGATGTAGGCTTGAGGGAACACGAAGGAGAAATAGTCGAAGCAGACGAACCGCACAGAGAGGTTCTAAGCTGCTCAAATAGGAAAAAACTATTTGTATAGTAATGACACATGGGGGTTAAGAGCCGGTGAGGTCTGTTGAGAAACTCAGGCTGCAGAGGAAAAGGACAGGACACAGGGAGCCAGACCCCAGCTTCCCAAACGCCAGGTCAGTTTTTCCCACTGGACCACACGTGCCCCTCATAAGGGAGCAATGTTACCTGGAAATAAATAAGCCAGGACAAACTTGTCACAGTTAGTCCAGGAGAACGGTAATCAAACATTACTAAAGTTATGAAGCTTTAGCCAGGTATGCCTACAATTTCAGGATTCAGGACGCTGAGCTAGGAGCACCAATGGTTCAAGGCCAACATGAGCTACAAAGACCATTTGAAAAATCCAAACTATAAAAAATAAAATTATAATATCCAATGATTTTCTAGCAATAAGAAACATCAAATTTCAAATAACTCACCTGGTTCCAATTTTATCACTTTAATTGCTGCTAATTCTCCAGTGTTAACATTCCGGGCCTAAAAGAAGAAGAAAAAAGATCATGAAAAAAAAAAAGCTGTATAAAAAGACATTTTAGTTTATTGTTTATTTCCAATAATACAGAAATAGTTTAAAAGTATCTAATTTACTTTATAATTTAATTTAATTTACAATCTGATTTCCAAACAAAGAGCATTATGTCCTTCATACTATCACTAATCCAAGCATGAACTTAACCCTGCAGTAACTGGGCACTGTTCTAAGCAGCTTGATGCTCACTCACTTAACTCTCAGAACACTCATAAGGTAAAAATCACTATTATTTGATTTGCAAATGGAAAAAAAAAAAAAAAAGGAGCAAACGGCGGTTGGTCATACAACCAGCTAAGTGGGAAGGAACACTGGGATTCAGAGCCGGGTCTATTCCAGACTGCATAGTGTGATTCCTTCAAGCATTACACTACAGAGATATCTTTTCATGCAAAGGCTGAGAAAACTATGGAGAGAGTTAGCATCAAAATTATTAATTAAGATCTAATTATGAAAGCAGGCCCCTATGTCCCTTCAAATCCACATGTTAGTGAAATCAATGTATTCAAAACAAGCCACTTATGAAAAAGAAAATTAATTTTAAAAAATCGGTTCCCAGGGCTAGGGATGTGGCTCAGCTGGTAGGGCACTTGCATGGCACACCAGAAGCCCTAGGCTCCACCCCTAACGTGGTTAGAGCAGGCGTGGCGCTGCACACCTATAATCAGCACCATAACCTGTGGATGGAGGCAGGAGCTCAGGGTCATCCTCAGTGGGTGGGCTACAGGACGCCTTGTGTCTGAGACAGGGAGGGAAGGAGGGAGGGAGGGAAGCCAACTAATTCCTAAGCTGGGAAGGATGGGCATGCCTCCCAATTCTAGCACTCAGGAGGAGTCACGAGGATTGCTAAAAACTGTAGAGCTTCCTGAGCTACAACCACAACACAACCCACGTCCTGCCTCAAAATCAATCAGATATTAGATTTAGATATTTATAACTATCTAACTAAGTAGAAAATATCTTGAATTTGGGTTTAAAAAATGGCAGTAAATCTTTACCAATTTAGGGTGCTATATAACTGGATCAGAATTTAAGATGATATTTTAGCTATTTATATTTAATTAATTTTTATATCAGTTTAAAGGGAAAATGCATGCAGTTCCATTATTATGGGAAGAAAAATAACTAATACATTCCCTACACAAATTTAAAAATTAAAACTAGCAGGAAAATTCACTTAAAAACGCTTTCTTTGGGGGCTAAAGAGATGGCTCAGTGGCTAAGAGCACTGGAGGCTCTTTCCTGGAGACGGATCAGTTTTTAGCACCCAATGGTGGCTCACCACGCTCTGTTCTCTCCCAGGACTCAACGGCCTCTTCCGGCCTCCACAGGCACCAGGCACACACAACACAGACATACGTGCAGGCAAACATACACATAAGAATCTTTTAAAAATTATTCAATATATAATCTTCATAACTAACAAATACTCATGATGGTCATTTGGAGGCACTAGAAAGCAGATCTGGACACTTCAAACCAAAAATCACTCTCTTTTTAGGTGAGACAAACATTTCAACAGCCCTGAATAAATTCCGTTCCTTTGCCCAGATGAGATATTACATAAACGACAAACTCGGGATCCTAGAACATTGCTGCAGGAGCGACTGCAAACAAGGGCAGGGTGTACCTGGGCCACAGAAGGCTCTCTCCAGCTCCCACCACAAGTCAAAGCGAGGCTGATTGGCCAGAGCTGAAAACTTGCTCCCAGCGACCACAGGAGGGCGCACTCCTTACTGACAAAGTCACACATGGCTGTTCAAGATGGCTGCTGCAAATGAAGCACTTGGGCTAAAAGCTGGTTTATTCAGAATTCTACTCACTAGCTATATTCAGCTGAGAAATCGTGACAGTAAACTCCTAGTGAGCGAGTGACCTAAGCCATTACCCTTTTAGAAGGTCTGTCACTACTCATTGACTTATTCTATTTCAGAAGGTTTGTCAAAAACTTGCTGCAAAGTAACAGTTCCAAACACAGGTTTCTTTGGAGTGAATAACTAAATTATGGTTGTGTAGAGTAGACAGAAAGCAGGAGTGGGGGTCCATTAGGAAACTTAAATTTCTGAGCCTTTCCTCATCAGAAGCCATGTTATACCTGAGGAAGTTTAAAGCACTATGCTCATTTAGTACATAGCCAATGTGGTTGCCGATGTGAGAGCCCAGCGACTGGGAGGCTGAAGCACCAGGGCAGTGTAGTGCCAATCTGGGCCAGGTAGCAAGACCCCACCTTCAGGGGAAAAAATCACTTATTCCCGAACCAAGTCAGTATTATCTCTGATATTTAGTCTGGGTTTACTATTTTTGATTCAGTGCGAGTAATTTATTTTTCAAATGAGCAAGGTTAGCTTTGTAAGATAGGAGCATGTATGAATTTTTGTTTTAAAAGTCAGTACTAAAAACAGATTTTTCACACCTCTTAAAGGTAGAAACTGAAGTGAACTGTTCTGAGCATCTAGACCTTATTTTTGACAGCTTTCAGATAGAATCCACATACCATAAAGTTCATCTTTCAGCCCTGACTCACTGTGGTGCATAGCTGGGAGAGCACCGTCAGTACTGAACTTTAGAACATTTTCATATCACTACCACCACCATCAAAAAACAAAGGCAAAAACAAACCCCTCAAACCTTAGACCTACGAGCTGTCCCTGCCCTGTGGATTGGAGGATTCCCAACACTTCCCTAAATGGAACTGAACATGTGGTCCCTGTAACTGGTTTCTTTCCCTCAGTAAGTTTTCAGATTCATGTAGGTATTGCTGCAAAATACTACTCCACTGCACAGATAGCTACTCTGTTTGTGCACTCATCAGCTGATGATACGCAAAGTGGTAGTTGATCTTCAGTGCCAGCTTGACGGGGCCTAGAAGGCCCTGGAGACATACTTCGAACACTAAATAAGGAAGAAGACCCACTCTGCCTGTAGTGACATCATCCCATGAGCTGCCGCCCAGACTGGGCACAAGA
This sequence comes from Acomys minous, assembly GCF_964271855.1. Lineage (NCBI taxonomy): Eukaryota > Metazoa > Chordata > Mammalia > Rodentia > Muridae > Acomys > Acomys minous. The sequence goes on from NC_140489.1 coordinate 112,879,597, forward strand.
GGGGAGAGGAGGGGCCGGATGAGCATTCCCTGCTGTTTTGAGGTGAGGCAAGGGAAGCTCAGGTCCAGGCTGCCAACACCAGCACCATGGCGCTACCTTCCTATCCAACCACGAGACAAAAATAAATCTTTCCTCTCTCCCTAAGTTTCTTCTTGTCAAGTGTTTGGTCAGAGTGACAAGAAAACTACCTAAAACACATAAGGTTTTTTTTTCTGTACTTGTCTGTTATAATTACTACTTTCTACTATATATACCACCATATAAATTTTTGGCAAACCTATTTCCAATTCTTTCAGATATATACCTTAAATGTACTGTGAAATGGTGGGCTATATAATAATCCAGGTCCAACACTCTGAAGAGTTGCCCAATTGTTTTCCAAAGCAGCTATAGTGTCGTGTATTATTACAACCAACACATGGAGCCCCCATTTTCCCCACACCCTTGAAAATCTGTCACTGTGTTTTTTACTTTAGTTCTACAGTGGGGATGCCCACCTGCCTCTTGAGAGCTGGGTTACAGGTGTGCACCACCACCGGGAGCTTGTCCATTTAAAATACCATCAGATGCTTACACCTTAAGCACACACTATGCACATGTTCTCACACTGTAAGCACTTTTCATTTCCCTCCCAGTCTCACTGGAAAACTAGGCAAGCAAAGCTACACCGTAGGGGCTGGAGAGGTGGCTCTTCCAAAGGTCATGAGTTCAATTCCCAGCAACCACATGGTGGCGCACAACCATCTGTAATGAGACCTGGTGCCCTCTTCTGGCCTTCAGGTATACATGCAGACAGAAAGAACACTGTATACATAATTAATAAACAAAAATTTTAAAAAAGCTACACTGTAGGGCTTGTCTTTATTTCCTTGATGCCTTAATGTTTTTCTTTTGATGAAGTCGCAATTTGTCTTATGTTTTGTCACCTCTGTATTTCTTGATAGTTAATAAAATTAGAGTGTCAGATCTCCTTGCCAGCAGTCTTCAGTTTCCACCCTTATATCAAAGTCAACAGCCCCCTTTCAGTAATTTCTGTGAGGGGTTGCTTCACTCTTGTGCATGTGAACATGAAGCTGTGAAATGCAGTATTTTTACTTCAATAGCCCCTGTATTATCTGGCCCCCACCTATCTTTCTGCTCCCTCCCAGATGTTTACTTTATGCTCGAGCCAACCCAAACAGCTGGGGTTCCCTTGTCCTAGCCACACTTCTAGCCTGGCGCCCACCCCTGGGCCTAGATCCCAGGCCTCCTACAGCTAGGCACCAACCTTTAGAGCGAGGCTGATGGTGTCCTGACCCTGTCCCCTTAACATTTTCACTTAGGCACTCCCCAGCCCCCCCATACTCTCACAGACCTTAGGTAACCTTTCTCAAACTGCAAAGGGCCTGATAAGAATCCTGCAGATTTAGAATTAATCTCGGTTTACAGATCTTGACAATTCTTGGTTTCAGACCTGCTTAAGAACATGTTCAAGTGCATGGGAGGCTTTCGGTGTAGACTAGTTTGGGAAGCAGTTTTCCTGAGCTAGCATCGCTCCTGACTTAGGCTCGTGTGTGAGAAGGGTCCCCTGAATACAAGAATACTTTAAGGAGGCAGCATCACCATGGGCCTAGGAGCATCCCAGGCGCCACAGGAAGGGTCAAGGACAGCCATTTTTGGCTGGGTATGAGCACCTAGAGCTTTCAACACTTGTTCTGTAGTAGAAAATGTTCAATGTGAATATGAAAACAGGGTATGAAATGACAGCTAAGAATCCAATAAGCCATAGGATGGATCTGAATGAGCGATGGCCACTGCATCCTCTTCCTGACTCCTCTACCCTATCCGAAACAAGAAGATGGAAGGTACCATTTCTCAGATTCCTTCTGAAACAACGTTTACAACAATTTTATCCTAAGCAGATTCCAAATAGTAACCCAGCTGGTAGGATATATAAAAACCGTGTGTTTAAATACAAAACAAAACAAACAAAAATTGGCATTAACTCTGAATCAAGACATTTCAAGTGGGACACAGGAACCTGTACAAAGCACCACCATGCTCCTTCTGATGCACACCAGGCATGTGGGCGTGGCCACAAACACCTGTTCCAGCTGAGCTTTAGACGCTGTAACTCAGCTTCTAGGTCTGATGGCTTCCTGAAGATGACACCATTCTTGCTGAGGTTTGAAAAGCAGGAAGCGTATAACACAGAGAAGAGACTAAGGGAGGTGGGGGAGGCAAAGACAAGTGTTTGAGCTTTAAAGGCCAAGGAGGAAAACAAAGCAAAATTTGGACTACTTTGAGCACTGGGGAGGAGAACCACAGGGTGTGACCCCTACACACCCTTTCAGAAGGAAATGGATAATCTCTACTCAGAATACTCTTGTTTGCTTTTCCACAGTTAGCTGCACCCAGCATGTGCCCACCACAAAGGAAGCCAGTTCACAGGAGAACGTCAGGGTGGCAAATATCCCTGGCTTGTTCAGGACAGTCTTCCTGTATGCCTACTGTCCACTGTTACTATTAACAGTATGCTTTCATACTTTCACAAATTTTGTTTAGTTTTGATGACAAGATTTAAGGTCATTCTACTTGAAAACTTCAAATTAGCATGAAGAAATGATTCAGGACAATCAGATTCTCTAGCGATAAGCAGACATGCCTGTTTTTATGAATAAAGTTTTATTAGCACACAACCATGCTCATCTGCTGTCAAGCTGCTTTCTCGATACAATGGCAGAATGAATAAATAGTTGTATGGTGAGCGTACAGTCGCGGACACACCTTGTAAAACAGCACTAATGCTGCATCTTCACTGTCTAATATAACCATATCTGTATCTTACCTGTACTTATACTCAACTGTAAGCTAATAAAGTGAACAGCTAAACTTTTCAATTGTATGTATATATGCAATAAACATTTAAGATGGGGGGTTAAATTTTTTTTTGATCTGACAATAATGTGGATTGTGGCAAGTAGGGTATAGCTTTAAAACATACACAGAGGGCTGGAGAGATGGCTCAGTGGTTAAGAGCACTGGCTGCTCTTCCAAAGTTCCTGAGTTCAATTCCCAGCAACCACATGGTGGCTCACAACCATCTGGTGCCCTCTTCTGACGTGCAGGCGCAGATGCAGGCAGAGCACTGTATACATAATAAATACATAAATCTAAAACAACAACAACACACACATCCATAGATGCCACCATGACCATCAGGACACAGACAAGTTCCACTACTGGAAAGAAAAAGGATGCATGAGTGATACTTCATCGAGGGGGACATCACCCCATGTAGCATACAGGAACATTTCAGGCTGTCTCAATAACTGGAGATGATGATGGCACTCAGAAGGTGGAAGATGCCACACAATGACAGCCCTGGCCAAAATGCCAACAGTGTGCTATAGTTTGGATATGTTTGACTGTACACCCCACATTGATGTGTTGCGAGCTTAATGCCCATGGTGGGAGCAATGGGAGCAGTGTGGAACCTTTAAGAGGTGGGGCCCAGGGGAAGGTCTTTAGTTCAGTGGAGTGTGCCTGCAGAAAAAATTATGGAGCCTCAAGGTCCTCTCGCTCTCATTCTGGTCTGAGAATGTTTCCATGCCACTGTTAGGCCCTTGCCAGAAACCAACACAGCCACCTAGACTCCTAGTCTTATATTTTAGCCTCCAAATGTGAGGACAGCCAAGGCTACACAGAGAGACCCTGTCTCGAAAAACCAAAACAAACAAACAAACAAACAAACAAACAAAAACCAAATGTGAGGGTAAACTTTTTTTGTTTATAAAATTGACCTGTTTCAGGTCAATTTCATTACAGTAGTAGAAAATGGGCCAGTACTAGTGCCTACGGTGGAAAATAGTGTATGCCTACCAAAGAATTCAGAAGGTAAACAACTGAATATAGAAATGAACTCAATAAGAATTACTTATTGCTTTCATCTGAGTAAGATTGGTAACCTCCATTCCACATGCACAGATCCTGAATGGTATAGTCTGAGCTGAGTTCCGGGACCTATGATTTTAACATCACCCAGCTGACTGAGTCAATCCACAGACCATCAGGCGGACACTGAATGGGGTCTAAAGTGCAGGGATCTGGAGAAACAAATGTTCAAGACTCAGGAGACAGAGTTTACATACGTACGTCATCAGCCATTCCCAAGCCAGAACCTGGAGACCTAGCAGGGACAGGGGGTGCTTTTCTGTTACATAATCTCTTTCTCCTTGAAGCAGTAGAAATGAAAAGGTACAATGGCTCAGAACCTAAATGAACAGAGTAATCCAAGCCACAGCCTACAAACCAGTCACACACGAACATGTGAGGAGGGCTGTCTGCAGAAACTCAGTCCACACTTTGAACTTCTTCCCTTGAGCAATGGGCGGCCTTTGCCCACTAATCCCTGACGTCTGGGGTAGCGCTATCCTAGAACTATACAGGGATTTTCTGTGGTCCACAAACCCTGCAAATAACACACACGGGTTCTCCTACAGATTATGCACAACAGCACAATGAAGGTTCCAGAAGAGCGATGAGGAAGGCTGGGGGAGAAGGCTCAGTGATTGACAGTACCTGCTGCTCTTCCAGGACTCAACATCAGTTCCCAGTACCCACACGGCAGCTCACAACTGTCTGTAACTTCAGTTTCAGGGGATCCAGCGCCCCCTTCTGGCTCCCTGAGCACCAGGAACACATGGGATACATCTACATACACACACACAGGCAAGTACTCAAACATCAAACACTTCTCTGTGGGCTGAAGAGACGCATCAACAGCCATGACTAGTACCTCAAACTACCTGTACAGTAGCTCCAGGGGATCCGACACCTCTGGCCTCCTATACCCACACACATACACACAATTTAAAAACGAATCGCATATCTTTAAGAACCACTTCTTTAAACAGGCCCAGGCTCTTCTGTTTATTGATTTTAAGTTTGGGTTTGCTGCCCTCTCTCGCTGAGTAATCAGGTCACTTCCTGAGGCCAACTCCACCTGCTGCTCACTGTTCCAGCCAGAGAGACTGGTGAGTATGTTAGAAAAGGCCTTTTCACTACATCAGAGGACTTCACCGATGTGCAATAATATAAAATTGAAAACTGGGGAAAATAGCTAAATTAAACTTAATACTTATGTACACAGACAACTGTTGGTCTAGATTAACTACATTATTACTAAAACACACACAATGCTCTACCCAATAAAATCTTGGTCTCCTTACCAGCCTTCTACATAAGGCAACTGCAGTCAAACAGAAAGGACAACAGCATCCACACACACACACATTGACTTGGTGCAGCTTCAGTTACCATTGGCCAACTATAGTCAGAAAGTATTTAAAAGACCACTCCAGACATAACAAATGATGTATTAGGTATCTTCATTACAGTGCACTGTTACAATTACTCTACTTAATCATACTGTTATTAGTGTGTGTCAAATTAAACTTTATTATGGGTATGTATATCTAGGAAAAAGTAATATATGGCTATACTGGTGGATGATGGTTCAGTATACACACACACAGCGATCACACACGGTGGTTTGACACTACTAAAGTTTCTAATACCCACTAGGGGTCTTGAACCACAACTCAGCAAATAAGGGGTAAAACGTGTCCTGGAAAATTTAGTACCTATACATTTTTGAGCCTCATTTTTATCAGTAACTGAAAATTCTATTTTTTATAAAAGCTTATATAACAGCAGACTTAATTTTTAAGTTTTCAATTTCTATCTTGGATCTCTTTTCTTAGATCTAAGTTTTGAAACACTATTGAATATATGCTGACCTGGGAAGCCTGGATATGTACGTGTCTTTTATTACAAACAATGGACTACATAGGTGTTTCCATGACGAATTTTAAAGTCAAAACAAATGACCATTAATCTGATAATCTCCCAGAAACAACAGAGACGTGCTGTCATGCTTTGCAAGGGTTTCAACAACTCCTCCCAATGTTGCCTTTTACAGGAGGATGACTGCCTAGCAGGGTAGCCCACACTCAAAGTCCTCCTGTTTTCAACATCTTCCAGTGGCATCTCATGTGTTCTGGTTCTGCAGGCTTTCTCTTCAAATTGTAATCTCAGGACAACATGAAGATGGGGTCAGGGGTGACAGTATGGTACACTTTGAAGGACACATGTCTAGAGAAAGCTCAAAGGTCACCTGAAGGAGATGGAGCAAAAAAATCTTCAGAGCAAAGTTAACAATAGCTGTGCTAGCTGATATTTCCTGGGAAATCCCTGTGGGTCTGGGTTGTGCTGCACTGTTAACCCAAGAGTCTAGAGCAGTCCTCAGTCGAGGGACAGAAAGGTGGTGCGTCACCATCTATCAACAACCGTGCCAGAGCTGCCGAGTACCCAGACAGCACATTTTCAGTGACGCTATGGAAGAACTCGGCCACATGGACAGGAACGGGACAGGAAGAACCGACTGTAAAGAGCATCAACTCTGTGCACAGGATGGAGAGTAAGATCTTGAGGCCAGAGACACAAGAGAGAAATGTGGTAGCTAGAGACCCACAGTGCCAACAAATCCTCTCTCCAGGTGCCAGTTTGCTCCAACCCCCGTGGCTCCTCATGGTAAACCCTGCACAGGCCTTGAAAGGCCGACGGAGGGAAGATGGGACAAGTGCCGCCTACCACGCAGCTCGGAGCAGCATCACTCCAACGCTTCTCACACCAGACCAGGAGAGAGACTTTTTTTGTGGGGTGGGGTGGGACACAAGAGACTGGATTCATGAAATTTTCTCATCATTCTCCCAGAAAGTTCAACATATAAATGCAGATGAAATCATAATTTGTCTCTTAACATCCCCTCCTATTTAATTTTAAAAGTAAACCTCTCACAAACAATGAGTGTAAATCAGCCCTCCGCATCGGCAGGCTCCACACCCATGAATTCAGCAGAGCCTGTGATTGGAGTGCTTGGAGAACTACTGTACTGGAAAGGGGCGGCCTCTTCTTCCTGCCACTGTTCCCTAAGCCACGCGGCATAACCACTATCTACACAGCATTCTCCTTTACACGTGTTAGGTGGAGATTCCCCCTAAAGTACACAGGAGGATACACCTAGTTCATGCAAACATTAGGGTACTTTATTAAGGCTCTGGACCATATGCAGACCTGGTACCTGGTCCCCACAGGGAGGCCTGAAATGAGCCCCTGCGATAACAAGACGCAACTGTACATAAATTAAGAAGCAGGAGATTCCTTTGCTTTGCTTTTGGTTGTCCCTAATTCTAGGAATGAGGAGAACCTCTTTGGAAAACTTTATAACATCGAGAAGCATCAATAAGCAGATAGAATGTGCCATGTAGCATCAAAGGTAAGTAGCGTGGTGCCGGTTCTTATGCACTGTCAGTTTGAAGCCTGACTCCATCAAATATTACAAGATAACACACTTATTAGATGTATGACACTGGGCAGGGTCCCTGACATACACATCTAGTCCTCTTATCTATAGCTAGACATAATAAATGGGGTTAGCTGAATCACAGGGCTGCTATGGGCCAAATTAGTCAAAGAGCTCTGAACAGAGCAGATAGATATTAAGTGATCACTTAGTTTCAGCAATTATTCATCATGACCACACAAACATAAGAAATTGTACCTTAAACCTTCAGTGAGTTGATATTTAATGTCTTTGTTGTAATGGTCTGTATTCTATGAGTAAAATATAAACATTTCCATAATGAGAAGTTGTTTAAGTTTTGCAAGGTCACATGGTGCCTGCAATCCCAGCACTTAGAAGACGAAGTCAGGCAGATGGCTATGAGTCTGAGGCCAGCCTGGGATACTGAGATGTCTTGACTGTGTATATTACTTTCCTGACCTTATGATAAAACACCCCAGACAACACAACTTAAGAAAGAAAGAGTTTCCATCATGGCTGGAAAGGGATGGCAGCAGAGGCAGGAGGCTCAGAGCTAGCATCTTCCATACAAGCAGAGAGCAGGATCTGCCAGTGGGGCAACGGATAAGCTCTGAAAGCTGCATACTTTCTTCCTGCAGCAAGGCTGCACCTTCTAAAACCCCCTAATCAGCACCATCAACTGGGGACATGTTCAAATACCAAAGACATTCTCATTAAAAAACACAGTAGCTGGGGTGTGGTGGTGCACACCTTTAATCCCAGCACTCAGGGAGGCAGAGTCAGGTAGATCTCTCTGAGTTTGAGGCCAGCCTGGTCTACAAAGCGAGTCCAGAATAGTCAAGGCTACACAGAGAAACCCTGTAGACTTAATTTTCTTAACAAATATATTTTATTATGAACTTATTAACCGAGAGTACCTCACTTATAACCCGACTAACATAAACAATAGTAAAAGAAGATTTAAGAATACATTAATGAAACTGTAAAGATATCAGTTACAAGGAATGATTCTCCTGACGTAATCAGCACGATTTCTTCTACTGGAACCTGGAGCCTCAGCTTGAGCCAGGAGCCCCAAAGCCTTCCCTCAAGTGGTTCTCTCTAGGAGTGTCTCAAAGTGGAGCAATGAACAGCCAAAACTATTCCAAGTCTCCAAAGGCCCCGCCTCCTGTTTTTGGCTCACATTTATATCTCCTCTCAAAATTCGTTCAAGGATGTTTTTCAGCTGGTTAACAACCAATCTCCCCCACAAGGTGGTTTGACTTCTAAGGGGATAAACATCACCTGCTCTTTCACAAGTCTTTTCTCGTCCCCCACTTGTGATCTAAACAAAAAACATGTTTATCTCTCCTTCATCTCCCCCTTTCTATTAAATAAAATAAGCTATATACAAAGAATAAGAATTATCCATTAAGTCACATTTACAAGGACCAGTCAGTCCATTTGTAGTTAACAATTTTTAAGAAATTATTCCACTATCTATCCTATGTTACTGATTCTTATCCTAATGTTTAAAGGGTTTTTTGTTTGTTTGTTTGTTTTTAAACTAAACTTATATTAATACTGTAGCTGTCTAGTCTTCAAGCCCATCAGAAACCTCAGAAGGAAAAATTATCTAATATGAAGGAAGTGCAGGCAGGCAACTTCCAAAAGTATTGACAGGACAGAGAGCTGACTGGACAGTCACATGTTCCTCTCCATCATCCCGGCATCCAGTCTTCAGCCAGCAGGCCCAAAGCATCTCACAGAACTGCTCTGAAGCAGGAATCCTGAAGGACTGTCGCACCTAATCTCTGCAAGGCTGGGCAGCCAATTTCTCAGTATCAGACTCGATCATAGTGGACGGTCATTCTGTCATCAGCAGTAGAGATAAGCCAAGTTCCTCAGACCAGTGGCTATCTGCCACTATTGTTTCTTGATGCCCACATAATTAGACTGGAGGTGCTGCCAGGAATGGATGTGTCTCTCTGTCATAAAAGCCCTTTATTATTAAATGACATTTTCTGTGGATCTCTGAAGTATCTATCTATCTATCTATCTATCTATCTATCTATCTTGTCCATCAATCTATACCTTTGAAAACATATATAAAAAACTAAATAAAGTTTATTCTATAATTAAGTAATTTAGTATCTAGTAAGATTTATAAGTAACCAACTACCAATTTCTATCTCCAACCATCCTGAACAAATTATAACAGCTATTTTTCACCTTTTCAAATAAGTTGTACATGTACAATACATTAAATGTCAAACAAAATAAACTTACATTTCTACCAACATACAATATACAATTTAAGTTTCCATTAACACATCATATATAATACATAAGGCAAAATGAAAAAAATCTTAACTTTCTATCAATCTATAATACCAATGTGAAATATTTGAATGTCAATATAAATTATTTGAGGCTAGTAGATTCAATAGTCTACTTTTTATTCTATAAATCTATATCCTCCTTTATATCCTCCCTTATATCTTCCCTTCTTCCCTCCCTTTTCCCTAATGTTAGATATGATAGAAAAGTAAGAGAGAAAGGCGGCTAGAAGAAATTCCTAAGTAGAACTTTTATTAACTTATAACTAACCCCCTTGGCAAAAATGAACATTGATAACCCACCACCTCATCTATTGGGAATGGAAGCATCATTCTCTCAAAATTACTTTTTGCTGTTTAGGTGAAAAAACATCTTTTGGGTACCCTTAGACAAATAAGATATTGGCCAAGCGCTGCAAAAGCTAGCTGTATCTGTTTTGTCCAGTCTTTTTTGGATCAGTCCTTGAGACTAGCCCTTTTTAAAGTTGATATACATGCAACGTCTTGAGGAAACAGTAGCTGAAGCAGTCTTTGATGTTGAATTGCCCGGGCTACTTGCTTTGTCTTCATAATTACCTGTTTTTTGCTCTGAAAATAAGCAAACTTTCACAAATATTAGTATAAGTACAAATTATTTAAAAATAAATGAGTGCCCTGTTTCTGACAGGTGGAAGCCATCAATGTTATAACATCTCTTTGAGCTGTAACATCCAAGCTGTAAGAAAGAAGGTCATGTTATAAGGACCAGGTATCCCTTATCATTCCCTTGCTAAAAAGAAGCATCCATGTATTATGTACTAAGAGGTCTTTCGTGGTCAGATCTAATCTTTGTAAATTTTGTCGGCAACCATATTTTTTTCACTCCCTGTAGAAATACAGGCATAGCCTCGGCCCCACCTCAACACTTTTGCAGGTTTCCAGTCCATGCTCGATAAATCTTTATAGTAAATTGGTTGTCCTAATTCCTCCGTTTTTTTCTATAACCCACTGTCTCTCAGCTGCTGTTGTCCCTTCATTACCAACGTTCAGAAAATTTAAAGTCAACAAAGCATTATTTAATCTGCCCCGGGGGTTCTTTACCCTTCCCTTTTGGTTAATAAGCTCTCTTTTAAAGTATGATTTGCTCTTTCAACAACTGCCTGCCCTGTTGGATTGTGTGGTATAACAATAATATGTTTAATATTATAACATGTAAAGAATTTCTTCATCTTAAGGGACACATATGCAGGAGCATTATCAGTTTTCATTTCTGCAGGTATTTTCCCATAATTGCCATTATTTCCAGTAAATGAGTAATTACACAATCAGCCTTTCAGAACTTAAATCTAAATCCCGAATAGGTATCAATAGTATGATGTACATATTTTAGTTTTCCAAATTCTGCAAAATGAAACACATCCATCTGCCATATTTCATTCCTTTCTGTACTTCTAGGGTTAAACTCAGCAGGTAAAGGGTTTTGATTATACAATGAACACACAGGACACCTATTCATTATTTCTCTGGCTTGTTGCCAAGTGATAGGGAACCTTTTCTTCAAACCCTTACTGTTAGCATGATGTTTCTCATGAAAATTTGAGGCTTTAAGCACATTCCCTATTAGTAATTGGTTGATTTCCTCATTTCCTTGTACCAATGCACCTGGTAAGCCTGTATAGGATCGAGTGAGGATGAGTAATATTCAAGGGACAGTTTCTACTTTGATGGCCTTTTGCAGTTCTATAAATAATGTAGTCAATTCAGAGTTATCAGGAGTAAAGTCAGCAGTTTCTATATGCAGAATGACTCTTTCTGCATACTGAGAGTCTGTGATTATATTAAGAGATTCAGGAAAATCTAACAGTACCATAAGGATTGCATACAATTCTGATTTTTGGACAAGAGTAAATGGGCTTTTGATCACCTTAGTTATTTTATCAGACTTATAACCAGCCATACCCATCTTATTTGCATCCATGTAGAAGGTGAGTGCCCCTGGTATTGGTGTCCTCTTTACAATACTTGGAAGGATCCAATTAGTTTTCTTTGTAAATTATATACGTTTGCTTGTTGGGTATTTGTTATTAATTTCTCCCAAATAGTTCCTACAAGCGCTTTGCCAGTCTTCATTAATTATCCATAGTGACATGATTTCAGAACTAGTAAGAGGCACCACAATTTCTGCCGGGTCTGTCACCGATAGTTGATGCCAATCTTACTTCTTCCCTTTGTAATCAGCTCAGACATTTTTTCGATGTATGTCTTCAACTTATTACTTTGTTTATTTGCTAGGAAAACCCATTTCATAATTCTATCTTCCCTTTGCATAAGGAACCCAGTAGGTGAATGTTTTGAAGGCAAAAATAACTAGAATGCAACCAACTTTCAGATCAATTCTATTCACATATGCCTTTTGCAGTTCTTGCTCTACCAAAATTAACTCCTTTTCTGCTTCAGCTGTTAGACACCATGCACTGTTTAAGTCTGAATCCCCTTGTAATGTTTGAAATAAGTTACTTAACTCACAGGTAGCTAGTCCAATTGTAGGCCTTAACCAGTTAATGTTTCCCATTAATTTTTGAAAATCATTTAGTGTTTTAAATTGATCTCTATGGATCTGTACCATTTGGGGTCTAATATTTTGTTCAATTATCTTATAACCTAAATAGGTAATTGAATCTCCTCTTTGTATTTTTTCTACAACAATTTGTAATCCCCAGCATGGCAGAATGCCTTCTACTTCTTTAAACATTTTTTTTTCTAAAGTCTCCGAATCAGAATCAGCCAACAGAATATCATCCATGTAATGGTAAATGGTAGATTGAGGAAACTGCTTATGAAGTATTTCTAATGGTCTTTGAATGAAATTCTGGCATAAAGTGGGGCTATTCAACATTCCCTGTGGAAGTACCTTCCAGTGGTATCTCTTCATTGGACTACTACGGCTCAGTGTAGGTATTGAGAAAGCAAACCTTTCCCTATCCTTCTCATGCAAAGGTATTGTAAAAACAAAACAAAACAAAACAAAAAAACAATCATTTAAATTGATTACTATTATAGGCCAAGGCTTAGGTAACAGGGAAGGTAAAGGAATTCCAGGCTGTAAATGACCCATTGGTTGGATTACCTTATTTACTGCTCTCAAATCTGTTATCATCCTCCAGCTGCCTGAATTTTTCCCCCCACAAACACAGGGGAATTCCAAGGGCTGGTAGACTCTTCTGTATGCCGGGCCTCCAGCTGCTCCAGTACTAAATGATGAAGCACCTGCAATTTTTCTTTTGTAAGGGGCCACTGCTCCTGCAACACGGGGCTGTTTGAAAACCATTTTAGGGGCACGGCTGTTGGCACATCAGCAGTGGCCCCTCTTATAAATTTGGAAACGCAATACCTGTCTGAGTTTGGACAATGGGCATAGCTTGCGGTCGCTCTTGATTATTCATTTTAATACGTTCCCCAGAAGCATGTGCCATTTCACTGCTAGCTTCATCACTGCTTATCTCTGTAGTTGCAGGAATATTAATCTGAGTACCCCATTATTGTAAGAGATCCCTTCCCCATAGATTTATGGGTATGTCAGCCATATAGGGTCTCAGCTTCCCTGTCTGCCCTTCTGGTCCCACACACTTAAAACCACCATACACTTTGTTGTATTTGAGATAATTTACCAATCCCTATCATTTCTGTGTAAACCTTCTGAAGTGGCCAACTTGGATTCCAATACTTGTTTGAAATAATCATGGTGTCTGTGCCGTATCCACCAAATCTTGTAATTCAACACTGTTCATTTATATTATCAATTTAGGTCTCCGATCATTAACCATTGTTTGCCAGAACACACATGTCTCTGTACTTCCGAATGCACCTGTTCATTCTACTGGAGCAGCTTTACCCTTAATGTAGGGAAACAGTAATTATTGAGCTATTCTATCCTCTGCATTAATTTGCATCTCCTTCTTTACGCATGCCATGATTTTTAGTTCCTCTTTACAATCCCCATCTATAATACTGGGATGCACAATAAGACCTTGAGAAGTCAATCCACTTCTTCCCAGAACCATTCCTACTGTCGCTAAAGGCAAAGGGCCACAAACACCAGTACTCAGTTTGTAACAGTGAACCTGTAGAGATAATGTATTAGATATATCTGAGGCCAGATCGCAGGCTGTGCTGCATTCAGTAGCATGTATTAGATCACTAACACCTAATTCCCATTTTCCTTTGAGTCTGGACTGGCCAGAGGAACTCGGCTTGTATTGTTGTTGGGGGGCCCCTGGCTGCTGCGCCCCTCCTGCTGTTTCCCACCGGTAAGATATTACCTTGCACATCTCTTTTGAGTTGACAATCCCTAGCCCAATGTTTTCTTTTCCCACATCAGCTACAATACCCTGGAAGTCTTGGCCCCTCGTAATCACCATGGCTCCTTGTTCTGCCCTATGACTATCATTTACTCCAGATTGAGTGCACCTGTTATTTTGAGGTCTGAAACTTTTAACCTTACAGTTTCTTTGTACATGACCAAGTCTGCCACACTTAAAACACCAGGTGTTATGGTATCTGGGACCTCTGGCCACAGCTTGACCTACCATATTGTTTTGATGTTCTGGAAAGCTAATATTAACTGTTTCTCTTACCCATTCATCTAGTGGCGCTCCTCTTTCCTTTAAGGGTCTGACTGCCCTCCTACAGTCCGTGTTAGCATTCTCATATGCCATAATGAGTTTCAGTGCCTGTTTGGTGTCAGCATCTGCTATTGTTCTATCTAGTACTGATCCCAATATCTGAAAAAATTCTGTGAATGCTTCCCCAGGCTCCTGAAATACCTTAGTAAAGGGAATGGTTGTCTTACCAGGTTCCTCCACCATGTCCCAAGCTCTTAAGGCTGCAGCGTGACATTGTTCAATCACTGTGTCATCACATCGGACTTGTTGTCTTAGGTCAGCATATCGCCCTTCACCAAGCAATTGCTCTTTACTAACATTTATCTCCCTTCTCCGATTTTCTTGTTCTATTTTCTTTGCTACCCTTCGCCACCATGATAACCATTGCAGCTCTTGTGCCATTTCTAATACTACTGAAACAAAACTTTTCCCATTTTGGGGAACAAGTCTATGCTGTGTGCCCAGTTGTTCAAGATTTCTTTGATGAAAGTGGAATGTAGTCCATACCTGATGACAGATTGCTTAAAATGTTTTAAATCTAGCATATCTATTGGACTCCATGCCCTCAGCACCATTCTGTGCAGGCATGCATCTTACAGTAACTGGAAAAGCCGATGGTGATGGTGGGACTCTGAGGATTTCCTCTATGGGAACATTTTCCTCCAAAACTCTTTTGTTTTTCTGCTCTCCTGTCCCTGTGGTTTTTTACAACCTCTCCACCTTCCTGTTTCTCTCTGCCACCTTCCACATGCTGATGCTCTGACCACCTGGCCCATGGAACAGGGCAGGGCACCAATCGTGGGAAACACTCGTTCTCAGTTACCAGATTTTTCTCCGTTATCGATGGCGCAATTTGTTTTCTATTTGCTTCAGCCTCTACCTTCGAATTTTCTTGTTGTATTGCCAACTCTGCTATCTTTTCCAGAAGGATAGAATTTACTGACCCTTCTGGTTTTTGCATCCTATTGGTCTTTCTTCCAATCCTTTTAAATATGTTATATAGTAAAAAGACCAAGAAAAAGCAAAAGATTCCATCTGGGTATAAGGCAGGAAAGGACTTTGTAACAGCAGCTGCGATTTTGCCGACACCGTGAAAAATCATTACTATCTCTTGAAAACCATTATTTTCTTCCACAACATTAGAAGTTAAGTTGCCCATGATGCCCAGAGCACGTTGGGTGCCACTTGTAGACTCAATTTTCTTAACAAATATATTTTATTATGAACTTATTAACCGAGAGTACCTCACTTATAACCCGACTAACATAAACAATAGGAAAAGACGATTAAAGAATACAATAATGAAATCATAGGATATCAGTTTTGAGGAACAATTCAGCAGGATTTCTTGTGCTGGAACCTGGAGCAGCCAGAACCTGGAGCTTCAGCCGGAGCCCCGAAGCCTTCCCTCTAGGAGCATCTCGAAGCAGAGCGATAAACAGCCAAAACTGTCCCAAGACTCCAAAGGCTCTGCTTCCTGTTTCTGGCTCACATTTATATCTCCTCTCAGAATTTGTTCAAGGATGTTTTTCAGCTGGTTAACAACCAATCTCCCCCACATGGTGGTTTGACTTCTAAGGGGATAAACATCACCTGTTCTCTCACAAGTCTTTTTCTCATCCCTCACTTGTGATCTAAACAAAAAAACATGTTTTGCTCGGCTTCAAAACCCTGTCTCAAAAACAAAACAAAAAACAAAAAACAACAAAAAAAACCATACTATGTATTTTTTTTTAGCTTCAACAATTTCAGTGTAATCTAAAATCAAGGGAAAGGTGAGTTTGGTTTTTGTTTTGTTTGTTTGTTTGTTTTTTGTTCCACTAGCTTAACTTGGGGGGAGTGGCTTACAAATGTGGCATATGAATGTTTGCTGCAATAATATTTACAACACAATTAAAAATAAATGATCATTTTTTTAAAAATCAAATCAAACTGTGATAAACTCAGGCAATGACAGTGCTGTCTGTGCTGACAGAGACATCTGGAACATGGCCCTGAACTAGAAGGGCTAGCGTAGTTACCAGCAGCACACACATCAGCAGGCCCACCCGAGAGTTCACGTACGCTTAGAAAGCTCTAAAAAGACACCTTCTGTTCTGGAGAGGTGGCATGGAGTCCAGAGTTCGGATCCCAGCTCCTATGTAAAGGCCAAGCTTTGTGGCTACCTGGAATCCAAACATTCAGAAAGCAGAGCCAAAGAACCCCTGGGGCAAGTCAGGTAGCGAGAGTAGCCAGTATCATGTTCTCAATAGAAGACAACAATTCAAGGGGGCCTCCACACACATCTGCACATGTGTGCCCACACATACTTGAATGTGCATATCCAAATATGCACCCACACACATGCAAAAAATAAAATAAAATTAGGAAACGTACCAGTAACTAGTGGTTAAATATGGGGGCAATTAAGAAAGGAGGTATAGAAGAAAGGGTCTCACTTTTCTTTCTAAATCTTTTTAAAGATTTATTTATGTGTGTGTGTGTGTGTGTGTGTGTGTGTGTGTGTGTGTGTGTGTGTGTAAATGCATGCCACATGTATGTGAATACCTGCAAGCCTGAGGTGGGCATTTGATTCCTTGGCGTTAGAGTTACAGGCGGTTGCATGCTAGTAGACATGGGTATGGGGAGCCAAACTCAATTCTTCTGATAGAACAAGAGCACTTAACTGCTTAACCATCTCTCTAGCTCTTACTTTTAAATTTATTATTATTATTATTATTAAAATTTAAAAGCATGATTGGAAGAGGGGGAGCAACTGTATAAAAAACTATTCTAATAACCTGTAAAAGCTAAAGAAAAAACATTATTCAGTGCATGTGAACAAGAGAAAGTAATGCTGTAGTTTATCAACAAATCAGGTTACATTATTCAAAGTGTGGACAGATTCCAAATCGCTGTAAGCTTTAAGCACACTATAACTGTCACAGCCAAGTAAAGGCACATGGTTTCAGTGTTGTGGTTTTAGTAGTGTCCTAAAGACTTCTAACTAAAAGATAGTAATATTTATACGAGAAAATGCAACTTTGGTAAATCACGTCTTTTCCAGTCAGTAATCTTGGCACTCTGAAGAAAGCATGTTTAAAGACTAAGTAGTATAAGGCTCACACTTATGGTACTGACAGGGGGATTATGTGACTCTGCAGGGGACTGTTTTCAGGCCACGAGTCATCCCTGTGACAATCTTACAGACAATGACCCCAGGCTCCGCTCAGTGACCTTTGGGAGGCAGGGGAAAAGCAGCAATCTTCATGGTGTTAACATAGGGGCTCAAAAAATATATCTAACAATTACAAAATAACATATAAACCTTAAAAAAAGCATATTTGCTAGCCATCTACGGCTAACATCTTAATAACGGGGCCTTCCCATCTTCCATGAGGTACGAACCCTAACACCGCGGAGGGCCAATGCTGTGTGGCCTTAGATCTCTCCTACACAGGATGATGACAGTGATGATGAGAGCACAACACACCAGCGCCTCCTCCTGAGCACTTCCTGCCTGCAAGGGCACAGTGCCTGCTGTAAAGCAAGTGTTCCTTCATTTCACTGACGAGGTAACTGACACTTTGAGATGCTAATGAATTTGAATCCCAGTGGCCCCGAGTCCAAAAACCTGGGCTTTTAATCACTACTTTTTCCACAACAAAGGATGCTTTTCCAAAAAGATGACCTGATGATGAACACTCACCATGCAGAGACCATATGCACCTTTATTTGTGCTGTATAAGATTTAATTCTGAATCTTGTTTTTACATCTTACTTTTTTTTAAAGAGGGCATAATAGAAAGCTTAAACTTCATCAACTACCTCAACAACTATGTAGCAAGTGCAGGCACTGTTTAACCTGAGTCCTCAGGGGGAAACTTCAGTGTGAGGGGACAGCAGATACAGGATGAGGGGCAGTGAGTTTGGAGAGGACCTAGGGAAGGCCTCGTCACATACCAAGGAGAGGTCCTTCCCTGAGGATGTAAGAATAATCTGATATTATACAGAAAATATATAGCTTTTATTAACATTCCGTCTTTGATGTATAAACTGTAAAAGTAATTTTCATTTCCTACCTCAGTTTCTAAAGGGAGACAACTGGGGCCAGGCCTTTCCTTGAGGCCGCTGCAAGACGCTCTCCAGGTTCAGACCTGTCTGGGCTATAGGGTGAGCCAAACACTAGAGTGGCTAACCTTTAGCAAGACCTGTCTCAAAATGAAAAATGAGAAATGGTTGGGGATAGAGCCCAGTAGTACATTACTTGTATAACTCACAGGAGGTCTTAGGTTCAATTCCCAGCACAAACAAAGTACAGAACAAAAATGAGAGTCTAATTGTTACATTGTGGAACCAATAGTTTAAGAGTGTATGTGATGCTATGCTATGTATGTGTTACATACATATGTATGTGTGTTAGATATGTATATGTTTTAGATAGTACACAAAATGCTGGTAGCTTGGATATTCACTAGTGAATTCAGTAACTTTCCAGTGTCCAGTTCATCATAAGCAATTACAAAGATCAATGCCATGGTTTCTACTGGTGGAATCATGCCAACAAACATGCTGTGAGGCAGTCATACGATACAATGGCGCTTAACAGTTAGAATGATCAGATTACTAGTGCCACGTGCAGACATCTTAGAATAAATGCTAAGCCAATGACAGCAAATTGGACAGCAGCCTTGAGTTTGGAGTTGCAGGTATTGAAGGGTTGGTCTCTCGCCCACAGCACCCTCTGGAGGTAGTGGAACCTTTAAGAGTTGGGGCCTGGTGGAAGAAAGGCCACTGATGGATGATGCCCTTAAACAGAGCACGAGGTCCATGGCCCTTTCACTTTCTATTTGCTTCTCAGCTACCATGATGTACCATGATGTGAATTTTCCCTACTACACACGATATATTGTGCCGCCACAAAAATCACCACAAACCAACAAGGCCAAGTTACTAGTCACAGAAACCTCTGAAACTGTGATTCAAAATGAGCCTTTCCACCTACTACTTGATTACCTCAGGTACTGTGCCACAGAGACTAAAGTGGACACATTACTGATTCCAGCTTTGCAGAATTTTAAGATTAATTTAAGAATCTACCATGATATAAAGTGGCTCAATGGGGCCTGGGAGACAGCTCAGATAGTAAAGAGCAACTGCATAAACATGAGGAGTTGAGAGTGGTCCCCAAGATTCACAGAGTAACAGCTTACTGCCTTTCCGCTTGTTTTTATGTGGTGTCAGGCTGACCCCAGGGCCTGGGCATGCTGCGCAGTGTTGAGATGCATTTTTTCAGTACTCATTGTTACTTTAGAATAAATCTGCAGTTGGCCCTCTGTATCCACTAACTCCTCTGAAGACTGACTATATTAGGAAAACGCTGCAGTGGACATGCACTTTCTCTGTCCTTACACATAAACTAGGTGTTATGTCATCTAGGAAGCTAAGGATTTCAAAAGCTTAGGAAGACAGGTTATACAAAGACTATGCCACCTTACATAAAAGACTATGGACATCCCTGGATGTTAGTATCTACAGTGTTCTTGTAAACAGTTACCAGAGGAATAAATAAAAATGTTTGCATTAGTGTTTGTTACTGAGGCAATACAACTCTTTACTAAAATGCACTGTGGTGGTTTCTTCACAACTCCAATGTTTAATTTTCCCATAGCATCAGCAACCCAAACATGCTGCATTACAGCGGCCTCTGGATAACACTATCAGGTCAATTTTCCTGTCTGTTTGTATGGGGATTTTGGGACAGACCCCGGAAAAGACATAAACGGAAGGTGCCAGGGAAGGGTAGACTGAGAGCTCATGCACTCTTCATTAACATAACCAAAAATGCAAGAGCTACAGGGAACCATCTGCTCTAAGCACCATCATGTTCACCATCCCCCGTACTACACTCCCAAGCAACTGACCGAAGCTGGAAGAGGTGTTGTGCTTTGGAGTTCTAAATTGTACTACTAATAAAAGGCCACGGCGTTTGCTCTGTTCAGCACACAGCTGTGCTTGTCTGGGACTGAAGGGGTAGAGTGCTTGCAGAGTCTGTGCAAGGTCCTGGGTCCCATCCCCAGTCTCACACAAAAAATAAACAAATGACATAACTGTTGTATATGCCAACAAGAACCAGCAAGAACAGGGATTCCTAACAAGTGGCATATAGTGTAAAGGTTTTAATAATAGTTCTGCCTGGTCAGGTGAGGGCTTGGAAGGTAGGCAGTAGCCGTCAATCTACCCCAGGAAGGCAACCACAAAGAACAACTGTTTCGTTCATGCCAACTGGCTTCCAATGGTCTACTTTTGTTTACGTGTATGTGTGTGCAGTGCCATGGAAGACTAAAGAGGACGTTGGAGCCGGAGCCCATGGAGCCGGAGTTAGAGGCTGCTGTGAGCTGCCCACTGTGGGTTCTAAGCACAGTGTCAGGTCCTCTGGAAGAGCCACCTCTAAGCCATCTCTCCAGCCCCTCACACTGACTTCTAAAAAGAATAAACACCATGAAACTATCTTACCTCCCTCCCTCAGTTGTGGAGGGGTTTGTTTGACGCAGTGATGAGGACAGATGTCTATACTTAGCACCTCATTAGCTCATTTCAAGGAGTTTAGGGACCTAATGAACCATGAATGTAGGGTACCTGGGGCCATATTCTAAAAAGGGCTGCTCTGGCTGCCTAAGGCGATCAGACAAGCCTGGCAAGGACTTCTAGAGATTGGAAGTAAAGCTACTGCTGCATCACTCTGAGAAATCTGAGTACTTATGTAGAGGCTGTGCCAAGGAGTTCAGCACTCTTGTTACGAGCACACACTGTAGAGCATTTCAAGAGGCTTCTCAAAGTAGGGCCTTTGTTCACATCTCAGACCTGTCTGGTAACTAATAAGTATACAAGGGAGAGTTTAATCTGGTTTTTAAAGACATTTTATGTTTCTGAAACATCTAAAAGCACATTTTTTAAAAAGAAAACTAAACTGGTAAGTTTTACATCAAGAACTCAATCTTGTGTTAACATCAGCAGACACAACTTAACCAGACTTCTCATAGGAGTTCCAGACTTGCACAACCAACCGTCTGTCATCAGCCTAGTAGGGTTTAAATGGCAGCACCCACCCTAAAATGTTATTCATTGGTAATAATGCTACTTCCAACTGCCAAGCAGGACCCTTCCAGTCATGTCCAACATGCAGCCCAGGATGAGTGCCCAACACAAGCTCTTTAACTTACTTAACACACTCATGACATGTCTTAGCAGTTGACTGCATGGCTCTGCAGTGTGAATTGCTACTTGACAACTAGCAGCCATGTCAGAAGGCGAGACACGCCTGCCCACACCCACCCGTCCACTCAAGGAATTATAGGTGCCTGCTAAATCCATCCATCTGCTTTGACTCCTAACACACAGGAGTACTGGCCACTACACTACTGTCCCTTCTCTGGGATGTTGCAATGGTCTTAAGCATTGACTCTGCTATCTATCTCTTAGGCTTTTATTTTTATTAGCACAAATTATTCATAATATTCTCTTAGGAGTTTTAAAGTATCTGCTATATTGGCAAGTATCAATATCAATATTAACCAATAAATACTTCTCATGTCTTTTATTTTTTGACTGATCTTGGCAGAAGTCATTCTTTTTCTTATTTAATCTTTTCTTTAAAAAAAAAAAAAGATTTATTTATTATTATTTATAGAGTGTTCTGCCTGCCTGCCCACCTGCAGGCCAGAAGAGGGCATCAGATCACATTATAGATGGCAGTGAGCCACCATGTGGTTGCTGGGAATTGAACTCAGTTAGTGCTCTTAACCTCTGAGCCATCTCTCCAGCCCTATTTATTTTTTTAAATAGCTAGCTTTAGCTTTTATTGATGCCTCTCTCCCTCTAAGATGTTTATACAGTGGCAAATGCTCGGTTCTTGGCAAAGAAGACATATGTATTGTAAGAAAAAGGAAACTGGAGGTCAACACGTAGAAGGCATCACTCATCCTGCACAAAGTTCAACTCCCAGTGACCTCAGAGCCCAGAGCCCCGAGACTCTGAAGCAGTGGGGTAAGTAGCAGAAACACCTTGACACGGGCAGAAAAACGGGTTTTCTGAACACATGCTGTCTCAGAAGACACGGGCAGGAATCAGCGAGACCCACGACCTGAAATGGCTTCTACATAGCAAATTAATAGAGCAAGAGATGACCAATAGGACGGGAGCAAACCTGAGCTAGTTATACCTGACAGAGGAGCAACTGGGATACACAGAGAAGTAAAAAGGCCCATCCTCACCAGCCATCAGATAAATGCAAGTCACTGAGATGTCATCCCCAGTCACAATGTCAGATACAAGAAAATGAATATGAAGATGAAAGAAAATGAAGAGATCAAATGCTGGCAAGAACGTGGACAACAAGGACCCTTGTGTACGGTGGGTGGGAATGTAAGCTAGTCCAGCCCTTAGGGGACCTGGCATGGAAGTTTATCAAAGGACTAAAACTATGGGCCTGGGGAGATGGCACAATAGTAAGCAGCATTCGTTGCTCTTTTCTTTTTTTCTTTCTTTTTTTGTTTGTTTGTTTGTTTTTTTTCAAGACAGGGTTTCTCTGTGTAGCCTTGGCTGTCCTGGACCTGCTTTGTAGACCAGGCTGGCCTCGAACTCACAGCGATCCGCCTGCCTCTGCCTCCCTGAATGCTGGGATTATAGGTTTGCGCCACCATGTTGCTCTTTCAGAGGACCCACGTTTGGTTCCAGCACCCACATAGCAGCTCACAATCAACAGTAACTCCAGCTCCATGGGATCTGATTAGCCCCTTCTGTCCTGCATGGGAAACGGCACACATGGTGCATAAACATACATGCAGGCAAAACACTTAAACACATAAATTTTATCTATCACATGACCCAACCATGCCATTCCTGATATTTACTGAAAGGACTCCAAGTCAACACAGACACACTTTAACATCAGTGTTCACAATGGCTAAATTAAGGAACCAACCAGGTGTCTAACAACAGAGTAACAGGTAAAGAATTTTATGTACACACATAAAAGCAGGAAAATGGATGAAACTGGAGACAATCATATTAGGCAAATATTGTTTTTCTTGGCTCCTAGATGCTATAAGGCTACACACAATTACATATGCATATACAAATGAATGTAAACGTGAACTATCTAGGGGAACAAAGGGCATGACTGAGGGAGGCTGGGGAGAGGGGAAATGTGCCTAAGGGCTACGCCCATTTGAAATTTTTAAATGTAAATTAAAAATTTATTAAAAATCAAGGCGAAAGGAAAGATAAAGGGAGAAAAATAAAAAGATAATTACATGGGACTAAAAGCCCTCAAGAGAATCGTGGCTACATGTATTCCTGGCTGCTGGTTTCACAGCTGTGCACATGCATCACACATATAAGTTGTACAATCTGCACCTCTGTATCTTTTGGTGTCCCCGGTTGGCTTCAAACCTGTGGCACTTCTCCCACCTCCCGCCAGGGCTGGGTTGAAGGTGTGAGCCCCATGTCTAGTTAAACCATAACATTTACACATAGGTTGTGGAAGTCAAAAGAGCAATCTAGGAAAACCTTCTGAACAAGAGCAAACTTACAAAGACTTTCCACACTGTAGCATTTCTTGGGATCCACTGTATTTATATTTACACTACATTGAAATAACTTTGTGTTATGTTTATCAAGTGCTTGCTAAAGCTGTGGGGTTCTGGAGTGTCTTACTGTATTTTCATATCCAGAAAATGGAGTAGTGCTTACATAAAATATGTATTCTATTCATTGAATTTGCATTTATTTTATTTTTGAGTTTTTGAGACAGGGTTTCTCTGTGTAGCCTTGGCCTCAAACTCAGAGTGCCACCATGCCCAGAGACATTTAATTATTAAAATATTTACTTTACTTATGTGTACATGTATATCATATGTACGGAGGTGCCATGGAGGCCAGAAGGCGGCACTGGATGCCCTGGAGCTAGACTTAAAGCAGGCTACTGTGAACCACTTGGTACGTATGGGTCCTGAGATCCAAACTGAGTCCCAGGAAGAGCAACAAGAGCTCATAACTGAGAACCGTCTCTACAGGCCACTTACGTTACAACAAACACACAGTTATAGTTTTCAGTCTTAAATAACAGAATTAAAGGTTCACAGTAAGTCCTGTGTAGGACCATGAAGGAACCAGAGGAGTAAGGCCAGTGCGCCTCAGTAAGAGCAAGGGGAGAGCCTCAGTGACACAGGGCAGCTACTAAGCCAGTCTGTGAGCCTCTCCAGGAGAATTTAGTACGCAGGGGAAAGAAATTAAAAGCAACCGAGTATAGCAGATCCTGAGATAAACTCAGAAACTTAATAAACAAGCAACCAAAATAACAAGACATCTCAAAACTGTAGAAACAAACAGAGTAAAGCTAACTGTCCATGTTCTGCATGCAGCATGCCCATGGGAGAGCCTTTAGAGATGCACGCTGCCTGTCACTACAGTGAAGAGCAGAGATAGGACCCACAGGCTCCGGGAAGGACAGTGACTGACGTGAAAGGATGCTATGGCTCAAGGTCCCTACCTGGGTAGTTTCTGAGTACTGATTCTAACATCAGCCTGACATCAGGACAACACTTCTGTTCTCTCCCACAGGCACCAAACACAGAATCTTACATTTGCTTCTTCAATGTTCCTTATGTTTTTCTGACTATATTGAGGAAAAGCTTGGGTAAGCTTTTTTTTTTTTTTTAAGTTTCCATTACACTCAAGTCTGAAGAGAAGCATGCTGGTCTAGAAGGTGGGCGGAGGACCAAGTCTGGACTAGGAAGAGGCCACTGTACTGCCTAACAGGCAGCGGAACCCTTGACAGATTGGCAGGATACACCACAAACAGCCTGAATCGAGAATTCACAGTTGTTTGTATTCATGCAGCAATGTGCACCATGTAAATAATGCTGACAGAGTTCTAGAAACTTGGTGTAATAGATCATTCTAATACCACAGCAACTGGTAATACTGCAAAGATCTTCAAATTTTTGCAAAGCTATCTATCTATGCAAGTTTTGGTTCTGTGCTCACACATCATAGTAACAAATCCTATTGAAAACCATTATAATCACTTTATTGTAACAGCCAAAGATCATATTCCATGCTTTTGAAATAAATATGCAAGTGTATTAAGAAAAACAAAATGTGTTGAGAGAGAAATGTTAAATTATTTATAATGAAAACAGTACTTAAAGGTAAGAAGTCTGAATGGATGATTAAAACTACTTTTTGATATATGAAACATAAAAACATTTAAGTTTTGAAAAGATCACTGGCTTCTCAAAAAATGAAACTTTCTCATCAACACGTAAACAGCAATATGCAACAGGATGTCACATAGCTACTGCTCGTGGAGCTCTACAAGGGCTTTTTTATATAATTTTCTCCTTCACGTAAAACACACCCACACCACACAATCTACAGAGACATTAAGTATGCCTTTTAGAAATCAAAGATTTTGATGTTCTTTTGCTATCTGCTGTTTAAGTCTGTACTAAACGACAGGATCCAATGTTCTGAAACACAACAAGTCAGTGTGTGTGTGTGTGTGTGTGTGTGAGATGAATGAAGATGTCCACTTGTGGGAGTGGCATATAAGTAAGCGTTTACATGTGTGGAACTGTGGGAGTGAGCATTGCATGCATGCGTATGGAGGGCAGAGGCATCTATGTGTTTGCCTCCCAACAATGGAAGTGCAGGACCATGCTATAGAGTCTAGTTCCCTCCATCCCCACCCTATGTGGTGCCAGGAATCCAAACCCAATAGTCATTTTTTATTTTTATAAATTTACCAGTTAATTTAATTCGTTTGTGAGTTTGCTTTTCACATATTAGAACTAAAGTAATACATTCGTTTTTAGAGAAAGTTTTAGGTTTTATTTATTTATTTCCGTGTGTGTGTGTGTGTGTGTGTGTGTGTGTGTGTGTGTGTATGTCTCAGAGAGAGAGAGAGAGAGAGAGAGAGAGAGACAGAGAGAGAGAGACAGAGAGACAGAGAGACAGAGAGAGAGACGGACACACACACACACATACACACACAGAGCTTGGGTGGAACTCAGAGGACAACTTGTGGGAATTGGGAATCGGGTTCTATTCTACCACGGAGGTTTGTGCAATGTGTGTGCATACACATACACGTGTGAGTATCTTCATGGACCAAGTCAGTTTTTAAAGCAAACTGTATTTCATATACTCTTACATTTGGGTGAATTTTGTGAGCAGACTAGGAAATGGACATCTGTATAAGGAGTGCTTTCCTGGACTCTGTTTTTTAGTGAAAGGTGTTATTTGAGATCCAATTGAAAGGAAGACTATAGAGGGCCAGACTTTTACACAAATTCTGATGTTTTCCCTACTTAAATTATATCACAAGCTTGTGGTGACCATCCCTAGCTGAGTGCACTAACTTCCATCCTCTCAAAACAGACCCCACTTCCTGGTCTGAGGAATCAGACTGGTTCACAGTTTCAGTAGCTTGCTTAGTCACTATGCATTCATTGGGAGCCAGTGATATGCCAGGCATGCTGGGGAAAACAGAGCTATTGTTTGCTCAGTGCATTCACGCCTTTGTGACTTGGTTAAACTAGTGCTGTAACTCTGAGCTCTGACCTGCCTCCGAATGGCCACCTGAAGCTAATGCTTTTATTTGATGACCAGTTTGCTATTTACTCAATTCTGCTATGTCAAATATCTCTGTAAGCATAGGGCTCCATCAGGATTCAAAAAATAAATAGTAATGTGCAAACAAACATACAAACAAAAGAGGGATGTTAAGTTTTTAGTCAGTGTATACAGTAATGGTCTTCTTGTGCCACAAGGCTCAGCAAGTTGTAGGACTTGCCACCTGAGTTCAATTCCTGAGACCCACATGGCCAGAAGACAAAATGAACTCCCACAAGTATGTCCTCTGACCTCCATACATGTGCTGTGTAGTAATGTAATTTAAAAATGGGTTTCTTACAACATTTTTACCATCATATCGTGGTATTTGCTCATGTTTGCCATTTTCATCCCCCTTTATTCATCCTTCCTGAAAGCCCCCCTTTTCCTCCCACAAATCCTCTCTTTGCTTTCAAACATCTTTATATGTAAGAATGTAGGCAACATTTCTTTGTCTTTCCCATCAGCCTGCTGTTCCCCATCCTCCTCCCCTTCCTTATTTCATCCAATATCCATCCTATTTAGTGTATACATGTACGTATAAAGAAAATTCCAAAGGACTCAATTCCTTGGAGCAGAAGAAAAGGACAGGGCTGGCCAGGCTCCAACACTGAAGCAGCAGGGAATCCACAGCTCTGGAAGGCTGTGTAGCAGAGCCATAGCGCAAACAAGAGGGCCAGCGGGCAGGCTTGGCGGGAAGGGCGCTGACAGCAAGCCCTGAGTCTCGAGCTTCGTGTTCAGAGCTCATGTAAAAGGCGAAGGAGGGATAAGATTCCACGAGAGGTATCCTCTGACCTCCACAGGGGCACAGTGGCACATCTTCCCCCACAACAGATAGAAGTGTAAAAAATAATGAACCCTCAGAACCAAAACATGGGTCATGGCCAGTGACCACAAAGGTGAGTCCCACTCATCGCTGGCTAGTCACAGAACAGAAGCACAGCTGATGACTGGAGCGTGGGGTCAGGTGGAAAGTGAACTTAGCCACAGGAAAAGCAAGTCGGAGGAGCAGCCACCCACCCATGCCACCAGGGAGGAGGTGTGGGAACTGTCTTCTCAGAGTTGTCCAGAGAGTACTCCATCGGCTCCACCTGTTGTGAAAGCAGCTGCTGGAGGCGTGGAGTGTGGATCACCACGCACAGGGCACCTCATCCCTTGCTTCCTACAGGCCATGCCTGAGATGGATGAGGTCCCACGCTGCATAATTCTTCCCCTCCATCAGCATCCACTCCTCAGGTAAGAGTAAACACAGGAACTCCCACACTCTCCCAAGGGAAGCCCTGTGGAAAAGTGGGTCAGGGCAAACTCACTAGGAAACAAGCAGCACAGGAGTGTCAGAGCACTGTCAGAGTTAAACATGGCTTTGTAGATGTCTTGATTCTTTATACAGTGATATGTTCCTAATTGCTACAGAAACAGTCAGGCCTGGAAGATAGAAATAGATCCTCAACTTCCTCAACAAAAGACAGGATGAGAGGCAAGGAGAGGCAGCAGAATTCCTTGAACACCTGTACCAATTGATGGAGAAAACATTCCACTTCCACTTAAAATGACACTTTCCTGCCTATCCCAATCACTGTTTTGGATTTTAGAGTTCATACTGAAATCTAGCATCCTGTTTGTGGAAACCACTCTGGGATGGGGAACAAGAGAAGCTGACGGGGGGGGGGGGGGGGGCGGGGGGGGGGAAGCAAATACAGTTCAGAACCGCCTTTGCTTATAAATTGTTAGGCAATATTTTCAAGATTACAATTTCTTCAGGAATGCTTCAATGATTTTTTAAAAAGGTGTTATTTATTTTTTCATGCATGCATGCAAGTATGTATGTGTGCATACGTGCAGGCATGTAGGTGTAGGTACACTCCAGAGGCCAGAAGAGTCACTCGAGTTTGAGTTACAGGTGTTTGTGGCACACGGGGCTTGCTCTGTGGCTGCGGGGGTTCAGCTGTACAGGAAGCACTCAGTTACTAAGCCACTCTACCGTCCCAGCCCCGCAACAGTGAGAAACAATGAGAAAATCCCACCGCTTCCTATCCTGCCTAATACACTTCAATTCTCTCCAGATTAGCCATTTGCCTGACAAAACCTTCTAAGAAACCCGAGTGTTATGCAAATTTTAATTCACTATATAAATAGTAATTCATCTATCCAAAATTAAACCACCAGCTTCAAAGGTGATCTTATATACCATGACCCATGTCCTTTATTCTCCTCCTCCTCCTCCTTCTTCTTTGTAGTTCAAAAATCTATAAGTAATTCTGTGAGCTCTGTGCAACACTCAATAATTTAGATATAGTTCATAACCTGATTTTCTTTTTTGTAAATGACACACCTCAGAGTGAGAGACTACTTGAAAGCTGTGGACCTTAAAAGCTCCAAAGACTAGGCAGCGTGCTCAAAGTTGGCAAAACCCAGGATGCACGGTTAAAGTTTTCTTTAAAGTTTAAGCAACAGGAGAAATGTGATCCCTTCTACACTAAGGAAACAGAAACACTCGGCACAGACAAATCCTTCACCCACTGCTAGGCGAGGCACTATGCATCATCTTGCTTTGACTTAATTATGACTTAGTGGAAGGAGGCTATGCGAGTAATGGTCCTACAAACTATGTGGGGGAAAGCAGCCAGCAAGAGGAGGAAGGAAAATGGAATGGTGGTAAAACCAGGACAGCTGTGCGCATCCTTTCACTGAGGACCAAACGAAACCACAGTCTGGTCACTTATTCCCGGCTCCTTCCTTCTCTTCCCCCTCTTTTCCTCCCTCTCCTCTCCTTTTTAGCTTTTGTTTGTTTGCGGAGTCAGGGACATAGGAACTTGCACAATCAAGCATTCCACCACTGAGCTACATCCCAGACACAGCTTGCAGACGAGATGGACACTTTTGGTGTCCATTACGAGGAGTTAACATAAAAATAGAATTATAGGTGAACAACACTTGGAAGAAATATTCTACCCAACACACTAGTCTTAAGATTCAAGTTTTAGTTATACTCATTGAATTGTGTGCTTTACAAACTATATCCGCAATAAAACTGTTAAATATAAGATGCTGCTGGAGGTGAAGGTGGGGGTAAGACTCCACAGCTTCATAGAGAACTCCAGAGTGACGAGCCTACTCTCTATAAAAGCCAGTGAGACCAAACACTGAACAGACACTGGTACATAGACTAGAGAAGATGGCTCCTGCACATTAATAAAGAAATCCCTTCAACTAATTTGGTTCTTGATCAACAGCCAATACAACGCCTTTGCTAACTGCAATCCTGACCCCTCCTTCCCCCTCTGTGCAAGAGACATATGTGAAGAGGGTGCAAGCCACATGCTCCTACCAGAAAGAAACAGTGATCTGGCAATCATCATGGAATGGTTCAGAGGAAAAAAGGGAAACGCTGTCCACATTTTTATTCCAGAATTTTTAGAAGTATAAACTCTTGTCCTCACAAGTACAGTCTTTCCTCTCTTCAGCAAACTTGTTTCTGCCTGCCTACCTTTCCTAACCCTGCTCTGCCTGACTTCCAGGGGCACCTTAGACTGTCTGATCATTTCCAAATACCCTCCCTGAGAAAAACAAAAAACTTTAGGAAAAATATCAACACTGCAGGTTGTGGGGGTCCACTTTTCTACACACCTGTTCCCGTCCACGGCTGCCTGTGGGGCTCTGGAGGGGCCTGTATGGGCTCAACCCTAGTGCTGCCCCTTACCGAGTCCTGGGGGAAGTCACTGAAGCTTCCCGAATTCCTCCATCACAGCAAGGCATCAAGACTAAAACTAGTTATTATATGGAGATTGCTTAATATATGTAGAATATGTTTACTGGAACTGAGCAAATACGGTAAATGGACAAATGATGGAAGCCAGGGCTCTCCCTACTGAAGACACGAGGGACAGACAGCAAAGGGGAGGCTAGAAGGAACCATCAAGTACAAAGGTAAAGAGACTATCATGAACTCATGTTTAGGCTAAAATAGAGATGGATACAGAACTATTTGCATAGCTGGCCTGGGTGAAGCATGCCTGAGATCCCAGCACACAGGAGGCAGAGGCAGGTGGATCTCTGTAAGTTCAAAGCCAGCCTGGTCTGCAAAGCAAGACCTTGTCCCCAAAACCAAAAAAATGTACGGCACAAGTATTTACATGGGTCAGTAACCAATACATATGCATACACACATGCTGAGACAGCACCTAGAAGCAAGAACGGTCCAATAGCATGAAACATGCTGAGAGCACAACTTGCAGGGTTTTTTTTGTTTGGTTTTGTTTGTTTTATGGGGGAGTCCCACTGGGGAGTGAGACCTGGAGGGCATGAACGGGAGGCAAGTGTTCCAACACTAAGCCCTAGATCTCAGATCTTGATTGTCTGATACCATACCAGTAAAAAGAAACAAGGCTTATTAAGAAATGCCTGAATCTGGACTGTGGCAAAGAATTTACAAGATGAGCCTAAGTATGTTGTAGTACCCAAAAATATTAAAAAATAAAATGCAGAATATGTTAAAACAAATAAACAATATGGGCCTATACAAAGATATAGAAACAGGTGGATACAACTCCCAATAGCTAAATTCCAACAAAGTAAGCAATTCTGCATTGCAGCCATTAATCCACACTATTAAATAACTGAATAAGCAAACTAGGGGCTGGGTAGCACAGTGTGGAGCGCATACTTAGCATATGTGACATCTGAGGCTCAAGCCCCAGAATCACCAACAAATTTAATTAGTAGAAGCAAAAACACAAATTTACAGTTACCCCTGTCCTAAGAGAGGTGAACGAAGTCTAACTGCCCATACCCTGTGTGGGCCTTACTTCCCAATGGTCTAACAGACACACAGAGGGAGAAACACAGCTATGAAGAGCTATCGAATGCACAGGCCTGGCAAACACTGACTGCCAGGCCATAAAGGTAAACAAAGCAAAACAAAACAAAACACTGTTAGTCACAAGTTCTTGCCTACAGCTCGGGGCACCCTATCTCCATTGACTTCAATTTAACCTTCAATCTGTTAAGGTCATTAAAAAACAAAGCAAAACCAAAACAAACCAGAAAAATATGCAAAACTATTATAGGCCAGAACATTCTATATAACCAAAAATGATGATGAACATTAAAATGTACCCTAGATAGGACCCTGGGATGGGAGAGGCGGCAGGGGAGACAGCGGAATGGAAGTGGCGTTAACAGCAATGGAGCAGTGTTGGCACTTGGTGGTAAGGAATGTATTATGGCAAGTTAACAAAAGAGGAGCCTGGCAGTGGGGAGCTTGGGTAGAAAGTGAGCGATCGATCATCTGCTATGTGTGAGCCAATCCCTAGGACTCCAAAGAGTGTGTCTTAAATGAAAGTTCATGTTCTAATCCTAATTGAACAATTTAAAACTTTAATGTTTTTAAATCTTAGCCAGATAAACGCCAAAGTGCTCCTCTTCCCAAACAATTATCATAAAGCAGACTGAGATCTGAGGTTCAGGAGACCAACAGCCCAGCTCACAAAAGGCTAGACTCTGGGGTCAAGTCCAGAGCCCAAAATGCACTTTCTGCAGATAACATTGCTAAAAATACACCTCTTTACTCCCTACAAAAATGAAATGTTACTTCTTTGATGTTTTCCCAAAACCGGCCAAAAGAGGCAAAACTATACTCAAAAAAAATAAATTTTTTTTTTTTGCCTAAAGGTTCTCTTATACCACTTTTCATAAAAACAATATAATTTTTCACAGAAATATGTCCTAAGTTTTGATTCAAATACTGCCTCACAGTATGACAGAAATGGTTTAAGAAACTCAACACAAACAATAAAAGAAACAGCAAAAATAGCAACCCTGCCCAGCAATTTACAAAAACATCCAATTTTGGGTTTGGGAAGGAAGAAAGAGATTGTCAAACCTCATGTAGCCAGTTTTATTGGAAGGGGAAAAAAAAATCTCTGCATCCAAAATCAAAATGTCTTACATGATTACGGGACTCTTGGATGTTGACAAAGTGCCAGCAGTAACCAGAGACTCTGAGCTCAGAAGTCACCACAGTGCCGGCGAAGCAACGTGACAGTGGCTGACAGGCAGGCAGAGAAGCATCTGAAAAGCAAACAGAACTATGCGGCGAAAGATCTTCTGGTCTTGCTCAGTTTTTATCAGTGGGAGGACTAAAGCACCAGGTGGAACAGCAGAAACAAACAACCAACACCCCAAGAGCAGAGAAGGGGGAGAACACCCTAACACCTGTGTCTGTGCTTCCCACCCTGTCAACAGCCAACCCTTCCTCTACCCACTGTAACGCCTGCAACTCAAGAGTAAAAGGAGAGAGGGGTGGGCTTCCCACGCAAGGATGCGGGAACCCTAAACACGCAGCTAACCCCAGACACAGCACAAGCAGGGAGCAAACCAAAGAGCTTATTGGGCTTCCTTGTTTATGGTAGTGTGGGTGACCACCAAAGCCTCCCCACAAGCATGGACTGGAGCAGCCAGCCAGATGGAGCCTCCTCCTCCTCCTCAGCTCCCCTCTATACACTCCAGCACTTTCTGAATCTAGGCTCAGAGCAACTCAGGCAGAAACACACACAGCTGGCCTGGGGTGTGCAGTGCGGGTGGCTGAGGTCTCAGTACACCTCACTCCTTTTATGAGGGAAAGTCAAACAGGCCCAAGCTCCAGGGTTGCTCACAGCAGTCCCAGCTGCTGTCTACGGAGACAGGCCTTAATGGCTGCTATGCTCAAGGGGCGGCCTTCCACACCAAGCATAAGCCTCCACTCCTCAGGACATGGACAGGGGAGAGGACTATGAAAATGAGCAGGGCACAGCGGTGGCGGACTGACAGCCGCTGTCATCTCCTGCGTACGCAACTCTCAGGAGACTCAGTGACCTGGAACAGCAAGCCTAAGCCACAGCATAGGGGACAAACGAGCACTGCAACAGACATTTTAATTCATGAGTCATACATTCCTTCAGACACTCCAAATGAAAAAGATGTGTCTTTCTGGGTCTGCCCTTGTGCTCTGTGTGTGTCTCTCTGTTGTCACCCACCCGCTCCTCCGCCTCTGGTGGCGGACAGCAGCCTTCCACCAGAGACACGCCTCAGTTCCCAGAGCTCCACGTCCACTTCTTACTTCACGCAATGTTCTCCGTCAGTGGTCAGCGCCCCAGCCACCTGTCCCTTCCCTCTCAGTCTGCTGAGCCACCTTCCAGGAAACTCTGATACATTCTCTCTGAAGGATTCCGGGGCTGCCACCCTATACCACACCTACGCATTTTCCCAAGGAGCCAAGAAATAAACGGCCTCTGCCTAGCACTCGTTGCCTTTAACTCTGTTCAAATATCTTCAATAGTTCCCCTGTCTTTATCATATGTGATTTATACTCTGGAAGCTATATGGCAAGCTGTATGCCAGTTTAGTCCAGCTTAAAAAAAAAAAAACAAAACAAAACAACAACAGCAAAAAAAAAAAAAAAAACAGCACCTGGAGCAAAGAGGCCCTGAGTTCACTCTGAGCTCAATTTTTGCTTTCATTATGGCCTCAAGCCTACACCGACCTCTGTTCATGTACTTTATCTTCTATATCTCTTTTCTTTTTTTCTTTCTTTCTTTTTCTTTTTCTTTCTTTCTTCCTGCCCACGCCCCCCCCCCCCCCCAGGCTTTTGGTTTTTCAAGATAGGGTTTCTCTGCATAGCCTTGGCTGACCTGGATTCACTCTGTAGATTAGGCTGGCTTTGAACTCACAAAGATCTGCCTACCTCTGCCTCTGCTGGGATTACAGGCGTGTACACCTTCCACACCCAGCTCACCTTCCAAATCTTTAAGGGGCCTAGTGCATAAGGCCAAAAGAACACATTAAAGAACACCTACAAAGCCATGCCTGACACACAGTTGAGGACTCAGTGTAGGGTATTTGCTATGATTTTTCTTATTAATATCAATTTGTGCCATTATTCTATAAAACAAATAATATTCTTTAATTTGACCCATAATTGATCAAGCCTGCCTCACTCACTCCCTGTAAGACCCTCTTTGACCAGAGTCCTTCTTGCTCACCCCTCACGGGGCCCTCATCCGCTCTACTCACTACTAAAACCATGTTCTCTTTCACTTCAGTCTAAACCACACTTTAAGAAACAATTTCCACCCTCTCTCCCCTGAAGAGCCTTTCTTATAGGGTCAAGGACTGCAATCATTTTTAATGTTTACTGTTTAAATGTTCACATCATTTAATACTTACCTAATGCTGTGATTAAATGAGTTAGTACTATACCCACTATTACCTAGCCTATTTGAAGCAATCTTACTGGAGTGAACCATGGTTCAGCTTAAGTGCTCAACAAAAGCTTTAGAGACCAACAGAAGGACACAACAACTAAGAACTGGAAGGAAACCGCAGGACCAAACTCCTTGGCCATGAACTATAGAAGATGTCACCACCTCCACTCACCATCAAAATAACTGGTACTCTTTGCTAACCAGTCCAAGAAAAGAGCTCCGTGGGCAGCAGCAACACACTCTTGACTGGACTCCATGGCTTCTCCCAGTCACTGCCTTCTCTGACTCCACATCTCTGTCCCTTTGCCACCCAGAGAAGGACTCCCCCCCTGTAAGCCAGCAAAAGTCTCCACAGAAGAAACCACCCTAGGGAGATTATCCTCTCTGGAATTCTGGCTTCCAGAAATAATTTTCTGTTGTTTAAGCATTAAATCAATGCAATCAAAGTATGGCTACTCTGCCACTGGTATTTGTTGCACTGTTGCAAACAAATATAAGTGCCTAGAAATAGACTCACACAAATACAGCCAGCTGGTCTTCACAAAGGAGCAAAAACAATTCAAGGAAAAGTCTTTTCATCAAATGGTTCTGGGCCAAGACTTCCACAGCACGCCTGCCCACCAATGCACACACAGACCTTTATCTCTCACAAAAATCCATTCAGAGCGGATCATAGATTATACAATGCAAAGCCACAAAACTTCTAGAAGATAACATACAAGAAATCCAGGTCTGGCGCAGTTAAGAGAATGAAAAGGCAAGACAAAGAGGGGAGGAAGTCTTTGAAAAACGCATGTCTAATAACAGGCAGGTACCCCATGAACAGAAAACTCTTAAATTAACAGTAACAACAGCAAGCAATACAATTTTTATCGTTTGTTTGAAATGGGGTCTTGCTGTGTAAGCCCAAGCTGGCCTGGAACTTGAAATCCTCCTGCTTCAACCTACTCAGTGCTAAGATTATGATGCATACCACTATGGCTGGCCCAAAATTAAATTTCTAAAAAACTTGAGCTAAGTATTGTACTAAAAAAGACATAGAGACAACAAAATACATAGTGGAAAGTATGTTCAATACTGCAGGTTGTCAGGCTTTGCAAATTAAAACAGGTGTCAGCACCCACACAATAGAGTGGCCCCAGTCCAAAACCCCGGAAATACCGACTGCTGACACAGATGTGGAGCAGCCAGAGCTCTCGGTCACTGCTGGTGGAACGCAGACAGCGCCTCTGGAAGATTCTGCAGTTTCTAACTCATAAAACTAAAAAAAGGCTCTTCATACTGTCATCCAGCAATAGTATTTCTTGCTAGTTACTCAAATGTGATGAAAAATTTTGTGTATGGAAGAACCTGCATGTGGATTATTTATTGCATTTCTACTTGTGATGCCAAAGTTTGGAAGACACCAAAATATTTTTCAGCAGGTGAATGAGTATTTCTCTGAGGTTCAACCAAATGTGGAACTATTAATCAACAATATAAGAAATGAGTTGTCATGCCACAAAAAGATAAGGATCAATCTTCACACAATTTAGTGAAAGAAGCCAGTCTTGAAGGCCACATGTTATATAATCCCAGTTATATGACATTTTGGAAAGGAAATAACATATGCATTACACATAATATACACATGTGTGTTTATACAACTGTATACCTATCAGGAACTGGCTTATGAGGGAAAGGAGGTCAAAATGAATAGATGAATAGGGGATTTTCAGGACAGTGAAACTATTCTGTAAGATAGGATAGTTTGTCACAGAACTGTGCAACACAGTTACCGCCTATGTAAACTGTGGACTTTTGTAATAACAATGTAGCAACCTTAGTTCATGTGTTTTTTTTAACAAGTATCACACTAATGCAAGGTGGAAAATGGAAGACTAGGGTTGAGCTTCTACCAGTCCTGTGCTACAGTGTAGACCTTAAGGATGAAAGGGGTTCGGGGCAGTAAGTGGGGTGCTCCAGGTCTTAAAACTAATCAAATGAACACTCAAAACTACATACTAGAGCAGAGTCCTTGAATAAAGGCACTTGGAAGAGACCATACTCTAAGTATAATACAAAAACAGATAGGTAACAATAACTTTAACCCTGCTTGGGTTTTTAAGATCCTGAGCGAAGAGAGCTTTTTAAAATTAAAAATCAAGTCAGGCAGTACATGTATCAGGCAAGCTGACAGCAAGTTTGAGGCCAGTCTGTGATACATATACAGTCTAGCCTGCACATAGGGTGAGATCCTGTCCATATACCCAAAACCAAACAAAAATCCCAAACAAGCTTGCTGCTCATTGTGAGCCAATCTATGCCATCTACTAGGTCTAATAAATTCCACACTGTAAAATTAACATAAAAGTCTATCTCAGAGCAAAAATATAAATATAAATAGATAGATAGATAGATAGATAGATAGATAGGTAGATAGGTAGATAGGTAGATAGATAGATAGATAGATAGATAGAGGCTTCTGGAGAAGCAAAAGCAAAGCTGTTTTTGAAAGACACATGCTCCCCAACCTCAGTCACAGATTCTTATGGAAAAAAATGAAATAAAATAAAAATCTACCACGATTAAAAGCCAGTACACGGAACAAAACCAACAAAGATTAAACCTGCCAAAACTTAAAATTATAGAATAATATTTCAAAAGGAAATATTAAGGACTAATTTTTTAAAACATAAAGGGAGTCAAAATTCAAGAAATTATGCAAAAGGTATACACAGATTTGGAAAAAAATTAAAGAAACTTCTAGAAACATCTTTACAATGTAAACAGCAATGGTCTATATACCATGTCCCTCCAGGATCCTATATGGAAGTACTATTCTAATTATGTAGAGATGTGAATGGAGAGATGGCTCAGTGGTTAAGAGCACTGGCTGCTCTTCCACAGGTCCTGGGTTCGGTGTCTAGAACCCACATGGCAGCTCAAAACCTTCTGAACTCCACTTCCAGGGGATCGAACAGCCTCTTCTGGCCTCCTCAAGGACCAGGCACACCCAGCTCACGCTTCAGAGAGATATATGCAAATGAAACACAAATACACATAAAATACTAAAATTACATTAAAAAGATAGGAAAACACAAAAACTTAGGATAATAAAGTGAGCTAGGGGAACAGAAAGAATAAAAAATATACACCACTTCATAATTGTCTAGGGTTACTGAAACATGTTGTCAGATTAGAGAAAAAAAGATTTCTCCTTAAAAGTATTGTGAAACTTCAGGATACCAGAGGTGAAAAGGGAAATGTCAAGTCAATCAGGGAGAATAGACAGATTAGTTAGAGATGAACCAACAGCAGACTCTTTGCAATATGCAAAATCTTGAGGGAAAAAAAAAGGTCCAGCAAACTACAATGTGGCAACAAAGACAAAGTAAGGACATTTGAACGTGGAGCTAAATTAACTCACATGCTTCCTCACGTTAGAAGTGAAAAAATAGAAAGAAGAAAAACCCCTACCAAACATTACCTCAGCACTGATTAGTACAGGAAGGAGAAAGATGCCAGGAGGAACAGCAAGCCAAGAAACTGAGTCAGCAGGAGGGCACCCATGAGAGATGGCCATCTGTAGAAGAGAAAGGTCCACGCAGCACCCTGGAGCACTCATGAACAGTGCAGAGCCAAAGTAAGACACAGCACACACGAACAGAACAGAGGGAGTGAGCAGAGTCGCCGTGCATGTAGGGATGTTGTGGGCAACCCTCAGAACTATAAAAATGAAAGCTAGAGCTTTGAAGTGGGGGGCGGAGATGGGGAGAGAATTTGGTAAGAAATCTCAACCAATACCAGCCAACCTCCCAAGAGCAGAAAGGCACGGCTGGCACTAATGAGTCTGGAATGCACTGCAGTGTGACCTAAATGTGCTCCTAGGTCTCTTCAGAAACGTACTACGTTTACTGGGAGGAGGGTGCATGCCATGGTGTGCTGATGGAGGCTGGAGGGCAGCCTGCCAAAGGTCAGTTCTTTCCACCATGGGGACTTCAGGGAGAAAACTCAAGTCATCAGGCTTGGTGACACGAGCCTTGACCTGCTGAGCCATCTGACCAGCCCTGCAAATCCTTAACTGGCACTCACCTGTATCTGAGAGTTCTGGAACATTATCTACGTCATTTCCTAATATGCCTCTTACTAAGAAATGTTGCCAATTGTCTTTGCCCACTTCAATCCCACAGGCGTGACAGTGTGCATGTGTGTGCGTTATGTGTACATACATATTCATATTGCATGCACATGTGTGTCTTCCTCCGTCACTCTCCTCCTTATTTTTCTGAGGCAGGGTCTATCACTATACCCAGCGCTCATGACCTGGGTTAGATCAACTGGCCTG
This sequence comes from Acomys minous, assembly GCF_964271855.1. NCBI lineage: Eukaryota > Metazoa > Chordata > Mammalia > Rodentia > Muridae > Acomys > Acomys minous. The sequence continues at coordinate 112,919,145 of NC_140489.1, forward strand.
CCAGCTCCAGGGATCCTGTCTCAAGCTGACCAACACTGGGCTCAGAAGCACGTGCCACTGCACTGGCTTTGTGTGGGTACTGGAGGGATCTGAACTCAGATCCTCATGCCTGCTTGGCAAACAGTTTGCCAACTCTCTACCCAGCCCACATATTCAATCTTCTGAATGACTCTGTGGTTCTTTACACGCACGGACCCAGGGCGTCCAGGAGGTCTTACATTGCTACAGTCCAGAGCTTCCCTGTTGTCCTCTAAGTGTTCAGCCTCTACCTCAGAAACGCTGCTTGGATGTCCTTTCTGGTCACATTCTGTTTCCTTGTGTCAGAGCATCAACTGCTCAAGATCAGAAAGGACACAGTGGGTTCTCCTAAACAATCTAGCATTGCTGTGCTATTTCTTTCCCCTGTAAGGATGAAGCAACACTCAAGTGCATTTTTCCTTCTAAAACTCAAAGATGAATTCTGCAAAATGTGCATATATAAATATAACTGTATCTCACATACAAAAATAAAGTGAGTGTATAAGGCCATTGTTTTCATCTCTGACATTACAAAAGTGGTTTTTTTAAAAAATAGTCATTTTTCTAGTCTTTTCGTTTCTGCCAATTTTAAAAGGAGCCCATATGCTCAGGGCTAAAAATGAACAAGGTTAAGCCAAAGGAGGTCAGACATCATCAGCATAGTGAGGACTTTAATAAGACATGAAACCATGTCTCACTAAATGGCTAATGTACTGCCTTACGTATCCCATAATTACCTTTTTTGCTATAGTATCAGCAGAATAAGCTAGGGATGAGATTTATGAATTTAAAAAAAAGGACAAAATATTGATGAGGTTTTAAAAAGATCTATATATATATTTTACATTCAGAGACAAGAAGATTCAATAATAGTAAGATCTTAATTCTCTATAAATTGATCTGCAGATCCCACACAATTCCAATCAAAATCACAGTAGGCTGGGCATGTGATAAAATATTGCAAAATGATACTCAAAGATTTTTTTTTAAAGATTTTTTCTTAATGAGTGAATGCATAAGCTGGTAAAACCAGACTGAGCTTTAGTTGGCTGTGCAGACAGGATATGGCCACAAGGAGGGGCTGAGCACTGGACCCTCAGACACTTCCTGCCAGCTTCCTAAGTTTACAATTAATTTTTAATTAAAAAAAAACTACAAAAAAATCCAACAAGCTTATATGTTTACCTTGAAAAATTATCCTAAAATATGTACTGAAAAGCCAAAGATGTAAATAGAAAAGGCAATTTTGAAAAGCAGAACAACACTGGAAGACACACACTACCAGCTTTCAAGACTCTCAAGACTACAGTGACCAAGAGTGAGCAGCTGTGGAAGTCCAGAGCACAGCGCAGCAGAGGGAAGCATCCCTGCACCGAGTCCAGATGTGCACAGCTGACTGAGTGCCCCTAAGCTGCCATGTAACTCAGCAGTGGTCTATGTATACTCGGCTTCAGAAGCCATTCCAGAGTGACAGAAATCCGAAGAGTGGCTGCCTGGTGGAGGCAGGGGTCTGGGGATGGGGTGGCACTAACTTGTGGTTTAACTGGGGAGGACACAAGGGAACTTCCTGAAATGTTCTGGAAATGTATGGACTGTTCCATCTTAATAAGAGACTGGATCACACAGCTGTACACATTTGTCAAAAACCATGTAACTGAAACATATATAATTTGTATTTTACTGTAAATTTTTAAGGATTATTTACTTAATTATGCATACAGGCAAAATTATGCATGCCTGTCCGTCATGTACATGCAGGTGCCCTCCGAGGCCATAGGTGTTGGATCACCTGGAAGCAGGGCTAGAGACAATGATGAGCTGCCTGGCGTGGGTGCTGGGAACTGAACCCAGGCCCTCTGCCAGAGCAGTACATACTCTTACCTGATGAGCCACCTGTCCAGCCACATGTACTTTTTAAAGAATGGGCCAGGTGTGGTGTCTTTAATCCCAGCACTAGGGAGGCAGAGGCAGGCGGATCGCTGTGAGTTCAAGGCCAGCCTGGTCTACAAAGGGAGTCCAGGACAGCCAAGGATACACAGAGAAACCCTGTCTTAAGAAACCAAAAAAAGAAAGAAACAAAAGAAAAGAGAAAGAAAGAAAGAAAAAAAGAAAGAAAGAAAGAAAAAAAGAATGAATGAACGAACTTACTCTCTGATTCTGTAGCATTGTTCAAAGTGGCTGGAACTTTTCATGTCTTCCTAACGATGTTTTTTTGGTTCTTGTACAAAGCCTTAAAGGGGATTGGGGCCAGCCCCTTCCCATTACTCTTTGCCTCTCTGCTGGGGTCAGAACAAGCCTCCCTGGCCACGCACTGCCACAGCCATGATATTCTACTGCATGGCCACAGCCCAGAGGAACCAGGCTAAGTGTCCAGGCATGGAAACCTTTTAAGCCAAACTAAGCTTTCATTCAGTTGGTTCTCTCGGGCATTTTGTTATAGTGACAAAGCTAAAACGCTTAACCTTAGCTTATTCCAGATAACCTTGTAGCACAGTCCCAGTATCCCTGAAACTTCCTGAGATTCTTTTTGGTCCAGGAAGTCAAAACTATTTTCAGAACAATACAAAATGCTATTTGCCACCATGACTGTGCTGCCTCCTCCCAGCTTCCTAAATCTAAGTGGTTCTTTTGAGACCACTGGGCAAAACGGACAGAGCCTTGACTACTAGGCTTAAGCATATATCCTTCAGCCCATAAGCAGGGAAGAGAGTGTTCATACAAAGAAAGGTGGAGGACTTATACAGGAAAAAAAAATCTTACAATTCCAAAGACCAAAGAAGAATTTAAACAGCAATAACAACAAAACGTCTTACTAAAAGCCAGTTCAGGACAAACACAGGCAGCACTGTTGCACTGGGAACCCTAACATATAATCTCAGATTGAGGTAGCTGCAATAGAAACAGAGCCTCTTCCAGATTATTATAAAAAAACAAACAAACCAGATTATAAAAACCAAACAACAGCAAAAAGAAATCATGATTCCATTTCTTGAAATTAAAGGGTTGTTTTTTTCTTTTCCTATTGGTGAACAAAGTCCTTTTCCTAAACACTCAATCATATTTTTAAGCAGCAACATGTAAGAAGAACCCAGTGGTGGGGTTATTATAATGAGTTGAGAATCCCTTATCAACTTTGAACCAAAATATTTTGGATTTCTCCAAACACTGGAACGATTGCACACACACAGTAAGATCCTGGGGACAGGACCAAGTCTAAACATGACATTTACTTGCTTCACATGTACAGACAGCCTAGAGGAAAGACTACTCAGTGTCTTCTCACCATACCTGCATCCAGGCTGCAACCATCCAGTGAGATCAGGATTGAATTTCCCACTTGTGACATCAGCAGTGCTACACCACTCTGGGGTTTGGACTATTTTATATTTCAGACTTCTGGATTAGAGGGGTATCAAACCCACTTTCAGCCACTGAATCTTAACACAAAATGACAATGGCTTCTGTAAATAGTAACTCTGAGCCCTGCTTATCATACAGAAAAGACACTAAGCTTACTGACTTAACTTAGGCCTTAAGCTCTGCAATGCCTAAGTTGCTCTGATGCCACCGACGCCAGAGCCTTGGGACCGCCCCAACTCCACTCCTCTGCTGTGATTTCTGCCAGTCTGAAACAATGATCTCTTTTCTCCATTCACGTACCTGCCATTCCTTTTGTGAGACTCTATCAGTCACTCCTGTAGGCCCTCAAGATACAGCACGGAATCAAGCAGAATCATTCTGGATTTATGCTCTAGCAAGACATGACAGGTAGTGACACACGCTATAAGGAGAAAATAAAGAAAAATGAACAGACCTGAACTTTCTACGAATGTCACCAAATGAGAGCCTGGTGCTTGCATGGGCTTCTCTGAATCCTGAGAGCTGTGGAGGGTGCAGGCTGCTATCAGGAGCTATTTCATATGAACACTCTGATCAGATGCTTAAATCCCAGGAGAAAGGGGCCTTCCTCTAAGCTGACAACATATTGTTGGGAGTTCTCATTCTAAAGAAATACTCACTTTTGGTGCCAATTTGTTTAATTCTAATCTACTTGTCTTCCTCTTTTTTTTTTTTTTTTCCTTTTTTTTTTCTTCTCGAGACAGGGTTTCTCTGTGTAGCCTTGTCTGTCCTAGACTTGCTTTGTAGACCAGGCTGGCCTCGAAATCACAACGATCCGCCTGCATCTGCCTCCTGAGTGCTGGGAATAAAGGTGTGTGCCACCACGCCCGGCACTACCTGTATTCCTAATGAAGGCCCCCAAATATTCCAGTTCTACCAAATCTAGATCTTTTCCAGAAAGACAGTGGGAGGAGGGTGACAGACAGACTTACTGAAAGTGATCTCTGAACTCGCAAGTACTACCTATAAAGTAAGTTGCTGATGGTACTAACCATGCACCCTGAGACATGATGGAAATGAAGAGATACAGATGCCAGGAAGAAAGGCGGACGGAGGCAGGAAGTGCAGAAGTAGAGTGAGTGTGAGGGCAGCGGAGAAATGAGTTGGCAGATGATGATGACCAGCAGGCAGCCGGCTCCAGAACCCTGCTCCTGAAGTTGCCATGACGCCACAGAGAGGTCAGCTGTGGAGAGAATGGGGCAGCTAGGGAGTCTTGAAGTTAGAACAAGGTTCACTGTGATAAAATGAGGAAACCAGTAAAGTTTTGACCTCAAACTTTGGTAACTAAAAGTGGGCATACCTTTTACCTTCTTACAAATCCTACTTACCAAGCCCTGTCATTTTTACCACTCACAGACTCTAAAACACCAGATTTTATATTACAGCTGTTCAGTGTATGATGGCTGTTCAATCCTTTTTCACAAAGGAATTTACCAATTATTCATCTCAATACAAAATCACACATTTGATGTGCATTTACAGAGACTACACACACCAAGTAAAGGTTGGAGGCAAACACTCCCTTCAAGGAATGAGACCTGTATCTAAGGCTGATAATCTGACTTTGTTTCCTTGCTTTTTAAAAAGGCTTGCTAGAGAAATCACCCCCAAATCTGTTTCCCTGTTCCTTTCCACCTCAGAGAGCCCCTGATGCTGGGGAATGCAACTTCATTGATTTCAGATGAGATTCTTTTTAAGTTCAAAAACACTTCCTCTGGGGTCTCTAAACCAGTGGTTCTCAACCTTCCTAATGCTGTGACCCTTTAATGCAGTTCCTCAAGTTGTGGTGACCCCCAGCCATAAAACTTTCATTGTTACTTCATAAGTTACTGTTATGAACCATAATGTAAAGATCTGTGTTTTCCAATGGTCCTAGGTCAAAGGGTCATTCAACACTCCCAGGGGTGGGGGGTCACAACCCACAGGTTGAGAAGCTCTGCTCTAGACTTTGCTTTCCACAGGAGTAAAACTGGGCAGAACTCCAGCTCGCCACAGTCTAGTTACCCTCAGCTGTCCCCAGGTGCTTGGTCTTCACATTCATCAGAAGAATTAACAACAGGTGTAAACAAGTGTGGGGCCGAAGCCTGCGCAGCCTAGGCTAAAAGTGTCTATTTTTGCAAATGCTAACAACAATGGAAAAACTAGTCTTTGTTGACATTAATCCAGATGCCTTGAAAGATGCGGTCACAAGAAAGCCAACACACATTTCCCTCAATACATACACATTGATTTTCTGACTCACTAACTATGCCTCCATGTTTTCTCCTGTCCAATATCCTATTTCAAATCTTATATAGATGGCCAATAAGTACAGCTTTGGGGCCTGTAGCCTTTACTTCTGAGGAAATGACTTTCATACATATGTAAATAAAAAAAATTAATGCCAACATTTCCAAAGTATGCCCTACAAGACACTAGTTCTAAGGAGAAGCAAAAGCTATCCTAAAGAATCCTCAAACGGGGATGGGCTTTAATCTCAGCACTCGGGAGGCAGAGGCAGGTGGATCTCTGTGAGTTCAAGGCCAGCCTGGTCTACAAAGCAAGTCCAGGACAGCCAAGGCTACATAGAGAAACTCTGTCTCGAAAATCCAAAAAAAAAAAAAGAATCCTCAAACCAAGCTAAAATTTGTTTGCTGGGCCAAGCGAAGTTTAGGAGGCTTGACACAGGACTCCTAAGCCTTTATTATTGTTGCTGTTGTTATTGTTGTAGGTCACATTTGTGGAGTCCGTTTTCCCCTTCCACCTCTCTGTGGAGTCAATCTCATGCTGTGAAGCTTTAAGGCAAGCTCTTCTTACCTGCTGAACCACCTCACTGCCTCTTGAGCCTTTACTGTACCCATGGTGTGGCTTTCCCTGCAGCATCCACCCAGGGTTAGAAACCATCTGTGTAGAGACTGTGACTACTGCCTGAAAGTCTAATTCTGACGTCAGAGATGGCTCCAATGACTCAAGCCATAGCATACTGTCAAAGCTGAGGCAAAGCGCTAGAATTCAAGAGGACACAGGGTTTGGCATAGAGCTGAGACAGGCATGAAACTACATAAATCTAGAAAAGCAAAGGCTTTAGCTGTAGGGATAATTTGAATTAACTGGGAAAGTGCCATGCCTGTGAAAGACAGTACAACACTTGAAGATATTACATGCGGGCAGTATCATCTATATAGAACGTCCAATTTTTTTTCCAATGACAAACCTAAGGTCATTAACCTCATGGAGAATGAAAAGAATGCTCACATCTATGCCAACCTTTTGACATGTGACACAACATAGGCATCTAAAAAGTTCACACTTAAGAACCATGGAATCAAATTACTAAAGAAAAAAGATCTCTCTCTCTCTCTCTCTCTCTTGTACACACACACACGGGGGGGGGGGGGGGGGGGGGGAGAGAAACCTGTTAAATTAGTTTATGGTTTTGTATTTGGACCGCATTCGTAGCTATCCTGAGTCACATGGGGCCCATGGCTGGACATGCTTGCTGGGCCATTTCACATGAAAAAAGGAAAAACAAACACATCCAACATAAAATCTCTTAATTCCAGAGCACTTCATGAGCCTCTTGGGACCCAACCATAGAGCTCCACGTGTTGGTCTTGCAGTTCCTAGGTAATCCTGGCGCAAATGCTTCATGGCTGATAAAGTCTGTGCAGTTATGTGGCACTTAAAAGGCAATATAATTTCTCTTTTAAAAGTGTGTTATCAAGTACTCACAGACCGTGCAGACGAAGTGGACAATTGCACAGGCAGAAGAAGAGGAGGGAGGAGGAGGAGGAAGAGGTGGAGGAAAGAAGGAAGGAAAGAAAAGGATATTTTTGGGGGTAAAACTCAAGTCATTCACTTACACCAAAACCCACAAGGTGACCTGTGATGGTTAGAACAGCCTCCCACAAAATACCCCTGAGATGCTAAGTCCGTTGTGCAAGCTGAACAGCTGCTGGCTCCCAGCTCAGGTTCAGCACTCTGTAGCCAAGCGGCAAATACAGTAACTGTGTAACTGCAGTGGGAGGAAAAGTTTTCAAAATAAAAATCCCTTAAAACACCAACCTTCCAAGAATTACTATAAGTGGGTCTAATTTATTTACTTAATGGAGCCATTGCGTTCTTAGCGCCTCCTCTCTGAGAGCTTACAGAGCAAAACTCATAGACACTGGCTTTGGGAAACAAGAACCACTTCACTTCTCTCCAGCTCACCAGCAGCACGTGTGTTGGGAACATCACACAACCAAACCCATGTGGAAAATGTGTATCCTCACCACATGACTTGATTGTAGAAAAGAAGGAAGTTTCAGCCTTGGGCTGTTTAGCAGGCAGGAGCTATGACGCTGAACACCACGCGGTGATTCTATGCTTTGGGTCTCTGGTAATGAAAGAGCCTGGCGGGCAGGAATCAAGCATCTAAGATCCGGTGTTCACTGGCAGGTTGTAAAAGCAAGTGAGGCCTGGCTGCCTATCAGGAGTGAGGAGTTAACAAAAGAGCCACAGGAGACTGAGAATATGCCGACAATCCAAATGCTGAAGGCAATGTGTGCCTCAGTTTCTTCCTTGGAAAGTCATGGACATACTCTGTCCATGTCCATGTTTACAAAATGGTGCCTCCCACTGATGGAAAATCCAGACTCCTAACCAGTCAGCTGCTACCTCTGCCACCATCAACTTCACAAAGTTACTAACTCTCCTTGTGCCTGCTTCTTCGACTGTGTCTACCTCACAAGACAGTTGGAGGAGTAGGGAGGAAAAGTCTAGCAAACGCCTGCCAGATAATAAGCACTCCAGAAAACACCATCAATAATGCCTGACAAGATTAATCAATTTGTTGTACTTCTATAACATTCAGATGTCCTTAGAATTACAGACTTGACTGGTTTTGTTTTTTGTTTCTGTTTTTTTTAGTCAGGTAGGTTTACTACACCTTTATTTCATGGGTTTGTTTTGAGACAGTGTTATTCAGTAATGGATACTCACCTCACCATGTAGGCCAAGCTGGCCCTAAACTGGTGACCAGCAGTCTCCTGCCTCTGCTTCCCAGGGGCTGAGAATACAGGCATGTGCTACCAAACTGACTTGTTTTGTTGTTGTTTTTAAGCATAGCAACACCTGGCTAATTATTCTTATCAAGGACCTCCCAGTCCTTGCCTATAACCTCAGCAGATGTTATACAGCAGCCTTGGCTAGATAGCAATGTCAAAGTTAGTCAGGGCAACATGAGACCCATCTCAAGTACTAGAGCCATGTACCCATGTACACAGCACACGTGCGCACGCGCACACACGCACACACACTCAACAAAACTTGCTGTATACATTGCCACTTAAGAAACATAAAATTTAACTTCTCGGCTACTATATATAATTGGTCTTCCCCAGACAGTTATAAGCTCCTTGGTACATTTCTACCTTCTTAGTCAAAACCAAATTCCAAAATACCATTATTCTTATCAGGACTATTCCAAGAGCCTCCTAGCTGCCCTTTCCTTCCAATACACACTGGATATGACAGAGAGAACTTTTTAAAAGTCCACACATTTACTTTAGTGTGTGTGTGTCTGATGCACGTGTCATATGGCACCTGTGGAGGACAGGACAGCTCTGGAGTTGGCACTCTTATTATGTTTTTGGTGTGTTCTGCAGATCTAACTCAAGCAAACGTGAGCCTTGGCCCAGAAGTCCAAATCTAACTTGAACTCAGTCACGCACATCTACACCTCTACAATTAAGGGGCCATAGATGGAAGATTATGAGTCTCGGGCCGGGCCAGCCTGGGATGCAGAGCAAGATCCTATATATTGAAAATAACAGAAAAGGAAAGAAATGACAGGGGCCTGGGAAGACAGCTCAACAGTTAGGAGCAGGAGATGTTCTGCCAAGGCTGAACTTTGGTTCCTGGCACCCATGTCAGGCAGCTCAGGGCTGCCTGCAACTTCAGCTCCAGGAGATCTGACGCCCTCTCCTGGCCTCCAGAGAGATCTTTGTGTGAACACATACATTCCCACCCACCCCTTTGAAGAAAGAAAGGAAAACTCCATATCTAAATATCTAATTACACTCCACTGGCATGACTCCCATAAGTCCCATGGCTAAAATTGTCTATAGGAAGCAGGAGCCACAGCCACCCTCTCTGTAGCTGCTCAGGCTAGGTCTGTCTCAGATTCACGCAGGTGTCTCTGCCCTTTGAATCGCACTCCCGCTGTGCGCCCCCTCCTCCCTCCCACCACTGCCCTGAGCAATGCCTTGTCATCTTCCAGATCTTGGCTAGAGGCTGAGAGACTGGAACGCGACAAATTAGGTCCTCCCGTTCTGTGCTAACAACCCTCACCATCCTCTCTGCAGCACAAAATACAACCGTAATAAAATGACTGAAACTGCCATTAATGTTGTCAAAAAAAAAAAATTAAAAAAAAAAAAGAAAAGAAAAAAGAAAAAAAAAAGGCTTCAAATAAATCTGGGTCCATTCCCATCTTTAGTTGTCGCAACTCAAGTCCAGACACATGGCTGCTAATTTATACACTGCAGCTATGCTCAAGTACACTTTTTGTCAATGGAGGAAAGTGGTGTGATATGCGACAGAGACAAACGTGTCACTCACAAAAGACCTGAGGCACCTGTACAGGCTAACATACGTTTAGGCATTCCATCGAAGCACGGATAAAAACCCATTGCTGCTTTAGAGTGGGCAAAACCAAAGTGAAGACTAAACTTTGCAGCGTAATACTAAGTTTCTCTGGGCATCCTCAGGTGTTCGGTGAAACAGGAGTCCAACTCCAGTTACCCAGTAAGTAGATACGCAACTAAATCAAGGCTGCTGCCACATTTGGCACTATCCACCTCCCTTCTTGGCAGACTCCGCGAGGCCAAGAGTGGAGTTGGCCTGGGAAGAATGATTTATCCTCCCACATTTAGAAGTGGTCCCCTTGCAACAGAAACGCTGTACTGCTAATGAGCTTTGAATTCTAACCTTGTCAAACCAGTACCCTTTCTAGATACTCGGTTGACCAAAAAAGAAAAAGAAAAAGAAAAAGGAAAAGGAAAATCTGATTCCTGTGAGTCACTGACAAAAACAAACACCACTGCCCAATTCTTTTCGAAGGAAACAAACCCACAAACAAACAAAGTTGCTTTCTTGCCTCCCAAAACTCTTTCTACAAAACAAAGTGACTGCTTGGAAAATTACAAGGAACTGACAGGCAGATGTTAAGAGGCTAAAGGCTAAGGCACCAGCAGATGTTAAGAGGCTAAAGGCTAAGGCTGTCGATGGAGCCTTAGATCAGAACCAGCAGGCCCCGGCGGGCAGCAGGTCCCAGCCACCGACCGACGATCCCAGGTACCGGACAGGCACGCAGGTTTGTCAAACGCCAAAGCCCCAGCAGCCCGGTTCGTCACACAGACAGACAGACCCTGCCCAGGCAACAAGCGCCCAGCCCAGCTCTGCACTCCCAGGAGCGTCGCGGCTCCAAGAGCAGCCCTTTCCCAGGACTGCGCGCAAGCGAGGCTGGGGTCAGTGACCGGGGCACGGCTCCGGTGAGGACGCCGAGGACTGCGGTCCCACGCCCGGCCCTTTGTTCCGTCCCGGCGGCGCAGGCCTGGGCTCGGCGGCCCCTGTCCTCACCTTGTAGACGTCGCCGTAGGTGCCGCTGCCTATGCGCTGGATGAGCTCGAAGTCCTCCTGCGGGTTCCGGCGGGACAGGTCGAAGCCCGGGTTCATGGCGGGCCCCGGGTGCCCCCCGCCTCCCTCCCGGCCCGGGGAGGGGGGGCGCTCAGGGGGGCCGCACGGAGGGAGCGCCCGCGGCCGGCCCGGCTCCGCCGCCGGTCACAATCGCCCGGCTGCACGCCGCGGCCGCCGCCGACCACGACGAGCCGCCCGGCGTCCCCGCCCCCCGCCGCCGCGCGGAGCCGGGTCACACCCACCAAGAGAGGAGCGCGCCCGCAGCCCCTCGCTCCGGGTGCAGCTCCAACATGGCTTCCGCCCGCCGCTCCGCCCGCCCTCCCGTTCCCGGCCCGGGAGCCACTGCGCAGCCGCCATCCCGTTGGCCGCGCGCTCCCGGCGGGCCCCGCGCGCTCCCGGCTTGCGCGGCTGTCGGGACGCGCAGGATACTCCTCCAGACTCCCGGTAACAAAAGTTGAACTCGCTGCTTTGTGGCCCCAGCCACCTGAGCAGGTAGTAGTTGGCAATGTGCGAGACGGTTAGCTTCAACTTTTTAGGAGCAGGTACCCGCAGGCTACAACCGAGAGCCCCGACCCTTTCTCCTAGGTTTAGGAGGAGGAGGAGGAGGTTCCCATCATAGAGGTGAGGAAAGCCCTGGAGGGAAAGTGACACTTGGGCTCTTGGGGTTTGGCTTGACCAGGGTGCAGAGAGGACGTGGGGGACGGGGATAGGAGTCCGAGAAGGGCGTGAGCTGGAAGCAGTGCAGAACCAAAGCCGTGATTGACCTCTGTCCCGGGCTAGGGCTGGATTATCAAAGCCGGGGCGGGGACCGTGCAAGCTGCTTGGCAACCCTAAGAGGTTGCAGAGGGTGTGGCCTGGACCGGATCTATTCCCACACCTGAAATGTAAACACGTGACCGTCCCGAAATTCCATAGCTTCCACCTTACTTTCCCAGCACTCCACCCAGTTTAGGACCCAGATAGCCAGCATTATGTCCAAACTTTAGGACACCATCTCAGACTGCTAAAAGTTATCTATAAAAGCACACGGGCAATGGAGTGGTCATGTTGCGGGTCTCAATAAGCTTTACTGCTACACATTTTCAAAAGCTGTAACCAAGTGGCCACTCAATGCTTTCCTAATCTCCTTAGGCACTACACCTAAGAACTACTGTTCCCTAATGCCTAATGGCTTTTCAGAAACTGGGTCTCATCAAGACTGTTAAGGAATAAAGACAGACTACTTACAGGTAATGGCCTCGTGTTTTGTGTTTTTAAAACTTTTCTATCATGTTGCGTACAGTGAAATTATGCATTTATTAAACTCACAAATTGTTTTACACCAAACCAGGTGTGGTGGCACATGCCTGCCAACCAAGCACGTGGGAAGCTGAGGCAGGAGCATCACTGCCAAGTCATGACAACCGAGTTGGGCTATGTATGTTTATTGGACTGTTTAATTGACTAAGAGATGTTGGGAAGTGGTCCTTTCTGTACCACATGAACAGGCTTCCGATTGTATGGTGTTTAGTTATCTTAAAGCATCAGATTGTGACTGTGTTGCTTGCCATGTCTGCCCTAGAAGTGCACATCATGAGATTTAGTTCAGGATAAACCTTAAGGCTATGCTATCTTGAGCTATCCCCAACCATGCATGCTTTTTCCCAGCGTCTTTCTGCCCATTGAAGGCACTGCCTTCTGCCTGTGCTGTGGGTGGGGAGCTGTTTGTCTTCTTTAGGCCGAACATGCAGATAATTAATCCTGGATCCAGATAAGCACATATAAGTATCCCAAATCGGGACCAGCTCTGCTTGGTTTCTCTGCTCTTTTCATGCTTAAAGTTTCCAGGACTTGCATCCGTTGCTTGTACCAGAAGGTTCTAATGGTTTCACAGTTTTTGTTTGCTGGGATTATCATCTCTGCAGATAGCCGACGGTTTGCATCACTAGTAGACTTCTTTCAAAGGGAAAAGACATTTCAGAAGGGTTGGAACAGACTTTCAAGCTTTGTTTGTTCCATTTTGGCAGGAGTTAACTACTCCTTTTCTCAAAGACCCAGATTTTCCTGTAAGGGCCGGATTTGCCATATGGGTTGGGCCACAAATAAAAAGGTGGCTGTAAGTAACTGCTCACAAATACTTTGTTCCTTTTGGGATCTATCCATACAGCTAAACCCAATGAACTCTGCAACTCCCACCCCCATCCCCCCTGTAAGCCTCTGCTTTGCTACAAGTAGCACTGAAGATCAGACACTTGCTTTGAATAAGAGAAAGGGCTTCCCTCTTCTGTGATTAGAAACATATAGAGGTCATCTGGGCTTCACTCTTAGATTTATGGTTGCTTGAATACTTCCTGTAAAAGGAGACTCACTGCTGTGCAAAAGACATCCACCTTATCATTAGATAAATACAGCTAGTGAAAGTTTCTCCAGAGTAGTAGCTTTGCGTACCAGGTGCTTACAAGGAGCCAAGAACTTTCCATGTATTATCTTATTTAATTCACACAGCAACCTGATAGCTTAGGTCATATTATCTCCTTTTTATGACATCACAGGTTTATTAAGCCACTCAAGGTCACACAGAAACACAGGAGGCTCAGTTTTTAACAGAGGCAGCTTAATAGTAAATGCTAGATTTGTAGCCACCAGTCTGTTCTGATTATATACCGTAGTCTACCATATTTTTTTTCTTACAATAAGCCATACATAATTTTTGTAGAGCAATGACGATTAGAGGATTAGATTCTGGAATACAGAAAAGGAGAGCCAAAGCCGCTGCTATCCGGCAGTTTGTCACAAATAACCCAGTCAGTAAATGAACAGACAGAAGAAATACAGATGCCCAATAAACACATGGAAAGACTGTCCATCCTCACCAGTCAGCAGAGAAATGCAAGTGCAGACTACACAGAGATTCCATCTTACCCCAGCGAGAATGTCAGTCAGTAAGAAAAGAAACAACTGCTGGCGTGGATGTGGACAAAAGGGAGCCCTTATGTGGGAATGTAAACTAGCCCTACCTCTGTGAAAACTGGTGGAGAGGTTTCCCAAGAAGCTAGAAGTAGATCAACCATATGGCCCTGCTCTACCCTTCCTGCGTATCTATCCAAAGACTCAAAATCAGCATTTTCCCAGAGATGGCTACACATCAATGTTTATTGCAGCACAATCCACAGCAGCTAAGTTATGGAAGCAACCTAGGTGTTCATCAAGAGAGAAATGGATAAGAAAAATGTGCTATCTATACACAATAGAATTTTTTTTTCAGCCATCAAGTAGACTGAAGCTATGTCATTTGTGGGAAAATGGATGTAACCGGAGACATAAAGCCAGTCTCAGAAAGACAATATCATGTTTTCTCTCATTTGTAGCTCCTGCATTCTATATAGTCACACAAAATCATGTGTGTATATATATTAAATGAAATGAGAAGTGAAACTGTCTATGGGAAAACAGGATTAGCAGGAAGGGGAAGGCCAAAAAAAGGGAAGTTAAGGAGGGTAGTAAGGCAGTGTATGCTCAAAATACAGTATATGGCTTTTTAAAATAAAACAAAACAAAACAAAACAAAAACACACCAACCCAGAAGCACAGCAGCACAGGAGAACAACATTAGTACACATTAGAAGATTTGGGACCACCCTTCAGTGAGCCAGTCTCTTCTGGGGTCTTACCTTAAAGATTTCTTTTTTCTTCCTTCCTTCCTTCCTTTCTTTTTTTTTAAATTTAGTATACAGTATTCCACCTGAATGTGTGCCTGCAATGCAGAAGAGGGCACCAGATCTCATTATAGATGGTTGTGAGCCACCATGTGGTTGCTGGGAATTGAACTTGGGACCTCTGGAAGAGCAGCCAGTGCTCTTAACCACTGAGCTATCACTGTGCTAGCTCCCATTTTTACTGGTCTACTTTTGTGGCTTACTGATTTCAGTCCTGATTTAACATAACTAGCACTCACATTTTTGATACACTAGTGACCCTGCAGAAGGAATAACTAACTAGCAAAGCTTAGGTCAAAAGAAGATTGTGGAGGCTGGAGAGATGTCTCGGGGATTAAGATGTCTTCCAGAGGATTCTAGTTCAGCTCCCTGCACTCCTATAAGGTGACCCTCAAATGCCTCTATCTCTGGCTGCAGAAGATCGGATATGTTCATGTGAACATACCTATAGGTGGACATGCATAGTTAAATTATCTGCAGAGACTACAACCAGGCCATACATTGGGGAGAAGATCAAATGTGTTATGTGAAATAATATGATGTAAGTAACTGTGGGGTGTGTGTGTGTGTGTGTGTGTGTGTGTGTGTGTGTGTGTGCGCGCGCGCGCGTGTGCACGTCTGTTTGTCTAGGGAGGCCTGAAGATGGTACAAAACCCTGCAGGAGCTGTAGTTACAGGTAGTTATGAACCGCCTGATATGGATGCTTGGAACCAGTATATGTTCTGAACTACTGAAGTGACTCTCCAGCCTAATTGTGTGTGTTGAGAGGATGGAGATAGCAAGAGCAAAGGACAATGAATCTAAAAAGTCTGATTGCTTTTGTGAAATTTATTTCTCACCTAGCCCAGGCTGGCCTCCTACTTACTTTGTGGCTGAGAGCAACCTTGAACTTTTAATCCTCCTGCCCCCCATCTCAAGCTGGATTTGTAAGTTTGTACCATACTAACGAGTTTCATATGGTTACTTAAGAATGAAGCCAGAGGCTTTGACATGCTAGACAAACGCTCATCTGGGTAACATCTGCAGCTTACTTTTTGTAGACAAAAACCAAAACAAAACCTTACACTTTTCAAGTCTTCACGAAATATAATTAGCAATAAATGATGCAGTACATGGTGCAATTATGTATATTTATATATTACATATATCATATATTCTGAAATTATTATTGCAGAGCAGCTGGAAAGGTTTTTGTCTTAAGAAAAGGAAAGAACCAGTTCATGAAGAGGCTCGTAACCTGCTGGCCTCTCAGGGTTATGTAGCAGCGGAGACGTCCGGGAGGTGCAGCCCATCTCTACTCCAGCTCCACTCTGAACCAGGCTACCTGCCTCTGTCTCTTTTCCTGAAGGACCTCACGGAATTATTTCCTACTAAGGCTATTAGAGAGTGTCAATGAGAAAACACACACAAACCTAGTGCCTGGCATCACAGGAAGTGCACAAAGCACTACGAGCCATTATTTGGGGCATATGTAAGTGCGTCTTCCCACCAGAACTTAGTGGTAGGGTTCCATTGCTCAAGACGGTATATGCTTTGGTCACAGAATATAGAGGAATCAAGTTGATACTGACCATGAGGTGCCCTCCCTGCTGGCTAGCTGTTATAGTACCGGAAGGTGCTGTGCAGGCTGCTGAGGAGTGGGGTTGGGGGAGTCACCAGTGTTACCCAGCTGTGAACTCTGTAAGCTATAATACCTGATGACATGGCAAGATAGGCTCATGGGTACAGTAGTGGTGTGGATGTCATGGGGGAGACCAAACACATTCTGATTGGGTTTTAAAGGCTGCTCCACAGTAACAAACACATGCCTAGCACTGCAAATATGGCCCAGTATCCACAGTTGGAAAGCTCATTGGCCCCAGGGGCGAACCTACTATTATTTTGCTAAATAAAAATAGTGTCAAATTGCCCTGTAAATCCCTATCTCTTGTCTCATGGATTAGCGAAGCTCTCAGACTCATCAGGGAAGTTTCTTTTTGGTATGGACCATGGTTAAGACAGAAATTCACAACTGTCCAAGAGTGTCTATGGCATGTTCCCAACCACAAATGGGACATCTCTAATACAGCCCTCCCTCAAAGCTCAGGGACTTTCTTGGAAAAGGAGGAAGAAATTTTATAAAAGCCAGAGGCTGGGGGAGGGGGGAGCACCAGAGCCAACCAATGTCTTCTAGACATGACAGGACCACTGCCTTCCTGAACTGATAGCATCTGTGGTTGCCTGTACAGGACCTGCAAAAAAAAAAAAAACCAAGATGGTTTGTCATGAAGGGCATGGGGTGGATAGCTCACATGTCCCATCCCCAGCTGAAGAGCTATTGACATACGATGCTCCTGGGAGAGAAGGAGTCAGTGTTTCTCAAGGGTATGGGCCCTGCTGGTAGGTCGACTGTGCTCCATTGGATGGTTCCACACCCATGAGTGAGTATATGGGCAGCACAGAGTGACTAGATGGGCTACTAAGAAAAGCGAGGGCATGAAGCTGGGACAGGGAGGGAGTGCCCAGGGATGAGTGGGGGGTGAAGAACATGTCTGCATATATGGACTTCTCCAAGGATTAATAAGATGCTTTTGTTAATTTTTATGTGGATGGGCATTTTGCCTGCATGTATGTCTGAGTGGCAAGGAGGTCAGAAGAGGGTGTCAGATCCCCTAGGACTGGAGTTACAGATGCTTGTGAGCCATCATATGGGCACTCAAGAGGCAGAAGCAGAAAGGTCTCCAGCGTGTGGTGAGGCTGAGCTACGTAACAACACTGGCCTCAGGGGCGGATGAATGAACGAATGAATAAATGAATGAGTGAATGAATGAGAAACAAATACTGAAAGACGACAGCCATGAGGATAGAGTTAGAGATGTGATTTAGGAAGTTATCACAACATATGTCAATTAAGGCCCAGAGTAGTGAGGCCAGAGAGACATCAAAGAACGTGAGAGACTTGGGAGCTAGCGCTCATAGGTTTGGGGAAAGGTGAAGACAGGCAAAGCGTGCATAGAATGCAGCCCTTCTGGCTTGGGCATAGAGGAAGTGTGGTGTCGGTGTCTAACCGGGAACTGGTGCTGTTTGGGAAAAGGTTCTAGCCCCAGGTCAAAGTGGACGATTGTGTTCCATGTCTGTTGCATTGGAGGTGCTCAACTGAAAATGGTGGGCGAGAAATATTTGGGTCTGATACCTAGAAAAGATCTCTGAGACAGTAGGGAGTCATTTAGAAAGACTTACTGATCGTTAGAAAGACATAGAGTGCCAGACACTCTAAGATTCAGATGATGTGACAGGACACGGGCCCTGCACCTAAGTAGGGAACATGGATGCGGTTTCACCTTGCAGTGAGAGACTTGCAGGGGAGCAGAGCCTCTTGGGTACCAGATGCCTCTTGGGAATAACATGGTTCTTTTTCAAACTAATACATTTTAAATTCTTTCATTAAAGCAGCATGCTTGACATTTATTTTCAGGGCCTGGAGTGTGGCTCAGTGATAGAACGCTTGCTTAGTATGCATGGAGCTCTGTGACAGTCTGGGCATGGTGGGTCAATCCCACAGTCCCAGCGCTAGGGACTGCAGAAAAATTTAACTGGCATGTTTAAAGCCAACTTGGGATGTATAGTTTTAGGCCAGCCCAGGGAACTGAGTGAGATCCTATCTTAAAAGAACACAATATTGTAAAAAAAAAAAAAAAAAGCATTTATTTGCAGGTAAGGCAAGCCTCTGCCTAGGAGTGGGTGCGGCTGGGAGTCTTCAGGTGTTGTTTCTCAGCCTTTGCTGTGTTGCTCTAAGCAATC
Source organism: Acomys minous (assembly GCF_964271855.1). NCBI lineage: Eukaryota > Metazoa > Chordata > Mammalia > Rodentia > Muridae > Acomys > Acomys minous. Next base: position 112,937,696 of record NC_140489.1, read on the forward strand.
CAGCTCCCGGATTTACATGTCTCCTAGCCCAGTGGCCCTCAATGAAGGTTTTGTTAGTGTTTGGGGCGGAACAGATTCCCTGTGTGGGATGGTCCCCCATGCATTATAATATTGCTGCAGCCCACAGTCAGTGCTGCTGCCGGGCATATTGACTTCACACGCAAGCAAGCCTATTTCCAAATGCCTAAGCTTTGTCTGGGGAGTGCATGTATCTGCATCGAAAATGCCTATCAGTTGTTTCTCTTGGGAAAATTATCACCCACACCTAAACAATTAGCAGACTTTTCCATCTCGTATCATATTCCCCGAGAAAAGTTTTGATATGCAATATATTGTCCTTTACTATGTTTCCAATATTTACCACCCAGGTAATATTTCTGTGGTATCTGTAAATTTATACCCAAGACACCTTTATCACATGGTCTCTGGGGTCACATAGGAGACCACCAGTTCAAGTCTGTGCAAGTGACAGGTCTTCTTCAGAGAAGAAGAAATATCTAAGTGGGTACTTAAAAGACAACAAAAAGAATTAGCCAGCACTAGGTTTGGGTGTGGTCTGTTTCCTTAAGGAGCCTTGCCTTGGAGACTTCTTCCCCAGGGAAAGTAACAGACCCTGATATAAGATCTGGGACCTAGTACAAAGTTCTGGGACATTGAATGTGTACTGCATGGAAGCCTTGGAGGACACTAGCCTCTGCCATTCTGCTTTTGGTTTTAAATCAGAGGAGACGGTTACACTTTAATTCAGTCTTTATTATAGCTAGCCTATTTGGCAGGCAGCTCATTATAGGCAATATCTTTTTTTTTTTGCTAGCTTAAATGATAATATTTAAAACAATTTCACAAGGTTCCAAAATACTACAGCTAAGACCACTTAATAATACAGTGCATGGCATCCTTTACAGCAGTGTATAGGCAGTATCTTAAAGGCTATTTTCCTTTATCTGTTTATGAATGACAAGGACTCATTGTGTAAGCCAGGCTGTTTCAAATTCTGGATCCTCCTGTTTCTGCTTCCTGGGTGTTGGGACTACAGGCAGGTAATAACGTGTGTGACGAAAACACATTCCTTTTTTCTTTCTTCCACATTGTTTTTAATTAGCATTCAAAGTAATGGCTTTCATTATGGCTGTTTTTGTTTTTGTTTTGTTTTGGCGGGGGTGGTGGTGGTGGTGGTGGTGTACAGGGTTTCTCTCTGTAGCCCTGGTTGTCCTGGAGTCAATTTGTAGACCAGGCTGGCCTCAAGTTCACAGCAATCCACCTGCCTCTGCCTCCCTGAGTGCTGAGATTAAAGGCATTATGGCATTTTCACACACACTGTTTTTGATGATCTTTCTCCCTCATTCCCTCCCCTTCTCCTGCTGGTCCCCCTTCCTCTCCCTGGTGATGGCACCTGGTTTATTTTGATTCACATGTGTTTTATTATCTGGCTTCTTATTTTGAACAGTGATCACTTCTTCCTACCATGTCCCCACTGTCTGCCATGGGGCCCTCATCAGAGCCAGTGCTGTATAGTATGGATTTTCCACCCCCATACTCTGAGCTAAATAAATCTATCTCCTTTATAAAGTTTTCTTGGCTTGGGTATTTTTGTATTAGAAAACTAATGGAAAGATTATAGCCAAAGAGCCCAAAGGTGACAGATGGGGCAGGTCTCCTAAGCAGGAACGAGTTTAGAAAAAAGGCAAAGGCAGGAAATGTAGTGAGGCTGGTAAAATGCTTGCCCTACCACAAAGCCCTGAGTTCAGTCTTCTGCTCTGCATAAAATGGGATGACTCAGATTCATAATCCAAGGATTTAGAAAGACAAGACAAGAAGATAAAAAGTAAAAAATAAAATAAAATAAAAATAGAGCCGGGCGTGGTGGCGTACGCCTTTAATCCCAGCACTTGGGAGGCAGAGGCAGGTGGATCGCTGTGAAAATGACGGCTGAATTAATGTGTGATGTATCAACTCTCAACTAGTGAATCACAGTAAAAAACGTACAGTATGGCCAGAAAATGGGCTCCTGGAGAACCTTAGCGGGTTCACCGGAGAAGGCCAGGAAGGTGAGTCCCTGTAGACACAGGCCTGAGGTCGAGTGGCAGCCACTGCCATGCACTGTTCAGGGCTCCTTTTAGAGGAACACCTGCTTTGGGGAGCAGGCTAGCTCACGGCCGCCAGCCACCATGTTTTGGGGATCCATCGTAGCAACTGTGTAGAGGTCTCCCTGCTCCCAGCCAGTGACTGATCATGCCCATTCCTGCCCACTTCTTATTCCTTCCTCAGGATTGGCACAGATGAGCATCTTGCACTAATTCAACTTTACCATCTTCTGTACTGGTGCAAATGATACCAGTGTGCTGGGTGTGGTGGCACGCTCCTAGAATCCCTATGCTTGGGAGGTGGATCAGGAGGTCAGAGACATCTTCAGCCACATAGTCTGAGGCTGGGCTACATTAGATTGTCTCTACCAAACATAAACGAACAAAAGGATCAACAAAGCAAACACGCTATGTCAAAGAGAGAGCAAGAAAGAGGAAGGTGGAAGCCTATCCTAACAGCTGTCTTTGGGAATTACTACTGACTTCCTGTTCTCTTGTCTGCTGTTTCTTCTCTCCAAAACTGTCTCCTCTGAAATCCTTTCAGCTGTTCTCTTGCATCATGGGCTCCACGCAGCCCATCTGCACTCCCCCAACTGGACACATTTAGTTACTATCTTTCTAAGACTCTGGGACTAAGAATTGAGCTCAGAGTTACACATTCATTCTGGGCAATGCTGATCCTTTGGGATTGTAACTACCTGTTATCTAATTGCTACATTGTAGCTTCAGTTCTTTTCTAGCCTTAGTAAACTGAGCCTGATAGTGCCCAACTAACATACAGCATTAACTGCTATTTATTGCATCAATGTAACCTCTTACTGTCATTCTCACCTCCAACCTGGCCTGTGTTCCGAATCAAGAAAAAAGCTCCAGGACACAGGTAAATCTCAACGGTAGAATGCCTGCCTGGGGTGTATGAATCTCTGGCTCCATTCCACAGCAAAGAACATCACACAGACAAAAAATTTAACATACTCTCTCGCCCCCTGCCTATGCCAAATCCCAGCATCATGGACCTTTTTGCTTTTCAACCCAGCACTGCCGTAAGGGGTTGAGAGGAGAAAAGATGGCCCTGCACATCTAGTGTTCCTGCTCTGCACACAGTTTCTGGGGCCAGAAATAATAAAAGCAGATCAGCGCCATCAAACCTGAGAACTGACGACCTTTACCTCATCCTGCTGCCAAGAGAGACTTTTGAGAGACACTTTGCATAGACAAGAACCACCTGCCTTCTTGAAAATCCAAGATGTCAAGGCATCCTTGCTGGCCTACATAGTGAGTAACGGATGGCTCTTTTGGAGCCTTGAGGATGAAGGCTATGCAGAAAATTGGCAGCAGAAGATTGGGAAGTATAGGCCACCCACTGACTGGATAGGAGAGAGACTTCTGACCCCCAAAGGGTCACAACCCACAGGTTGAGAACTGTTGGGCTAGACCAAGCTGAGCCCAAACAAAGCCAGCTACAAAATGGGGTTTCTGGGGTAGATTATCCCACCTTGTGACTCAGCAGGTGCTTCTGCTGTGCTTAGCACAGAAGCTGTGTTTACAGCTGTTGATCCCTTGCGATGCGTGTGTGCATGCACACACCGACAGCAAAGCAAGTAGTCACAGAGCTCAAAGTAGCCCATTCATTCACTTCAGACCAGGATTGGAGTTTCTGAAACTGAATGTCCAGGTAAGTGATTCTAATACCATGCCAGGCATTTTCTGTTACTTCCTACTCCCTGCTCACTGGAGCAAGGTGAGAGAGGAAGTAATCCATTTCTCAAACTGACCCAGACCTCTGTCTTAGGAAATGGATCCAGCTTGCTGAGCCTGAGCTCATAGCAAACCCCATCTGGACCAAGGCATGTCTTCTGGCATTAAAGATAGACTTCAGTTTGGGATCTAATCCTCCAGTTTCCTGAATTAGGACTGTGCTCACTTAGGACTCATCTGGTGTCATGAGCTTTCCCAGCTGAGTATCTAATACAATCAGAACATCAGAACGTTTCAACATACGGTGGCGGAACAAGTGTCCTCATGGTAATTAGAAATGAAAGGAAGGGATCTCGTGAAAAACCCCCTACTGCTTTGTGTCTGTCTGCAAATGGATGAGCTCCTGTGTGAAATGTGTTGGTAGGGGCTGGAGCGATGGCTCCACAGTTAAAAGTGTGTACTTCTCTCTCTCTCTCTCTCTCTCTCTCTCTCTCTCTCTCTCTCTCTCTCTCTCTCTCTCTCTCTGTGTGTGTGTGTGTGTGTCTCTGTGTGTGTGTCACTAATAATATCCAGAAAAAAAAAGATTAGCTGGCTGTGATGACACATGCCTTTAATCCCAGCACTCAGGAGGCAGAGGCAGGTGGATCCTTGTGAGCTCCGAGCCAACCTGATCTACACAGCAAGTTCTAGGTCATGCTTTGCTGAAAATATCTATGTTTAAACAACTGCACATGACTATGAGACTATATTAGTTGTTAGACTATATTAGTTAGTTTTCCTTCCTGCTGTTGTGGTAAAACATCATGACCAAATGGAAGAAAGACTTTATTTTGACTTATGGTCTCAGTGGGAAAAAACTCCATCCTGGCTGGGAAGCATGGCCATAACGGGGGGGGGGGGGGGGGGGGCATGGCCTTTGTGCAGGGGCACCCCTGCCACGTACTGCCTGACCCCAGCAGCTCTCTGAAACACAGTGGAAGAACCCCTGACCCTTAACTATTGGATTCCTTGTGTCTGTAAAGCCAGTACCACATGGATGGCACAGCCAAGTTCCATTGCAAATTTGGGATGAAAGACCTTAGCCTTTCAGAGTCACATTATTATCAGCTTTCATTTGTAATTACTTTCCAGGAGCGGGGAAAACTACTTAGCCCTGAGGGCACCCCTCCCTTTGTTCCAGCCAGCAGCTTCTCCTTAATGCGTGGCATCTCTTCCAGCACAAGCTTTGGCCTTGATATTAAGCTTACTAATGTTCTTTTCCTCTCCAAACTATATAGGTTGTGTTTGTTTCTGACTACTTACTTGTTCTTCTTTCTTTCTTTCTTTTTCTTCCTTTCTTTCACTAAAGACCAGCATAAGGGAACTCAGAACCATGCTACAGAGTCAATATTATACTGTCACCAGATACATTAGTCCATTTCTTTGAAACTTAGCCTCTGGCAAGTTCTTAGGGCAAGGGCAGAAGACAGGCACATTCTTTGCAGAACTATCACAAGAGCAACCTCCAGCCCCAGTTGCTGTTGAAACCCTTTCTCCCCTCTGAAGCCCACTGAGCCAGGCCTCTGCAGTCTTCTTTCCTCTCAGCCTCCTATTTGAACTGCCTCTTATGCTTTATTTACAACATTCAACTCCTTTCCTAGTCCAAAGTTCCGAAGTAGCATGGATAAGAGCCCAAGGTTATGTTGTACCCCAGAATTGATTGGAGTCACAGGGAGAAGGGCAATGGGAAACACAGCAGTTCTTTTGAGCCATCAAAATACTGTGCTGTCTGGTTGTGCCTAAGAAGTCACAGCCTGGGGACAGCTTGCTTTTCTGGCTTAGTTTGCACAGCTCTTTAACGTTTATAAATGTTTGCACTTTTTTTTTGTCTCATTTTAGCTTTAGAATGACTTAACAAATTATCATCCACAATTTACAGGTGGGGAAATTGAAGCTTAAAGAAGTGAGAGCTAAAAGCAGATCATAATTATCATCAGTCCTGGTCAATTAAACATTTACTGAGCCATGATTACTGAGTTTTGTGATATTACATACTTGGGTTCAAAAAATGAGTATCGTGTTCGCACAGTCCTCACACACTCTGAGCATCACCCCTTTCTTCCCAGAGGTTGATGTCTCACATTAGCTCAAGCTGCATAGATCATGGTGAGACCCAACACAGATGGCCACGTCCACACACAGCTGGACACAGAGATGGCAGGGCACGTTCACAGGTCCAGGCCTTTGATGTAGTCATCAGAATGACAAAGATGACTTGGGGACTTTTAGACACTGCATTGAGAGGTCTTAAACATTGTCACAACCACAATGGAAGAAGATTTAGCAAGATCTGCTAATATTCTCTTGTCTTACAGTCTAGCAATTCTACTCCATGTGATCCTAAAAGGAAACTCTCCCTTGGATGCAAAGAAGGCATGGGTATGATCACTGAAGCATCAAATACAACAGAAAATTACCCCCAAATAACATACATCTCCATCAACACAGCGAACGAGGGCATTGTTGTGTGATCATAGTTTAATTAAACCACACAGCGTCCCGTAGGCCCTGGGTTCAGTTCCCAGTGCTGCAAATGAGTGAATAAATGAGTGAGAACCAGAATGCACATACATCTAAAAAAGATGCGATGCTGAGTGGAAAAAAAGAGTGATGCAAGATATGTCGCAGATGCGAGCGTTTGAGGTAGAATCAGACATTGCCATGTGTGATAAGCATTTTTAAATAGGCACAGTAATAATCTCTGCATGTAGGATAGTATGTGCTTTTGCTGAGGAAGTAAGAATCACAACAGAGGGCAAAGCTAAATCCATTGTGTTTCCCTGTTTAGCAAGTGAGCCTGAAGCAAATACAACGACACTAAGTTAATATTTCACAGAGTTGTATGCAGAGAACAAACGAGTTTATTATTCTCTATGCTTTTTAAGCTTGAAACATTTCATTTAAAAGTGTAGATGAGCCCCAGGCTCTGGAATTCCAGACCTGTGTAGAATTTTCTTTGCTTCCTTTTAAAGTAAAGTCCGTTGGGGATTGAGCATGCTGGGCAAGGGCTTCACCACCAAGCTGTATCCCCAGCCTTCTTATTACTGTTTTATTTTGAGACAGTGTTTCCCCAGGTTGCACAGAATGACCTCAAACTTACTCTGTAGCCCAGGCAAGCTTTGACCTTGTAATCCTCCTGCCTCAGCCTTGTTATTAGTTGGAGGCCTCCAGGCCTTGCTTGTGCAGAATTTTCTTCCCTCCCTCCCTCCCTCCCTCCATTCCTTTCTTCTTTCCATGTTAAAAATTCCACTTATAATATTAAAAAAATTCCACTTATTCTTTTGATCATTGGCTCAAGCTTCAGTGTTTATCTTCCATTTAAAAGCCTCTGTATGTCCATAAAGCCCTCCTGTGCAGGATGCCCACATGGCCAAGCTTCTTCCATGATGTTTAAGTGCCTTTCCTACAATAGTAATTGGCTTCATTGTGTACATTTTTTTTCCTGGCTACAGGATGAGAATCTTAGGAGTTAGGGCAACGTTTTCAAACTCTTTAATGCTTCCTCAGTGCTCAGTATCACCTAACCAAATTCTAAAGAAAAACCACGTATTAACTCATATAACCCTTCCTACAAAATCTTTACATAAAAAGTTGAAAATAAAAATATATACATATAAAATTTTTTTTAAAGTTGAAAATACTACTTTGAGCCAGCTGTGGTGGCACACACCTATAATCACAGAACTCAGGGAGGCAGAGGCAGGTGGGTCTCTGTGGATTCAAGGCCAGCCTGTTCTATAAAGCCAGTCCAGGACAGCCAAGTATATATAGAGAAACCCTGTCTCAAAATAAAAAGAAAGAAAGGAAGGAAAGAAGAAAGAAAGAAAATACTACTTTGAGCTACATTACTTTTGTTTTGCTTTTCCAGGGTAAGAATTAATTGACAAAAAACAAAAGGAAAAAGAAAACATTCTTAGCAGAGGAAAAATAAAAAGCAACAGGCAGTATAGTGCCCATTCTGAATAATCAACTCTTTAATAATTCAATGTGATGGAAGTCTTATGGGAAGGAGATTTTAAAACTAATTTTATGGAGCCGGTGAGATGGTTTAGCGGTTTGCATGAGAAGGACCCCACAGAATCATGTTTGAACACTTGATGCTCAGTTAGTATGACTATTTGGGAAAGGTTAGGAGGCGTGGCCTCGTCAGAGAAAGTGTACTGCAGGGATGGGGAGTGGGGGTGGAGGGAGGGGAGGCTTTCATGCTCCAAAGCCTCCTACCATCCCCAGTATGCTCTCTGTGAGAGGTTTGCTGTTTGAGTTGTGAACTCTCTCAACTGCTGCTCGAACCACCTGTCACCTGCCACCTGCTACCTGTCATCTGCCACCTGTCACCTGCCACCTGCCACCTGCCACCTGTCATCTACCACCTGCCACCTGCCACCTGCCACCTGTCATCTGCCACCTGTCACCTGCCACCTGCCACCTGTTATCTACCACCTGCCACCTGCCACCTGTCATCTGCCACCTGTCACCTGCCACCTGCCACCTGCCACCTGTCATCTGCCACCTGTCACCTGCCACCTGCCACCTGCCATCTGCCACCTGCCACCTGCCACCTGCCACCTGCTACCTGTCACCTGTCACCTGTCACCTGCCACCTGCCACCTGTCATCTGCCACTTGTCACTTTCCTCCACTCCGCCACCATGGACCCTAATCCTCTAAAACCATAATCACAAAATAAGCTGTTCTAGAAGTTGCCTTGGTTGTGATGTTTTATCACAGCAATAGAAAAATCACTAAAACAGAATAGAAGCGCTTGCTTCTAAGTGTGACAACCTGAGTTTGATCCTGGGGGACCTCATGAAAAACCAGTTCCTACAAGTTGTCTCCAGACTTTCCCACACATGCACTGGTGACCACCCACACACATACAAAATAAATACATGTAATAAATAAATACATAAATAAGATTGGAGAACCAAACTAATTTTATGACTATAGAGATGTTTTATTTATCATGGCTAATTTGTTTTGTTTTCTGGTGTGTCATTGAATCCAGGACCTTGTACATACTAGGTTAGTACTCAATCACTAAGCTAACAAGCACAGGAAATCCTAAGATGTCTCATGTACATCATCTCCTTTGAATTGAGTGTGGGTCACACAAGGAGATAAATTTATGAATAAGTGCAGGGGTGTTTTTTTTTTAAGCAAGATCAGTTATTGCTGTGGTCAAGGTCAAAACTACCCACATTGGGCTAAGGAGTGGGCTCAGAGGGCTGAGGCATGCAAGCCTATGACCTGTATTTGAGCTCCGGAACCCATGGCGCAAGGAAGGAGAGAGCTGATTCTTGAAAGTTGTCCTTTTGAGCCTGGAGAGATGGCTCATCAGAGAAGAGCACTTGCCCCAGAGGACCTGGGTTCAGTTCCCAGAACCCATGTCAGGAGGCTTACAAGTATCTGTAACTCCAGCGCCAGGGGATCTGACATTGTCCTCTGGCCTCCATGTACACCTGTAAAATTAATACATTTTAAAATTATTGTTATTTAGTCCCTGGGAATTCCCCAGTGGCCCTTTTGTGATGTTTTATTGAAGCAAGCTACCAATACCTCATGGTTCTTTGGCCTAGGTGCTGCAACACCCCAGAGATAACCACTCGTGGCGAAGATGATAACTAGTACCCTACTTTAGCAAACTAGTGGGTGTAATAAAGTTGGACCTGTGCATACTGATCACTCAACAACCACAGGCACATTCGGAATGAGCCTTTGTGTCCACTGATAGGAGAATGGATAAATAAATCACCATAAATCTGTTCAATGCAATTCTCTACAGAAGTAAGAATGGATAAGCTACTGTTCCATTAGGAGTTCTTAACCACAGTATGGGTGAATGAGGCCCCACACAAAGGGATGCGTTTGTTTATTTCCCAATGTACTTACTTAGTGGGCAGACAGAGAACAACTTTGTGGATTCGATTCTTTCTTTCCACCTCTGTGTGGGTTCTGGGGATTGAACTCGGGTCATGAGGCTTTTGCTGCAAGTCTCTTTTACCCACTGAGTCACCTTTCATCAGCTGATGCATTTGTTTAGAGTTTAAAAACAAAAATCATTGCATTACAGTGATAGGCGCGGGGATTGTTGTTACCTGGCAGAATGTAATAATTGGAGGAATCTTAGAGGGTCCAACCTGAGCTTTGTGGTGGTCACAGAGGAGTATTTTCATTGTGAAAATTTATTGATATTGAACTGTGATGTGTGCCTTTTTTCCTGTTATGTTCAATAAAAGCTTATTTTAAAAAATATAATCTTGCTAATATTTATGTAACAGTCAAAACACAGAGACACAGCTTACAACCAAATAGATTCTATTAATCTAAATTTGCCTTATCTAGTAATATCATATAAGTGGAAACCTGAACATATAAAATAAAATTTCTCAAAGCTCCTCATACTTTACAATGCAACATGTCAAATTCATGGAAGGAGTAAGGATAATGTTGTAACACAGCCATCCTTCCATTTTATATGTTTCTCATAAGGAGAGAAGTAACTCAACAAGTGCACTGCTCTGTGCACTTTTGCTCAGTTTGAACATTATGTCTGTTAGCAAAGCTCCAAGTTCAGCCCAAATACTCAGCCATTAGATTATGATTTGATGAATTACAATATACCAATACACGATAATGGTACCCATTACAGTGATGCATAGAAGGCCTTGGGTATAATGCAAGATAGATCATTGACTGGAAGAGGAGATGTGTATCATGATTCTAACTATGCAAAAGTGGAAAAGTAGGGACCATAAGCAATACGTTATTGTTATGCTTGTGTGGTAAATGTATGGTTTGGGCAGGTAGGATAGGGTAAATCCCCACAGCCTCTGACATTCTTTTTATTGTATTAATTAGCTAGACGGTTTTCCTGCATGCAGTAGACACGAGCTTAGATAAAGGGTATTTATGGAGCCTTACAGCCATAGCTTACAGAGTTTAAGGAGGCCCTGGGTAACTAAGAGGATGGAATAGGAACCAAGATGGAGGTCTTAGCAATAAAAATTCTTTAACTGTAGCCCTCCCACTTCTGCTTCCTGGTAAATAGCTTTAATACCTCCGGTCCCTTTATGCCTCCAATCCAGATTCAAATTATTGGAAGATGAACATCTCATGATTTGTATCTGAACCGCCTGGAGTTGAGGAAAGGCGTCTTGAGTTGAGAAGAGGGTGGGCAACAAAGAGATGCTGATCAGAGCAAGACAGCAGTGCCACGAAATATGGCAATGTTTTTCTGATTCTTTAATTTTACTAAAATGTTTTTACACCTGCGCATATTGCGCATATTTTCCCCATCGCTCTGTGCCCCACATGACACTTCCCGTCACTCTTGTTAGCTGTTTCCCTAGGCAGTTTCCCAGAGCTGGAGTAGCAGGCCACTGTGAGCTGCCTCACAGGGATGCTAGGATCCAAACTCAGGTCTTCTAGTGAGAGCCAGCAGTTCAGCCCCGGCTCGAGCATCTTAACCTTCTAGTCCTATGCTGCCAAGGACCCTTTCTGGTATTTGCAGTTTATTGTTCTTCCATAGCATTAGAGCCTTGCTGCCTTGAGTGCTAGCAACTCTGCCAATTTCTAGGTTAAAAAATTGTACTTTGCTTTAGTTTGTCTTTAATAATAACATTAGAAAAATATCCCATTTGGAGGCCACCACTTATAAGTAAGCCATCCCCAGAGGGCATTAATCCTTTCTAGGAATACCCATGAATTTGTTTAGTATTTATCAAGTGCCATTGTAAGGATGGAGAAGTGCCTTGCTCTCAAAATGCTCACCAGCAAGCTACTGAGACAGACAAGTTCAATACATTCTGATCGGAGAAAATACTTAAGCTTCCAGAGTCAAGTAGTGGTTTTGGTTGGTAATGGAGACTTCAATATGTCTTGCTAAAGCATCAAGTATAGAGGTGCAGGCTAAGAGACGAGAGAACCACATTAGATAGGTGAGCACAGGTCACACCCCATTGGCTTATTTAGGCCACGCAAGAAGGTCGGGCTCCAATCCCTGAGGATGATAAAAAAAAACAAGAGGAGAGGACCCACAGCGAGGTGACATCTTTGTGGTGTTGAAGGCTCCCTTTGCACATGATGGACAGAAAGGCTCACGCTTTATTTCAGATATGAAACATCCTCCAAAAGGCTCATGTGCTTAAGGTTTGGTCCTCAACTAGTAAATCCAATCTCTGAGAAGTTATTGGGTCTCCCCCCCCCAATTACCTAATTTATTTATTTACTGTGTCTGTGTGTGGTTTATGCAAGCATAAGCATGAATGCATGTTTGTGTGTGTGCGTATGAGGAGGTACACAACTTTAAGGGCTCTGGCTGAATCAGTGCATTAGCCCCTTGTTGGATTCATAATTTGATGGTGTTATTGGGAAATAGGGAAAGCTGTAAAAAGCTAAATTGGGTGTTTTAGTGTGAAAGCCAAATGAAATGCTGTGTACCTCTAGTCTAAGACAGCGGCTTTGGAAGTGAAAGCTGGGTTAGAACATGGAACTTCCCTCATAAATAACTCGTTCCCTTGCCTGCTGGACGTGACACAAGCAGATATTCTCAGCTGTCGGCCACCAGTGGCTCAAAATTGTGCTCGCTTTCCTGGTGACGCCCACGTTCAGTGACTGATTAGAGTGGGGAGCAAAAGGCCCAGCATGAGCTAACTTGGAACAAGAGTTGCTTCCCTTAAATAGAGTGGTTGTGCATGCCAGCGTCCATGTCACCTGTGCTACTTCATCAAAGCAGGAAACATCTGGATAACACTGAGGGGCATTAAGGAGCTTAGTCACTGGGGGTTAGTGTTGGTTATAAATGAGGAAAAATAAAAACAGTCACATATGAAGCCTAGTCTCTGATGTGATGGTAGTGGTACTTAGTGAGATAAAAGAAACAGGAGGGCTGGGGGGAAAATATGAGTTTAGTTTGCGATACACTAGGCAGTCAGAGTTTAACTGTGGAGTTCAGGAATGTTACTGGTGAGGGGCAGTGTCCAGGCCCCTCAAGGCTGATAGAGAAGGAACTTATCATCAGCAACAGAATGGCTTCTGTTATTATCAGAGATTCCAGAAAATATACAAGAGCAAGGGTGCAAAAAAGAACTAATCAAAAATGCAAGGAAAATGTGAGAATGAAAATTATGATTGTCCAGAGAGAGGGCTCAGTAGTTAAGAGCACTGGCTGCTCTTTCAGAGGACCTGGCTTTGATTCCCAGCACCCACATAGCAGCTCACAACTGTCTCCAAGTACAGTTCCAGGGGATCTGATGTCCTCTTCTGGCCTCTGCGGGCACCAGGCATGCTCATAGCACACAGAGGCCCATAGTGCACAGGGGCACATGCAGACAAAATACCATATCCATTAAATAAATAAACAAGCAAACAAACAAATAAGCAATTTTATATGCTAAACATAGTGGTGCACACCTCTAATCCCAGTATTTGGGAGAAAGAGGCAGTTGAATTTCTGTGGGTTCTGGATCAACCTGGTTTCTATAGGGAGTTCCAGACTAGCCAGCCAGGACTAAACAGTGAGGCACTGGGAGGAGAGGGGGGGGGGGAGAAGGAGGAGGAGGAGGAGGAGGAGGAGGAGGAGGGAGGGAGAGAGAGAGACGGGGAATGTGGGAATGATGTACCCATAGTACCACATGCCTGTCATTCTAGTACTGGGAAGGCTGAAGTAGGAGGAACACAAATTTGAGGTGGGATGATTGGAAATAGACTGAGATATCCTCTGGGGGCTTCTGTGTTGTCTGTGGAGTGTGGACAGGATTGCCCGTGGGAACAGAGCTGTGGCTATGGTGGCTGGGATAGGATGCAGTATGCAACTAGGTTCATGAGCACCAAGTATTAAAAAACAAACAAACAAAACCAGCAGGCCTGAGGACATGGCTCAGCAGGTATAAAGCGCTTGCTGCACATGCATGAGATCTGATCCAGATTCCTAGGACCCACATTAAAGACTGGGTGCGCTGGAGTGTGTCTATAACCCCAGACAGTGCTGAGGGCCGGAGGCAGGCCGACCCCAGAGCCTCACTAGCTAGCTAGTTTGGCCTTAGACAAACAGACGGGTTAACGAGTTTCAAAACTAACGTGGAGAACGATTAAGGAAGATCCCTAACGTTGACCTCTGGCCTCCATACACATGCACACACATACATACATATACATATATGCCACACATGTATACATGGGCATATGATGATGATAATTCAACAACAAAATGCTGTATAAGGGAACAGGAGAGCTTGCCAGTGAGAGCCTCGGTGAACAGGTAGGTACATCCCAGAGGGAGGCTAAGAATAGAGGTTGGACCATCAGAAGCGGAGTGAAGACTCTGTCGCCATAAAAGGGAGCCGACAAAGGCTCCTAGGTTCTTCTAAGGAGAGAGCAGGATAAGTGGAAATAGAAAAACATCCTCTGATGAGTCATAGTCTCGTTTCCATCTGCTTTCCTGGTTCTGCTTCTTTTCCTTTGATGTTTACAAAGGGGACATGTGATTACACCAGGGAAAGGTGACGTTTATAATAAGGCAGGGACAGAGGGAAAGAGCCCGGGAGCCTGAAAGGGGGAGGAAGAATGCTAAGGCCGCTGGGAGCAAGCAGCCTAGGGCTAGGGCTCCCTCAAGCTCTCTTATGAGTTGGGTTCCCGGTCCAGAAGCTTGCTATGGATCACACACATTGTCTCTGCATCTCTGTCGTCAGCATCTACCGCAGAGCCTGGCATAGTACAGGTGTGAAATAAACATTTGGTGAATGACTGTAGACCACAAATGCTCACGGTTTAGATGGGTAGTGTGCAAACATTTCTCTCTCCGCATTCTCCCTCTCCTTTATAAGGTTTTCAGGGAACGTTTGGACCTGCTGGGGCCTCTTCAGAATACAAACAGTCCTATTACTGTCTGTCAGGACTGCCCGCCCACCTCCCCATCACGACCGTGGCTCTCTGTTCTCACTGGAAAAGGAGGCACAGCTTGCTTAGCAAGAACCTCATAGAAAGAATGGTACAATATGGGCTGGTATTTTTTTTTCATCCTCTTTCAGCCTCATTTCCTAAGTTAGAGAAAGAGTAATTTAAGGAATCTTAGGAATATGAAACTTCTCTGGAATGATCTTTATTGAGCTGTGTTTGGAACCAGCTGAAGTTCTGAAGGGCTGCCAAGCCAGGCAGGAATAAGAGAAAATGAAATATAAAGGAAAATGAAATTTAACTTAAAATAGTTTTTGTCACGTCCAAGAAAGATAGCTAGAGTGGCTGTGTAGATTTTGTTTTGTTTTGTTGTTTCTTTTGCCAGAATCTCTTTCCAGCTTAAAATTGTTATAGGATTGTTTCAGACTGTGTAGAAATAGAAAGGGCAAAAGGACAGGAGAATGTGATGTTTTTGAAGCCCTGTGACTGATATGGTTAGCGCTCTCTCTCTCTCTCTCTCTCTCTCTCTCTCTCTCTCTCTCTCTCTCTCTCTCTCTTTCTCTCTCTCCCTTCCCTCCCCCCTCCCCCTCCCCCTCCCCCCTCTCTCTTCTCTCTCTCTCCAGGATTTCTCTGTGTAGCCTTGGCTGTTGTGGACTCGCTTCGTAGACCAGGCTGGCCTCGAACTCACAGCGATCTGCCTGCCTGTGCCTCCCCGAGTGCTGGAATCACAGGTGTGAGTCACTGTGCCCGGCAGTGTAGTTAGCTATCTTCAAGCTTTGTAATTTACACAGCTATTATACACATGTTGGCTTCTCCTATCAGGATGCCACTGAGCTGTAAGCTTGCTCTTAGTATCTTGGTCCATCTCCCCAGCTTCTTTGTGGTCAGTTGCTCTTCCCTGCAGGGCTTATCTAACGGCGAAGGACCATTTTGTCTCGTCTTCATTTATACAGAATGCAAGAAAGAGCTATGTGTAGTCTACCAGATGGACAGGGAACATTTTACTGGGCCGAAAGTTGTCCAGCAATGGTGTTCCCAGCTCTCCTTTTTTGCAGTGAATGTTGCCTTTGAAATCTCCACCTACCAACAGCAAAGACTGGCTTGGCTGGTTCCCAAAGCCACCGAGACAGATGGGAGGAGGCAAGCCATACACTTGTACTCTCCTTTTTACCCCAATGGGATATAACTGCCCCTATAACCAAACTGGATATGACGAAGGACTTGGAACGGGTCTGTTCCCAATCAGAGTGGGTGTTGAACCCAAAGTAGAACACTGGCTTGCTACGGCTTGGCCTGGGCTAGGGCATGCTCAGCTGAGTCACCAGCTCTCAGGAATGCAGCTCGTCTGGAATTCAAAGCAGGGGCGCAGATGTTTCACACAGACCAGGAACTCTGCAAGCCCAAGGCCTCTGTCTCATACAGTAGTGGGATCTATACCAAGGCGCTAAGGAATCCTGAGAAACATTGTTCTTCCCTCTATCCCTCTGTGTACGCCCAGTCAGCATCTTCCCTATGAGCAACCACTGACGTCAACTTTACAGGGTGTGCCTTTCTTTTCTTTTCATGTACTTATGTATCTGCATTAGTTGCCTGTATTTATCTAGCTGCATGCATATGTGTTTACATGTATGTATGAGATGCTTTCCTTTGTTTTGCTTTGATCCAAGCTGGTATCATAGTGTAGATGTTTTTCAGATTGCTTTGCGAGGGAGGTCTCATGCATCCCCAGGCTGGCCTCAAGTTCACTCTGTAGCTAGGGACCTGAAACTTCTGAGTCTCCATCTTTCATGTCCTTAGTGCTGGAGTTATGAATGTGTCTACCATGCCCAAGTTTATTAAGTGTGGAGAGGAGTAGGTGTGGTGTGTATTGGGAGGGGAGGAGGGGGCGGCCAGCGTCTCCTGTAGGCCAGGCAAGCACTCTATCAGGTGAACCATATCTCTCACTCTCAACTTACTTTCTAAAAAGGGAGATATCTACCCACATGTCTTGGAGATTTTTCTGTTATTATGTTCTAATTTTTTTTTAACCACTGCATATTTTTACATAACTCAGATGCCCCTTTGATTGGGTTTCTGTCCTTCTTTTGATGAGCATCTAGGCTGCTTTGCTATTTCTATGGCTGCAGGTGGTCCTAGAGCAAACAGTCTTGTACCTACTTCCCTTTGGCTTTTAAGTGACTGTCTCTCTAATGTGGATACCAAGGTGTAGGTTGCCAAGTCAAAAGGTAGGTACCTGCAAAGAACGAACTTCTGTCCAATTTATTTCGCAAGAAGTTCAGCCAGTTTATATTCCTGGTAGCACCTGCTGTCCGCACCCTTGCCAACACTTCATATCAATCTTTCTTATTTATTGCCAGTCCAGTGTATGAAAAAACGGCATCTCCTTGCTCATTTTATATTTCCACCAACATTGGCTGGCAAGGTTGACCAGTTGTTCAGATGCTTTCTTGCCATCATAGTTTCTCTTTTGTGAATTGCCTATTCGTACACTTTACTAAATTTCCTGCTTAGTTTGCCATTTTCTTGGGAATGTGTAAGAGCAAACCCTTAGCTATTTGGATTACAATGCTTTGACCCATGCTATCTCTGGAAATGGAATCTCACAATCTTGTCTATTGACCAGATTCAAAGTTTTAATACATTAGAGTTTATTAAACCTTTTTTTAAAAAAAAAAAAAAACAAATTTACATTTGAATATTGTTTCAACTGTTTTCTAACTTTAAGATCATTAGCCTGGCCCACCCGTAATTTTAAGTAAGGAAAAAGATTTAAATGAGGGGCTGGAGAGACGGCTCAGAGGTTAAGAGCACTAACTGCTCTTCCAGAGGTCCTGAGTTCAATTCCCAGCCACCATGTGGTGGCTCACAACCATCTATAATGTGAGATGATGCCCTCTTCTGGCCTGCAGGTGGCCACGCAGGCAGAACACTCTATAAATAATAATAAACAAATACATCCTTTAAAAAAGATTTAAATGAAATGCCTTATGGTGGCCCAAGACACCATCGTATTTGGTCTAATCACTGCAGTAGCCTCCTAGCTTGTTTAACTGCTTCCTTAGTCTGTTCCCAGCATAGCTGAGATTTGGGATGGGATTTTTATTTTGTTTTGGGAAGGGCTTTCTCTGTGTAGCCTTAGTTATCCTGGACTGTCTTTGTAGACCAGGCTGTCCTTGAACTCACAAGCGATTCACCTGCCTCTGCCTCCCAGAGTGCTGGGATTAAAGGTGTGCACCACTGCGTCCTGCTTG
Source organism: Acomys minous (assembly GCF_964271855.1). Classification (NCBI taxonomy): domain Eukaryota; kingdom Metazoa; phylum Chordata; class Mammalia; order Rodentia; family Muridae; genus Acomys; species Acomys minous. The sequence continues at coordinate 112,955,660 of NC_140489.1, forward strand.
GAAGGGATCATTTAAAAGCATTGGTCAAATCATACCATTTTGAATGAAATCCTCCTGTTGGAGCTAGGAATATAGCTCAGTAGTAGAATGCTTGCCCAGCGTGCACGAAGCCTTGGGTCCCATCTCTAGCACTATAAAAAGCAAAACAAAGGAACAAGTAAACAAACCAACAACACCCAACTCCTGTGACTTTTTACATCACTTCCAATAAAAGCCAAAGTGTCACTTGTGTCCCACACCCTGTCAACACTTGATAACAATCTTTCTTGTTTATTGCCAGCCCAGTATATGAAAATGGCATCTCCTTTGTTCATTTTACTTTTCATATTTGGCGTTCATATTTTACTGTTTCCCCATCATCCTTCTGCCATTGCTTCTGACTTCTCTTTTTTTATTTAAATACTTTATTCAAATTATATCTCAGTTGTTGTCCCCTCCCATTTCCCCTCCCTCCCTCTTTCACTTTATTCCTCTCCCCTAGGCCTGTGACAGAAGGGGACCTCCTCTCCTACCATATGATCATGGCCTATCAAGTCTCATCTGGGTAGCCTGCTTTCCCTTCCTCTGAGTGCCACCACCAGGCCTCCCCACCAAAAAGAAGTGGTCAAATTTGGGGCACCAGAGTTCATGTCAGAGTCAGTCCCCGCTCTCCACGCCACTGTGGAGAATGTGCTGTCCATTGGCTAGATCTGAATATGGGTTCAATGTTTACTCCATGTAATGTTCTTGGTTGGTGCAGTAGTTTGTGTGTGCCCCCTGGATCCAGATCCACCAGCCTTGATGGTCTTCTTGTAGGGTTCCAGGACCCACTGGATGCTTCTATTTCTCCATTTTTCCATACCTCTCTCACCTGGAGTCCCAATAGCGAGTCACAGCATCTGTCTCTATCCCCTGCTGAGTGAAGACTCTCAGAGGGCATCCATGTTGGGCTAGTGTCCAATTATGAGTGAGTACATACCATGTGTATCTTTCTGGGTCTTGGTTGACTCACTCAGGATGATCATTTCTAGTTCCCTCTATTTGCCTGCAAATTTCAGGATTTCCTTGTTTTTAAAAACTGAGTAGTATTCCATAGTATAAATGTCCCACAGTTTCTTTATCCATTCTTCAACTGAGGGACATCTAGGTTGTTTCCAGATTCTGGCTATTATGAATAAGGCTGCTATGAACATAGTTGAGAAAATGTCCTTGTGGTATAGTGGAGCATCTTCTGGGTATATTCCAAGGGGTGGAATAGCTAGGTCTTGAGGAAGCCTTATTCCCAATTTTCTGAGAAAATGCCAGATTGACTTGCAAAGTGGTTGTATAAGTTTGCACTCTTGTACTTAACAAATTACAGAGTCTCAGTAAATACTGGAAGTGTTCACGCCTACATTTATTTTCGTTTCTTTGAGAGGACAACATCTAAAAGATGCTGACAACATATGGAAACACAGAGAATCTTTTAGACTATTGAGAACGGTGGTAATTTGCACAAATCTTTGCTATTTGTGCCTAGGCCACTCCTCTTCTACATTTGCACTTGAGAATCTTCTATGAGTGTGCAGTAGCTTCTAGAAGAATGTCTATTGTAGCCTTTGGTGACTAGACAGGAGGAAGCAGAGGATGAATGAAACACGTGCATGGCTCACTAACTTGAGGGCACTTTACTTTCATAGGATGCCTTTTTCATTTTGTTGAGGGTTGGTTTTGTTTTTCTCCACGTGTTCAATATTTACAGATATTTTTTTCCCATATCAAAAAGCACTTTAAGTTTTGAGACTCTCACTCTGTAGCCCAGGCTGACCCTGAACTCACAGAGATCTGCTTGCCTCTGCCTCTGAGTGCTGGGATTAAAATGTGTGCCCCATTGCCCAGCATAATTCATATTTCTTTTAATTCTCAGGGTAAGTGCTGTCTAGTCATAATGAATTTTGATATTTTTAAAATTCATTTCTGACTTTACTAGTAATTTCATTTAGAACCTTTTCAGTTCTGTCCCTGAGTGTGGTCTGTAATTTCTTTTTTCACTGTCATTTGCTTTAGGTATGAGAATTGTGTTAGAATCCTGAATGGGTTGAACAGTACTTCCTTTTTTTTTCAATTTTACAAGTAGTTTCTTTGTGATAGCCATTATCTCTTAATTGAAGGCATAATAAAATTCACTTGGGCCTAATATCTATCGACAAGAACTATTTTCAGAATTTTTTTCTTTGACTTATTAACATTGTACATTTGATTTCCTCTTCTTCTTTCTCCCCTTTCTTCTCCACCTTTCATATTTATCTATTTACTTGTGTGTATATGTCTGAGTGAGCACACGTGGAAGTGTGTGTGTCCACTTTAGCCTTTGTTTCCCTGATTGTTCTTTCTTTGTTTTTTTTTTCTCCTCCAAATTAAAAGACTCTGTTTTTAATTTCTCGGTTTATTTTTAATTGGCTCTTTTAAATATATCATTACCAGTTGTTTTGTTTCTGAACTTTTTTTTTTTTAACTTCAATTAACCTTTCAAATTAGTTTTAAATATTTTTCCCTTTGGAGGCGGGATCTTCCTATACAGCCCAGCAGGTCTCGAACACACGATCCTCCTGCCTCCACCTTCTGAGTGCTAGGATTACAGTATGTGTTGTGTATTGCCCCTCAGGTTCTGTGGCTGTTATTCTTCTGCTTGACCCTGAAACTATTTATAAAGACCTGTTCATTTATATTTTATGTGTATGTGTGTGCCTGGATGTATATATGTGCACCGCATGTGTGTAAGAACAGTGGAAGTCGGAAGAGGGCATCAGATCCCTGAGGATTGGAGTTCCAGGTGATTGTGAGCTGCCACGTGGGCTCTGGGAATCGAACCCAGGTCCTCTGCAAGAGCAGTAAGTGCTCTCCCTGCTGCCGTCTTTCCAGCCCCTCTTAGAAACTCTTAACCAGATTCATTTTATAACGAATGGCGTTCAAATAGTCTAACATTATCTTTTAGCCTAGTATTAATTCTTCTGCATGTTGTTGCTCCTATTTTTGCCTCTTTTTTTTTTTTTTTTAAATTGTCGTTTGTTGGGTTTTGAAACAGGGCTGTTCTATACAGTCCTGGCCATCTTGAAATTTCCTATGTAGACCAGGCTTGCCTCAAACTCGAAGAGCTCCTCCCACCTCTGTCCGAGTGGTGGGAGAAAAGTGTGCCAGCGCTTTGCAAGCCCAGGCTCCAGTGCCTCCATCTACTTATGGAGGGATCCAGCAGCTCTGTATCGCCAGCCTACTTACCATATAGTTTCTGTTCTGTTTCTGGGCTGCAGTGATACCTTGGAGCGCGAACACGCCCGGCTCAGCCTCCCGTTTAGCATTTCATCTGTCATCCCTGTTGTTTGGGTCAGAGTGGTCCCTGAGTTACCTGCCGCCTGGAAGGCCACTCGCATTCACTCAGCTTTTGCCTGGTCCCCACCGTTCTCTCTGCAGTCACGCCGCTTTTGTTTCTCAGCCATCACAGGCAGCGCTTTTCCCTTCGGTCTGCATTTCCTTCTTTCTGCACACAGCGGTGTAGACCGCACCTGCGTTAACCTTTGCCCTTTGGCCGGCAGGATGCCCCACTGCCCCGGTTCACGACCTCTTCTGGCTTTTCTGCTCCTACTCCTCCTTTTGCAGGCCAAGTCCTTCTTTGTGGGCCTTGACCTTCTCTGTCACCAAACTAAGTACTTTCATATTTTCAGGAATCTAAAAGGCACATCCTGATCCCTGGGATGTTTTCCCTGCTGAGTCAGAAAGCTAGAGATCTGCGTGGGGTGCGTTCCACTCATACTGTCCCCTTTGAACCTTTCCAGTCCTGTCACAGATGTCATCTTTCTCCCAGTTCCTAGGGGCTCAAGCCAGCTTTCCCAGGGCCAGTCAGTTACCCAGCTTATCGACCCTTTTTTTCTGTTTTCTTTTACGCCACTGCACTGTTCATGTGTGTACTGTGATCTCTTACTGTTCTTCCTTTGCATCATGGGAAGCCGAGCATGCTAAGTATGGTCCCATTTTGATATGCTGTCATTTGGAGTTTGCGATTTGGGTCCTGTCACTCCCACCTCCATGTGCACACATATACAGGCGCTGGTGGGATCACCTGCTGGGGGTACTAGGAACTGAGCTGTGGATACTAGGAACCAAACGCCTGCCTTCTACGGGAGCAGCAAGCACTCGCCCTGCTGAGTCATCTCCCGTCCCTGGCTTTCAACCTTCGGGCAGCATCTTTCGTCACGTAGGACTTAAGTGAGAGGAAGGGTGGATGTGGGCCATGGGCTCTGAGAGAAGCCACTTCTGAGGGCTGCCCGGGACACCTTGGGGGACTCCTACTCACCATGCAGGGAGGGGCAGCTCTAAGAAGGGGGCTCTTGGAATTGTCACGTGTGCTTGTCAGGTGGGGAGGCAGAATCAGAGCGAAGACCAGGGGACCTGCCATCCCAGCTGGACAGAGTCTCCTAACGGGATTTCAAAGATGCAGACAGGCACATTGGAGAATTCAGTGAGCACAAATAAAGAAGTTGAGGGTTTTTCTTTTTTGGTTTTGTTTTGCTTTTGTTTTGTTTTGTTTTCCAAGACAGGGTTTCTCTGTGTAACCCAGGTTGTCCTGGAACTCGTTCAGGCTAGCCTGAACTCACAGAGATCCACCTGCCTCTGCTTGGGATTAAAGGTATACACTATCACTGCCCCACTTAAGAAGTTGAGATTTTGGTCCCTTATTCCACTGTCCTCGTATTTGTGATACACTGGTTGGTTTGCAGAGTGCTTGCCTAGCATGCATGAAGACCTAGGTTGGATTCCCAGTGCTGTAATCCTTGGCTACATAGCGAGTTCAAGGCCAGCGTGGCTGTGTAATATCATGTCTCAAGGTCCTTTAGGGCATCCTGGAAGAGTTCTCTTTTTCTTTTTTTGGTAGCTGTAACTTGTGGTTTATAAGCATTTTGTGGTTTCACAGCTTTCTATCCCTGCCTGCCGGGGTACAAACCTCTGACAATGGTGCTGCTCTTTTCTCTATCACCCCAGACTCTGCTCAGTACAGCCACTTACTGAGGGAGCAATGACCAAACGAATTCGGCACTTCCACAGAAATAAATAGAAATCTTAAATAATGAAGTAGTTCAAGGAATTTGAATATTTCAAAGGCCCAGCCACACAGAGGTTGAATAATTCATGCAAATGTCTGAGGAAAAGAACAAAAGCCTGCCCAGTAATCCAGCGCACTGCTCCTCATTTGGGTCCATAGGCCCAAGATGCCACGCATAGTCTTGATGGTGAACTCAGTTTCACGGGCTTTGAAGTATAGGTTTGATCCATTACGTCACCATCAAAATTGAAAAATTAAAAAGAAGCATTATCGCTCCAAAAAAGCAAATTCCAGATTTGTGCCATTTCAAAGAAAGTGTCATTTGGAATGAAGTTGATTCACACCATGACGTATGTGGCTTTTTTTTTTCTTTTTCTTCTTCAGTTTCCACGCTCTTCTGTAGTAAGGGTGGGCTTGTGTGATGTGTAGACATGTGCTTAATCAAATTCAGCCTGCCTTCTCAAGTTAGGAGAATGCATATGAAATGTTTCGAGATAAGCAGAAGCACGCTCTATTTTTAGCTCCCGAGTCTCTAGGCTGCTGTGTTGGTCTTACCCCCTTATAGGAAAAACTGGCTTTGGTTTAAGACCCACTGATTCGTGTTCAGTCAGCATAGGCAGGAAGACCGGGTGGCCCATGGTGCTGAGCGGCGTGTGAGAGCGCGGAGGGCCCCTGTGTTCCGTCTAGGGAAGAGCATCACACCGTCACTCGTCCTTGCCTTACACCCGGATTGTTACTTACCTGGGAATGGAGCAGAGTTCTGGCCACAGAACTGAGTGACGCTGGGAAGTCACAACAACGGGGAGATAAAGGTGTGATAGGCTATTAGCTGAGTTCGTGACTAAAGAGTCAACCCAGTAGACTGTCCACTTTGAAATAATTGACATAGTTGATAGCCACTTTGAAAATTAAAAAACAAACCAACCAACCAACCAACCAACCAACCAACCAACCAACCATAATAACCATCCACAAAGCTGCCCCGAATCCTGCTTTTGAAGTAATGAAAGACAGGGAGAAGATTGGCAGATCTCTTTATGTTTGCCTTAGGATCCGAGTGAGGACATGGCAGCTTTTGGGGGTGGGGTGGGGTGCGGTGGAGTCTGCAGATTCTACCAGAATTAGGGAATGGTGGAAAGCCTAGCAGAATTTTCTTAATTTGAGAATTTGAAGAAAACAAACTAGAAATGAATTTCTAATTAATTGAAAATAACAGGAAGAACTCAAAATGGCTGCATGAGTTACACATTCCTACGCTAACAAGCACCGTTCGAAAGGATCTGGGACAACACAGTGGTTCTCCAGGGTTGTTTTCAAGAAGAGCCTTTCTTTTAAAAAATATATTTTAGCCGGGCATGGTGGCTCACACCTTTAATCCCAGCACTCGGGAGGCAGAGGCAGGCGGATCGCTGTGATTTCGAGGCCAGCCTGGACTACAAAGTGAGTCCAGGACAGTCAAGGCTACACAGAGAAACCTTGTCTTGAAAAAAAAAAAAAGAGTTGGTTTTTAGGGTTGCAGATTCTTCAGAACCAGTGTCTCTATTGTATCTTGCTCTTGTTTTTTGTTTGTTTCTGAGAAGCTTTGCTTAGCATGTGAAAGAAATATATGTTGTCACTTTTATTATGAATTAAAGTTGAAAGAAAGAAAATCTGATTTTAATAAGAAAAGTTATACTAGATGCAGAAAAAAAACACCACATATCAAGTATTTTGTAATGCATGATTATTTTATACTGATTTTAAGTGTGTATTTTAAAATACTATTTATTTTTTCAAGAAAGGTTTCTCTGTGTGGCCCTGGCTATCCTAAAACTCATTTTGTAGACCAGGCTGGCTTTGAACTTGGAGATCCACCTGCCTTTGCCTCCCAAGTGCTGGGATTAAAGGTGTGTGCTGCCACTGCTGCCACCACCACTCGGCTGTTTTTAGTATTTCTCAATCATGTGTATGTGCATGTGTGTGTCTAAGTGTGGGTATGTGCACATGAGTTCAGGTGCCTGAGAAAGCCAGAGCTGTCAGAGGTCCCTGGGGCTGGAGTGACAGGTGTGTGGACACCCTGATACAGATGTTGGGAGCCCAACTTGGATCCTCTGTAAGAGGTGCGATTATTTTTAGTTGCTGAGCCATCTCTCCAGCCCTAAAATGTAGATTGAAAAAAAATGTGGGTTTTTAAATATTTATTTTATGTTTAGCTGAAAAATAACTGTATGTATTTATGAGGTACACTGTGATGTATTAACACATGTATACATTGTGGAATGGCCTCATGAAGCCAATTAACATATCTGTCATGTGCTATTCTTGTCATTTCTTTGTGGTGAGAAGACTTAAAATCCAGACACGGAGTTTGAAATGTGTAACTGAAAGAAATGTATATCTCCGGAACAATTTAATAGTAATTCCTAGACGTTCATATTGCACAGAGACACATGCCCGTGCATGTGCAGCTACATGCTTCATAGACTGGATCTATATAATAAGCCTTTATATTGCGGTTGCAGTTCTTATCTTTGAAACAGAAAAAGATGTGCTAAAATAAAAAATACACATTTTTCAGTTCACAGCAAGAAAAAAAAAAGTTCCACGTCTCTTTATGTTCTGTTATCACTTTCTCCTGGGCAGCCGCAGTGACTGAGGATTCTGTGTGTAACACTCAGGGCTTCAGTGTCACAGGGAAAATTCCAGCCCCCAGATAAGGGACCTGACACAGCATGCCCACCTTGAAGAATAGAAAATTCCAACAAGAGTCTGCCCTTCAGAGAATTTGGGGTCACAGGTACTAAGTACTTTAATCTCAGTGCTGCTGATATGCTGATGGAGTTGACCTTCCTTAAAGAAACATAGACCACAGCTAAATTTTACTTGCAGCTTATACGTAAAAAAATATGAAATCCCCCTCCACCTTTTTTTGTTTTGTTTTATTTTAAGCCAGCTCATTTTCTTTCTATACAAATGGATTATTTTCACCACATAAGCTGAAAGACATTTTCTTAAACATTAGGTTTGTTTGGTACAGGTAAGTTTAAACTTTTAAGTTATTTTTAAAACATGCACTTATTTATTTATATGTGTGACTGCCTGCATGAGTTTATGTACACTGCATGTGTGCAGGGTCCCAGGGAGGCCAGAAGAAGGCATTGGCTCCTGTGGACTTGGAGTTGTAGGCAGTCATAATTGGTTATGTGGGTGCTGGGAACCAAGTCTGGATCTTCTACAAGAGCAGTAAGTGCTCTTAAACCCCAAGACATCTCTTTCCAGCCTCTGGGTAAGGTTTTAAAGTTGAAACAAAAAATCTGAAGCCTTCAGTGATTATGTTTAGGTGAAGAAAGACTAAAGTGATATAAGCACAAAGGAATAAATAAAGGGTGCCAACATTAGACATATAGATTATACAAGTACTTACTTGGATGGTAGGCATGTGCTACCTCTCTTTTGGAGGTTGTAAGGTTCCAAACTGTTTATTTACTACTGGTGCTGCTGCTGCTGCTGCTGCTGCTGCTGCTGCTGCTGCTGCTGCTGCTACTGCTGGTGCTGCTGGTGGTGCTGGTGCTGCTGCTGGTGCTGGTGGTGGTGGTGCTGCTGCTGCTGGTGCTTGTGGTGCTGGTGCTGCTGCTGCTGGTGATGGTGGGGTTGCTGCTGGTGATGCTGGTGGTGGTGCTGGTGCTGCTGGTGCTGCTGCTGCTGGTGCTGCTGGTGCTGCTGCTGGTGCTGCTGCTGGTGGTGCTGGTGGTGCTGGTGCTGCTGCTGGTGCTGGTGCTGCTGCTGGTGGTGCTGGTGCTGCTGGCGCTGCTGCTGCTGGTGCTGCTGCTGGTGCTGGTGCTGCTGGTGCTGCTGCTGGTGCTGGTGCTGCTGGTGCTGGTGCTGGTGCTGGTGCTGCTGGTGCTGCTGGTGCTGCTGGGGGTGTTGCTGCTGTTTCTGCTTCTGCTGCTACTACTACTACTATTACTGATAATAACAACAATAATAATAGTAGTCAAGAGAAATGAAGAACTGGGTCTATCGTGTAGTGGTAGAGCAGTTGCCTAGCATATGCTAGCAAGCCCTGGCTTTAGTTTCTAACACCAGAAAAAAAAAAAAAGCAAAAAACAAAACCAGAAAGGCTGGTGGAACTTAGGAATAAACAAATGTCTACATTCTGGAGGTAGCAGCAAGAGGATCAGAAGTCCAAGGCCATCCTCAGAAGTCAAGGCCACAGTGAGTTTGAGGCCAGCCTGGGCTACATGAGCTCCTGCCTCAAACCAACAAAAGAAAATCAAGGAATAAACTAGGACAACCAGTTACTCGTATCAGACCTTTCTGACATGTACGCATTATAATGCTGAAGGTAGAAAATTCATTAGGTTGTCTTTTCCATCAGCCACCTAACGAACCCACAATAAATTGACTTCACTCTGGGACTCCACAGCTATTATTTAAATAACCTCCCATTTTGTGCTGTGCAAATCAAGCTATTAAAAATACTATATTCCATTTGTGTAAGCTTTATCTTGTTCCCATGACATTTTTTTCAGTTACAAATTGATGCTTTCATTGATAAATTAAAAGCCACAATCCTGTAGTTCTGGATGAACTTTCGCCAAGTTTCACCACTATGAACGAAAAGTCTAGACTTCCTTTACAATTATTTGGTTCTTTTGTTGTTGCTCACATCCTTCTCCTCCTCCTTTTTTTCCCTCCTCCCAAGACCGGGTCTCTCTGGGTAGCCTTGGCTCTCCTGGACTCACTTTGTAGAGCAGGGTAGCCTCAATCTCACAGATCTCTGTCTGCCTCTACCTCCCCGAGGCAGGAGATGCTTAATAAAAAAGGATAATACCAAAGCATATTTGGCCCTCTGGGTACAGAAACCAGCGTTTGAATAATACAAATTCAGTCTTTACACAGTACAAAAACATCACTCCCAACAGTCGGCCGCATCCTTGCCGGGCTGACCATGGGCTAATCCTCTGAAATGTAAGCAAGCCCTCAGTCCAATGCTTGGTCACGATGCCCTTTCACTGTGTTAGCCATAGCTGAGACATTTCCCAAAGCATCAAGGGATTGATCGTATGATGCTCGGGTGCTATACACAAACAGTAACCACTTTTATTCATCTGAAATCTCTCTTGCCATCCCATCTCATCCTAAGCCAGGAGCTGCATCTTCTCTCGAGGAGCACCATCTTCTGAATAATCCCATCAGTATTAAACTATGGGTCTAGAGTGATGGCTCAGCCAGTAAGAACCCTGGCTGCTCTTCCAGAAGACTTGGCTTTGGGTCTCAGCACCCACGAGGTGGCTCACAACCCTCTGTGCCTCCAGTTCTAGGAGATCCAACCCCCTCTTCTGGCCTCTGAAGGTACTGGGCACACGTGGGGTGCACAGATACTGTGCAGACAAAACAGCACGCACGTACTCTTAAGTGGAGATATGCCTGGTGTCGCGTTAAGCAGCTGTAATCCCAGCATTTAGGAGGCAGTGGCACGAGGATCGCACACGTTAAGATAAACAACACTGAAAGACAGATTGAAGTCCCCCTTAGGCACCATAGAGAAGGGAGGAGGAGGATTGGCTTCTAAATTTCCATGGCTTTAGATTTTTTTTTCTAAGCACTATACTTCATTCGCGCCTCACTGATACCTCCTTCATGTTTTCAAAGAAAATACAGCAAGTAAGCAAGCGTTCTTCTCTTCTTTGGGATGGCACGGGGAGGCTTGTTCCAGGATTAGGGTGGAAATCTCACCCCTTCCACCCACCCCTGCCCCCAGGACTTCATCAAAGAAGAATCTCCTTGATGCCAACCCCCAAGGACATAAACCTGCACACACTTCCGTCTCTTGGGGAACCGAGCCCTGTGTCCTCCCCTTCTCCACTTTCCTCGGGTTTTGTGTCTTCAGACTCTGCAGGCCTGAGTGGGGGAGTGAGATGCTGCATCTAGAGAGGCCAATGTGGGGCCTTGAATGTGCTAAGTAGTGAGGGCCGCAGGGAGGGAGGGCCACAAACTGTCAGTTCCTGGACTTGGTTTTTTTGTTATTTGATTTTTTTCCCCCCAAGACAGGGTGTCTCTGCGTAGCCTTGGCTGTCCTGGACTTGCTGTGTAGACAAGGCTGGCCTCAAACTCATATCGATCCACCTGCCTCTCCCTCCGGAGTGCTGGGATTAAAGGCCTGCGCCACTGCGCCCGGCCTCCTTGACTTTTTTTTTTTAAATAGAAACATCTGACGTTGTGACATGGTATTTGCTGCACACCTGGCACTGCTCTGCTGTACCAATTTCATCCTCCCAAGTCTAGAAATGGTTAGCATGCACATAAGCCTGTGCGTGCGTGCGTGCGTGCGTGCGTGCGTGCGTGCGTGCGTGCGTGTGTGTGCGCGCGCGTGTGTGTGTGTGTGTGTGTGCAGGTCTGTGTAGGCTCTGCGGAGTCATTTCTCTCTTTCCACCTTTACATGGATTCTAGAGACGGAGCTCAGGTGAGCACCACGTTTGTGAGCAAGCCTCTTTCCCCGCGGAGCCATCTTGCCAGCCCAGGCCCCGTTTCAGATAGAGTAGCCAGAGAAGGCTTCTCAGCAGAAAGCTAACATCAGAGATGTTATCTGTGGGAAGAATGAAGAAAAGAACATTCCAGGCAAGAACCAGAGGCACAAAAGCCAAAGGGTAGAAAGGGCTGAGAGAGCTTGCGCCGGTCCTGGGGATGCGCACGCACCCGCTGGAAACGGTACAAATTCCTATTACGATTAGAGCTGAGAAAAACATCAGAAATAAATAGGCCTGGACAGGTCGGTCAGATCTCATCTGGAGTATTGTGTCGCTTGCAGTCCTAGCCTCAGGAAGCAGAGACAGGTGGGTTCCCCGGGGCCTTGCTGGCCTGTGATGGCTCAACGTGGATGGCTCCTGAAGACTGACACCCCACGTGGAGCCCCTGACCCCCGCAGATACACACACTCGTCAGGTTCACTCCCCTACACAGAAACCCATCTCTGGCTTCATATAGAGAAAGCTTTGTCGAAGTTACTGTGATGAAGAAAAAGGGCCCAAGATAAAGCAGAGCTGCCGGAAGCACGTGTTTCTAATGCTCCGTAGGGCGCTTCTATAACAGAATACCACAGACTCGGTGCTTTAGACATAACGAAAGAAGTTCCTCGTGTTCTAGGGGCTGGCGTGTCCCTGATCAAAGCTTTGGAGGCCTCTCTGTGTCCTCCCATGACAGATGAGCACAGACGTCACGCACCCCATCCAGCCCTTTTGGCACAGTTCTCTTCCCGCCTTTACTGGCACTGTTCTTCTGTTAAATGCTTTGCTTCCCGGCTGTTACTTTGGCCTTCAAGTTTAGGTATGGGCTTTGGGCGCCTGTTCAGCCCTTTTAGATGGTGTTTGCAGTTTCTACAGAAAACTGTCAATCTGTGATGCCTAGGTATACCAATTTCTGCCTTTGAGAGACTCAGATACGTGCCCCAGTGAAAGTCCTGGACATCCCTCATTGAGTTGAGTTATTGCTTTGGTGTTTTTTATTTTTTTTTAAAAAAAGACTTATAGTTTTAATTTTGGGGTATGGATATGTTGTCTGTATCTAGGTCTGTGTAGCACATGCATGTAGTACCCTAAGAAGCCAGAAGAGGGCGTCAGATTTCCCCCTGGAGCTTCCACGTGGGTGCTACGAATCAAGTCCGGGTCCTTTGGAAAAGCTCTTAACCGCTGGCTGAGCCATCTCTTCAGCTCCCACATTGGCGTCCTTAACCTGATCTTCCCAACGGCTAATCTTTACCTCTTGTTTACCACCGCGGAGCCACCAGGGAAGTCCAGCTGGAACTCTTGCGCTCTCTCTGTCTCTGTCTCTCTGTCTCTCTGTCTCTGTCTCTGTCTCTCCCTCCCTCCCACCTTCCCTCCCTTCCTCCCCCCTCTCTCTCCTTGCCTTCCTTCTCTCCCTTGCATAAAATAGATCCTCAACCACAAGGAAGACAACCTGAAATTCTTTTCTTGTCTAATAGCTCTCATGGTCTGACCTTTGTCTAAATCACCACGCTCATCCCCTGTTCTCTCCTGCCTCTCGACTTAGAGCTAAGCTACCTGCTCTTTACTGAAATTGTCACACTCTCTTATCTTTTCTCGGCCTTAGCCCACTGAGCCATCTTAACAGCCAGTGATGTATTTTCCTGTTTGAAAGTTTTCTAAAACGTGAACCATAAAGTTTCTTTAAACTTGAGGAGATTTGAGAAGGAACAGAGTCCCCAGATGTGTGTCTGGGGAAAAGGTTGCTGTCTTTCTTTCCACTTTGAATCTCACAAGGGAACTTGTTCATCAAAGAGTGGTTAACTTATTCCAAGTCTCACCTTGCCTTCACATAGCAAGACTATTTGGATGCCTCTAAGGGTGAACTGAAGGCCGCTGGGGAACATGCCTTTTGCCTCAAACATTTTGGCTGCTAGATTTAGTTAATAGCATCATGAGCAAATATTACAAAGACAAGCACAGTCTTCATTTGATTGTATGAGAGTCTTTTTGTTTGTTTGTTTTTTGAGATAAGGTTTCTTTGTGTATCCCTGGCTGAAGACCAGGCTGGTCTCAAACTCATAGAGATCTACCTGACTCTGCCTCCGGAGTGCTGGGATTAAAGGTGTGCACCACCATCACCCTGTATAAGAGTCTAAACAGATGCAAAGTGTACGGAGTATCATAACAGAGGCTTCAGCACCGAGCACCTACTCCGTTAAAACAGCTTGGGAACACTTGCTGTACGTGATATCACTTTCCTCTTCCCTGTCTCTCCTGGAGTTTTTCCTCCTTTCTTTCCTCTCCTAACTTTATCTGCTCTGAGCTGGAAGTTTCCATGTGCGCTTTTGCTCCTGTGTTTGTACCCATGACGGTCTATATCACCTCTGTGGCATGAAACAATTAGAGCTGCTACACTAGAACTTTCTGGAAGTTCCGACTAGAGCTTTCTGAAGCTACGTTTGCTTCACCAGCACTCCTGATTTGATTGTTATAAGATTTTCTTTTTAAAAATGATGTGTCAGTGTGTGGCTACGTGAATGTGAGTGCAGGTACCCTTGGAGGATTTCCTGGAGCTGGAGTTACAGAGGTTCTGAATCACCCCATGTGGCTGCTTAGAATGGAACGCGGGGCCTGTCTAAGAGCAAGCAGCATGCTTTGAGCCACCTCTCTAGCTTCAACACCGGATTTTACTTGCTTGTTTATTTATTTATTTATTTGAGAGGCCTTTGTTAAGTAGTACAAGCTGGTCTGGAACTTTCTATGTAGACCAGGTTGACCTCAATGTCTTCCAAGTCCTGGGATTAAATGTATGCGTCACATACCTGGCTCCAACTCCTGATTTTATAGTCAGCCCACTCCTGCCCTAACCTCCTGGCAAGTTCAGGGTCACTGGGTTACGAGGGAACAGACATATGTTATAAGGGTTTGCAGCTCTCCGTGGATAATGGACTCCACTTTCCGTCTTTATTAAGACTGTTAACTAATATCCCATTGTAGAGAAAGATCAGACAAGGCTTGGAAGTGTAGCTCAGTGCTGAGCATGTGCTCAGGTGCTCGTGGCTGTGTTTAACTCTCAGCACCAATAATGTTAAGCTCAATTAAATGAATAGCATTTAAAAAATACGACCCTTTCCTTACAACCTTGTCAATGAATTTTTAAAACTGTCATTAAAATAATCTTTTTGTTGTTATTCTTTGTTTTGGGATGGAGTCTCACCATGTAGGTCAGGCTGGTCTTGAATTCACAGTGGGATTGCAAGCCTGCTCTATCACTCTTTGCAATTTTCCATCTTACAAACAATGCCCAAGGATCCTTTGTGTGCATTCTCCTAGGTGTGGCATCACTGGGTTTTATCTCGGGGCTTGAGAAAAGACTTTATCTTATGTTGACAAAGATGGTACAGTAGTTAAAAGCACTGGCTGCTTGTCCAGGGGACCTGGGTTCAACTCTCAGCACTCAATATGATAGCTCACAACTGGGTTTTAAATTCCAGTCCTAGGAGATCAGATGCCCTCTTCAGGCTTTCTTGGGCACTGCACACACATGGTGCATGAACACACATACACTCATACACATAAAAATAAATATAATAAAAAATAGGCAGCAGGTCAAGTAATTTCTGGAATAAAGAGAGTATCAAAACTGTATGGAGAATTGTATGGCACCCTAGTCTGGCACCTCATAATGCCATTTTGGCTGGCTCCAGAATATTAAAATGAAACTTATCCCTCAGAAGGTAGCACTCACATGCAATTTGTTACATGTTTGTGGTGATGCTGGCGTAAGCAACTTTGAACTTCAAAGATATAAAAGTATAGCATATGCAATTATGTTTAGGATATAATACTAGTAATAATAAAGGACTTTGTTATTGTCTGTGTATTTATTATACTATATATTTTAAGATCATTTTAATATACTCTTTTTACTATTAAAAAAAACATACTATAAAACAGTATGCAATGTTATCCTGGAAGCATCCTCAGACATCTTTTGTTTACTGTATCTTAAATGTGCAACAAGAGCAAAGAGGTTTTCCTGCACCATCTCAGTGTGTGTGTGTGCTTTGTGATGTTTGCACAATGACACAATGCCTAGCTACGCACTTCTCAGAACATGTCCCTGATGTCAAACCGCACAGCACTGTGTTATCAGATCTCTCTCCCCCACTTTCTTCTGTGGTGATGGAGGTAGAACCCAGGCTTCATGACTACTATGCAAGTGCTCTGTCTGCCCTTGAGTGACACCCCCAGCTCCAGTGTCTCATCTGTGTGAGTAATTTGTGGATCAGTAGAGCAAGCATAAAACACACTGAGCAGCCACTGAGCACCTCAGAGTCACCCTGACTTGATGCTGCTGCATTCCATATTACTACTTCTATGAGGACTTCTAGAACTCTCCTTATTACTCCGTGGAAAACTTTCCCTCTTTTGGAACTCCATTCTACCAGCCTCTATTGTCTGATATAGTGTGAATTGTGTTTGTCAAGGCTCGCTTCCATATCTCCTAGGAGGCTGAGTGCTCTGGGAGGGAGGGGCTCATGTTTTCTTTGTGTCCCTGGAGTATGTTGCATAGTAGGCAGATAAGATTGGGGCATGGGCTGGGTGTGGTGGCACATGCTTATAATCCAGCATTCAGAGAGGCAGAGGCAGGTGGATCTCTGGGAGTTTGAGGCCAGCATGGTCAACAAAGTGAGTCCAGGACAGCCAGGGCTGCACAGATAAACTCTTGTCTCAAAAAACAAAAACAAAAAAGAAAAACAAAAACAAAAATGAACAACAAGCAACAACGACAAAAACAACGCCCAAAAACTAAAACAAAACAAAAAAAGTTTGGGGATGATTGAGTAGTCTAAGTGGGAGATGATCTCTTGGAGTTGCCAGTGAGTCTTTATGGTAAGTTATGGCACAGTAGATTAAGGCATGGAAAGGGAAGCTCTAGAGTCTTGGTAGTCAGTTTAAGTTAAAAAGTGAAAACAAAACAAAACAAAACAAAAAAACAACACCCCAATTTCATACATAAGCTGCACAGTGGCTGCAGAGATAGCTCAGTCAATAAAGTGGCTGCTGCATAAACATAAGGACTGGAGTTCCATTCCAAGCACCTACCGGAAAGCCAGGCAAGGTGGCACCTGCTTGTCATCCCAACACTGGGAAGATAGAGCTGGGCATAGTTCTGGAGCTTGCTAGCCAGCCTAGCTCCTGGCCCCGATGAGAGACTTTTTTTAAAGAAACATGATGTCCACTCCTAAGTCAGGACACCCAAGGGTTTACCTGTTCCCTCCACACACGTGCACACTTGTACATGTGCACTTGCACACATTTCCCTTTACAGAAACCCATGTGCATGCCCATGTTCATACACATAATTAAAAACAATAAATCAAAGCTGCCATGAGTGGCTAATAAAACAGATGAGTCAGTTACAGTGTGTGGACACTTACAATGTGCATTTGAGCTGGTTACAGTGTGTGGACACTTGCAGTGTGTGCTTGAGTTGAGTGCAGTGTGTAGACATTTGCAGTGTGTGCTCTGTGTGTTCTGGAGCATAGTTAGCTTAGGGAAAAATCTTAATTTTGTAAATTTCCAGGAAAATATCTATGAAAAAATCCTCTTTCCATTTAGGTATTGATTTAAAAAAAATCAGTCATTAGATTGGCCAAGTCTCTCAATTTTTGTCATCTGGGACAGTGGGATTCTGTCCTGTTGAAATGGCCAATTAAATTAAACAATTCCAGTAAAGCACTTGAACTAATGTTTGGGAAGAAGTACAAACAGGAGCTTCACTGTTATTAGTTAGTTGTATGTGTGGGCCCTCTCATTTCTAGCTCATACTTTGATATGTATGTGAGAGACCCTTTCATACCATTAGATAGCACCCTAAAATTTATACCTTAAAGTTAAATGCATAATGGAAAATTCCTGGTATATTCTTTATGCATGAAAGCATGGGATACTATACATATATTTTTAAGAGTATGCAAAGGCCACTGTAACAATGTGTTTCTCCACTGTTAAGGGCTTTGTTTACTATGAGTAATGTGTCACACACATGATGGATGGCTAGTTTCAGTTCTCCAAAAACATCTTTTCGGTAGTGAATCCAAGGCAGCTGTGGTTAACCAAGTACAAACCCAGTGAGGTCCACCAAAACTAGTGTGTGTTTGCACTTTGACTCACAGCCTCTGCTGGGCATTAATCAGAGGGGAACAAGTAACATTGCTCAGATTTCATTGCTTTTCCTTCACCAGTCTCGAAAGTGCATGGTTACAGGCTTGAGCCACCATGATCTTAAACCAGATTTTATTGTTTAACCTTCCGTTCATGGGTTTTTAAGCTTCTTACAGTTTTTGGGAACATGTACTTTCTCTTGCAGCTTGCCATCTATCCACTGCGATTTGTCTTAGTTTGCCACTTTGTGGCGGTTATGAAGACACCCCCCCCCCCAAAAAAAAACCATTATTCCCCATATCTGGGCACAGAAACCTTATGCAGCTGAATTTATCATGAATATATTGGACACTCACAGTGGTACCTCAGATCAGAGTGCTCTTTCTAATATGTGACTGTCAGAGTGTTATGCACTGTTTTAAAGTCACGAAATAGCAGCTTCCAAATTCGGGCAACTACTCCTAGGGAAGAGTAAACTGGAGTGTCTAATTAAGTGGAGGCACTAGAGTTTTATTATGCTGTCATTGGTTATTTGAATAACTAGGTGTAAATGGGCTCTGTTTGTAGAAGAGTGATTTTCTAAATCCAGTTGTCTCCATTTCAAAATATGCTGAGGTTCCTGGGCAAAGCGAAATGGGCCGGTCACGTCTCCATTACTAGAACACATTAAAGCTTGGATCAACAAGCGGCACTCACAGAGGAATTAAAACCCTTTGAACCATGAGCAGTTTCTCCCCTCTGCTAGAAACGATTGGGTAATTTACTCAACTAGTTTTGTCTAGTCATTGTGCTGCCATTTAAATGTCCCTTCCTCCAAAATGGGTTGAAATGCAATTGCCATTATGATGGTATGGTGAGGTGGGGCCTCAGGCCTGATGAGGTTCCAGAGTCCAGTCCTCCCAAGGCCTTTATGTAGGAAGCCAATGCCTTGTGGACAGAGGAGCCCACACCTCCACCGTGGAAGGATGTAGTGGGAAGCCCCTAGCTGGATGCTGGTATCGTGTTTAAGGATGCCACAGCTTTCAGAAGTATGATCCAGAGACATTTTTATTGTTTATAAATTACCAAGACTGTTGTTTTTTTCTCATACCAGCAGAAAATGAACTAAGACACATTAAAAATACTCTATGATTTATTCTCCTCCAGTGAACAATACTGAGATATGTATGTATGTATGTATGTATGTATGTATGTATGTATGTATCTATTTATTTTTGTATTAAAACTATTATCCTAAGAAATACCTGGATATTAGCCTTAATTTCTTCATTTAGATCACAAACATTTACTGAAGAAACATTGCTGTTTAGTGAGTGATTTCTTTGTGTAAAATGCTTTTCTGTGTTGAGATATAATTGACAATTGCTAAAAACTGTGGTGTGTGGGCCTTAGGAGATAGCTCAGTCAATAAAGCACCTGCCTCGAAAACTTAAAGACCTGACTTCGATCCCCAAAACTCACATAAAAGTGCCAAACTCTAGTGGCATACACTTGTAATCCAAGCATGGGGGGAGACAAGGACACAAGAGTCCTGGGACCTGCTGGCCAGCCAGCCTAGCCTTCCAGGTGAGTTCTAGGCCACTGAGAGACACATCATCCTCCCCAAGAAGGATGGATGGACCTGAGGAATGACACCTGTGATCATCTTCTGGTCTCTATAGTAGATCTACATACATACATACATACATACATACATACATACATACATACATACACACACACACATATATTGTATGTATGTGACTTGCTGTTTTGATGAATAAATGTATTTGAGAAATAATTATCACAATCAGGCAAATGAACTTATCACTTTACATTTCCCTGCGTCCTTCTCTTCCTCCTCCTCCTCCTCCTCCTTCCCCCTTTTCCTCCCCCCTCCTCCTCCTCCTCTTTGTTCCCTCCCCTTCCCCCTCCCTCTCTTTCTGTCTCTCCCTTGCTTTCACTTTTTTCTTCTTATGGCGAGAACGCTCAAGGTCTACTCTTTAAGCAAACTTCAAGAATACAGTATAAAACAGTAAACTGCATATAAAAATGTACTGATCTGTGTAGCTGAAACTGCATTTCAATCACCAGCCTCTGTTCATACTCCCACCCCTTCGCTTCCCTCCCCCCCACCCCCCCCCCTCACCCCCGGCCACGCCAGTTCTAGCTCCCGGCAACCAACTGTATACTCTCTGCTTCTGTGAGCATGACTCCTATAGATCCTGATGTAACTGAGAACAAGCAGTTTTTTGTTTTTCTGCGCCTGGCTTATTTCCCTGAACGCAACGTCCTCTGGTTTCATTTACGTGGCTGCAAGTGGCAGGCTAAATAATAACCCATGGCCCTGTATGCACCATATTGTCTTTCATTTGCTGACAGGTGTTTCTTGGCTATTGTGAATAACTCTAGAACAAACGCAAGAGCGGGGATATCTCTTTGTGATCCTGACTTCATTTCCTGTGACTGTAAACACAGAAGTGGAAACACTGAGTCACAAGGTAAGTCTATTTTTAAATTTTTTGAGGACCTGCCAGTAATTTCTGTTGGTAGCTGTACTGCTCTACACCGCCCTCAACAGTGCACAGCATTCTCTAGTCTCACGTCCTTACCACCACTTGTTTGTTTTTTTTGCTCTGGAGGAAAATTTGAACACACATTCATCACCACAGCAAATTTCTTGGGTGAAGCTCTTCATCCAAGTTTGGATCTGATGAAATTTCTGCTCAGGTTGGTCAGGCCGTGTGCCCAGTCTTGCACAGCTGGTAATATCAAGGCTGATATCACAATCCCAGCCAATCTGGTGATGGTGCCACCACATGAACATTTGTTCTTTCTGAAGTACAGAGTGGAATAATTTTAGAATCTCGTTCCTAGTCTTGGTTTCTCAGAAAAGCTACAGTGCATGGATTGAACGGTGTTAAAAATACATTCACTTTTAGAATGCAACGGCACCTTCCTTCATAGCTTTCTGTCATGAAATTGTTTCCCTTTTTTTCATGTAAGGTATTTGCAAAGCCCAGCGTGGTGACACAGCAGGCATGGTGGCACATACCTGTCATTTCAGCACTTGGAGTTGGAGTACTGAATCCGGAGTTCAGAGTCTTGAACCGTACAGTGTATCTGAGGGCAGCTGGGTTATAATGAGGCCCTGTCTCAAATAAGCAAAACAAAACAAAACAAAACACCCACATTTTCAGATGCTTACTAATCCTATACTTTTTCTTTTGTTTCCCCCGACACGCATGTTAACAATGATACCACTAAGTTATAACTTACATGGACAATAATCCATGACATAAATCTGTTAGAAGATGATCACTTTTTCCCAAGATCCACTATCCTGAAGTTATTCGCCGATGAAACAGATTTTTCAACAATTTGGTGTGATCAATAGACAAGTTCCTCCAAGGATAAAACTAGGAAATTGTCCCGTGCCTTGTTGGCTGTGTTGCCCAGCTACTTACTGGAAGATCCAGGGACTTGGGAGAGTTCAGCCAGGATGGCCTTGAAGGACCTGTACTACAGCCACACTTGTTGATGGGCAGACTATGATGCTGTGAGCACATCAGTCTGGTACTTAGGTGGGAACGGATGCAGGAGCTTGCAGAGGAAACTCAGGTGCGTTGCAGCTGTACAGTGCTTGGATGGGCTGGTTTCTAACAAGAAGACACTGCTTGAGCCCTATGAGCATGCTTCCCTTACTCTTCTTAGAATTTCATAGTTGGTAACAACGTGGATACCCAGCCAAAATAACTACAGTTCTTGTTCTGTGGTCTTTTTAGGATAATACTTTAAATTTATTCTTTGATGTTTTCACTCATACATATGATGTCTTTTGATGGTGTTCACATGCCTATTACTGTCTCTTGTCACTCTCCCATTGAGACTCCTTTTCCAAGTCGGCCTCCTGATGTCATGTCTCTGTGAATGTATCAATGAGAGAGAGAGAGAGGCAGACAGACAGACAGACAGAGACAGAGACAGCGACACAGAGAGATACAGAGACAGGGAGAGTCACAGGGAGAGATTCATACGGTTAGTTAGGCTCGTTTGCATGAGCAGGGGTCAGGGGTTATTTACTATGGACAATTTACTAGTGACTAAATTGTTAATGCAAAACAATTCTGAGATTCTCAAGTTCACGTTTGACAATGAATTGCCACTCTGCCACTGTGAGGAAGTTGCCGTGTTATCATGAATGTCTACTATAAAGTTGTGGAGGATTCGATGGTGTCAGCCTGCATGGCGCCATTGGTGTCTGCCTTCACCACCCTTGCTGCTTCTGGCTGTCAGGCACGGTTGTGTCTTGGAGGCACCGATAAGGTGCACATTCTGATTCCCTAGTATTCCTTTCTCATACTTATTTAACAATGGTCTAAACAACAGTTGGCCACCTCTGTCTTGAGGTAATGTTTGTATTATTTTTGTTTGACATCCTGGCTGAGCTTTATGGCCCCCGGAAGTGTTGATCAAGTCACTCTTATCCTTACAAACTGATCCACTCAGCTTACTGAGGATGGAGTGAGGAGAACCAGGCCCTTAGAGCTGTGGACCCTCACCAGCCACTCCCAGTTCAAGATGGAATGCTGACAGGCTTCCTCTTGTGCAGATAAACACAACTTCTACTGATCCATGAGTACGATGACCATGTCGTGCTCGAAGGATCAGGGAGATGCTATTTCAGTTACTACATCTTTAATAAGGAGCAAATAATACCTCATGAGTTAAAGACAGACACGAACTATACTTGAGCTAGTCCTTAGCATGGAGACCTGATGCATGTGACCACTTTTCTCCTAAGGACTCTATGAAATATGTAGAAACAAGATCATCTTCTACATTCAGAAAGATGAGCCTTGAAGGAGGTTCATGGCATGGGCTGGCCTTGAAAACCAGTATGTTTGACTTCCAAACCTGTGCTCCTTACCCCTGGCCTGTTCTGTCTCTTGGAGGCAAGAGAGCCTGTAATGTAGCTTCATGGCCTCTCATCTCAGTTGTGTGTGCTCCCTAGACACCCTCTTGAGGCGTGAAGTAGAGGAAATCTAGCACCAAGCTGGCTAAGGACCAGCTCCATGGCAGTTTTGGGTTAGTAATGTGAATGCTGCAAGTCATCTTGGCACAGGCTTCCACACTGCCAGGAAGCTCCTCCAGAGCTGATGAAAGAGAAGGAACCAAGTGTGTGAAGTGAGAGAGGGAGACCCTTGCACACCTCCCATCCTTCCTGTCTCTCCAGACGTGCACACTCCCTCACAGAAACCAGCTTCCCAAGTTGGTGTGCGCTCAATCAGCCCCTCAGACAACCATGCAGTGTACCTCTTGGCTGTTGGTAGCTAGGTCTAGTGACCTGCTATTGTGCATCTTTCCAATGTGAGTTGGGTGTAATCACCCCAGTTAAGAAATGCTGAGCAGTTAGGAATGCCTTGGTCGTGTACACCTGCGATCCCAGCACAAGGGTGATGAGGCAGGAGGATCGCCCACTCTAGGCTCGCCTGGGCTACATAGCAAGCCCCTGAATCAAAAAGGAGAAAGAAATGGAATGAAATCTAGGCCCACGGGGACCAGCAGAACTGCTTGATGATATTACCCAATTTGTAGCTGGGCGAGCTCTGTTCCTCTCACCGTTAAGGCCTATTCTTCCAGCATAAGGATATTACACTAGTGTCATTTCTACTGATTTGTAGACACTGCTTTCTATCATCAGCCTGTTTCATTTCTTCCCTTCTATTTATTTACTAATTTATGGTACTGAGAATCGAACCTAGGGCCTTTTGTTTATTAGTCAAACCCTCTACCACTAAGATAATATATATATATATCTCCCCAGGCCCCTGTCTTATTTCTTAATGCTTTTAGCCAAGCAAGAATATGGTATGGGATGACTGAGGCAGCAGATGAAATCAAGGGCTTAAATGTAAGCAGCAGTAAGGAGAAGCGATGGCCTGCAGGCTGCTAGTCCCCAGCTGGTCTTTCTTCTTGTTATTACCTTTCATATTTGGTTACTACAGTCTTTCCGGGGGCTCCTCGACCCACTCGCTGGCGGAGAAGAGCTAGTTAGAGCTGCACAGGCAGACGTTTGGGTTCTCGTAGGCTTGCAGTAAAGGGAAGGAGCTCACTTTGGGCTCGTGAAAAGGCATTACGGATGTTTCAAGTTCTCTACAAGGTGTACGTAACTTCGCAAATAAAAGCAGTTGGTGCTATAACAATATTAGGAATGGTCTATTTGGCGCCCTGGTGATTGCCCATTTTTAGACAACAGAGGACTGGACCTGCTTCCTGCTTCTCTTCACTGACGCGGAAGAAAGGAGTGAAGCATTGTCAGTGTAGCCCCTTTAGTGCCTGGCTCTGAGGCTCCCCTTCCTACACCAAGCGAGCGTGCTGCCTGCAGTAGTTACCTGCCAGACCTTTCAATCCCACCTCCCCATCGTGATCACCCGACACATGCGCTCCGATCTTCTTGTGTATGGTGTACACCCCGTGGGCCAGCATCAAACAGCTTGGGGTCCAATCCTGATCCTTTTATGTGCGGTAGCATAAAGGGCATGTGTCACTTCCATATTGAAGCATGGTTGACGACCACATTCTCTGGTGTTGAAGTGGCTTTGCATTTCTCTGCTAGCAAGAGAAGTCTGGAAACTGCCTTTCTCATATGTGTGTGTGTGTGTGTGTGTGTGTGTGTGTGTGTGTGTGTGTATACATATATATATATATATATATATATATATATATATATATATATATATATTCACATGTATCTTATACATATCCCATATGGCACAGTTTGAAATTTGAAAGCACTGATATTTTAAAACCACACAACTCTGGAATAAATTACATAATTTTCCATCTCTGCCAGTGGCCACTCTCACCTCCAACTTTATGTAAATAGCAAAGACTCTAGTAGTTTATTTTTAGGGGTACTGAGGCTGAGTTCCAGGGGGACAGCCCTATGTGCCTTCTTTGCTGTTAGATTTTGCTTGTTTTCTTTGAGACAGTTTCATATATCCCAGGCTGACCTTGAATGTGGTATGTTGCCGAGGATGCTCTTGAACTTCTGGACCTCCTGTCTCCACCTCCCGAGTGCTGAGATCATGGGTATTCACCACTGGTAGGGTTGGGGATAGAACCCGCAACTTCATGAACATACATTGGGCAAGCACTCTACCAACTGAGTCTGATGCCCGGCCTCTAAATAAGAAATGTTACAAAATGTTTCTAATGCTTTTAAAAACAGAATGATAAAAAAAAAAAAAAACCTCAAGAATTTCTATCTGCCATGACGTCACCCAGAAACAGCACAGCTAAAGGCTGTTCCCGGAGAAGCAAAGGCTGCTGGCTTTGGCACTGGGCCCTCACTTTCATTCAACAGAACTGCTGCTGAAGAGCCAGGCTTTCCCTGGAGATAGCAGTTCCACCAGGGGAAGCAATATGTGAGGTTTTTGCAGGGAAGTTTTTTTTTTTGTGTGTGTGTGAAATTGTGTCTCCTGCCAGAGATGTCATATGGTTTAGTTAACTTTCTTCCCAGGAACTAAGAAAAATTCCCAAGTCCCAGCTAAATACAGCTGGAATGCTATTCGGGAGTCAATAGAGCACAGGGCTGATAAGCAGCACAGCTCCATACACTCCATTGGCTTCTGCTTGAGCTAAGGCCCCATTCAAGTTTCCTTAAGGTGAAAATCATAAGCTTTTATCCCACTGCAGGAAAATGATGGAGATTTCTGGCTCCGCGCTACCATTTATACCATCATAAATATACTTAAGGGAGGGTGGTCTGTACTGCATCCCTGCCAGGGTTCCCTAAGGAAGAAAGCACTATGGCGAAGGTGGATGGGACATTCTGCATCCCTTCAGGGTTGCAGACTGCATCCTGCCATGCTGCTGATTAGCTCGTCTGCACAGCCACCGTGTAGTGGTAATTAATGGTCCCCATGTTGGCTCTCAGGAACTACAACACCGTGAAGTACCCTTCAGAGTTATCAAGGAGAAATTAAATTATGTTCAACACAGTTTTAGAGCCGGGTGGCTTGTGAGTTAAAGCACCCCTGTAGGGATGGGCGAGGGCCGGGTCCTGCTGACAACTGTCAAGTGATAAGGACCTCGGGGAGGTAATGGCCTTCAAAATCAGGCAGTGGAAGATCAGTTTTCTCCAGTAAAGTGTCTCTGGGTACATCAACCACATTCCAGAACAGGCCTCATGCCCAGGAGTTGTTGGCCAACGCAAAACAAATTCAATGGAATTTTGTGGGCCTTCTGCCTTGTTATGGAATTAT
This sequence comes from Acomys minous, assembly GCF_964271855.1. Classification (NCBI taxonomy): domain Eukaryota; kingdom Metazoa; phylum Chordata; class Mammalia; order Rodentia; family Muridae; genus Acomys; species Acomys minous. The sequence goes on from NC_140489.1 coordinate 112,981,597, forward strand.
TTTAGTTTATCTTTTTTAGAGGGCCTTTCCACCCCCTGCCCCAGGGTTGCTCCTACCTGCTATGTTGCTGGAGACAGTCTTCTGGCTCTTCTCTCTCCACCCAAACTTAATGCTGCTGTCTTGGTATTTCTTGTCTAATTGTTTTTTTGGCTGTTTATTTTGATTTTCTTTTTTTGTAGGAGTTTTTTGTTTCTTGCTCTTTTGCCTGCCTTCTTTCCTTCCTTCCTTCCTTCTTTCCTTCCTTCCTTCCTGTTCTCTTCTTTTGTAAGACAGAAGCTGGGCCTGGCATGGTGGTGCACACCTTTAATCCCACCACTTGGGAGGCAGAAGCCTATGGATCTCTGTGAGTTTTTGGCCAGTCTGGTCTACATAGTGAGTTCTGGAGCTACAAACAAACAAACAAACAAACAAAAAAGTGTGTGTGTGAGTGTGTGTGTGTGTGTGTGTGTGTGTGTGTGTGTGTGTGAGAGAGAGAGAGAGAGAGAGAGAGAGAGAGAGAGAGAGAGAGAGAGAGAGAATGAGAGTAAAGTTACATAGGTAAGAAGGTGGTGAGGTCTGAGAGGAGTTGGAGCGTGGGAGAACATGATAAAATACATTGTGTGAAAAAGTCTTTTTTGTTTGTTTGGTTGGTTGTTTTTTTGAGACAAGGTTTCTCTGTATATAGTCCTGTCCTGGAAAAAAAAAAGACTTTTTAAAAGTTAAAAAACAAAACAAAATAAATAAATCAGGCCATGGTGCCTGATTTGTACACAAATTGGTACCTGCTAAACATTAGAGGCCTCCACAGATGATCCGTTCATCAGCACATCACTCGCTAATCTGGGCAGAGCTGAGCACTCACTCTGCTCAAGGGCACAGTTAGCCCCAGCATTATTCTCTGTGGCTGCCTTAACAAATCACCATAACCCCACTGATTTAAAACCATCTAAATGCATTTTCTCATAGCTCTAGAGACCACAAATCTGTCACTGGACAGAAAGGCAACTGTCAGTAGGGTCATGTTATGAAATTTTCCTTTACCCCCATTTCTCTGCAGTGCCAGAGATGGAAATGGCAGGCAATGCATTCCACTATGAGATTCTTAATTGTTTTTTGTTTGTTTGTTTGTTTGTTTTTTAAGACAGGGCCTTTCTTAGTTACTCAGGCAGCAGGACTCAAAGGAAGAGTCCTCCTGGGATTACAGCAGGGATTACAGGTCTGTGTCACTGCATCTGGGGCTGGCCCTTTCTGGTTTTTATTAGTGTGGGGGTGGGGTGGGGTGTGTGCATGTGTGTGGTGACAAGCATGTAGAGGTCAGTGGACAACCTTGTGGAGTCAGTTCTCTCCTGCTACCCTCCTGTAAGTGCAGGGAATCAAACTCAGGTTGTCCGACCTTTGGGGCAGGTGTCTTGCCCACCATCATATCTGCCCCTCCCCCCTCCCCCACTCCTTCCTTATAGGGACACTTTGATTGCTTTGAGGGTCTACCAAGATAACCCAGACACTCTAGATTGTTAGGTTTATAACAGGCCCTAAGACCTTAGTAGCTCCCCCAACCTTATCACAACTGACTCCATGATGGAAGTACCAGAAAACTCAGCCCGTAGACAGCACCACCTGCCTTAAAAAACCATAAAAACCTAATTCATCAAAGTTCTGGGAAGCTCTCTGAATGCACTAGCCTTGGTTTTTTGGCTTCTGTAATTCTGCTTCTGCTAGCTGTTCTTGTTAACTGAAGTATGTCAAGCAAGGATATGGGGTTCTGTGCTTAAAAGCTCACTGTGAGAAAGGCTCGGGCTATGCCTGGATCCTGAACCCCCAGTGTAGTTGCTAGGCAGCTAATAAAGTCTTTCCATTAGCTTAAACCCGTGTTGAAGTAGTATTTTCAATGGATACCCCACAACGATCTTATCTGAAGGAGACATTTTCTTTTTCCTCTTTTTAACTATAGGATCACAGTTTCCAGGCTTCAGGACCTTGTCAGGGTTTGATTTTAAATCTGCCTCCCAGAAGCATAACTGTTTATTTGTGGGTATTTATGAGTGATTGGATCACGGGGGCTCTGGCTTCACCAATGAGTCAATCCATTGATAGAGTCATAAATTGATGGCATTTGGAAAATAGAAGATGGGGCCTAGCAGAAGAAAATAAAGTCACTCCCCCCTTGCCCTACCCCCACCTGCCACTAAGTGGGCTGCTTTCCTCCTCACACGCTCCCACCATGATGTTCTGCATCCCTTCCCCCAACACAGGCCCAGGTCAACAGACCCAACTGACAATGCTCTGAAACCTCTGAACCTATTAGCCAAAATCTTCCCCCCTCATAGCAATGAAAACCTAACAAGACCTAGTATTTTTGGAGAACTCTTTTTCTACCTGCCAGAAGACACCTGGGCATCTTCTCATACACTCCCTCCCCCACACATACATGCACGCACACGCACACAAATTATTCACGTATGATGTACTTACCAAAGCACACAGTTAGTAGCAAAGATGACGGAACATGCTGGCTCTTCTTTAGCAAGGACTGACTGTGTTTAAAACAAAGAGCTCTCATCAATAGTGATCTTTTCATCTCATTATTATTCCTTCTCAAATCAAGAATTAATGTTCAAATGTCAGAAAGGCTTTTATTTCTGGAGCATGAGGATAGAAACTGACATTTCATGATACATATGCCCCACTTCCCTCCACACTCAAGTGACACGGCACTTCTTGGCTGTTCAGCTGTTTAGAGCTGTCCAGGAGCTCTCATTGTACACAGCCTACTATCCTTACCCTACTCTATCACTTGGCTATTCTCTCTCTCTCTCTCTCTCTCTCTCTCTCTCTCTCTCTCTCTCTCTCATTCCTTCTTTTGTTCTTCCTTCCTTTCAATAAATACATTAGGTGTATGTGTGTGCATGTGGGGTGGCTTTGTACATGTGAGTCCAGGGCCTGCCCATGCTGTGAGACACCTGATATGGGTGCTGGGAACTGAGCCCGGGCCCTCTGTAAGAGCCCTACAGACTTTCCACCCCCGATCAACTCTCCAGCCCCCATCTCTTGTTTACTCTTACCGACCTTATCTCTTCCACCAACGTAGGACTTAAGGGGATGGTGGAAAGGACATACATTGGCTGGGAATTGCTTCTCTGGTATGCAAAGTTGTTGCAGCAGGAAAAGGAGAAAGGAACCCGCATTTGATGCTCGTTTGCTCTGAGTAAGGCTTGGTGCTAGTATAGTAGTTTCATGTGTTGGTATAAAGTTCAAGGACAGTTCCTTGTGTTTTTCCTCATTGCTGCAATAACAGTGTTAGAAGAGTTTAGAAATATACTTTAGGATGTTGCCTGGGTGTAGGTAGCATATCTAGATTTCTGCTGAAATGTTCTATCTGCTTTATAGGGCAGCTAATGTTTTCTGAAGGAATCCAGGTCAAGTTTGTTGAGCTTAGGAATGCTCTTTGGGCTCTGTGTCATTGTGTGTACAAGCAGGAAATGGATTCCAAGAAATGGACAAAGTCAACAGTTAGCTGACCGAGGGCAAAGCTGAAGAAAGCGGTGTTGATTCACTACCGTGGCTGAAAGTCAGTTCATCTCGCAGTGCTCAGCTTCTTTGTCTGTACAGTTATGATAAGAATTCTTATCTCCCAGCATTTGGGCAAGGATGAGAAGTAAACTGAAATAGGTACTGCCTGGTTAGGTACTGAGTTTTCAAAAAGCGGTAACTGCCATCGTCAATATCGGTAGATTGGCTAGATTGCGTATCTCCCATGCATGTGTTGACACCCCCAACCTCCAACTGATATTAAAAGATAGGGTAATGACTAGGTCACTTCACAGGAGATTGGCATCTATTACCTTATAAAAAGACTCCAGAGAGCCTATCTCTTCTGTCATATGACAGTATGATGCAAATTGACATGGAGGAGGGCTGTCCCTGGAACCTGACCCTGCTTGCACGCTGATCATGGACCTAAGGCTGCCATAATGGTGTGAGCCAAATTCTGTTGTTTCTAAGCTTACTGTTTATAGCATGTAATTATAATAGCATGAACAGCTGAGACAAGCTCACAGTGAACACTCACCCAAGCGTCCAGCGAGGCAACATCCTGCTCTCGCTGCCTGCCTTCTGCAAGCAATATCTTCCCCTTTCCACTTTTCTACTATAATAGGGCATGGCCATTCCTTCTTGTGCAGGAGGAAGCCAGAAAAAAGTTCTGCCTAGCACAATTTCTGAGACAAGGAAGGGACATCAAAAATCCTCCTTAAATGGGATTAAACAATGTTTTTCACTTTGGGAAGTGTTGAAAACCTCAGAATCGAGTGTTTATTTTAACCCTCTCTCCAATGGATGTCCTTTCTGTTTGGTACATTTCTTCCTAGGCAGTTATTTACCTTGGCTGCTGGTCAGCTCTTGGGACAGAGAAAGGCAGTGTTCAGCTTGGGTGACTTTAGGCTAATTATTAACATGATGGATTTTGGGTTTCATTTCATTCTCTGTGCCTTAGACCAGAAAGAATTCCAGCACAGTGGAGAGACATTTGTCCACCATCAACACCATAAGCTAACGAGAGAAGATTTTGAGCTAAGGCCTTTATAAGCATACTCTTAACCTAATGCTTTCTACAACCTCATTAAGTAGCTGTTGTTATTATGTCTGTTTTGCAACTAACAATCCTGAGCCACAGACAAGAACCTGGTGGAGTTTTAATAGGACTGGCATTGAGGCTGTGTCTGAAATGAACCTTCAAAGCCTGGCATCTGAGCATTATCCTACAGTGCATCTACATGTAAATGTATGTCTGCCTTCCTTCCTTTGTTCCCTCTTTCCTTGCTCCCTCCCTCCCTCCTCAGTACCAGGGATCCAATCCACAGCCTTGTACATGTTAAACATACACCACTGGCTATACACGCCCATCCTTTTTTTTTTTTCCTGTGATGGGGAGAGCATCTGGGACAGAACCCAGAGCCTTATTTATGTGAGGCAAATACCCCACCACTGAGCTACGTTCTCAGCCATCCTTTGGTGTTTTATTAAGCTACATTAAGGAACCGATTCTGAGAAACAAGAGCTAATTCAGGCTTTGACTAAATCCTAATCGAGCAACTACTAGAGTTTCAGGGATAGTCTAGATTGCTCTCTGAAGAAGGAAGGAGGGAAAGAAAGAAAAAAAGAAGGAAGGGATGGAGGGACAGAGGAATGGAAGGCTAGCCTGGCTAGACTGTAGCATTATCTGGTGTCTTCCGTTTGATATCTCATTTTCCAAGTTATGTGCCTGACTGCCTTGCCTTGGCTCAAGCCCTGCGGCCTGACTTCTGCTCTTAGTGAATTCATTATCTAGCAAATGTCCTGTAGCAGTGTGGATCGGAGCAGGAGAAAGAAATCACAAACCAATCTGAGTAAGGAAAGCTTCAAATAAGGAATTATTAACTATCATCCCATTGTTTAGAACCATGAGAGGACACAGAAAGAAAGAACGTGACAAATGAAGCCAAGGCATTTTGACCTTCAAGCCAAGAGGGAGGGCTTTACTTGTCCCCAGGGCTGTGCCCGAGCAAGCATAACTTGCCCTATTTATTAGGCAACATCAGATGCTTCAGAGTTTCCCTTTCAGATCACCCCAGGCATTCGGTCTATTTAAAAAATCCAAATAACATCTCGGTCGAACAAACATTCCGAGAGAGAGAAACGTCTGAATCTGTCGTTTCCCAGAACTGCCTTTAGGTCTTGGAAGGAGTGCAAACAAGACTGAGTGATGGTTGATACGCTGTATCCGGAGATTTATGGGAAACCAGAGGTTCTGGCAAAGCCACATATAAATCTCAAGGAAAAATTAAATATAATTTGGTATCCTACAAACCACACAGTAGAACTTGAATGCAGGTCGCCTGTTGCCACTCATTTTAAACTACAGTAAGAGGATTACTTAAAGAAATTCCCCTTCTGCCTAGAACTTTCAAAGTATCGACTATTTCCACGATGATTAATGTCGAGCTCCCGAGGAAGTCCCCAAAGGGAGAGGCGACACAGAAGCATTTGGAACTGCAACAGCACATGAGAAAAGGGGGAGTTTGCCAAGTCCTCCGCTTTGGAGCCTCCTCTCAGGAGAGTTCTCGGTAACTTTGGTCAAACTGTTGAATATTAAACTGAGGGCAGGCTGGCCAGAACTCCGTCCTGAACATACACACTAACCAGGTGGTAGATGCAGTGCCAATTAAAGGATTATGCCACACCCTGCATTTATGGAGTGGCAGATCCAGTGGTAGAACTCTTTCTCCGAGTTTTATTTTGTAAGCGTGAAGTCCTTGTCCTCTGAACCCGGGAAGCCCTTCCCCCCTCTGCGATTCCCATATCCAAGGGGAGTTCTGAATATTTTTTTTTATAGAAGACTGAAGACATAGCCCAGTTGGTAATACCCTCACCTGCATGCAAGGGGCCCTGGGCTCAAACCCTAACACTGCATATGAAAACCAAAGGCCGGGCGGCTCTGCTGGAGTGGGTGGTTCCCTGGTAAGCATCTGGCTGTGGAAAGGGTAGCAGGTTTGAAGCACACGTGTGCAGGTAAGAAGTTGGGATCCACCAGCTGTTCTCAACCCATGGGTCATGGGTGTGTGTGTGTGTGTGTGTGTGTGTGTGTGTGTGTGTGTGTCTGTGTTTGTGTGTGTTTAAACAACCTTTTTACAGGGGCTACAGATCATTAGAAAAATATAGTTATTTACATTACAATTCATAACAGTAGCAAGATTAAGTTATGAGGTAGCAACGAAAATACTTTTATGGTTGAGGTGGGTCACCACAACATGACGAACTGTATTAAAGGGTCACAGCATTAGGAAGGTTGAGAGCCACTGGCTACATCAATGCCTCTCAACTTGTCTACACAGAATCTGCTGGGGAACTTTATTATAACATCTCTTACTTATTTGTGGACAATTTCATACCTGCACGGGATGTATTTTCTTCATACCCACCACAACTCGTCTCTCCAAGTTCCTACTATCCCTATTGCACCCCTGAATGTACCCCCTACCCAGTAACATGCCCCCCTTTTTTGAACCCACTCACTGAGTCCAATTAACACTGCCTGTTGGAGTACCAGCTGATCGCCACGGCTTAATCTTGTGCAGGTCTTAGGAAGTAACCATACTTGCAGAAAGGTCATGAATGCAATGACTAAAGAGCGCATTCCCAGCACTCCTCTTTATCCTCTGACTGAACGCTGTTTCTCCCTGCTCTTGTGTGGCGTTCCCTGAGCCTTGGGGCTGGTGGGAATGGTATAGGGGCTCCAGTTAGGACTCGGCTCAACAGTCGCTATTTTGCCACACACTGCCCACATAGGCTTCCTTGACCAAGGCTGAGAACAGCACTAATCTATGGACATAAACATAGGGATTTAGTTTGACAACATGTCCACTTAACAGAAGGACAGAATTTGGTTATTGACCGCCCCCCCTCAGTGCCTATGACCTCCTGAGACCAAATGTGTTTTTCACCAGTTTTACTGTACTAGGGCATGAAGCCATCCATGGAACTTTAATGTAACACCTAGATCAAAAAGCCAGGGGTGACAGCGCATGCCTGTAATCTTAGCACTCAAGACCTGGTGGCCGGGAAGAATGAGAGTTCAAGGCTGGCTTGGGCTGTGCAGGGAGATGGTATCTCACACAAAGAAATACACCCCTACCAGAACCCCAAGCCAAGGCCCCACCTCAGGTTAGTTAAATCTAAATCTTTGACAGATGGGATGCAAAATATAATGTTTAAAAAGCAAAACGAAATAAAAGAAAGCAACTTTCCTCAAGCTTTGTAGCTTGAGTGTGGAATGGAAGCTTGGTCCAATTGGAAGACAGTGGGGCCTTCAAGGATGAGGCCCGACTGTGACGTCCTTAGGAGGGGCGGGGCCTGCCTTTTAAGGGGATTGAAGTAAATCTCCTGAGACCCTTGAGTGCTGCCGAGAGATTTGTTACAGGAGCAAGGCAGCCCACTGGAATCCTTCCCAACACTCAGCTGTGGCCTTACGTCTTCCTCCTGTAAGGTCCTCCTGCTGTAAAGCTGTCCCCTTTATGCCCTTGACAGAGGCCTGACCAGCCCTTTCCTCCAACCTTCAGGACTGTGAGCTAAATGGGCCATCTAAAATGTTATTTTTAAAAATATATGTATTTATTTACTTTGTGTGTGGGAGCATGTGCACTCAAGTGTGCATACATGCATGTGGTTTATATATATTCAAGGATTCAAGGTGTGTGTATGTGTGTGTGTGTGTGTGTGTGTGTGTGTGTGTGTGTGTGTGTGTGTACACACATGGGCATGCATGTGCGGGAGTCCAAAAAGAAAAAAAGAAAGTCAGGCACCATGCTTTGTTACTTCCTGTCTTATTCCCTTGGGACAAGGTCCCTTAATGAGTCTGAAGCTGGCTTTGCAGACGGCAAGCCCCAACCATCTTCCTATCACCACCCTCCCCCACTACAGTCCTGAGGTCACAAGCATGTGCGGCTGTGCCCAGCTTCTAAGAGGAATTATGGGAAACTGAACTCAAGCACTCATGCTTCTGCATAGAATTTTCTTGCCTCCCGAGGCGCCTCCCGAAACCAAGCCTTATTCATTATTCTATTAATTTCCTTGCAGGGCTGGTGCAGTGCTTCGCCATAGCAAGCTCCTTCTCCTTTATTTCTTTACCTGCCAGGCACAGCAATACCCAACATCCCACGACACAAAGTCCTGTTCCCACCCAGCAAGGTAAAGTTCCCTGAGGAGGAACCCACATGTGAACGTTTATGTGCATTCTGACTCAGATGGAAACACGCACAAGAGGGATCGCAATTCTTTCTCCTCAGAATTTCTAAGACGCTATGTCATTTGCCTAATAACAGGCAGCACTTACTATGTAGTCCCTCTCTGGAGCTGCGTGTGGTGGCACACGCCCCTAGCCCAGCACTCAGGAGGCAAGAGACAGTAGAGCTCCGTGAGGTCCAGGCCAGCCTCGACTGCGATTTCCGAGACAGCCAGGGTTGCATAGAGAGACCTTTTGTGGGGGGGGGGGAAGAATCCAAGAATCCATCTCTGCTGTCTCATGATGCACATTCGGATGTGGGTCTGTCTCTCAGAAAGCCGATAAAGGCTGACCTCAGACTATGACAAGTACATATCTGTCATTCGGTTAGCATTTGGCTTCTCAAGTCACATTCCGACTCTCCCCTGAAAGAGTTCTTCATGAAGTTGCAAGTTCTCTGTGCCCACAGTCTCATGACCGAGTGCCTAACAGCGGCCACTGCACGCTAAGCTGTAGCAATTGACTGCATACATGTCATGACTCAGCTGTGACACTCAGGGCTAAAGGCGTAGGTAATAAATCATTCAAATCCGTTCATCGTATTAGTCATGTCATGTCTGTCTCCACGAGGGGGTTATTAATGTGTCAAGGATATTTTTGGAGAAAAATAAAAGTGATAATTCTATCTGTGCTCACTCCTATTTGAAAGGCTAATTTATTTTTAGTGTATTACCCAGTATAAAAATCTGTCAGTATGGGAACAGTTCCCTTAAAATAGAAAAAAAAAAGGATCCTATTTTTAGCCTAATACTAATATTAGTATTCATTGAACAGACTGAAATATTGATGGGCTGCATCCAGCTCAGATAAGAGTAATGTAAAGTAGGGTCCATAAAAAGTCAAATTAATGCCTTACTAATTAATGTTTTGGGATAATTTAACTAGGGAAAAAAAGATGTGGGCTCGTGAGTGAGTGATAACCCATCCTAAAAGTTGTTGGATGCAGCTACAGTACAGAATAAAATAGAGCAGGGGTTGATAAATTTTAATTAAAAAAAATCTTCTTTGTCTTTTTGAGACATGGTTTCGTGTAGTCTAGGCTGGCTTCAAACCCCATGTATAGCCAAGAACAACGTTAAACTTCTGGTTTTTTGCCTCTCCCTGTCCAGCGTTGGTAGTATAGGCATACTCCGCCACATCTGGTTTACACGGTACTGGTGCTGCACATGAGCATGCTCGGCAAGCCCTCTGCCAATAGAGTCATCCTGCCAGACCTACAAATGATTTTTATAAGGGAAATGGTAGACTGTCTAGGTTTTACTACTCAGCTCTTGCACTATAGCATTAAAGTAGCCAGAGATGATGTTTATTTATCTTTTAAAAAAAAATCATATTTTAAAAAATACACTGTAGTACTGAGGATGTAGCTAAGTAGGTAGGGTGCTGGCCTAGCACGCATGAAGTGCTGGGTTTCATCCCCCAGTACTGCTTAAACTGCATGCGGTGACATACGGCTGTCCTCCCAGCACTAGGGAGGTGGAGGCAGGAGGATAAGAAGTTCAAGATCATTGTCAGTTACGTAAGGAGTTCAAGGCCAGCTTGGGACCCATCTCAACAGAACAAAGCGATCTCCCTGACCCCATCCCCAGTAAACCACAGAAGGATTTGGCACATGAGCCATAGCTGGCCCACTCCCGGAACAGAGAAAGCACAATGGTGTTAATCTGGCCTCCAGGCTGCAGTGCAAGGATGGCAGCTACCACTGGAAATTTAACTCAAAGAAGCTGGTGGGGGGTTAGGGTCATACATGAACAAATAGGAAAGGGCATGAGAAACCATTCATGATACTGGGTGGGAATCAGCAATCTTTACTAATTCGTGTTTACTGACTACTTCCTGTGTTTTATCTCAAATACTCCTGATAATAACCGGAAGGTGCTATAACTAGGAACACATGGCTAGTGAGTGCTACACTGAGATAGGAGCCCGGGTAGTCTCATTATGGAGACTGCGAATGTCTGCTGCTCTCCTTCCGCAGAGGCCAAGGCCAAAGTCATCACAGCTGCAAGGGACGGAAGGCTTTCTGTGTGAACACTGTAGTGTCTGTCCAGGCTACTAGAGGTCATGGCTGCTGATGGGCCAGCAACAGTACCCTGGGGTCATACACTGTGGGGATCTTGGCATACTGAGCAGCCTAGAAGTTGGAGTTAGCATCCTCCATCTGAGAAAAGGGTTCATTTGTTTGTTTCTCAGAGTACAGCAAAGACAATGCCCCTGCCCCACCGTTAGAGAAAAATTGGGCGAGTTTGCTTGTAGGCCACTATGAAAGACTGAAGATCTGCAGCTGTAAGGGAGCTATTTTATCATGTCCCTTGAGACTTGGAGAGGGAAGAGAAATGGATGCTAATATGAATCTCATGTTGCTTGCTATGCTAAAGGTAATTAAGTCTTTTGTCTCTGGTCTAGAAATCTAGTCTTCCACCAGTGTCCACAAATTCATGCCAAGCTGTCATGTTAGTGTGCAAGCAGGGCATAATCTCAAACATGACATATTTTGGGGTGTATACAAGAGGCACAATAGATCATGAAATCTGGGCTGCAGATTAAGATGGAACAATCTTGATTTGGTGTGTTGGTGTCTTGGTGTGTGTTTATTGGACAAGAGCATGAATACACACATACACACACGTGCACACACATACAACTGCCACCAATAATTGGAGGAAATTGTAGATTGTAAAGGTCAGCACACTAGAGTGCCTTGGATCAACCTTACCCTGGGGAAGCCACCTTGTGACCATGGTTTCTCCCCCTGCCAAGTCAGTATGGGTCTGCCTTTTGAAATATGGTTTTTCAGAGATCTGGGCTTGCTGACTCAGCAAGGCTGGCTAGCCAGCAAGCCTCAGGAATCCATCTGCCTCCATCTTCTTACACGACCCCACACAGCCAGGGTCATAAGAGGGTGCCACTATGCCCTACTTCTCACAGGCATCAGAGGGTTGGACTCAGGTTCTTAAGTTGTGGGGTAAGCACTTTATTAACTGAGCCCCAGTCCTCTTGGGCTCTTTTTAACTACGGGTGAAGGAGAACCAGAGGTATGGATGGAGCATGCAGGGAAGCCACCTTATGCTCTTGATGATGTAACCAATGGGGGCTTTGCTCCTGCCAGTCCTAAACCTGGCCACCTGGAGCCATGGTGCACTCTTGCCTCACTGGGATGCTTTCCCACGCACTAGGGCTGCCACATGAACCTTGCGTTCCAGCAACATAAGACAGGCAGGGGAGTGTTTCCCAAACTTAGCTGCTCATCAGAGTCACGTGGCAACAATAAAGCATATTTCTGAGCACCATGACATGCACAACTGGGAAAGGCTCGGAAGTCAGTAGTTTACAAAAGTCTCTGGGATTAGAGGAAGTCAGTCCTCGCAATAGTCTAATAAGGCCTGGATTCCACAGTAGACAAATATGGCTTCTCGGTATCTAAATGTTCATTTGATGTACAAGAAGAACTAGGACCTCCTATATGAATCATAACCAGCCACAAGTGCCTATTTAAAGTAAAATCAATCCAAATTTAAATATTCATACAGTTAAAAAGATGAGCTACCCACTTTGAATAGCCACATGTGGTTGTACAGATGGGCAGCATTCTCATCACCACGGAAACCTATAGAGTAGTTTATCATACCAGAAAGGAAAGATGAAGCAGACACTATTGGGGTTGTACCAAAAACAAAACAAAAACAAACAAAACAAAACAAAAAAAGCCTTAGGAATCAATGTGAATATTATTCCATTGGCCAAAGACCAAATAATTTGAGTTCTAATTAGAATAACAACTAAAATGGGTTGAAGCATATATATATATGTATATATATATACATATGTATGTTACATATATGTATACATGTGCATATATAGTATGTATGTGTGTGGTGTATATATGTACTTGTATGGATATGTGTGTGCATGTGCCTGAATGTGGAGACCAGAAGTTGATATTCAACGTCTTTCTCAATTACCATCCCCCATACAGGATCTCTAATTAAATCCTGAGTTCAGTGATTCAGTTAGGTTAGGTGGCCACAGAGCCGTGACTAGATCATAACATATTCCTGTGTTGGCTTCTTTCCTCTCTTTCCTCTGCTCTTTAAATGCTACATCACTGTTTTCTGGAATCTTCACATACATGGGTGTCTGCACACCTTGGTCTCAGGCTTGGCTTTGACTCAGATGAGGACAGCCTTTGACCCTTTGACTAATGGTTCTCTTCTGAAAGAGCATCAAATCCTGCCTGATGGTATGGATTTGCCTGTTTGGGTCAGGTGACAACCTCTTCCAGAGATGTAGGTGGGACTTAAACTCTGATCGGTGATAGTTGTGGGAGGCAAAACTGAATGCAAACCCTGAAGCTAAAGAGCTCTTTTCCTGAGTGAGTAATAGGTCGGCTGCAGGAGCACTTTCAAAAGAGACAAGCTGTGAAACCCAACCATCAAGAGGGATGAAAGAGACACACTGTCCTACTACTTCGGATCTATAGCAGACACACTGTGTGCAGGGTATAGTAACCCAGCATGCAGAGTATGCAAAGGGTGTATTTGGCCTACCATGCTCTGTACCATAAACCTCAAACTCATCAAGCATGAAGGAGGAGAGCACTAGTTCCCTCCATGTCATGGAAACAGGGAGCAAGCTTTCATTCATCAATGCTTAGACAGTAGATTGAAAGCTTGAGCCGGGTGGGCTGCTTTACATGAAGGAGGCGAGACAAATCCTGGCAACACATTTCCTTCCGTGCACTCTAGGGTTCTTCATCCCACTCTCCAATCCTCCTCCTGAGCTCACCATCCGCTGTCAGACAAAGGCTCTCTCCTAGGCATGGTGTACTGGAAGATGCTTAATAACAGGCTATGTAGGAAAAAAAAAGCCTTGGTTTGCAATGTTTGCCAATTTCCATTGTGTGAGTCCTCCCACCATGCCTGATAGAAGCTGCCAGCCTCAGGGTTTTTTTTTTTTTAAATTACAGACACACACACACACACACACACACACACACACACACACACACACTGGTGTGCATGTGGAGGCTAAAGGCTAACTTGTAGAAATTAGTTCTCTCCTTCCACCATGTGGGTCAGATCATCAGGCCACTGACCTTACCCGCTGAGCTATCTGATGACCCCAACCTAAGGTTATTGAACAGGGAATTGGAAGTTGGTACCTTGTGGCTCCAGCACACCAATGGGAATAAGTGAGGAAAAGAGGACAAAGATGAAGATGAAGTCTAGAGTGGATGCTGCAGAGTGACTTACAGCCTTCCTAGAATCAAGATGATGTTAGTGGCCAACTTAAGGGCATAGCTAGGTCTTCAAGTCCAAAGCGACACCCAGATGACCTTCACTGCCTCCTTGAGTATGTGTTGCAAACTTGGCCATCTCATCCAATTTCTAGCGTCAATGTTACTGAGAACTTCTTTATATTGTGACTTTAAAACAACCAAAACAACCTCAGCTGCTAAAAGGCTTTAGGATGGCAAGAGTGCCTCCCCTTTCATAGTTATTGACGCTTCCTCCACAAACATCTAGGCTGCGGCGGAATGCTCACGCCCACTTGCATAGACATACCAACACCCCTTTGTCCCTTGCTTGAGTGTAGAGCTAATGGCCCCAACCCACATTCCAAGGTGATCCACACCCTGTTTCTCTGGCCCCAGGTCAAGTCTGTATTTGGTTTGTTTGGATATCATCCAACAGTGATATATACCTCTTTCCCTGGAGAGCCCAGAGCTGGCACACAACTCCATTCCCTTAGGGCTCTTAGTAAACAATGTGTGTCTCACTTGCTGTAGGTACTGGCAGGTGGCATGGCCTGTACTCCTGTCCACAGATCTGCCTTGAGGGGTTCATGGAGACTCATGAAGGTTCTCTGGGGCATGACTCAGGGACTTATCCTCTTTGAACATCTCCCACACTGTACTGCTGGTGATTCTGTTTGCTTAGAGCTGGCCTTATTAGCTTGTGGTTACTCACCTGACTTTCCCATAACTGGTGGTTAACTTGTTGCCTTTCCTTGGAGACCCATGGGTGCTAAGAATCCAGCTTGTTCCACGTAAGCCAGGTGGAATCATCTTAGCTTGTAGCAGCACATGTGTGTGTGTGTGTGTGTGTGTCTGTGTAACCTTCTCCTCACCATCTCTTTTCATCCATGGTGACTTTGCAGGAAACAAAAGCTTCCTGAGTTGGAAGTGCTCACTTCTTGTGATCTGTCTAAACTATAACAGCTCCTCTAGTCCCAGCTCTCCCTAGATGAATGTGCCTTCCTCTTTAGATTTGTGATTTGGTTTTTATTCTCCTGAAATCAGGACATAAGGAGGAGAATTGGTGAGAACTAGGACTCACTCTCTTCAGATACATAAAGCAACCACCAGCTATGTTAATCTCTTTTTGCTTCTCATTTTCTTAGCATATATTTTTTCCCCTTCTAAACTTACTTCACCTCCCTTCCTCACAGAGGCAGGGCCAGTGAAGGCTGCTTAGAAACATCCTCTACCCTGACAGAGTGGCTCATCTCAGCCAACACAGTGTTTCTGTCTTTTTGTATTGGAGAAGTGACAGGGCTCAAAATCAGTGTGTCCTCCCTGCCAATCGGGATCCTGGCCCTGCCCAATGACTGTTCTATTCAAAGTAAAGGTCAAAGGCCCAGCAGGCTGAAACAGGTCTTTAATTTAAGCCCACATTATACAAGAAGAAATTCCAGGTTTGGTTTTTTTTTTTTTCTGCTGAGCTTGAGAGGCCAACCAAGCTTGGACCATCTTGACCTTTCTATCAGATGTCCAGTGAACTGGTGTCCAATTTGGTCCATAGCCTTCCACAGACAGCTTTATTCTCTGATGTTTCTGGTGAGTTTGGAAGGGGGCCAATCTGGGCACAAAAATGAGAGTGCCCGAGGGCAGAAATTCTTTCAACGTTCTTGGTTGTCAGAAATATGAGTAGCACTGGACGGTTCTGAAAGAGAAGATGAAAAGGCTCAACATTGAAAGCCTTTGTGGATTAGAGTGTCCGAACCACCAAGCTGAAGATGAGATGGAGGCATTGTGGAGCGAGCACTGGACTGGAACTGGCCGCACTGTGGGCCGGGTTTCAGGGCACTTATCAGATGGCTACTGATGACCCAAATTTAGGTCTGAGTAAAAGCACAGCCCCCAAAGCCATCCAAGGAGGTGTGTGCTAAGTAATTGTAATGTACTCCAGGGACAGGCCCTGAGTCTGTGGTATGAGGTTAGTTAAGCCCTGCTCAGAACAAGTTATCAAGTACAGAATTTAAGAAAGGCCAGCAAAAGATACTTACACATCAATGTTTATGTACCACCATTCCCAACAACTGATTTACAGGGCCAACTTAGATGAATAGATAGAGAAGATGCATACATACGAAGTGAAATTTATTTCATCCATGATGTGAAACAAAGTTACACTGTTTGTAGGGAAATGGATACATTCGGAGAGAATCATATCAAGCAAGTTCAGCAAGTCTCAGAAAGACAAATATTCTATTTTTTCTCATTCATCAGCCCTACATTTTATATAAAAACATAATATCACGGATGAATCTATGGCGTGGAAGTAGAAACAAACTGTCTAGGCAAAGAAGGGAAAATAACAGGAAGGGGAAGATCTGAGAAAGGGGCAGTAGAGGAGCTTGTACTTGCTTGAAAATGTCTTTATATAACCCAATACTGTGATGAATAAATGCACACAATGGGAAATAAAAAGACTCATATTAAATAATGAAAACAACTTACCAAAGTCTATAGATGTCCAAAGGGATTCCTTTTTTTTTTTTCTGTTTCTGTTTTTGTTTTTGTTTTTCAAGACAAGCTTTCTCTGGGTAGCCTTGGCTGTGCTGGAACTTGCTCTGTAGACCAGGCTGGCCTTGAACTCAGAGATCGGCCTGCCTCTGCCTCCTGAGTCCTGGGATTAAGAGCTGTGCTACCTTACCTGGCTCCAAAGGGATTCTTTTTGTTTTGTTTTGTTTTGTTTTTTCCTTTGGCTTATCAAGACAGGGTTTCTCTATGTGGTCTGGCTGTCCTGGACTCATTTTCTAAACCAGGCTGGCCTCAAACTCATGAAGATCCTCCTGCTTCTGCCTCCCAAGTGCTGAGATTAAAGGAGTGAGCCATCACACCTGGCTTCCAAACGGGTTCTTAATGCACACATGCAAACATGGTAATTCTCCCTGACTCCCCCATTCCTTTTTTCTGATGAGATTAAAACAGGACTTTGGACACACTGGGAAAATCCTCTATTATTGAGCTACACTTCCAGGCTCTCTCTGTCTTAATTATTAAGACCTTGTTTGAATAAGGGATTATTAGATGTGTGCATATGTTAAAAAGCACACAAGATCTTGAAGCTTAATGCAAAGCAGATACTTTAAAAATGCTTTATTGAGTGCCACATACCAAGGCTCATCGGTGGCCCTAAGGAGTGGAGAGAAGTTCTAGAAAGTTCAGCGTGCTCCACATTTGGCCTGTGAATGGGTGGCTCTCTCATTGGGATAGATTTCATGTTTGTTACAAATGGGTAGTCGCTGGGCATTCTTTTGGCCTTAGCAGAGGTGAGACACGGCAGAGCATTTAATATAAATGCGGGAAAAGGATGCTCCTCATCCTCCTTTCTTCCAAAAATAACTTTCTGACTTACCCTCTATTGTTCTGCCCTGAGCAGCCAAGGGCATCAGCAGCTTGCCTTGGAAGGCTCCTGTAAGGCTGCAAGGCCTCACCATAGGAAGTTTTCCCTAGGGCCCTGGCCTAGCCTTCTGTTCATTATATCTGAAAAGACAGGGAGTGCTTTATGAGGCAAAAGGCCCAGTCATCGCGGGAAGAATGAATCATTCTAAGAACCCCGAGAAGCCTGGGAGGGGAAACCAGCTGGGCGTCGGGCAGCTTGGGATGGACAGGTTGTTGAAAGCACCCTCAAAATGGTCTGTCTTCCATGTTCATTCCTCCCACTAGGGGGGGCCCAGCATTCCAGGATAATCACTATTATTAGGAAGTTGCGTTTTAATTGGTGTGTGTGTGTGTGTGTGTGTGTGTGTGTGTGTGTGTGTGTGTCTCCTTTAGAAAGGCACTAGTTGACCGAAGCTTTCTGAACGTCTACCCTGAGTTGAGAGTATCTGAAGGTTTACCTGTCGATGCGTGTTCAGATCAAGTGCAAAATGTCTCTCACACATTTGAGAATTCCCAGTCTGTAGAAACCCATGGGGGATACCATGAGCTCTCTAAGACCCACTGACCTTGAAGCCAGTGGCTGGAGTAGCTGTGAGTCAGGAACATCTGACGCCTGGCATGGTCTCTATAGTTTGGGCCATGATTTGGAGGCCCGGTCCAGGCTTCTGAAAATCTTTAGTTAGTCCTGAGGCCTTTGGTTTTGGGAAATGATTTGTCTCAACATTTCACAAAGTGCCAAAGCCTAGTCTAGAACCCTGGTGTCGCGTTCAGCCATGTTACCACTCTGTCCCTGTGGATGTGACGTGAGCCCTATGACTTATAGCACAGTTCTCCCACACCAGCGTCAGCTGCTGGGGTGCCGCTTGGACTCTCTGAAGTTTAAACACCCTGGCCCTAGAAACCCAAATGCCTCTGTGTGCGAGAACTCTCTTACTGAGAAGCCGAGAGTCAGGCAGAGGCTTGTTTACTTTCTTACAATTAAATCCTTTAATTTATTTTAACTGAACATAAAACATGTACATATTTATGGGTACCACGTGATCTTTCACTCTATGTACTCGTTGCACCATGCTCAAATCAGGGGTGGCATGTCCTTCTCCATAAGCATTTAGCATTTCTTTTTCCACAAGCGTTTGAAATAATTTTCCTTAGCTTTTTTTTTGGGGGGGGGCTACACAGTATATCACCATATATACATAAGCATCCTACAGGGTACTAGAACCTCAGAGCTTATTTGCCCTGCCTAGCTGACACACACTGTCCACTGACCAACCTTTCCTCACCTCTCTCTCTCTCTCTGCTCCTTTCCCCAGTCTCCAGTGCTCAGCATTCTCCTCCTGAGTTCCGAGAACAGGCTTTTAGAATGCCTACCCGAGTGAGGTTGTGTTGTATTGCCTTTCTGTAGGGTAGACCTCTTGTCACTTTCTCAAAGCAGACAGGGGCTCCTGACCTGATACAAAACTAATGTTTCGCTAGGTCCTAACTTCTCCCAGAACTTCCTAAGTGCTCACAGGGACATCACAATGAAGGTCACAGGAAGCCGTCTCTCTGAACACCTAGTGAGATAGAGCTACTTGGATGGAGCCAGCTGTGTTGATTCCTGAATGGCACTGATGGCCCAAGGCAGAAAACCCTCACTGAGGGCAACAGTGGCCTTCAGCACAGACTGTTTAGACTACAGGGGATTGACAGATTTTGTTTGTGGGAACTGGCGACACCGTGATAACGTCCGGTCACCAAATTGCACTTTCCTCTGTAAGGGGCTTGTAGCTAAGATGCTGTGTTCAGGTGGATAGATATAGCAAAATAATAGCCCATGACCTATGTATGAGCTTACAGACCAGAGGGATGTCAGGTTGAATACATAGGCTCATCCTGACCAGAGCTGCACGGGCTAACCTGTCTCACTAGGCAGCCATGGTTCTCAACCTGTGGGTCTTGATCTTACTTTGAAGTCAAATGTCCCTTTCACAGGTGTCAACGGCCCTTTCACAGGGGTCACCTAAAACTATTGGAAAATGCAGGTATTTGCCTTATGATTCATTCTTTTTAAAAATATTTATTTATTTATTTATTTATTTCTGTGCATTGATATTTTGTCTGCATGTATGTGTATGTGAGAGTGTCAGATCTTAGAGTTACAGACAGTTTTGAACTGCCCTGTGGGTCCTGGGATTTGAACCTGGGTCCTCTGGAAGAGCAGTCAGTGCCCTTAACTGAAAATAGCCATGAAAGTAATTGTATGACTGGGGAGTCCCCGCAACATGAGGAACTGTATTAAAGGGTCTCAATAGTAAGAGGGCCGAGAACCATTGGTCTAGAGCCAAAACTTTTTGGAGAAATGAAAGGGGTATCAGATCTGCATTGACTTTTGTCTATTTCCTGTCGTCTTTGGGGCTGGAACTGTGTTATAAGGGGTGGCGGTGGGGAATGAAGGTGCATTGTGCACAGCAGAATTGTAATGTGTTCAGGGCATGCTGGGAGCCGCAGAAACATTTTCCAGCAAGGATTCGTGTCAGTTTCAAAGTGCTCAAAACAAGCCTAAAAAAATGCTGCCAGGAAAGCTATTATTGCTGCCTTAAATCCTTGTTGGAACAAAATGTGAAACAAAAACGAGTGAAATGGAACAAAGCAAGTCCTTGTGTAGCAAACCTCAACTGTCCAGGGTACCTGGCTGCCTTGCTGGTGCCTGGGGAAGGTCAGAAGCAGGAGCCAGGCCACTCCAGTTGCTCTAAATCACCACCTTTTGGTGTGTGTGTGTGTGTGTGTGTGTGTGTGTGTGTGTGTGTGTGTGTGTGTGTGTGTGTGTGTGTGTGTGTGTGTGTGTGTGTAGGGGGATATGTCCTTGAAGGGAGTGTGAATGAAGGGCACCCCTCGATGAAACCTTGTTTTCTTGCCTTATGCTCCTTTCCTGAGGCTTCCTCCAACCCCGCGGGTCAGTGTGAGCAGACGTGAACACAGAGGGAAGGGACCTTGGGCATAGAGGCAGAGCTGTGCCTGCAAAGGCAAACTCCCACGACTTCTTTCGTGCCCTTCATCAAGTTTTTGTCGGACCTGGAAAGGAAATGAATTCTAAAGGCAGGAAATGACCCAAAGACCGGAACAATGTGTGCAAATCTAAACCCGTGCTTCCGCCGCTTTGTTACAAAGCATTCTAATCTGTGTCCCAGGAAGCCTAGCCCATTGCCAGATGGAGATCTGTTTTCAGACTGGCTCTTGGCATCTGCCACTCCCAGCTGGTGACATTCGCACGTTTCAGATAGCGAACCTGTCCCCACATCTTCAAACTCCGACAGAGGTGTAGCCCCAGGAAAGTCCTCGAGTCTCTGGTTGACAGTGCCAACCATCTGATGTACCTCAGCCGGACTGCTGCTGGACTACAGCCTAGACCGCCAGCACACGGGAGGGGGGGGGGAGGGGGCGGGAGAGTCTGTTCTCGAAGATCTTCAGCATCTGAAATCAAAATGTGTCCTCTGTGCTGCCAAAAAAGGCTGGCTCCCTCGCCTGCTTCATAATCCCTTTCTCACCAGGCCTTCCTGAAGAAACTCGATGAGTCAGGGAGGAAGGAAAAAAAAAAAAAAAAAAAAAAAACCAAACCCGTGTCTGTAGGAGGCGCGGGGGGGGGGGGGGGCTGGCCCACCTCATAGTCCCAGAAAGACCCTCCTTTTGGCAATCCAGTAACACCCAAGGATTTGATTTTTACTTTCTTCCTCTTCCTCTCCCATCAGCTCTCACTTCCATAGACCCTTTATTTACCACTCCTGTAATTAGCTCTGCAAAACGCTGGAGGCCTTCAGATGGGGAATTAGTCTCCGCTGTGAAGACGTTTAGACGTCACTTTTATCCCCAGGAGCAGGGCGAAAGAAAGTACCCATTCTGACTTCCAGAAACGACCATCATTCAGTTGCTTGGTTCTGACTCCGGGGCCTGTGCTTTTCCCAGGCCTTTAATTTTTATGGAACGTTATACATCAGTCTTCCCGCTGAACGGGAGGAGCCAGTTGGAGTCTAAACACTGTGCAGTGGCTTGTGGGATGTCTGCTTCAAACATGTACCCGGCCAAGGACCACCTCCCCTCACTCACTCTTCGTTCCCCAGGCAATGTGAAAGTAGGTTTCTCGAAAAATACGCTTTAACTCTCAGCGTTTTTGAAATGCCAAACAGATCGAAGGATACGGAGCCTACCGTATTTGTTGACATCTGGCTTATAGATAAGCCTCTTCGAGGAGGAAGGGGGGGGGGGGAGTCAACGTGACTCTGCTAAGAACCGGGACCCAAGAAGGCACTGCCCTTCTGGCATGAGGCACCTGTCCTGGAGCGCAGAGCCACTCTGTGCCACTATCTCATGTTGTGTTGTGTATTAAGAAAGAGGTTTGGAAAATCTGTTCTGATAAGCCTGCATTCATTCCTGGAAAGGGAATATGGGCTCTGTTACAAGATAGACGCTTAACAACCATACAGGTCACACCAACTGTATGTGGCCATGAGTAAAGAGTCACTAAAAGATTGGAGAGCTCTCAAGGTGGCTTGGGGAAAACGGGGCCCTTGCTTCCTTTGCCTCTAAACAATAAGCCAGGGCAAAGATAGACACGATGAAGGAATTCCCGAAAGTTGTGGACAAACGGATTGAACTAGAAATGATCATAATGAGTGAGTTTAACCCAGAGGCAGAAGGAGTCAAATGGTATATACTCACTTATATCTGGACACTAGCCCAAGGGACATGTCCCATGAAAGTCTTCACCTACCTGGAAAGTAGGACAGAGAGGAGGACATCCTATTGGGACTTGAGGTGAGAGAAGCATGGGAGAATGGGGAAATAGAAGGACCCAGAGGGTCCCAGAAACCTATAAGAAGAACATTATGACAGGCAGATCTGGGCCTGGGGTTCTTGCTCAAACTATGGCACCAGCCAAGGACAAAACTTGCAGTAAACTTTGAACCCCTACCCAGATCTAGCCAATGGACAGGACATTCTCCACAGTTGAGTGGAGAGTGGGGACAGACTTTCACACGAACTCTGGTGCCCCATATTTGACCATGTCCCCTGAATGGGGAGGCCTGGTGGCACTCAGAGGAAGGACAGCAGGCTACTAAGAAGAGACTTGATACCCTATGAGCATATACAGGGGGAGGAGGTCCCCCTGTCACAGTCATAGGAGAGGGGAGTAAGGGGAAACTGGGAGGGAGGGAGGAATGGGAGGATACAAGGGAGGGGATAACAATTGAGATGTAATATGAATAAATACACACATATATGCTAGACGTGATGGGCAGAAATCATTTTCCCTCCTTTTGACATCAGCCAAACAAGATACATAGTTTGCATTCTGACGATGGCAATAGCCATGAGGAGAGAAGGTACTGACCCGGAAGAACACAAATAACAGGGATTTGGATTGCAAACTATGTTCAAGATGCTCCCATTCCCTTCCCAAATCACACCAAACCAAACCATAAATTAACCAGGCTGTCAGAGACACTTACATGATGCTGAGCTTAGGGCAAGTGAAATAAATACCACTGGACAGAGAAATCCAGATTAGGTTAATGTGCAGTTAAGGATGGTTACAATTAGCAAGAAAGGTACCAAGTTTAATCTATTTTTGTATTGCTTCCAGTCTTAAGTATCTGTTAAAAGTTGACAGAGTTAAGTACAGTTAGAGTATTTCAATATATAACAGAGCCAGGGAACCTCTTATGTGCTCTTCGGTCCTTCTTTGGGATGTGCAGGCACTGAAGGTCTAATATTTTGTGTTCACAGCCTGAGAGGGGATGATACAATATGAGAGATCAGAGCTATACCATAATAGCCGAGTTTATATTTTGCTTAACTCTAGGCTTATACGGGGTCACTGCTAGATATTTTCATTAGATGCTGGGAGTTTATAAACAAGACAACAGAATCAGCAGCAGCAGCCCTCATTTGCTAACTGGACCATGCTCCCAGGACACCCAGCCAGCTCCCAGGGTGCCACAACACAGTTTCAGTGTCTGGGGGGACGGAGCTTGCTGATGTCTGTGTGACATCAAGTGAATTCTGGCTCAAGGTGCATCACACTTTCAACATTAGGCTGTGCTGCTGGGCTAGCGTGGGTATTAGGTGGCCTATCTGAGAGGCGAAGGCACTCAGCAGCTGTTGGTGCAGCGCTTGGTACAGCGCAAGTATCCGGATCTGACCAGACTGACTCAAGTGAGAAGTTGGCATGCACATCTTTTTTGAAAGTCATGTCTTTTTGGTTTTAGTTTTTCATGCTTCAAAACAAACCGAATGAGAACACTAAGATTTAATTTGGGGACAGCAAGTAAAAGCATTTAATCTGGGACTTAGTGAGTAAAGGCGTTTACTGCCAACTAGGTTGATCCCCAGAGACTACACAAAGGTAAAAGGAGAAAACTGACTCCTTAAAGATGTCCCCTGACCTTTGCATGCATGTAAACACACACACACACACACACACACACACACACACACACACACACACACACACACCCCTCACATGACTACCAACAACAATATTTAAAACATTTTTAAAAAAAGTTTTTAAAGTAGAAAATAATATATTCTTGGAAAACAGCGTGGAGGAGCAGGCCCTGGGTGAACAGGACCCATCATTGGGAGGCCTGCCTAAGAAAGCCACATACAGTACCACTGGGCACCATGCTAGTCTTTTATAAGGAATTCATTTCAAAAGGGAATTAATATATTTTATTTTTTACATTATTTTTGCAAGCAGCTCAGTTGTTGGGACCTACTCACTGATTTTCAGTTAATTAATTTTCAGTTTGGTGCTTCTTTTGGCTGAGGGGCTCTGTGAAAAAAATAATAGAGATCTTAAAATGATGCATATATTAAAAAGTTTGGGGATTCTGGATTAGATCAGTAGGAGCAATCATAGAGAGAGATAGTTTTCCCAGTAGCAACACTATCATCCCCTCCCCAAGTGCCCGGCGCTCTGAGAAAATGAGCATTCCTCATGACGTTTTGCTTCCTGAAGGCACAGCCAGAGGAGTTGTTCCCCAGGGCCCGTTGTTGATGTTGTTGTTGTTGTTGTTGTTGTTGTTGTTGTTGTTGTTCTTCTTCTTCTTCTTCTTTTTCTCCTTCTCCTCCTTTTTCTTTTTTCTTCTTCTCCTTCCTTCTTCCCCTTCCTTCTCCTCCTCCTCTTTCTTCTTCTTCTTTTTCTTTAGATGGATCTTTCACAGGACCTAGACTCACCCCCCAAGGACCTTATGGTTAAAAGGCAAACACTTTATCCACTAAGCCATTTCCATAGCCCTCTTTTTTGTTGTTGGTTTTTTGTTTGTTTGTTTGTTGGAAACAAGATCTCACACATCCTAGCTGGCCTTGAAGTCATCATGTAGTAGAAGGTGGCCTTGATCTCATGACCATTGTGCCTCTGTCTTCAAAATGCTATGCTTACAAGTGTGTGTCACCAAGTTAACTTATAAGTGTGTGTCACCATGTGAGCTTACAAATGTGTTTCACCATGTAAGGTTTGAGTATTCTTTATTAACGTAACCGTTTGACAGGTGCTAAAAGTTGTCTTGTATAATAATTCTTAAGCTATCTTCAGTGGAAGGCTTCTGAAATGTTTTTTCCTCAGCTGCCATGAATTATATGATGGTTAATTTTATGTGTCAACTTGTCTGGCTTCCACTAACTAGATAGTAGACAAACTGTTACTTTGGATATTTCTGTGAGGGATATCTTAATGAAATTCATATTTACATCAGTAGACTCTGAGGAATGCAGGTGTTGTCCCTCATCTAATTACTGAAAGTTCTCAATAGACTGAAGCCTGACTCTGAGCAAGAAAGAATTCTCCCGGAAGATTTCTGCCTTTGGACTCTATATCTCCTTTCAGAACTTCCGGTCTGCTGACTTTAGCTCCTGGCAACCTGAGCTCACTAGGTCTCCTCCATTGCATGCTCCAACTCTTTAAAATAAGTGCTAGGGCTGGGAAGATGGCTCAGTTGGTGGAGAGCTCATTGTGCAACTCTGAGACCCGGGTCCAGGTCCTCAAAACCCATGTGAAAAGTTACATACAGCAGCCTGTGCCTACAATCCCAGCCTGAGGAGGGAGACAGCTGGCTCCCGAAGCTTGCTAATCTACATTTACAGAGAGATTCTATTCTACATAATGAGGTGGAGCTGCTGAGCTACCCCAGTGGGTAAAACCACTTGCTGTCACATCTGACAGCCTGAGTTGGATCCTTGGAACTTGTCTGGTGAAAGAAAAGAACTGGTTCCCCTATGTTCTCCTTTGACTTTTCCCAGTGATGAATGAGCACATGTGCACACGCGCGTGTGCACACACACATGCAAGGAAGTGCACACTCAATACATGTAAATAATTTTTTGTTTGTTTTTGTTTTTGTTTTTCGAGACAGGGTCTTTCTGTGTTAACCTTGCCTGTCCTGGATTCACTTTGTAGACCAGGCTGGCCTCAAACTCACAGAGATCCGCCTGCCTCTGCCTCCTGAGTGCTGGGATTAAAGGCGTGCGCCACCATGCCCGGCTTAGTAAATAAAAAAATTTAAATACAGAGAACGACTAAAGAAGACACTGGTCATCAACCTCTGGTTTTCACATGCATTTGTATACATATAAACATGAACATATACTACACACAAAAATTATCTATCATCTCTATGTATTTAGCTTTATCTATTTATATATCTATATATCCTCTATCATGTATCTATGTATTTATATCTATTTCTCTATCTATTACCAATATCTACCTGTCTGTCTATCTATTTATCTATCTATCATCCGCCCATCTATGGATATGCAAAGAAACTCAGTCATTTGATTCTCTGGAGATCTCTATGCACTAAAATATCTACAGATAGATTCATTTCTTCTCCCTTACTCCCGAGGCTCAGAGACCATCACAGAAGATGGATGAATGTAACGGGCAGAAGTTGGGCAGGGGGTGCAGGGGGAACAGGAAAGAAATGGCACATTCTGGACATGTCCGGATTGCAGACTCACAAACTCACTGCAGGTGGCGTTGCCTGTACTAGATCAAGCCAGTCAACAATCCACATGGAGTAGGGGAAGGTCCCGCGCTCCCTGCCCAGCTGAGGTGCTATGGATGGCTGATGGCTTCCAGAGGGGGACAAACCCGTTTTCTTACAGGATATGGTCCTTGCTAAGCCAACCATGTTCCAGTGGACAGCTCCACATCCATGAACATATGGACAGCATAAAGTGGATTCAGTGGCTTGTAAAACAAAGAAAGGAGAGCAGAGGTCACAAAACTGAGAAGGGATAGTGGGGTCAGGGAAAAGTTAGGGCTAGAAGTTTGGGGTGAGTATCATCAAGATACATTGTATATATCTATGAAGTTCTCAAAGAATCAACAAAAATATTATATTAAAAACCAAGTAAGTTCCTGTGCTCTGGCAATGTCAGATCGTAGTTTTACGTTTCCATATTTACCTTGCCTATAGTTGATTGGCAGTGAAGAGTTTGTAGAACATACTTCTTAAAGCATTGATGAAGTCATAAAAATTTAAATATCAAGTCAACTTGTATCTATGCACATATATTTATTTACTTCTTACTGTGAACTGATTTTAAATTTTTTGGAAACTCGCAAAACAAGTACAGAAATAGCCTGCCATGAATACAACATTGCCTACATGCCTCCCTCAAGTCTCTTAATTTTGGTATGTAGAGAACTATGGGATAACTTTCAAAGCTAAGGAAAATAGCATTGCTATACTATTGCCAGCTAAACAGTCTTACTCGAATCCCACCACATATAATTTAGAAAGTAAAGCTATAGCCCTGGAACGGACAAAATTAATTGTCTCTAGGCTAGAATTTTTTTTGGTAATGAGTTGAACTATTTCTTCTATTTTTTCCTAGATTAACCATCTGAAAGCCAGAAAAATTTAACAACTATTCTGTAAAGAAATACAAACATCAAAAGCCAATTAAAGCACCTCAAAGTCAGTTAAAAATATTTCACACGTAGTGACTCAGCCAATTCTACAGCCCTAAGCTCATCCAATATTATTTCTGGTAATAATATATTCTCTTTTTTTCCTATGAAGACTGGTGACTTAATGGTATTTTTTTTATGCAGAAATGATACCTCAATGTGAAAGTTAAATATGTCTTTTTGGTTCAGGTACACTTTTCTTTCTTTTTTTTAAATTTTATTTTATTAATTTATTCTTATTACATCTCAATGGTTATCCCATCCCTTGTATCCTCCCATTCCTCCCTCCCTCCCATTTCCCCCCACTTTTCTTTCTTCTTCTTTGAGACAGGATTTCTCTGTGTAGCCTTGGCTGTCCTGGACTCGCTTTGTGGACCAGGCTGGCCTCGAACTCACAGCGATCCGCCTGCCTCTGCCTCCTGAGTGCTGAGATTAAAGGCATGTGCCACCACGCCTGGCTCAAGGTACACTTCCTTAATTCTTGTGTGAAGTATGTGTTTCCCAAGGAAGAGCCATCTCTGGCATCTCTGGCTCTTGTGTAATGACTATGCAGACTTCTGTCCCTGCGCCACTCACACATTAGTGCTGTCGTTTGTGAGTGCTGTGACCCACGCTGCCTTGTTCACCCTGGTGTCTCAGGGCTTTGCTATTAATGCCTTAGGTGTAGCAGGCATTGGCATGTGCTCGTTGAAGGACTAGATTAAACACAGGATATGTTTATATCAACTTTTTCCTCCCCGTGACTTCCTTACTAAGAATTATTCCAGGGAACATACAGTGCTGTGGGTCTGTTATAGAGGAAAATGTCTTCCAGGCCTCTGCTTGAGAAACAGGCACTGAATGTCAGGTATGACATCAAAGATGACTGAGCACCGTCACTCTTACAAGTAGGACAAATGTGTGGATGCTGACTCACCTTGCTGAGTAGATGCGCTCCACAGGTCGTTGCACTCACCTCAGGAAAGTATGTATTCTCCTCAGTCTATTATTAGTTCTCAACATCACTCAAAAGTTCTTAAAACAAAACAGAAACTGTGTGTGTGTGTGTGTGTATGTCTATGTGTGAGTATGTGCCTGTATGTGCAAACACTCAAGGCCAGGAGACTGTCAGTCCCTTGGAACTGGAGTTACAGGTACTTGTGAGCTACCCTATCTGGGTGCTGGTAACTTAATGCTGGTCTTCTGTAAGAACGGTAGGGCTCTTTACTATCACGCTGCCTCTGCCTCTCCAGGCCTCATTCATCCCTTCACACCTTAGTTGGTGTTTTCAAAGTGCTGTGGTCCTTGTCCTTAATGAGCTGGGAAGGCAAAAACACATTTCCTCCAGCAAGGCTGAAGCTCCTACTCCCCAAACAGAGCCACCCCCTGGGGGCCAAGTAGTCGAATCCCTGAGCAGATGTAGAGGCCCAGTGACCACCGATCCTTGTCTGGAGTACAATTTAGGGGAAAGGGAAGTTGCTAGCAGACGTGAGGAGGTGGGCAGAGACACATCCTCCTGTGCACCCAACACTCAACCTCATCCTGTGCTACTCAGGTCATATTCGTCTGGGCTTTATACTGGCTGAGGGAGTCCAGAGCTCTCAGCAAAACAAGATCCATTTCTCCTACCCAGGGTAGAGGCTCCGGTCCTGCGACAATACCAGGACTGAGTAACTCAGTGTCTGCAGAAGCCACCTACACAGAGCCCGGTACCAGCAGATGCTCAGAAAGAAGCCGATTACCTTCCCTGCTGTGATTTCACAAAGGCTTGGAGTGGGTGGGTGTCCGCTGTGCCTCAAATGATGCTTTCCTGCCACGCAGGTCTTCTTTACACTCTTAGATGGAGACTTGGATCCCTGTGGCCTCCACATTCTCCCATGCTGGTCGAGATGAGTCATGGTCAGGGCTGCCACTTAGACTCCTCATTTACAGAGCACCACAGGACAGGGAAAGAGTTTGGCCTGAAGAAGCACGCCACAGAAAATGGTCTGGATTTCGACTCAGAAGAGATCCATGAAGGCTTGCATGCACAGGGACTCCTGTAACGTCAGCTTGGGGCCAGGATCATATTTCAGAGACACCCGACCTAGGGTTTCTTCCACTGTCTCAGCGAGTATTTCTTCACAGGTATTTTGCTTGGAATTCTAAGTCCAAGGCTGATTTTTAAGCCCAGCAGCTCCATATGCTACCAATATTTCATTCCATCCATGAGGTTCTCAGTGTGTGGTTACCAAGACTAGGCAATTCTGTCTGCCTTGTGTGTCCTTGGTCAGAAGGCAGTGTCTTTAATCCCAGCACTCAAGAGGCAGAGGCAGGCAGATTGCTGTGAGTTCGAGGTCAGCCTGGTCTACAAAGTGAGTCCAGGACAGCTAAGGCTACACAGAGAAACCCTGTCTTGAAAACAAATAAACACAAACAAACAGAAGAAGAAGAAGAAGAAGAAGAAGAAGAAGAAGAAGAAGAAGAAGAAGAAGAAGAAGAAGAAGAAGAAGAGGGAAGTATCCCTGGCCACCTGTCCTTTCGAGGTCTTTATTCATCACTGTGCACAGTGTTGGTGTTCCTGCTCGGATAGAAAGGCAACCTGGGAGGCAGGAGCCCAGGGACCACAGAGCTCTGAGAGGAGACCTCCTCAGCATCCCTGAGGGAAGATACATAATCTGGTTGGAGTGCTTAGTGTAACAGCTTCAAGGGAAGAGTGTCCCCAGCCGAGATGAGGAGCCACAGCCCCGTTCCACTTCTTCTCTTCTTCCCCTCTTCTCTTCATTGCTTCTTGGCGTCTTCTGATGAGAGCCACACCAGGTAGTACATCTCATAGAAGAGATTTATCAGGAGGGATGAAGCTAGGTTTTGGATGGATTGGTGGGATTTTTCCTGTAGGGTGGGGTCTGGGCACTCTCCCGCCTCAGGGCTGGGAATGACAGTTACAGCCATCAGAAAATGACTTTTATGGAAGTCTAGGGGCAGGGCCCGAGGCCTGGCTGCTTTCCTGCCTTGAGGGTTTACAAGGTTTACAAACGGAGCCCAGGGCAGAAAAGGCTTTCCCTAGTGCTTGAGTAGCGTGAATCAACACTGTGCACTCTCCCTTAGCAAGCGCACACTAATTCCCACTAAGGATGGTACCCCAACACAGTCGTCCCCTCAAATTAGCATATTCTCGTTCCCTCCCTCATAGAAACATCTAGAAAGAACACGCATACCTAACCCTATTTGCTTCCTTTCCACTCATTCCTCAGGTAGCTATAAGCCACCAAAACAGCTTGAGGCAGGACCACCTACCTACCTAGACATCCCCCATGGCGGGAAGCCACTACTAAGCATCTCTCCGCAGATACACCTGGTTTTCTTTGTTAAACTTTAGAGCTGAAGAGCTACCTAAGGCCTCACATGGAGGCCAGCACCGTATCACTGAGCTACACCCCTAAATGCGACATGCTATCTTTCCTTGATTTTAGTGAAACAGACTTCTAATTTATTTTCTCAGATTGCTCACTCACTGTCTCTCTGCAGCTTCTACTTCTGTTGGTACATCTGGCATTGGTTAGGGCTTTGGTCCCGGGCTCAGAGCTCTCTGAACTGGTTCAAACCCACCCAAACTGGTAGGTGTTCTTGAGGCTTCATGACTCTGGTCAGAAGTTAGAGGCTCTTCAAACCAGTAGCTAAGCAACCCTGTCTTTCTCAGGCCAGCATCTGGCTGCCCCTATTAGTTGGTTGTTGCTAGGAGCGATGGTCAAACATTATCAGCAGTGAGTTAATTGAAGCACATTCTTGAGGCTTTCTGAAACTGGAAATTCATGCCCAGGCCACTTTCCCTTAAAAAAAATGGAGTTTCCTTTTCAGAAATGGGGTTACATAGGCCTCACAATCTCTGTGAGTTTGAGGCTAGCCAGGCCTACATGGTGAGGTCCAGGACAGCCAGGACTATATAGAGAGATCTTGTCACACACAAAAAAACTAAAACAGCAAAACTGAGATTACGGTTGCTTATCCTGACCACAAGACCCTCTCTGTTCAGCTTTGCCCATGTATGCCACGCTCTGCAGTAACTTTTTTTTGTTTTTTTGAGACAGGGTTTCTCTGTGTAGCCTTGGCTGTCCTGGACTCGCTTTGTAGACCAGGCTGGCCTCGAACTCACAGCGATCCGCCTGCCTCTGCAGGAGGTGCCTCCCGAGTGCTGGGATTAAAGGCGTGCGCCACCACGCCCGGCTTGCAGTAACTCTTCATGTAGCTCTTCACTCCAGCCCTTGGCTTTCTTTAGATCTTTTTTCTTACCATTCTTCCTCTCACCCATTACCCTGGACCACAATGTCCTTCCTCTTCTAAACTCCTCCCTTCTTCGCCCTTAGTTCTGATGTATCTTATTCAGGGCTATTTGCCTTGACATCTTTGAGCAGGGCAGATCTCTACCACATGACCTTGGTCAGGTCTCCTTCACGGGCTTGAGTACAGCTTAATTTTATATTTATTTGTATAATTAGTTGCTTAAAATCTATTTCCCACAGAGTGTGGGCAGGGGGACGGGGCAAGGGCTGTACTTGGGCATCTATGTTTAGACTTGGCGTGGTGCCTAGTATACCATAGTAGGTGCTCACTTAGTGAATGCGCTTGTTGGATAGATGAATTAATGACAACAAATGCAGGCTTGTTTCCTGAAATTTCTCTATCTCCTTTTCTTTGTGTGTGTGTGCGTGAGTGTGGGGTGTGTGTGTGTGTGTGTGTGTGTGTGTGATGGATAGATGAATTAATGACAACAAATGCAGGCTTGTTTCCTGAGATTTCTCTATCTCCTTTGTGTGTGTGTGTGTGTGTGTGTGTGTGTGTGTGTGTGTGTGTGCATCTGGAAGCCAGAGGTTGCTGTCAGATCTGAATTCAAGTCTTCACACTGGTGTGGTGAGCACGACGCTGACTACTTCATCCACCTGGCTCTGTCTCCTTTTTATCTCCCACTCCCTCATGCCCTGTCCTTTGTTCAGGAGGCAGGACTTCACATAATAGGTCGATTTCCATATCCAGCACCACTGCTGGGCCTGGTTCCTGTTATCTCTGTCGTAACTCATGGCACCTATGAGATTCTGAGCAGTCCCTGGGCCTTTTCTTCTTTGTAATATACTTCTTTCTCTCCTACAATAATTTTGTTATTATCAGGAGTCTATGGATGAGCGCAGGCTTTGGGAATCTCCCCCAGAAGTCAACGGTTCCTGCCCATCCTATCCACACTGTGTGTCTTATTTCCTCCTTGGTCGCTCAGTGGGCTGTCTCACACTCAAGTAACCTGTATTTTACTTAATAAAGATGCCCAAGGAGGAACAGTACTGACGCTGGCAATGCAGGTATGTCGACGGGAAGCTGGCTGGCTGTAGAGACAGAGAGAAATGGGAGAGGGGAGTACATTGAAGCTGTTAGGAGCTGTGCTGAGAACGAATCTATGCATGAAATCCTGGCAAGGGGGCATTATGCTCGCACTTCAACTTGCAAGTGTGATATCTGAGGGCATAATGCACACTTAGTTCCAGGATTTGGCTCTGTCTGTGGTTTCAGGCCTCCACTGAGAGTCTATTTCTGAATGCTGGACTGCGGGTGGGGACTTATTTATATATATTATGCCTATATGTACACACACACACACACACACACACACACACACACACACACACAGAGAGAGAGAGAGAGAGAGAGAGAGAGAGAGAGAGAGAGACAGAGACAGAGACAGAGAGAGACAGAGACAGAGAGAGACAGAGAGACAGAGACAGAGACAGAGAGAAAGAGAGACAGACACACACACACGCAGAGACACACACACAGACACACACAGAGAGAGAGAGAGAGAGACAGAGAGAGAGACAGAGAGAGACAGAGAGAGAGAGAGAGAGAGAGAGAGACAGAGAGACAAAGAGGCAGAGACAGAGACAGAGAGAGAGACAGACACACACACACACACACAGAGGTGAGGGAGAGAGAGAGAGAGAGAGAGAGACAGAGAGAGAGAGAGAGAGAGAGAGAGAGAGAGAGAGAGAGAGAGAGAGAAGAGAACAAGCCCTGAAAAGTTGGTTCTCTTCAAACATTTGGGTACGAGGGATCAAATTCAGGCTGCCAGGCTTGCTGACAAGCCCCTTTACTCGAGGAGTCATCTTGTTGGCTCTAAGGGATTCTAACTAACGATGCTGATTAATTCTGGAGGTGTAGCTCATTCGCTGAATGCTTATCTAAAATGTATGAGGCCCTCATTCAATTCTTAGTATCTCCCTTCCAAAAGTTTATTGATCACAGGTGATTTATTTTCTTGCTGTTTTACATAACTGACTCCATTTAGATGCTAACAGTCACGTGGATGAGCACCACCATACTCATCCTCCTCTTGTAGGTGCTGAGGTAATGAAGTGACCTGGGTAAGCTGGGAAACAGCTGGCTCCTCCCCTGCTATCCTATGACACGTCTGTATCAGCCAATGATCGTGCAAACGTTTCAGGCACTGAAATTCACATTCCACGAGCTCATTTTTTATCCCATAATACCAAGGCTTTTTTTCCCTTCTAGCTCCAGCCTTTAAAATTATATGAAATGCTCTGTTCCAACTTCCAGAAGACAGTCATTCAAGTATTTCCAAAGACTAAAAATAGTATTTTGTGTTCATTAAAATAACATATGCTCATTGTAGAGGGTTTGTAAAAATTCAGAAGGATATAAGGAGATTTTAAAAAGTCCTTGATAACCAAAGAGAAAATAGATGATAATTGCCAAGAATCTCTTGGCTTTTGGGCGCTGCCTTTTAAGATGTGTATTTTGTTAAAGACATGTGTCAAACTTGGGGCCAATCAAAACACTTAGACCACTGGCGTGGTGTTTTCATCAAGCCACATTTTGTCTTTATGTAAAATCTTGTTCTTAGGACCAGTGAGATGGCTCAGCTGATGAAAGCACTTGCTGGTTGCTGGTAATAACTTGAATTTGATTCCTGAGAGAAGCATCGTGGAAGGAGAGAACCGATTTTCTTTTTGTTTGTTTTGTTTTTCAAGACAGGGTTTTTCTGTGTAGCTTTGACTGTCCTGGACTCACTTTGTAGACCAGGCTGGCCTCGAACTCACAGAGATACACTTACCTCTGCCTCCCAAGTGCTGGGATTAAAGGTGTGCACCACCACCACCCAGCTGAGAACCGATTCGTTAACATTGTACAGTGACCTCCACACACATTACACGGCACTCACACGTACACACACACATGCGTGTGCACACACACACACACACACACACACACAAATGTAATTAAAGACCTAAAATATTAATTGTGATATTTTACTTTTATTTATGTGTGTATTCCTGTGTGTGGGAATATGCACATTCATGTAGCTGCCCATGGAGGCCAGGAGAGGGCGTTGGATCCCCTGGCACTGGAGTTATAGGTAGTTGTGAGATCCCAGATGAGTGTTCTCAGAACCAAACATGTGTTTCACAAGTGCTCTTACCCACTGAGCTGTCTTTACAGTCCCAGTGTAAAAGTTTTGTAAGTGTGCCTTATAAGCTGTGTCTCGATTTGCTCTTTTGTCATTTTGAACACTTTTGCATCATCCAGATTCTACTACTATATTGTGTAACCCACAGTACACTTCCAGGTTTGTGGACAATGAGATCTTCCCAAACCCTTAACGCAGACATTGATAAAACACAGAACAGGACTGAGCTCCGGGGTACTCTACTAGGGCCCCCTTTCCAGGTTCACACGAGCACACTCACTAGCCATGTATGACAGCTGTTCAAGGATGTACAAATCTGTGTAACAACTTTTTCATTGAATCCCCGCCCCCTCCCCCACTGTATCTGTGATGACTTAATGATTTGAGTAAAACTGGGGTTTCATCTATGGAATTTCTAACCAATACTAGTAATAGTAATGTCAAAAAAAAAAAAAGAGGCATACCTCACAGTATCTTTCTTAGCAACCTGAGGTTGACTGACTTTTTCCCCCTTTAATTTGTAAGCTTTCACAAGTTATCCTCTAAATACTTCATTCTAGAACTTTCCTGAAATCATGCCAGTGTGTGACTTCTGATTCTCACCGCAGTGCAAGTAGAATGTGTGGACAACTGGCCTTGACTGACGCTTAATGAGCTAAAGAAATGGCCGTGGGGGACATGCTGTCTTACGCTTTCTTCGGGAGAACAGCTCTGTTAACATATAGCAAGTGAGAAAGCTTCAGGCTAATGATACGGCCAGTGACAGGGAGATTGTGGTTTCGATTGTTGGCTCAGGTTTCTCAATTGAATAATGCCAGTGAAGGGTGACTTTATTTATGGTTTGGATCAGCTACAAGGCTACCTGACTTTATAGAGCAGATAGTGCATATAAATTGTCTTTTTTGTAAGTCAAAATTCTGCCTAAGCTGTTACTTGGGGAGTTAGGTTTTCAAGGCCATCTTGTGGTGAGACATTTTATAGAGTCAAGAATTTTCCAGTGATTTATCTGTTTGTTTAGATTGTAAATATCGGGGTCACTTAAAAGTAAGGTAAATATATCACGTGCCCCTTTGCCTTTAGATACAGTAGCAAGTGGCCTCACATTAACTTTAGTGAATGTCACCCTGAGAAAATAGGGTTGGGAATTTTGTGGGACTCCAGAGAGCCGTGTGTAAAATCTGGAAAGCTCACTTTAAGAGAAATGCTCACCTTGTGGTTCCGACTCTCTTTGACTTCTTTGATTGATAGTTTTATTTTTTTTTAAATGGCCTCAATCAATAACCAGAAGAGAATTCTAGTTGTTCACCTTTCCAAGAGTATTGTTGTATCTCAGTTGGCAGAGCGAGGCCTGGACCTCACTGCTGAGGCACTGGTCACCCGTGTGTGACCCACTTACCTGAGGTGGAGCTGTGTGACAGCGAGAATCTCAGCCTCACCACTGCCACAGCTTCACTTTTTTTTTTTTTTTTTGGTACTGTGGACTGAGCCAGGGCCTCATGCATGCTCAGCACACACCCTACACTGAGCTACAACTGTAGCACTATATCTCCATTGGCTGTCATAACACACACACACACAGAGAGAGAGAGAGAGAGAGAGAGAGAGAGACAGAGAGAGAGAGAGACAGAGACAGAGACAGAGACAGAGACAGAGAAAGACAGAGAGACAGAGAGAGGGAGACAGAGACAGAGACACAGAGAGAGAGAGAGAGGAGACAGAAAGTGCCAGCGTTCTTTCCTTTTTTTATCATTCTTAGACATTGCCTAGGGAGTGGTGCCACCCACATCCACAATGGGTCTCCCACCTCACTTAACCCAACCAAAAAACTCCTTCACAACGTGTCCAGTTATTTGTTCCCATGGTTACTCTGAGCCCAATCAACTAACTGTCAAGATTAACTATCTTGGCTCTGTGTGCACTGACTCCGTGGTGGTGCTCCACACTGGTGCGATGGGCCCGTTCTGTGACATCTTGGATGGTACCTATTCAGGCTGGTTTAACAAAGCACCCACATTAGGTGGTGGCTTCTGAACACTGAACATTGATTTCTCCTAGCTCTGGAGTGTAAGAAGTTCAAGATCAAGGCATTGGCGGACCTGGGGTCTACTAAGAGTGTATCTCTTGGCTCAGATGAGAGCGTCTTGTGGGTGTTCTCTCACGGGGGGGGGGGGGGGGGGAGAGGCAAGAGCAAAGGAGCTCACTGGATCCCATTGGTGAGGGCTCCGACATCACGGCCATACCCTCTCCTAGTGACCAACAGGTGAGTATAGGGACGTGTACATCTGGACTTTCTGGTGCCTGAGAGTCCCTTCTCATCTGAATTTCTGCAGTTTCTTTTGATGCCTTTAATCTCCTAACTGAGATTTCTTTCCTTTGCTATTTGTATGCGCGTGTTTCCATATCTCGTTTATTTACATGAACAGTTTGCCTAAATTTCCCTGTGTAACATGTCCCCAGGTCAGACATCGGCTCTCCACCCAAACTCTCTTCTTGATCCTAATGTCATGTTATCTCTGAAATCCCAGAGCCTGGCAAGGATCCTTTACACATATCCAATCTTACGCTGCAGAGATTTGTTTTATTATCTACGCTTGTGTGCATATGTCTCTCTGTGTGCAGCTTCCATGGAGGGGAGGCCAGACGAGGCCATTAGATGTCTTGAGGCTGGAGCTGTAGGCAGCCGAGAAGCCGCCTATTATGGGGGATAGGAACCAAGCTCCAGTCCTTTACAAAGCAGCAGCTGTTCTTAATCACTGAGCCATCTTTCCACACCTAGAATCTCCTTCCTTCTTCCTTCCTTCCTTCCTTTCTTCCTTTCTTCTCTCCCTCGCCCCCTCCCTCTCTTTTTTCCTTTCTTTGAAAGTGTTACTGGATTTTAAACTCAAGACCTTGCACACATCACTTTGCACACCTCTGGCATCTATTCAGTGTTTAATGAATGTTTGTTTTTCATTATGGTTATGACTATGATCTTAACATGATTAGGGTAACCATAAACTGAAACAGCCACACATTTATTTATGTTGATTTATTCAGTGAGGACTATGGTTAAGATTGACTAGGTGCTGGCACTGGCTTCAAATTGGACTCAAACAGTTTTGTACAGGACCGAAGGCAGTAGCTCCGTTGACAAAGCACTTGTCCTGCAATCGCAGGCACCTCCTTGTGGTTCCTAGAACCCAGGTGAAAAAAAGAAAAGCGGGCTGTAGGGGACCAGTTTGTAATCCCAGCTCCGGGAGACAGGTGGATCCCAGGGCTTTCAGGCCAGTCAGCCTAGCCACACTTGGAAAGTTCCAGGCAAGTGAGAAACTGTCTGGAAAAAAACAAGGAGAAAGTGCCCTGATGTGGCTTTGTTGGGGGAAGTGTGTCACTATGGGGGTGGACTTTGAGGTCATATATATGCATGTGCACTCCCCAACACACATGAACCTGTGCACACATGAAAACAGAGGCACACACATTCCTTAGTACAATAAAATGTTTCTTTTGATGCTTTACTTTAGTGTTTGCTATGTATCTCACCATCTCATTGTGATAATTTATAAAGAGCAGCTATACTAACCTTATCTAGCAATTGGAGTACTATTTGATCAACACACAATGTCTTGCCATTTGCCAAAAAGTATTTGTTTTAAAATTTGTTTTCTAGCTCTGGAGAGATGACTCAGCAGTTAAGAGCATGCACAACTCTTGCAGAGAAACAGTTTAGTTCCCAGGATCCATGCTGAGTGACTTACAATTGCTTCCAATTCCAGCTCCAGGAATCCAGTGCCCTCTTCTGGCCTCTTTGGGTACTGTACTTACATACAGACACACAGACACAGACAAACACACACACACACACACACACACACACACACACACACACAGACAAACACACAGACACAGACACACACACACACACACACACACACACACACACACACACACAGACAAACACACAGACACAGACACACACACACAGACACACACACACACACACACACTGTTTAAGAATTGTTTTCTCAGCCGGGTAGTGGTGGGGTACTTGGGAGGCAGAGGCAGACGGATCACTGTGAGTTCAAAGCCAGCCTGGTCTACAAAGTGAGTCCAGGACAGTCAAGGCTACACCGAGAAACCCTGTCTCAAAAAACAAAACAAAACAAAACAAAACAAACAAAACAAAAAAATTGTTTTCTCTCTAAACAGTTTTCATCACTTTTTGAGACAGGATCTCATGCAGCCTAGGCTGGGCTCAAATCAGCTGAGGCTGCTCATGTGCTCCTTATCCTCTGCCCCCACCTCCAAGTGCCAGGATTAAGGGCACGTACCACCCGTGCTCAGTTCGTCATTTTAATTTTCTTGGATAATTCTATTGACAACCTGAAATATGAAATAAGTAGATTAATACAACCCAGATCACTCAATACTCCATTCCACTTAATAGCATAGCTACATAATTTTATGGGCCTTACAGAACGAAAATGGTGCTCTCATTATTAAGAATTTCAAAGGCCGGGGCTACAGAGATGGCTCAGCAGTTAAGAGCACTTGCTGTCCTTTCAGAGCGTCGGAATTCAGTTCCTAGCAGGGCCCAGTTAAGCAGCTGGAAAAAGAACTCCTTAATTTCCACTCCAGGAGATTGACTGAAAGCTGCTTCAGGCCATCTCAGGGACCTGCGCTCATGTGCACACACTCCATCTCAATACATGTACACACAATAAACATAAAACAAACTTTAAAAAATTCTGAAGAATTCTAAGGGCTATAAGTGTAGTCGAAAGAGTGTGTCTTATACTCTAGTTCCCTTCTCAATATCCCCTGAAACAAAATCAACATGACAGCCGGAGTATCTCAATCGTAGAGCCCATCCTAGTACACATATACATATATGTTGGCATAATGTTCCTGTGGACTGTGTACAGGTTTCCCTTGTTCATTCGAATGCTGATTTCTCTACGTCACTGTCTGCATCACTCTGGACATTGCAGCGTGATGCTTATTCTAAGTGTCCCCGGTCTTAAGTTTGTGTAAACATGCCACCGTTTGTTCTCTGTATTGCCAATAAAAGCCAACTAGTTGATGCTGAACAATAACAGAGAACAGGGTGGGGCATCCTGGTCCAGTGAGGGGACGAGAAAGAGAAGGAAGGGAGGATGGAGCCACTAGGAGAAGACTAGGCAGCATCAGGAGGAATGAGCCAGACCTAGGACATGAGTGAAAAGCAAATATAAAGTAGAAAATCAGAATGGGATGAAACTATACTAGCATGGAGGCTCAGGGTGGAGTAATTATGGTGCAGCATGGTGCTGTAGGCTAATTAAATAGGCCCTAGTCGTTTTGTGTGTGGTTATTTGGGTATACGGCTGGCTAAGGAGCAACTGTTGATTTCACTAAAATAATAAATTAATATTAAATATTAATATTCACTCAACACATATACTCATGTGTGTTTACACCACTATTATCCCCTTTGAAAAAAAGAAGAAAGGCTTGGTGTGGTGGCACATGCCTTTGATCCCAGCATTTGGGTGGCAGAGGCAGGTGGATCACTGTGAGTTCGAGGCCAGCCTGGTCTACAAAGCGAGTCTAGGACAGCCAAGGCTACACAGAGAAACCCTGTCTCAGAAAACCAAAAACCAAAAAGAAGAAGAAGAAGAAGAAGAAGAAGAAGAAGAAGAAGAAGAGAGGAAGAGGAAGAGGAAGAGGAAGAGGAAGAAGAAAAATAGAACTTCAAGATGGAGGCAGCTGGCTTTAAACAAAGACTTAACAGTCAGTACATTGATGTCATGTTATTATTCCATTTCTTAGACTCCACAGTTAAGGACTTGTGGTGGTTTGAATAGGCATGGCCCCCACAGACTCATGTGTGTGAACGCTTGGCCCATAGGGAGTGGCACTACTAAGAGGTGTGGCCTTGTTGTAGTAGATGTGGCCTTTTTGGAAGAAGTGAGTCCCTGTGGAGACCGGTTTTGAGGGCATAAATATGCTCAAGCTACGCCCCGTGTGGTAGACAGTTTCCTTCTGCTGCCTGCGGATGCAGATGTAGAACTCACTGGGCCCTTCTCCGGCCACCATGTCTGCCTGCACACTGCCCTGTTTCCCTTCGTGACAATAACGGACTAAGCTGTAAGGCAGCCCCAATTAAATGCTGTTCTTTATAAGAGTTGCTGTGGTCATGGTGACTCTTCACAGCAATAGAGCCCTAACTAAGATAGGTATCAGCCTAACACCATGCTGCAGTAAAGCAAGCATGGTCTAGTATCTAACACAGGCAGAGCCAGGAGCAACTGTCAGAACTTCTGCATACTATAGAAAAAAAAAATCTATGACCGGCATAAACTCTACCTTACCCAAGAAAAAAGACACTTTAACATTAAAAAAAAAAAAAAAAAAAAAAAAAAAAGACAAGGCCAGCCTGGTCTGCAAAGTGAGTCCAGGACAGTCAGGGCTGGCCCTGTGTAGCATACTAGGACATGAATACAATTAGACATGACTGAGCCATGTGTGTGCTGCCTGTGACTCCCTCTTTAAGTAGATGTTAATTCTGAAAACTAAATTTTAAGCTAGCAAACCGAATTGACCATGGCTTCTGTGGCTATTCACCTAAATTCTCAGAATCTGGCTTTTGTGGTGTATAAGGCAGTGTTTCTGGGTTTGAGGGACATTAAGAATAAAATGATTAGTCAACCAGGATGGATGGAAAATAGGATGCTCACACCTCCTGAGACTCAACAGTGTGAGACACTCCCCAAGTAGTTTGCACGTCCAGGCAGTCAGCCTTCACGCGGGAAGGAGTGCCCAGGGCACTGTCCAGGACAGAGGCCGCCATTGCACTGTCTGTGGTTCTAGAGAAGCCATTGGCAGCATCAGGTCCCCGAACCCCTGACCTCCTGCTCTCTCAGCTCACTTTCCTTCTCTTGGACTTACCGCCCCCCTACCCAGTGTTTCTAAAGATCAGAAGAAGATTGGACTTAAGGGTGGCTGAGAGCCGGTGTGTGGGTGCTGGAAACCAAACCCGGGTCCCCTGCACGAGCAAGTGCTCTTAACTGCTGAACCATCTCTCCAGCTCTCGCAGGAACTGTTTCCACTCCCACCAGCAGCCTGACATTTTCCTGAGCTCACCCTTTGCTTGTGTACAGCACTTTGTGACTATCTCCGTGGTTTTTCTTGAGAACTTCGGAAGAGGTTTTGTGAGGTGCCGCAGTAAAGAAAGCTAGCTTAGGAACAACAGCTTGCCGTCTGGATTTTCCAACTTAGCTCTCACAAGCGGAAAAGACAGATCCCCTCACACGGAGTTTGCTCCCTTCCTAAATCTCATCATGCTCTAATTCCTAAGGGCAACCCTGCAAATTACAGTTTAGCCTCAGGACAGGCTCGGAAGACAGCAGATGCTAATAAGGAAGGTAGAGAGAGAAAAAAAAAAAAGGTCCCGGGCTGAGAATTTCTCAAATAAAAAATTCCATTACTTCAACCCCCAGGAAACCGGTTCCTAGTTTTTTGCTCTACCATAATTCACCTCCTCTTGAATTAAGCATGTCTGTTGTTGGCCAGAATTCCATGGACTTAAGAATTTAATAAAGAATTCGATTTCCTTCCTTAACCCCAGAGGCTGGAAGACTTCAGATTCCCTTCTTCTGCTGAACAGGCCAAAGCTGCAGACGCTGGGCTAACGTCTGTGTATAGCAGGGGCTTGCCTCCTCTGAAGAGACCTTTGCCACGCCAGGGCCATGCTTACGCTGGTCCAGTCTAGCGTCCAGTTCACAGGCTGGGTTTTGAGCTCATGAGAATGGAAACAGATGTTTGATTCAGCTGAATCCAAGCACAGCCAGTTTTAATACATAAAGGAGTGGGAAAATGGAAAGAAATTTTACATAAGTCTCCTACAATGCAGAGAAAGGCACAGAATTTTAAGATAATTTTATCTATCTATCTATCTATCTATCTATCTATCTATCTATCTATCACCTATCTATATCCATCCATCCATCCATCCATCCATCCATCCATCCATCCATGATGATTAATCTAGAATTACCTAGGAGACAAACATCTGAATATATTTTGGTTGGTTTAAATGAGATGGGAAGACTCACCTTAAATATGGGGCACATCATCCTATCGTTTGGGGTTCTGGACTGAAACACACACACACACACACACACACACACACACACACACACACACACACACACAGAGTAGACAAGAGCTAAGCAGCACCTATGTCCACCGCTGTCTGATTTC
This sequence comes from Acomys minous, assembly GCF_964271855.1. NCBI lineage: Eukaryota > Metazoa > Chordata > Mammalia > Rodentia > Muridae > Acomys > Acomys minous. The sequence goes on from NC_140489.1 coordinate 113,024,663, forward strand.
TGAATGTGGAAGCATCGTGTCCAGCTGCCCAATGTCCCTGCCACCATGCCTTCCCACCACTGAGTGTGACCTGGAACAAACTCACCCTTCTTGAGTTGCCCTTGTCAGGTGTTTCATCACAGCAATAAGAAAGTGCTGGGGCACTATTCACCTGCCTGGCTACTCTCCTGCTGTGATCCACTGACATTTTAGAGCAGATCTCGCTCTTCAAGTTCACTGAGCAACATTCCCAAGGGTCCTCTCCCCTGGGCCATGCCCAGAAAATGAAGACACTGTCAGGTCATTAAGAATTTCATAGACATTTTCCTGTAAATGACATTATATCAATTACTCAGTAAGCTAAGGCAGGAGTGCCCTTTGAGCCCAGGAGTTCAGGACCAACCGCCTCAGACAACATAAGACTCCATCTCAAAGACAAACAAACAAACAAACCACAGCACCTGTAAAAATAGAAGAGAAGGATGCTTATCTTTTCTGATTTGTGGCTAAGTAGTCATTTAGTTAATCTGAATGCAGTCTGTACTTTCCTCTAAAAACAAATATACTTTGTCTTTCTGGGCATGTGCTCAGATGACAAAGACTGGTAAATCTCAGAAATGTGGGCACACTACAAATGTGTTCTGTGCCTGCTTCCACCAATAACTTCCCCAGTGGTGAGAGAAACACGTTCTATTGACACGGGCATCATTCTAAATTGGAATTTAGATCCCTAGTCACAGGATTATAGACCATTAAGCCTCACAGATCTGTTCTACAAAGGGGTGGGGCCCCCCCATTTTGCTTTCTATGCTAGGCCGTGCCTCTTGCCTTCCCGCTTTTCTGAGAGGATTTCAAAGTTGGCTTCCAGCAGCTGTCACAATAATTCCCGCCTTTCTTAACGGCATTCATTAGAAAATAAAACCAGATATAATTAACAAACAAACAAACGTATCTGCCTGCCGTTCCGACTTGTTATAATAAGTGTTATTTCTACTTACAAAGAGTTTCTTGTTGGCATCCTGCTGTTCCCTTAATAAGACTCCTGAGTCCTGGCAGAAGAGGAGCCGGCATTAAAACGAAGCCCTGACTTGTCGTTTCCTTCTTCCCCTCTTGTCTGTGTTCAGTCCAGTTCACACTGAGCCCAAGAAGAACCAGAAGGCCTAAAGTGAACATGGCTGGCACGGAGGGCAGGGTCCTGGTGCTTCTAGCCTTGACTGAGGCGAGATGCTGGATTTGGGACAGTAGAAAGTACTCTCACTTCCTTACTGTGGGGCCCAGGGACCCCCCCCCCCTTCATGTTCCTGGAAAAGTTGCTCAGCTGGATGGTGACGTCCTAAGGCTCCTGATAAGTTTCAGAGGCTCGGGCGAGTGGATAGAGTCAGAGAGGACCCTGACCCTCAGCTCTGGTCTGTAGGTATGGTGATACAGGGGGCCAAATGAAGTGATGAGGCAGCTGCTAAGGCAGTTACGATGCCACAGACAGGCTGACTGCTGCTGTATGATCAGGTGCTCCTGGTTGTGGGTTTTCTTCTTCGGATTATTTATTTGTGTACGTCTGTGGTGTGTTTACTTGTTCATGTGTGGCACAGGTGTGGATCAGAGTGCAGAAACAGACTAGGCCAGCCATTGACTGCAGGTGTCTTCCTTGGTTGCAGCACACCCTATGTTTTAAATTTTATTTATTTGTTCACTCATTCATCTATCGTTTTTATTATGTGCACGTGTATGCTTATGCCATGGTGTAAATGTAGAAGTCAGAGGATGTCTCTTGGGATTTAGTTGTCTACTACCACCTTATAGGATATGGAGACTGAACAAAGAAAATCTGGCATACGCCAAACCTCCCTTACTTTCTCAGCCACCTTGCTGGCCCACACTTTTCATCATATGCTTTGAGACAGAGTCTCTCTCATTGAACCTGGGGCTCAGTGACCCTGCTGGGCCCCCTGGCCATGAGTTTCAGGTATCTGCTGTCTCTTTTACCTAATGCTGGATTACAGAACTCCTACACCTGGAAACCTGAACTCAGGTCTTCGGGTTGTGAGGAAGCACTTTAAGGACAGGGACAGAGGTAGCTCCTCAGCCTCTGACTTTGGATTTCAGAACTTATTTTAATTCTGGAGGAGGCAAAAGAGAATCACAAACTCCCATGCCCTCATAACTCGTTCTCAGTTCTTCCTCATGGTTTGTTAAGCTATGATTCACTGTCACCAGCTTCTTGCTCTTGTGTCGCTTTTGGAACAAATGCATGACGTTGTATCATCCATTTTACTCATAATTCTAGATTTTTATTTATAAAAAAATGAAGACTTATTTTAAAAATATATAACTACAGGGGTTGGAGGTGTAGTTCAATGGAAGGGCTCTTACTTAGCCTGTGTGTAGCCCTGGGTTGGAGTCCCAGAACCACACACACAAATAAAGCAAATTAAAAATGTAAACTATCCGTACTCTGATACCATCAACACACCTGAGAGTGATTGGTCCCTCAACACAAAACACTTACGTTTTCAGCTATTTTATAGATAAAACTTTTAAGGTTTTGTTTGTTTGCTGTTTTAATTTAGGCTTCAAGGATGCTTTGACCCTTCTACTCCTCCAGCTGCTGCCTCCAGCTGCTGCCTCCTGTGCGGCCATGCCTGGACGCAATAGTTTGTTTGATCACGAGTCAAGTAGTGTCCCACAAAATGATTGGCTGACATGTTTATTAAGTCTGTCTCTCGTTTTAGAACAAAGTTTATTTTGGAGTGATTGTAGCCTCGCAGGGCAGTTGTAAGCGTACACACAGAGTTCAAGCTCTCTTCACCCCATTTCTCCTCTATTAGCCTCTTACACAACCATCCCATATTTGGCAAAAGTTGAGAGTTTAATATGGGCGCATTGCTATTAAGCACCCATGGGCTGTATTCGGGTTTTACTAGTGTGTTTTGTCCCTTGACTGTTTCTTTTTTGTCCCAGGATCCAACCCAGAAGGCCTTTGTGCGTGCAGGCGTGGTGATTCCTGGACTCTTCTGACAGTCCCGAAGAGTACTAGTGGGGTGCTTTGAGGAAGTTCCTCAATTTGAGTTTGTTTCAGGTTTTCTCATGATTAGACTAGGCTGTAGGCTTGGGGGGAAGCATATCACAGATTCCTTCCTATGTAGTGTGTGTGTGTGTGTGTGTGTGTGTGTGTGTGTGTGTGTGTGTGTATCAGGTATTAGCATTTATATCATGGTATCAGAGTGTCAATGTGTATATCATTGTGCCAATATGTACATCATTGTTATCAATAAGTATATCATTGTATCAGTGTATATGTCACGGTATCAATGTGTACACCATTGCATCAACGTGTGTCACTGTGTATGTCATTATAATTTTATGTCTTAAATTTCTCCTCCTCTCTCCTCTTTCTCTTCTCTTTCAGTCTCTCTTTTTCAGACAGAGTCTCACTGTGTAATTGAAAGCGACTATAAACCCTCAATGCTCCTGACTCAGCTTCCCAAGTCTGGGACTCTAGTCTCGTCATCACCACGGCAAGCACCTGTCTTTTTAATGTGGATGGTCTGTTGCATCTCCTGGGTTGTTGTCAACAACTGGAGGCCTGGGTCATCATTTAGGCTGAGTAATGAGTAAGAAGAAGGTGGGTTGGGTAGTATATGCTAGAAGGCCATGACTTAAGCGCTCGATCCCCAGGGGCCAATATCAGAAGCTGTTGGGGTTTTTCAGGAAGTGCAACCTCATGAGCAAAGCTTAGGATGCTGGGAGTTGTGTTTTTGAGAGGGATGTGGGGCCCAGTGGGACTGTCTACCCCTGCTTCCTAGCTTGTGATGTAGATAGCTTGCTTGGCATGTTTTCTTGTTATGAACTGACATTATTGCCAGAGGCACATATCATTAGGGTCATCCTGATCTTGGACTGGATCCTTGTCTTAGATAGGGTTGCTATAGCTGTGATGAAACACCATGCCCAAAGCATCTTGGGAAGGAAAGTGTTTGTCTTATGCTCTTCCACATCACTATGCACCATCAAAGGAAGTCAGGGTAGGAACTGATGCAGAGACCATGGAGGAGTGTTGCTTACTGGCTTGTTCTCCATGGCTTGATCAGTTTGCTTTCTTATAGAACCCAGGACCATCAGTCTAGGGGTGGCTCTCCTCAAAACAGACTGCACCCTTCCTCATTAATCATTAATTAACAAAATGGCCTATAGCCTTGCCTGCAACCTGATCTTAGGGAGACATTTTCTCAATGCCTTCATCAAGGTTCCTTCTTTTCAGAAGGAGGTGCCACTGGGCTCCCATTGTCAATATGGAAGAAGTAACTGCAAAGCAACACTAGAAAGCAGAGAGAAACCCCAAGCTTCTCCTAGGAGGAGGAAGAGCCAGCCCTTTAACACATTTTAAGATTACAGATAGGATTTCTGTATCTGGCAAGGAGGATGCCCTGATGGGTCCCCTTGTTAATGGAGGTGTGGCTGTAGTAGGGGCAAAAGGTTCAAGCTAATGAGGATTAGTTCTTTTTATTCTGTTTTACTAGTAGGATTCTACTGCTCTCTGCTATTGCTGGGTTGGTGGGCAGTGAGATTTAATGATGCGTCACACCGAGTTATGCCTCAACTCTGGGAAAGCCTTTCAAGAAAACTCGGTTGGCCCTCTGGATCCTTGGACCATTAATATTTTTAATAGTGACAATAAAAGCTGTAAGAACTACAGTCTCAGCAAGAGTTTCTGAGAGCAGTGCAGTAACGAGCAAGCGGAGCCCTGGGTGGTGGTAGGGCCTCCAGGATCTTGCTCTACCCCTGGCTGCCTCTCTAATCCCTGATCTTGCCATTCAACCTAGCTTTCTGGGCTGCAGCAGTAAGCACAGACAGACCCCCTCCCTGACCTGAGAGGTAAGTCTTGAACAACAGCTATGTGGGAGAGCAGATGGGAGCAAGAGTTTGAAGAGAAGAGAAAAGGGGGAAATTACATTTTGAAAACAGAAATTACTTCATAACAAGCAGTGACAGAATGCCTGCCCTGTGGAGTTTTGCAGGGAGAAAGAAGATTTATTTGGCATTTTGAATTTGTTTTTTCAGTGAGCACAGGCCATTTGAGGGAGTGGAGAGAAAGGAGAAAAGGAAAGAAATTTAAAGTGCCAAGAATAATCTATGTGGCATTCCCTCCCTCTTCCTGTTCATGTGAAAAGATCTTTCTACTGGGGTTATTCATACCACATCTGTTTTTCTCCCTGCTTTTTCTGGGCTTCCTGCCCTGGCTTCTCCTCGCCCTAGCAATTGTCTAAAGCCCTAGGCCAACCCTCAGAGACCTCAGAACAATATATGTCACCCCACACACCCCAGGTCTTATACTTAAGCCTGGCTCTCTCACCTTTTTATCTGCTTTATCTTGGGGACCTTGTGAAACATTTTTTTTTGCCTAAGAATAACTTAGCGCTTTAAAAACAAACAAACGGACTCCTAGGAGAGCCTCCCCCAAGGGCATTTCTAATTCCCACCAGGAAAGCCAATCTTGGATGGGAGTGAGCTGTAGAATATGATTTCAGGGTTTCAGGGTCCCCTGCCGGGGTTCAGGTTTCCCCTCTAGAGCCTTTTGCTAGAATCTTGCTTCCTTTGACATTTCCCACAATTCCTGAAGACACTTGGGCGATGGCCAGACATGGGCACCCTGGTGAAGCCTGGAAGCTGGGCAGAGGATGTGGGTATCCCTCTAGCCCTGAGACCCAAGGTTCTGGGTGGGGTGGGGGAGAACCGTTTACCTCCAAGGAATCAGGGGTGTGGTTCTTGCTGTCTCTTAGCTACAGCGCTAGCTTCCGTGATTCTCCTCTTCCTTCCCCTTCGCTTCCTCTTCTCTCCTTCCTCTTCCTCTTCTCTTTCCTTCTCTCCTTCTTTTCCTTTCATTTTGGAGGTGAGCCCTCAGAACTTAGCCTTGCGTGTGCTATGCAGCCAGGCATGAAGTCAAATATCCGATCCTTATGCTCCGATGCTGGCATTAGAGGACAGTGCAACTGTGAACGGGTTTATGGAGAGCCGGGGGTGGACTCCGGGGCTTTGTGCATTGTAGCAGACACTCTGCCACCTGCCCACGTCCCCAGCTCCTTTCCTATTCTCCTTGAAGTACAGTAATCTCCAGCTCTGTGTTTGAAGTAGCAATGACAGGATGAAGGGTGCAAATGCTCACTTGCTATAACTCTGCTCCCAGACTCAGGCCTCTGATTGTTTCTGTTCGCCATCTTATTAAATAAATATCCACGCTCCTAGTCTTTCCCCAGGCCTCGCGTCCACCATTGGGGAACTCTGTACGGATAGTTAACCTTCTAGAAGATTCAGTGATGGCGTCTTCTTTGTGTCTTGACTAGGTTTCACACTGCCCATCTTGGCACTACATTTGTTGAATAAGTGGCCTGGGTGGGGACCCAGAATTATGGGGCTTGAGTCTTGTGACCTTGGAAGTGCCCTTTAGATTTCAATAGCTCCCCCCCCTCCGTTTATAAATTGAATCTCTTTAAGATGGTCTAATAGTAGAATGATTCCTAAAGGCAGATGTCATAAGAAACATAACAACGGACTTGGTGGAAAAGGTTTACAATTAGCCTTTTAAAGTATGCCGAGGGGCAGGAGAGATGGCTCGGTGGTGAAGAACACTTGCTGTGCTTGTAGAAGATCGGGGTCCTGGCACCCACATGGTGATTCATAGCTGTCTGTAATCCAGGGCTCTCTTCTGGCTCCTGTGAGCAACACACACACACACACACACACACACACACACACACACACACACACACACAAGCATGCACATATGTAGTACACAGTCATACATTCAGACAATATACTCACATACATAAAATGTAAATACATTTAAATTTAAAATGTATGTTAAATGTTTGAGTGTAAGCACAGGCAAGTTTAAGGAACAAAAGTAAATTCCTATCTGTTTATTCTTAAGTGCTTTAAAGTATGCAAATCAAATATTTTTTAGCGGAGTTTTGTATACTCACCATAGTAACTGGAAAGAAAACTCCTCCTGAATTGCCTCCTGGTCTAGGTTTCCGGAGTACACAAGTGACCATTTGTCACCTACAAGTGCCATGGAGCCCCAAAGCCTTGAGTGGTCTAACCCCAGGGACTTGTTAAGTGGCTGGCTATTGTTTAACAGTGCAGAGGCACAGTACCAAAGTCCTTTGTTTCTGAAGGTTAGTTACATAAAATTGTTATTTATTTATGATAAGATAGAGATATGGAAACAGTACCTTAAATCAGATGGAGTGCAGGTGTTGGCTCAGATTCCTTCCATTCTTGGGGCCCCTTGAAGTCCTTGTACTCAGCCTCCGGGGCATCGGCAGGCAGTTATGCTAAGTCATGCAGGACAAGTGCAGTTTGGTAAGGCATACGGAATGGAGCAAAAGCAGCCAAGCATTTGTTAGTATAGATCCCAACACCAGTGGCTGCAGAGATAAGGAATAATGATTCAGTCTTATAATTTTCCTCCTTTCCCCATTGAAATATATGTATATTTTAAACCACAGCACACAGTTTGGCTTATTATAATTTCCAATTAGCACAAACTCATTAGTATAGCAAGAATGAGTTTGGAATTTCAGCCCAACAACCTTCCAGCAGCATGAGCTTTTCCTAAACATTCCACCGAAGTGTTTAAGATTATCTCTTCCTTTGCTTTGATGGAAGAATAGGTTTAAAAATTAACTTGGGGGGCCGGCCAGATGGCTTAGAAGAAAAAGGCACTTGCTGCCAAGGCTGATGAGACCCGAGTTCTATCCCCAGAACCCACATAGCAGAGAGAGAGAGAACCAACTCCCAAGAGGTGTCCGCTTACCTCACAAGTGCACTGTGGCATCTGCCCTTTCCAAATAAATAAATGTAAAAAAAAAAAAGTGACTTTGCCTCTTTTATTATTTATCTCACCTAGAACAGATCACTTAACCTGTTTGGGTTTATACATGTAAAGATTATACACTCTGTACTCTTGAGTAGGAAAAGCAGACAATAAATGACTGTTCATTAGTCATCTTTGCCATAGTCATGACTGGAAAAGCCAAATCTTGATTACCTATCATGTTAATTTCCTTCTACCATATATTAGGTAACACGGCTGTGGACAGCTGCATTTCAGCTCCCTGTGTCCACTCATTCTAGGAACTTAAGAATTTCCTACTCACGCAGAGGAAAAGAGTGAAAAAGGCTTGGAGAACTCCAACCTTGCCATGTCTATGCTGCTTTTGACCCATTCTGCTGGGTCACTAGTCGGGGCCAGTGACATATCTGCCACGCTGAGTTGGAGTGTGTGCCTGTGTTCTTCCAACAGAGGACACTCAAATCATTTGGCAGCTGGAGATTCTGCTAGTTCTGTATGGGAAAGCCGAGAAACAGTTGGCAATGATAATATGTCACAATAGATTTTCCTGTCAATATAGAGGCACACAGAAAAAGGACCAAAACTTACTCACTGAAACACTGAGGTTAAGAAAACTGGACCACATCCACACAAATCTTATATAAATGCTCAAATCGCCATTACTCACAATATTCTAAAAGTGGGCTTCAAATGCTCAGCAGTGAATAGAAAAACAGATAAAAAAAAAACGTGGACTGGCTATACAGTGCAGCGCTCAAGCACAAAAGGGAGCAACCTACGGCGACTTCCTTGTGACCACCCACTTCAGGACACTGCCATCATGACTTCCCTACCATGGCGATTGCACCCTCAAACTGTGAGCACCAGGACCTGTGAGCCTTCCTGCCTACAACCGGCACAGCTATGCTATACGAATCCATTTATGTTAAATATTCAAAATAGACAAATCCAGAGAACAGGCTGGTGATTGGTAGGGCCTGAGGAGTGGGGGCAGGGTAGCTGCTATAGGAGCAGGTGTTTCTCTGTGTGTCATAGAGAAGCTCTGGACACAGATGCTGGTAATAACTGGACAACCTTTTGAATACTAAAGCAACGGAGGTAAAAAAATTTAAAACCGACAAGCTACTTATTTTTAGAGCGAATGTTACAGCATGTGAGCTCTATTTCAACTGGTAAGTTTTTCTGAAGTTGGTGGGATTATAAAGAGTTTTTTACTTTTCCATATTCGTATTCCCTATTCTACCTGAATTTTAAAATAATGAGCGAGTACTATTTTTACATTCAGAGAGACAGAATGGAGACATCCTAATTAGACAACACACACACACACACATACACATGCACGCACGCGGGCGCGAACACACACAATGAGTGATAGTTCCCTTGACCTTTCATTAGTAAGCAATTCATGTGTCTTGATCTCAAGCACTTGCAAGGTAAAATCTGAACGGTCCTTGAGTGAAGCACTTAAGGAAATCACCACAGTTCTGTGTAATTAATCTGAAGAAGAACAATAGCAGCAATGGAAGAACCTGAAACTAGGAGAAGGTGAAGGCTGCGTCCAAGGGGTTCAAGTCCAACAATGTGCTCCATGGGGAAAAGTGGTTTTCCAGAGAGAGAGAGAGAGAGAGAGAGAAAGAGAGAGAGAGAGAGAGAGAGAGAGAGAGAGGGAGAGAGAGAGGCTGTTGGCAGCACAGTCTCCTTGTTTCTGCATCTTCAGAATGGACAAGTCAAAGGCACAGGTTCATCTTGTAGTTCTTCCATCATAGAAATTAATAGTTTGATGAAGTATTTAGGTCAAGGCTCTCATTTCTCTTTTGGACGGATGCCACACCCAGCGAATGCCTTGGTCAGGAGACACTCCGTCCTGCCCTGGGTTATGGGAGGAAGACAAAGGTGGGTCCAGAGGATTAAGACAGAGCCTGAGGTAGCCTGGTCAGACCGGCATCAGTGTGGGAAGCCTCTCTGTGGGTAGATGCCTGAGAGCTGGGGACGATGAGATGCTAAGCCCGGGGCTGCAGCCATCCCTGGTGCACGTAGCTACACACCCCCACAAGACTTTCTCCCAAAATGTAGAATGCGCCCCAGACCCCTCTGGTCTCCAAGGTGGCCAGAGGATTAACTTCTTCTCCATGCTCAGTCCTTATCAGCTAGCAATATCAAGGGAGGGTTATAATTCATAACCAAGGAACTCCACAAAGTCCAAAGTCAAAGAGGAGGGAAACACCCCAGGGCCCAGCCCTCTCTCTGCCTGCCACAGACAAGAGAGGCCAGCACAAACTCAGTAGGAAATTAGTGCTCAGAAAACTTGTACTTACGTGTAGGTGCGTGCAAGCACGCATTGCTAGAAAGGGCACAGCTTAGGCGCTTCACAAATAGCGCACTCTAAATGTAATTGGCTCAACCATCTCTGTTAGTCACAGCTTTGCTCTGAAAGGTCAAATGGAATGGGGGTGGGGGGGCGGGGAGGGGGTAAGATGATAAGCCTGGTGACATCAGAATTGTTTTAAATATTCCTGGGCCAGCAGCACTCAGGCACGACTCCCTGAAGCAGCTCACTGCTTACTGTTTGAAGAAGGAAAAGGCAGTGGAGTGCTTCTCCCTTCCAACTCTGGCAAGACAGGGCAAGGTCTTACCTTGCTTCACCTAAAGCAACTTTCAGAATAAGACCACGGTCCCAAACAGCGCTGTGGTTCAGACCATGTTTGCCTGGCATCACCCCGAGAGATGTTATGCAAATTCCAATCTGCTTTGCAGATTGCATTAGCAAGCTAGAGCAAGAAGCAATCAGTGTTTGTACCGTGTGTTTTCTCCTTAGGCCCACCTGACCCCATGCCCCAGAGGTTGAATAAACTTTCAAGTCTAACATTGGAGATGGTGTAAGAAGCTGCGCGCGCATGATAAATTCCGGTGGCTCCCAGAATTTTCTCAGTGTAATCAAGAAAAAATTTGAAAACATGCTTTAAAATGTCTCTTTGACTGGCGCAAAGGTTACCCAGATAACGATGCAAATGAATTCTTTATTCTTGTTTTGCGAGAATAGACTGAGGTACGAGTCTATTTTTATTGAATTGATTGACTGATGGGGGTGGGTGGGTGGTGAGGTGAGTGGCTTGTGAAACAAACCAGGCTGACCTGGAATCCATAATTCTCCTGCCTCAGCATTCCCAGTGCTGGGATTACAGAAGAGGTGTTCTAATGCACCTGGCTAAGTCTTTTGTCTTCTTATAGTTGATTTCAATTGTGGCTAAAATTAATATAGAGTTAAGGTATGACTCAGCAATACAGAGCTTACCTAGCATGCTAGAAGGTTTGGTTTGCAAGACCAGAAAAGTAAAATAACATACAACATAAAATTTATTATCTTAACATCGTTTCGTAGGAAACTCTTTTGATTTTGAAAATCTTTTGGCAAAGGTTAACTTCCACAGCTGGAGAAATCCTTGTATGTTTTTCCTGCTTGTATGTCTGTCTACTACATGTGTGCAGTGCCCAAGAATGCCGGAAGAGGGTGTTATATCCTTTAGAAGAACTACAGATGTCTGTGAGCAGCCATGTAGATGCTGAGAATGGAACCTGGGTCCTCTCAGCTGACTCTCTATCTGACTTGTTGATTTTGTTCACACAGCTTAAACTATGCCTCCTATGCAACAAACGTATACACTTAGTAAACAAATATATAGGTGATATACTATTGGATATACAATGCATATCTGCTGTCCATCATAGTAGGAGAAGCTGTAAGACTCAACCATCGTGTCTTAGCCTTCTTTGGCAACGAATGCTGTGTGAGCTAAAGAAAACCGTGTAGCTCAGGCGGAAGATCAGAATTTTCTGTGCACAAGGCTAATTGGCACAAAAGGATACAATTTGAGATTTCTGACGGCATTTGATACCTGCTGGCTACCCTTGATTAGATGGCACAATGTTCCTTTAATCATCAGCCACCTTCAGTACTTACATAATCAAAGCAACGGAGCGTGGGATGAGGGACACGCAGAGGACAGGCAAGGGGCAGTCTGTGTGGGTGGATCGCAGCCAGAGCTGGAGCAAGTAGACTGAGGAGAACGCCCAGTTAACATTTAAACATCTCGGCTAGTAAGTTTCAATTAGCACTGCTTGAGGGTCCTTGGAAGTCACCCCTGTCTGAGCCTTTCAGATTAATAAGAACCTCTTCAAGGGATGGGACATGATGGCGCCAGGCCGCAGGTGTTTCTAAATGCCCCTTATGTAAGTCAAAGCGCCGCCTGGATCAAGAACCCTGTGTGGGGCGGGTTGGGGAATGCTGGGTGAGGCTCGGGGATTAGGGGGTGCGTGGGGAGTGAGTTCTTTGCTACATAGAGAGAGCTAGAGCTGACTCCGTGGACAGCAGTGCCTCTCGAGATTTCCGCGCTCCGCCACCACCCTGACCAGTTACAAAGCAGCAGCAGCAGCAACAACAACAACAACCAAAACAAACAAACAAAAACAAAACAGGGACAAAGCTCCAACATACAAACAAGCAAAACCTGTGTCTGCCTGGATCTGATTCCCGCAGGTTGCACTGAGTTAATGTTTACTTCAGCGGGGCCTCTGAAACCCGAAAGGCACCCTACCCCCAGGACGCATGCAGATAAGACCCGCTAGATTAGACACGGAGGCATTTCGAGCCCCAGAGCAGACATAATGATCATAATCTGCATTTTAAACACAATTTAAATTGTGGCAAGATGCATGTCACAACTTACCATCTTAACTATTTCTAAGTGTTTAGTTTTGGAGTGTCAGGTGCCCTCACAGTCTTGTGCAACCAGTCTAGAATATTCTTTCCATATTTTAAAACTGTGACTCTATACGCGCTAAGCCCCAAGTCCTTACCTGCCTCCTCTGCCCCAGGCCCTCAAACTCCGCTCCACTTCCCATGCATTTGACTGCTCTAGGGTCCTCACCTAAGTGGCATTATTCCAGCATCTGCTTTGCAGTGACTGGCTGAGGCAGCATAATGTTCTCAAAGTTCACCCTTGAGCTTCAGACTCAGGCTGTGCCAGAATTTCCTTCCTTTTTAAAACTTAAAAATATCTCTTTGATATCCTAAAGTGGAACTGAGAGATTGTCTGGTAACACTATGCTTTAGTCATCTGAAAAGTCATCATATTGTTTCCCATTGGGATCACAACTTTCCCAAGCTTTCATCAACAATTGGTATTTTCTGGTTTGTCTGTCTGTCTGTCTGTCTGTCTATCATCTATCTGTGAGTGTGTGTGTGTGTGTGTGTGTGTGTGTGTGTGTGTGTGTGTGTATTCCTGGCCTGGGTGGGACTCATTGATTCTAGGGCACTGGTTCTCAACCATCTTAATGCTGTGACCCTCTAATACAGTTCCTCGAGTGTGGTGACCCCCAACCATACACTTATTTTGTGGCTACTTCATAACTGTAATTTGGCTGCTGTTAAGAATCATAGTGTAAACATCGAACATTCAGAGTTATCTGGTATTTGACCCACAAGAGGGTCTTGACCCACAGGTTGAGAAACACTGAGCTAGAGCGACTGCTTATCTTCCGCCCTGATTCCCATTACAAGGGTCACAAGGGCATGCTGCCATGCACACTTATTTTATTTGGCTTCTGTGACTTGAGCTCAGGTCCTTATACTTGTACATCAAGAACTTTACCTACTGCCTGCCTGTCTCTCCAGCCCTGTTTCCAATTGTTCATTTCTGATGGTTGCCACTGTAATGGGTGTGGCCCAGAAGCCTCTCTCTACTGCCCAGACTAGTTCTTTGCACATAAGGATGCCTCCTGCACTGTGCCTTATCCCATGTCTTGTAGCACTGACTGTGAGGCTGTCTTTAATATTTGCCTTTCCAGTTTTCTATGTATAGCCACGAGGACACGGGGATCCACTTGGTGTGCTATTGTTCTCTGGCACCCTGGGTGACAGGTGCTGGATAAGCTCAGACCCGGAAGACTGATGTGATCCAGTCCTGGGGTCTCCCATCTGGCCTAATGTGTACAAGGAGGCAGAGTGAACAAAGCATGAGAGTAGCCACGTAAGGAAAAGGGATGGAGACTGAGTGTTCCCATAACTCGTCTTCAGTCTGTTTCACAACTGTCAGAGACTCTCACGGTCCTCCGGTCCCTGTCTCCCCCCACTGTTCTTTTCTTCATATGTCGCCTCATCTTTCATGTCAGTTTTCCTCCTGTGTCTCATTCTGCCGCTCTCCAGGACTGTATCCAAAGTCTTGCAACTGTGTAGGAAAGCTACATCCCCAACTGGCCGACGAGAAGCCAGCGACTGGGGTGTCTTAGTCAGTGTTCTGTTACTGTGAAGAGACCCCATGACCACAGCAACTGTTATAAAGGGAAACATTTAATTTCGGCTAGCTTACAGCTCAGGAGTTTAGTCCATTATCGTCTTGTCAGGAGGCATGGCAGGGTGCAGGAAGGCATAGTGCTGGAGGGGGAGCTGAGAGTTCTACATCTAGGTCTACAGGGAGCAGGAAAAGAGAGTGCCATGGGCCTGGCTTGACCGTCTGAGACCTCAGAGTCCCTCCCAGAGATGCACTTCCTCCAACAAAGCCACACTCACTCCACCGAGGCCACACCTACTCCAGCGAGACCACACCTGAGGAAATGAGTTTGGAATGCCAGCTCCCGTGTAAAGGGGCCAGGTATGGTGACCCCCATGGAGAGTGGATGTGCTCCTATAGGAGTGAACAGTCATGATATACGCACGACCGTGTCAGGAACCCAGAGCCTAAAACCCATGGGAGTGGCAAGGCTTTCCTCTGGTTCAGGACAGATGTTGACAGTGTGTGCAAGAAACATCAACAGCAGCTTTCTCCTTCTGGGTGAGACTACTACCCTATGGACACCTACCAAGATTAGCTAACCAGGCTCCTCCAGCTGAAAGAACTAAACTAGTCTCCTTATTGAGCTGTATAATATATAATATATAATATATAATATATAATATATATACTACAATTATTATAATAATTATATTATTTCCAGGTGGCTTCATCTCTTTCAGAGCACACAGCCCTCTAACCCCAGCTTTTCTATATGTGTGTCTGTTCTTTTTTCACTTCTCCAACGCCCCAGTCAGGTCAAATCCAAAGCTGTGCAGGTCAATCACTGTAATCCCAGTGCTGGCAGGCAGGAGAGAGAGATCCTGGGGGATTGCTGGCCAGCCAGTCTAGCCAATTGGTGAATTCAAGGTTCAGTGAGAGACTCTGTCTCAAAAAAATAAGGTAGAGAGTGATTGAGGAAGACATATGATCTTGACCTCTGACCTCTACACTCACACACATACACGTGCACACCCACGCATGCATGGGCATGCACATGCACACACACAAAATAGATAAGTAAATAAATTTATAAATTCTAAAAAGGGAAAAAATGGATTAGCTTACATATTTGCCTTTCGTACTTTGAATTCCTTTGAGAGTACTCTTGTTTTCTGTTTCATGGTGAATGTTGAGATTTGTGTTACAGCTGACTTATCCATAACTTAAGCCAGGCATCCTAGAGCCCAAATGATCTGTTGGCTACCATTTGACTCAAAATGACCACCACCCCCTCTTACGCTCCAGCAGCACTTAGGATCTCCTCCCTATTTCTTTCTATGGTACAAATCCCTCTCTCCTCTTGGGGCTCTGTGGCTCTTTCAGCCTTCAGGAAGTGGTTGGCATCTTCAATGAGGGTTCTTGATGGAGGTGCTATTTTGAAAATCTGGAACCCTGCAGGTAGGCCTCCCCGAAAGTGCTAACTCATAGCTGCTTCCTCACCCGTAAACTCTACGCTTGTCATTGGCCCCGAGATTAGCATAAATCATCCCTCTTATGCATAAGCAGTGGATTCTCTAATTAGATTTATCACTCCACATCTGTGCTCCCAATGACAATGTCTGTCTGCCTCCCCGAGCTGCTCTTCCTTATCTTCCTACCGCTGAATGCAGACATGGATCTGTGGATTGAACATGAGGGAAACCGTACTGCCTCCATTGCACATGTGTGCCCTTCTGGGGTCCTCAGGAAGCTGGCTGAAGGAAAGAGCTTTAGTACTGCCCAACAAAGGAGGCTGAACTGATGGCGTTGTTTGCTTAACTTGGCTCTGGGCGTAATGCAATAGAGAAAACTACTGCTACCTGTTATAGGAGGAAGATAGATGCTGTTGTGTTTCCAAATTGTGCCAAGTGCACGCTGATAAAGCGACTTTCTCCCAGGACTCTGAGAAACAGTGCCTACTAACAGAGTCAGATTTACATAAGATAGGAAATTGGCCCAGCATGGCTTCATTCATCTCCATAACTTCTCTATTGATGGGATTTATGGGGAGGTATTATTCTTTCGCAGTCGAGGTCTAGTGAGCTTAAGCTTTCAGTCAAACTAGTGAGTTCCACAGTGTTCCATCACGAAGAGGAAAGGCACAGGTCTATAGTTGTGCCTGTGGGTTTTTGTTGTTGTTGTTGTTGTTTTTGCTTTTTTCTGAGACAGGGTTTCTCTGTCTGTCCTGGAACTCCCTTTGTAGACCAGGCTGGCCTCAAACTCAGCCATCTGCTGGCGTCTGCCTCCTGAGTGCTGGGCTTAAAGGTGTGCACCATGCCTATAATTATGCCTCTGTTGAAAACAACAGCAATTAAAAAACCATTGTTCAGCAAGGATGGATTGTTAGTCAAAGGCAGTTGAGTCTCAGAGACTTCACCGTGTTCAGGGATTTAATTAGAATCACCGACTCGTTAGTTCCTCGGAGCAACAGGTCACTCAGCCTAACCCCCACATTGTTAGCTTTATTTAATTTTTTATGCACAGAATGTTATGAATGTTAAAAGTCTAATAAATTGTCTGCACGCAGACAATTTAAATGATGATCATCTTTCTAGTAACCCCTGAGAAAAAAATAATCTGAATCCAAATTCTTATTCTTGGACATTTATTCACTAAGAAATCTCTCAATATCCACAAATCCTTCTTGCAGCCTCCACGGACAGTTATGGATTTTGACATGCTCCATATTTCGGATAGAAATTTCCTTTGGTTATTAAGAGAGGAGACTTGAAGAATTCTTATGCCAGGGAGAAGTTCATTTTTTTTTCCTCATGGGAACAAGTATAGACAATTGCTATAGCTCAGAGGCAGAACAGGGAGGTCCTGTCCCAAGCAAGAAGTAAATTGCTCCTGGTGTTCCACACTTGTTAGGTTAGAGAGAAAGCACTCGGTACAGGCGTAACTGTATACTGTTGGCCAGGCTTGTGACCATCAGTTCCGTTAGAGACAGCATAGCAGCAACCACTGAGGCTCCTGGTCATGATTTTGTTAAGCTCCCAAATCCATCAGTTTTCTGCATGTGTGAAGTGGGTACATTAAGTGGGTCTGTAGGAAAACCACCCATCTTGCAGTTTTCGGCTTTGTTAAGACTAAACGTTGCTTTCACTTGTTAAGTAAAAGCAACATATAGGCCTATATGCTTATGTATGTATTTGTTGGGACTGGGCCTAGGCTGGTCTCAAACCGTCAGTTTTCCTGCCCCAGTCCCTGAGTGTTGGGAGTATAGGACTGTGCTGTCATGCCTAGCTAAAAATTGTATATATTACATATACAATATATGTATATATAATAAATACATATACAATATATGTGTATATAATATATACACAGATGTATATTATATATACACATACATCTATGTATGTTACATATATGTGTGTGCATATTTATGTATATATATAATGGAATGGCTAAATCAGGCTATTTATATTTATTATCTCACATAGTTTTTATTTTTCTCTGATGCGAACATCTAGATTCTGTCTTCTGAACAATTTTCAAGCACGTAAAGCATCACTGTAGGTCCTACTCATCCTGCTCCTGAATTTATTCCTCTGTGTAACTGAGATTTCATACCAACCTCCGTCCAATCCCACCGCTCGCTAGATCCCAGTAAACACAACCCCGCTGCTTGTGTCTATGAATCGACTTTTCTTCACTTCATACATGAGTGCAATAGCATAGTGTTTCTTCTATGTGTTAGCCTCCTTTGTGTGTGGGTGGAGTATGTTCATGTTCACATATGTGAATGCATGGGTGTTAGCTAGTGTGCATGCACATGTTTGTGGAGGCCAGAGGTCAGTGTCAAGTATGTTTCTCAGCTGTGTTCCACTTTATTTTTGAGACAGAGACTCTCAGTGGTCTGGACAGTCATCGATCTGACTAGACTGGCTGGCCAAAGATCTCGGGGATCCTCCCACCACACGTCCTAACCTGGGGTTACAGGGGCACAGTCCATGCCCAGCTTTTACAATAGGTGTTAGGGGTCTAATCCGGATCTTCATGCTTGATGGCAAGCACTTTACTGACTGAGCCGTCTCCCTCGCTTCTGTCAGTGTTCTGTTACTGCAACACATTGCCTGAGACACATGAACTTTAAAAGAGGAAAGGTCTATTTTTACACAAGGTCCATGGTTGGTTGGCTCTGATGTAGCTCAGCCCACCACAGTGGGAACATGTGATGCTCATTCACCTAAGAAGGGAGAGCAAAAAGGACCAGGCCCCACAGTCTCCATCAAGGCTACTTTCCCAGTTATCCACAACCTTCCATGAAGCCCTACCATTTAAACAGCACCGTGGGCCAAGCATTTAACATGTGCATATTTGGGAGATGGTTCAAGGTCTGAACTACAGCCAGATGTCAGGTTTATTTCCGGCAATATAATGTGTTCCATGTTCTTCCATGTTGTTGCACTTGATCAGGTTTCCTCTTCAAGGTTGTATAGTATTCTGTTTTTGTGTGTGTGTGTGTGTGTGTGTGTGTGTGTGTGTGTGTGTGTGTGTACCACATTCTTCTATTCACTTACTCAGTGATGAACACTTTACTGACTGAGCCATCTCCCTCCCTCCTGTCAGTGTTCTGTTACTGCAACACATTATCTGAGACACATGAACTTTAAAAGAGGAAAGGTCTATTTTTACACAAGGTCCATGGTTGGTTGGCTCTGGCGTAGCTCAGCCCACCACAGTGGGAACATGGGATGCCAAGGTGGATCCCATAATGTGGCAAGCATGAGTAATGCTCTAACAGACATGAACATGCAGGTGTCCTTTTTACTTGCTGATTTCACTCCCTTAGGATGCATGCCTAGATGTAGAATTGCTGGGTCACGTGATAGCTATATTTTTACTCTATTAAGAGACCTCTCTACTCTTTCCCATATGGCTACGTAAACTTACATTCCTACCCTTAGCATGCAGGGGTTCCCTTTTCTTTATGTCCTAGATGGTATTTGTTATCTTCTGGCCTTTTAAAAAATATATTTTTAAATGAAAATAGAATTACAACTTCCCCCCTTTCCTTTCCTCCCTCCTGCCCCTCCCTTTTATTTTATTATCATCATTATGTACAAGTATGTATATATGTGTGAGCATGCACACACACACACACACACACACACACACACTCTGCTGAGCCTGTTTTTGTTGTTTGTATGTGTGTGACTTTAAGCATGACAACTCCACACTGGGTAACCAGTGAAGGGGCTCACGCTTGGGAGAGGCTGATTCGCTGTCTCCCAGCAGTCATTGGTTGCCTATAATTCTTTGTCTAGGGCTCTGGAATTTCCCCTGCTCTGCACATTCATGGCCATTGCCATTGGTCTGGTTTATGTAGCCATTTCCGAGAGAAACTGTTTCTCCGCAGACTTCCTGGTATTCTGGCTCATACAATCTCGCTTTTGACTTTTTGACAATAGACATTCTGACAGGTGCATGCCAGTTCGCCCTTGGGCTTTGGTTGATATTTCCTGGATGATCAGTATTTGTGGGTCTCCTCTTCCCTCGGGGGCTGATGGACACCAGCCCACTGAAGCAGGAGGAGAGGAGGACAGAACGCAGGAGCCTGGCAGGCTGTAAGCAGGGCAGAGATGGAACACTCCGGAACCACTTGAGGAGCTAGTTCAACTTTACCCAGGGAGAACAATCGCCGTTGGAGACTGGGTGGGGGTGGGGCTTCCAGGATAAGGATTCATAATTGGTGCCTTAAGGATGCTTGTTCTGCATTTG
Organism: Acomys minous; assembly: GCF_964271855.1. Taxonomy (NCBI): domain Eukaryota; kingdom Metazoa; phylum Chordata; class Mammalia; order Rodentia; family Muridae; genus Acomys; species Acomys minous. Next base: position 113,044,532 of record NC_140489.1, read on the forward strand.
GCAGCATGCTCCCGTCATATGAGTGGGAACACAGTTATTATTATACCTGATTATTCTATAGGCGCAGGGAGGGGAGAGCTAGCAGGGAGCTGTGTCAAGGGTCCTATATCAAACATGGTTGGGGCATCTATGTGTGAAGACACTCTCCAGATGAAGTCAGGCAGAGAGAGCCAGAGGCCCTGCTGGGGAGAGTGAATCCTGCACCTAAGTCTAGCCCAGAGTGGCTATCCCCACTGGGAGGACTACAGCTTCAAACAGCCGTCTCCTTCCAACAAGTGTTGTTGAATGTCTTTTTATAGATGTGCTGGTTATCTGAATGTCTTCTTTTGAGAAGAGCCTATTCAGGTCCTTTGTTCATGTTTACATTGGTTTGTGTTTTCACTGTTGATCTCTTGGATATTGACTCCTTGTCAGACATATGGTTTACAGATATCTTCTCCTTTTCTCTAGACTGTCTCTTCATTTGGTGGCTTGTTTCCCTGGCCGTGCAGAACTCACTAACTAGACCACACTGGCCTCAAACTCACAGGGATACATCTGCCTCTGCCTCCAAGTGCTGGCCTTAAAAATGTGGGCCACCATGCCCAGCCAGTCTTACAGTTTTAAGTCTTATATTTATCTTTAATCAACTTGAATTTTGGTCTAGTTCCATTCTTCTGCATGTGGACAGCCAATTTTCCTAACCCTGTTTACAAAAAGATTACATTTTCCTCATTTTGAGTTCTTGGCATCCTTGCTGAAAATTAATTGACTGCAAATATGTGGATTTATTTCCTTAATTAGGTAGGTCAAAGATCTAGAGAGGGCAAAGCGTTGCAGGCTGCCCATCTGGTTCAGTTTTAGGAACACCATTGCCAGAGAACCAGCACCCAAAGATCCTGCAAGTCAAACTACTCCATTTGGCTGTTATGTCACCGTATCCGTGGTGTTTCTGCCAGTTAAATCGTCAGCTATCCCTCTGCGCAGTCACCAGAGCCACTGAAATCAGGGAACTAATTTCAGTAGCAGTGTCTCCCACCTTCTCCGGGGGTCCTGAAGACATCCAATCCAGCAAAGCATTCTTCAAGGATCCCTTTACTTCATCAATGTTTTTCCTCAAAGCTTTGGAAAAGAGAAATGTCTTCTGGGCTTATTTTGGGTGTACGTGAGATGTGGAAATTTATTCTGATTTCTCTAAGCCTCTGGTGTCTTAGAGTTTTTCATTTCCTTAGCAATAAAGCCAGAGTAGAATGCAAAACCCCACCCAACCAACCGACTTAACAATCAGTGCGAGCTAAGTCCAACGAATCCTGAGTTTCTAGTTAGTATACCCAGGTTAACAATTTGGCACATACTCTTTTTCCCTGGTAGAACTCTCAGTGTATTCGATAGTCTTTTGCCAATGTTAATTTAAACAGCTTGCGATTCTTTTGTGGTGTGAATCTTTGCTTTCCAAGTTTGCTTTTTTTGAAAACTGGCTCCTCTGCGTATCCTGACTCTGGAATCTGGGTATGGTTGTGCTCGGTTGGAATGGAAGGCACAGGGGAAGGGCACAAGGAGAGTTAGAACTCCATGTGGAGCAAGTGCTCATGGGAGGTCAGTAGAAAGTGATTCCCTCAGTATAGGAGATGCAATAGTGATGGGGACACTGAGTCCTCTGGCCTCTCTCAAATGGTCTCGTTCTGCTTCCGGTGGCTTTTTCTTCCTCAAGTCAGGCCCTGACTTTTATTTAAGAGATCCAGGAGGACATAGATTCAACCTTGTGTAGAAACTGAGTAACTGGCCAGATTTCATTCTGCCTTGGATTTTGGTTGTGGTAGTTCTGTGACTCTAAAAGATTATAAATTCTGGCCTGGAGATTGTGTTCAGTGGCCGCATGCATTGTTAGATGCATGACGCCCCAGTTTGAGTCTTAGCTCCTCAACCAAACCAAACCAAACCAAACCAAACCAAAATAAACTTTGGTGGCGGTCTGGAAGCATCCTGTTTTTCTACTATCTGTTTCATCTGAGAATTTAGCACTTTTAACCTGTTTTGTGGGTGGGTGGTAGGAAGACCATAGGTCACGATCAGGTGTTTTCCTCAGTTTGCTCTCATCATCATCATCATCATCATCATCATCATCAATCATCATTATTTTGAGATAAAGTCTCTCACTTCACTTGGAACTTAATGACTTGGTTAGACAGCTGAACACTAAGCCTAGGGATCTTGCTGTCTCTGTTGCCATAGCACTGGGGTTACAGATGCATGCAAGTCCAGCTTTTTATGAGGATGCTCTGCATCTGATCTCAGGTCCTCATGCTCGCGTGGCAAGCATTTTCTAGATTGAGATTTCTCCTTTTAAAATCCATTTTAATATTTTTCTTCAGTTTTAGAGACTTATTTATTTATTTAATTTGCGTTTTTTCTTGATCTTTTGTAGTTTTTTTAGGATATATTTTTATTTTTCATTGCGTGCGAGCGTGTGTGTGTGTGTGTGTGTGTGTGTGTGTGTGTGTGTGTGTGTGTTCCCAAAGAGTCCAGATCCCCCTGGAGCTGGATTTGCAGGCAATCCTGAACTGTTGTCTAATGTTGACCTAGGAATTGAGCTCGGGTTTTCTGCAAGAGTCGTAGATGCTCTTAACTGCTGAGCAATCTGTCCAACCCCTCTTCAGTCTTTTAATTTAATTTCAAAAAACAATGTTATTAATTCCATGAGAATTTCATACAGTGTCTTTTGATCGTAGTCATTTTCTCCTCCCCCAACTCTTCCCCATCCTCCCCGACCTGTCTTAGGTACCGGAAAGCCACTGACACTAATGGAGTCATCTGTCCCCAGGCCTCAGGTCACATGTTCCTCGGTCCACACAATACTTGATTGTAGCAAGCAAAGTGGAAGTGCAGTGAGCACTTTATATACCGTGAATTACGAGTGCCCAATCACTTAATGATACCCAAGCAGTCACTTCAAACCCAACTAGGCCATGCAGCCAATATAAAGATACCTTGCCTTTGAAGTTTGCTTGCTTGCAATTACTTCTGCTCTACTTTCTTTTATTGGTCAGAGTTTCTTAGTTGTGGTCAATAAATTTCTTCTGGTTTCTTCAAGGAGGAAAGAACTTACTAAGGAACAAAGAGTTTAAAGAGTCGTTCCTAAGGCTGCATAAGCAGACCCTAGGGAGGCCTCCAGGCATAACCTTTGTGTATGTCCACACTCACAAATGGGTGAAGCTACAACATCTGTTATGATCAGGAACACACCACCACCGCTGGTTCTAGTCCATGCTAGAATTACACATGACTACCGTCCCAGTTCTTGCCCAGTGTGGATCCATTTTCTTGGTGGAATCTCAGTCACATGCAGGCATCTGAGTGCAAAAGGGCTGGGAAATACAGCTCTTCTTTTTGCTTTGTTTTCTTGCAGTATTGGGGGAGGGTCAAATTCAGAGCCTCATGCTGTTAGGTAGGCACTCTGCCACTGAGATGTACCCCCTCTAAATAGCGCTTACAAATTGTTCAGAAGCTAGGGCCCACAGAATGGGAAAATCATCAGAATATCCTTGGAGATGTAGGAAAGAGGCTGGGGAATAGAGAACAGCAGAAAACTGCTTCTTATGCTGGACCATAGCCTCCAACATTGTTTTATAATGAATGCCTTTGCAGGGGAATGTAACCCATAGGTATTCAACATGTCCCTGTCTATAAACACCCACAATAATGCATTGCGTAGTGACAAGATACGGTCAGAGGAAACTGTAAAGCAATTTTGTCCTTAGCAAAGTATAGTCTACTTACACAAACCTAGATGGTGTAATTCAATCAGCTGGTGTGGTCTCTTCGTGTACTTAAGAGATGCAGTAAGACACTTGGGGGGGGGGCAAGGATAGTTCAGTCAGTAAAAGGTCTGTGGTACAAGCATGAAGATCTGAGTTCTGATCCCTGGCATCCATCTAAGAGACAGGCATGGTGGCATGTGTCTGGAACTGCAATGCTAGTGGCTGCTGAGGACGGCAGGATCCTTGGGGTTCATTAGCCAGATAGGCTACCTGAATGAGTGGGTTCCAGGTCTAATGAGAAACCCTGTTTCAAAAAAATAACGTGGCAAGCTATTGAGGAAGATGCCTAATATTGACCTCTGGGCATCATAATCACACAGACATATAGACACAGACACACACAGACACACACAGACACACACACACACACACACACACACACACACACACACACACGGACTCACAGATATAATAAATGTGAGCTATATGAAGTTGTTGCTAGCATTAATAGGACTTACTATTTAAGTGTGTGTGTGTGTGTGTGTGTGTTTTGTGGTGTTGATGGTCATGCCTAGTATGTGGGAGTATATTCTAATATGACAAGGAACACTTTAGTATAGAAAACACTACTCAGGAGCATATTGTTCTGTCATGCTTATCAAGGACCATGTACTGCTTGTACATGACTGTATGTGCAGGGTTTTCATGACTGGCAGCACTGCAGGCTTGCGTAGAGCAGCATCACCACAATCACTTGAAGAGTGTGTTGGGCCAGCATGCTACCATGGCCTTGAACTCAGTTGCATGAAAAGACTGTTCCACTCCTTGTAAGCTGTGAAGTGATGATCTGTTGGTGACCAAAATGTTACATGGTTCATGACTGTGTCTTTGTACCTGTTTGTCAATCTAATCTGTTTTGTCTATCTATCTATCTATCTATCTATCTATCTATCTATCTATCTATCTTCTATCAATCTATTGACATACTATAAGAAATTGGCATATGACAAATTATGGAGACTAAAATCTCCAAAGGTCTTCAATTGGCAAGTTGGAGACTTGGCCAGTGGTGTACAGTCATATCTGAGCCTGAAAGCAAGCAAAGAGCAATGCTCAGCTTGAAGATAATTCAGGAAAGAAGGAAGAATTTTTACTGAACATGTTGGTAATCCTAGAACCTGGGAAGCTAAGGCAAAAGAATCAGGAGTTCAAGGCCAGCCTACTATTATTATTATCATCATTATTTTTTTTTCTTTCAGGGATTTAGATGGAGCCCATCCACACTGAACATGGCACACAACTCCGTCTACTGACTGAAATGTTAATCTCATCTAGAAATGCACCCAGCTAACAGAGTCGGAGCAATGCTTAACCAAGAGTTTGGGTACCTCAGGGCCCAGTCAAGTTGACATATAAACTTAATCATAGCAGCATGTTACTTTCTTTTATATGCAGAAATGCATTTTGGTATGAGATATAAAATGACTTTTTTCAACAATGGCAAAAGACAGATGCCCATTACGAATTGTAATCCCTCTACTTAGATATTGACCCGGTTCAAGAACAGTGCTTTGGGAATTGCGCAAGTTGCTGCTGGACATATGTGCATGGACTCATTGAAGAAGGAGCAGGTTGAAAATTGGAATTTAGAGAGCAGAATAATTTGATCTAGGTATGGAGTGGTTGGGATTTCTGTATTACTATTTAGGAATAAGGAAGGAAAGAATGGGAGGCTTGGAGCTTTAAGAGAAATTTTTGCTATTTCACGTTTTTGTTCAAATGCTCTAATTCCGTTTTTGATCTTCCTTTATGCTTGTTGCCTTTAAGGCTTACTGGAGCTTTCACAGGCCTTGTGTATTATTTCAGGTTTTTAAAAAAATGTATCTACCAATAAGCATTACATCGACTGGCAGGACTCTGACTTAATGCCTGCTCGTTCAGTTTCCGTTTCTAGTTCTCGGAGCACTAGTCCACACAGCTGAAGCCACAAGGTGGGTCACACGTGTCATCGTGTGCTGCCCTTCTGGACTGGAATGGCCAACAAGCGCAGATTATGCGAGGGAACTTACTTTAAGCCTGAAGCTTATGAATAATGCATGGCTCTCTGACTCATCCAAAGCTTCGGTAAACAAAACCCAAACAGTTGGCCACCCTCTCAGCAATGCGCAGACCGTGGTCCCAGCCCTTAGCAACTGTGAACGGCAATATTTGAAGGTAGCAGTGGAAATCATCGGTGCTGCTTATCTTTAGCACCGTCCATATGTTTACTGGCACACTGTTGCGTCAGAAAAGGCACTGAGCACAAGCAAAGAGAAAAAGATACTGTGATTGCTTAGTTCAGCATCCTGTTGCTCTTGCACATTGCCACAGACTGAGTAATTGATAAGGAATAAAGGTTTATTTGGCAGCTCCAAAGATTAAGAAGTTCAGGACTGAGCAGCTAACACCCCTTGAGGTACTTCTTCAGGCATGCATCATCTACTGGTTTCCTGGGAGGCATGAGAGGTCACTTGGGAGGCACAACATTGAGTATCAGCCTCTTTTCCTCTAAAGCCAAAGTCTTGCTTGGATTAGGGCTGCAGGCTATGTCCTCAATTGTGGGCCTTGACCTTTTGGTTTGTATGCCTTTGACTCTGGCCCTGATCACAGATGCCCATAGACACCTCATTGTAATAGATGTAAACGTATTTTGGTTTTGATCCCAAGTCTGGGATGGGGAACAGACTTGTGAAAGAGCAGGTGATGTTTATCCACTTGGAGGTCGAACCACCTCATGTGGGGGCTTGGTTTTGCCAGCTGAAAAACATCCTAGGACAGACTCTGAGGGGGAGATATGTATATATATATATGAGCCCAAAACAGGAGGTAGGTTTTTTGGGGTCTTGGTATTGTTTGGCTGTTCATTGTTGCACTTCAAGATGCTCCAAGAGAGAACCATTCCAGCAAAGGCTTCGAGGCTCCAGGCTCTGGCTGCTGTTCCAGGCTGCAGCAGCAACTTTGGTAGAATTGCTGGTTTGCTGAAATCCTGGCAGGGGAATCGCTCCCAGGAACTGAATTCAATAAGATCTACTTCTCCTGTTCCCCTAAATCTCCTTTCTCTCCTATCTAGGGTAGGTGGGTTGGAAGGGAGGTATAAGCATTTGGAGAACCTCAAATAAAGTAGGGTTGGAAAAGTTGTAGCCTACACCTCATCCAACCGGATTATAACTAATCCTGGTACCAGTTAGATTCTTGCCTAAAAATGTGTACATATGCATGCACACATGCACTCATGCAGGTACACACGCACGCACGCACGCACGCACGCACGCACGCACGCACGCACGCACTTGCATGTGTTCCGCATCCAGGAGAGGGCTTCAGGCGTCTTTCTCTACCACTCTCTAACTACAAGGCAGTCTACCTAAGGAAAGATGGAGTCTCTCAAGCAGATTCCATCTTCTGCCAGCTTGCACGTGACACTGCTGAACACACCTGGGTAAGCAGCGGGAGAGGCAACAGGGGCAGATGAGAAAAAGCATCTCCAGGTGAGGATGAGAATGAACAAGTGCATTCCTTACAAACCAGTTCCATGCAGAACCATCCATGCCCGCAGCCCGCCGAGGGACTTCCTAGCCTTGCTGCCAGGCTTTGTCATGGAGCGCGTGGACCTCATTCTCTCAGGTTCAGTGAGCTTGGCTGAGCTGCAAGAGCAACTTGTGCATGAATTGGCAGCAGAAACAGCTGTAAAGCCGTTGGATGAGGACCAGGGGAGTGGAAACCTCTCTGAGCCTCTTCTACGTGTCTACTTCTCCGAGGGTTGGTTCAGTTAATCTTGGCAAGTTGCTAGCTTGGGTCCAAAGCCAACTTCTGGGAACTGGAAGCACCTGTCTCATTCATCTCGCCTTGAGTCTGTCACAGGTGACAAGTCCTATGAAGAGTCTAAAGCTTCCCAGAACCTCAGTACTGTGGCCCACAGGGGCAGAATCCCTTCATTCACGTGAGAAGAACGGAGGACCAGGAGGGAGACTCAGGGCCAGGGAGGAGCTATGATTCATCCCAGGTGACCTGAAAAAGATGCTAGTTGAAGTGAAGATCTTCCAAGAAGGAATTTAAAGTGGGCCCAGTTACCATCTCTCATTGTCATTAAAGGGGGAAATGATAGGTGTTATACATTGAGTCTGGCCTATTGCTAATATAGAATTTTATACAATGTGTTGCAGGGAGGTGCCTACTTTGCCATGCTAATGAAGCAGTAGCTTGAGGGTGGGTGGGAATCAGTATTTGAGCGACAGTGATTGCTCTTTATACATGGTAAGTCTGTGAGCCCCAAATCTTGCACTGTCCTTCAGGACTGTCTTAGGCTCATTGGTTGACAGCACAAAGATCCTTCGATTGTTCTGAAAACCATTAGGTGCTTGCATTCTTCTTTTTGTCCTTCCTGCTTCTGCCTCATGTACCGCTCCGTCTCTTGGTTTAACGTCTTCTTTCCTTTTAGTGTAATTATTCAGTTCTTCAGTGTATCCACTCCTTGTAACTCAGAGATACTGCCGGAGGGCTAGTCCCTGCCTTGTAGCAGTGCAGGTGTTCCTCCTAACACCAAGGGGGAACTCTGGCTTTATTCCTGTTACTGACTCTGGGGAATGCAAGCCCACTCTTTGGCTGCTTCCTGTTGTTTTTATAATTTACATTTATTCAGTGTGTGTGTGTGTGTGTGTGTGTGTGTGTGTGTGTGTGTGTGTGTTCTTCCTTTTAGGAGGATGTTGCAGCAAGGCACCACCATCTTGGAAATGCAGAGCAGCCCTACCTTGGATAACTGTGCTTATGGTACCTTGACTTGGGGCTTCCTACCATCTGGAGCCATAGTGTAGTTCTGCTCTTTTTAATTTACCTGGCCTCTGTCATTGTACTACAGCAGCACAAAATTGACTAAGATGCTGACCAACTGTCCTCTCTATTTGGTACTGTCTTGCTTTCAAAGTTGAAAGTCCCATGCCTCAGGAAACCCTTTTAGCTGTGGGCAGGTGGTCAACCCACTTCTAAGCCAAGTGTTGTAAATAATGGACCACTGGCTTCTTGGGTACCCAGGGACTTTCACTTCATCATGTTTTCCTCAAAGGTAAAAAGGAAGATGGTGTGGAAAGGGCATTAAATTGGACTTGGACCTCAGGTGCTGGTCTGTTAGGCCACCGAAGAGGCAGGGAGCTCACTGGCAGGCCACCGAACTTCACTGTCTTCCTCTGAACAGCACAGGCTGGGCTTGCTGTGCTTTGGCATGGAGGACCAAACTTACAATGCTACTTAAGGAATGGGATAAAGCAACTCACATTGAAGTTAGTGTTCCTAGAAAAAGTTAGTAGGCAATAGGTCTGATTGACAGTTGTGGATGATGCTAAAGTCTGTGCCAGCCACATCTGGGGCAGTCCTTCATCCTCACAGTGATTCAGGCCTGCACTTACTTTCCTTTCAGTATAGATTAGGAATTTATATCTGTAAAGTTTGACTTGCTCAAGCTCATTAGAAAGTTGTAGATTAAAGGTCAGGGAGATAAAAGGAGAGAGTTTAGTCAATGGAGTATGTATTGTGTAAGCCTTGAGGACCTGCATTCAGATCCCAGACACCCACATAAAGAAGCTGGTGTGTGCTTGGTCTGTGGGGTGGGCATGGGACTGAGACAACAGGAAACATGGGGCTGGCTGGCTTCTAGCTGAATCCAGAAGCTTCATGTTACCGAGAAACTGTCTCAAAAAGCAAGGTGGAACATGAATGAGTAAGATACCTGATATCAACTTATGGCTTCCCCATGCATGTGCACACACATATAAACACACAAAACACACACACACACACACACACACACACACACACACACAGAGATACACACACACCCGCCCCACAACTTAAGAAATCTGACTTCAAAGTTCAAACTTAAACTGTTGGTCTCAATGACTAGAGACACTGGTAACCAAAATGAACCCCACTAAAGGATCAGAAATAGGAAACAGTGGCTGTTGGAATGATAAGTATGCATTCCATGTTAATAAATATGGTCCTTCATTTGGAAAATGATTTTAGCTCATAGCAAGTTCTTGTTTGAGACATTTGCTAAAGGGTGGTGGAACCTGATTGAGAGTTAAAGCCTCCCCACTGCTATGGTTCAGATGTTGTCCCCTAAATGACTGTATAGAAAGGTTTGGTTTCCATGGTGACAGTTTGGGGCGATCCTGTGATCTTTTAAGAGATGGGGTCTGAAGGAGTTCCTTAGGTCATTGGGAATCATGAAATGCTGCCTCATTCCTTTCCTGGCTGAAGACATGAAAGTGGCTCTAACACAGACTCTGTCATGGGGTTCTGTCCTTGCTAGGGGCTCAAACAAATGGGGATGGCAGATCTTGGCCTTGAACCTCCAGACTGTTATCTAAATAACTCCTTTTCTCTCAATAAGCTGATTGCCTCAGGTATTTTGTTGTAGTAACGTGAAGGTGACTAATATCCCAGCCCTTGCTCTTTCCTTCTTCTTCTTCCTCTTCTTCCTCTTCTTCCTCTTCCTCCTCCTCCTCCTCCTCCTCCTCCTCCTCCTCCTCCTCTTCTTCTTCTTCTTCTTCTTCTTCTTCTTCTTTCAAGTATAGAACATTCTTTCTGTTCACTACAGGATTTGTGGTGTACTTTAGGCATCGTTAGAAGTCGTGGAAGGTCACTACTAACTACTTGTCCTGCCATTTCCTGTCCTGTCATTTAGACCCACTACATCCAAGCCTGTGGAAGGGAAGGGTACATCTTTTCTCCATTAGAAAGGGTGATTTGAAATACAAAACCACAAGGCATCCAGGAATGGTGGGGCACTCCTATCATCCCGGCACTTGGGATGCTATGGTAGATAGATCATAAGTTCAAGGGCACCCTGAGCTACACACTGAGTTTCATCCAGACCAGCCTGAAATATATAAGGCCTTAGCCTCATAAATCCAAAAGGTTGTGGTCTTCCTGTTAGCTGTGGACAGCACTCCTCTTAGCTTTTCTTTGACAATAGTAGTATTTCATGGTCTGTGTATGTGCTGGCAGAGAGGAGAAATTAAATGCTGTTGGTCTTTAAGCCCAAACTAATTAACAGAATTTGTTTTACTGTGACCGCCTATATGAAAGTATGGGAAAGTAAGTTTGTATATTCTGAGAATGTGATTGCTTTAGTCTGCAGCATTAAAGGAGAATGAACAGTTCTTGGGAGCTCACAATTATTTACCCTAAATTCTCCAGCGAGTAGTGAACAGGAACAGCAGAGCCAAGCAAGGGCCTGCAGCTATGGCCAACAGAGCTATCAGCCAGGAGCTTAAGCATGCTAAAACTCAGCCTTGCCCTGCTTCTCCTACGGCAACCCTTGAGACGGGTCTCCCACCTGTTGGATCAAGGTGAAACTCATTGACCTGGCATTTAAGATATTTCACTATCTGGTTCCATGCCTGTTTTCTGAGTGGCTGTCTCAGCTTCTTTGGATACGCTCAGTGTCTTTCTCCCTGAGTTTCCTTGCTGTTTTGCATATTTTTAATCAGACCATTCATCACAGCACACTGTAATTGTACTAACACGGCCGTCTCCTTCTTTAGATTGTGTCTTATTTATCTTTGCTAAGACTTTCTGGTTTCAGGGTCTGGTACATGGTTGTCCCACAGGAAGGACTTAATAGATTCTTACTGGGTGACTGCAGGCTGGCCTATCAGTTAGTATTTATTATGCATCTACTGTGTACAGAGCACCATATGGATGCGCTGCAGATTATATATGGGCATGAAAGGAGATAGAAATGTGAATGACGGGGTCACAGCCCTTGGGAAACATACAGTTGAATGGCCTGACCCACATGCACGTGAATGTCTGTGAGAGTTCAGAGGGGAAGAGTCAGCTGCATAGGGACTGGGAGGTTGGAGCCAGAATACGTGCTTTATGAATGGATTTTGACAGGTAGTGCTCTGGAGAATCTAGGCTGAGGAAAAGTAAGCTTAGAACCTAGTGATTCCCTTGGAAAAAGAGGCCTGAGAGTTCTGGTCTTTCCATAGCTAGGGGAGATTGCCTACTGTTTAAACATCCAAGTTAAGTCCTATTAATACCAATAAGTACATTTCCTCAAGTTGTTTATATTCGCATCCTCTAAGCAGGAGTGGTGATTAATCATCTCCAAATTGTCCAAGGGTGTGAAGCAGGGTGTCTCTACATCTCTAGCAGTAGAAGATGCTTGCTGCAAATGAACTATTTACACTTGACTTCATGAACATAGGTTTTTTTCTGGGGCTACACAGAAGATAACAAGGATGGCAGGTAGTAGCCTTGATTTCACAGACAGGCAAGTACTCTGAAGCAGAAGCCATTTATAGCTGGGTATGGCATCATAGACCTGTTACCCTAACTCTTCAGATGTTGAGGCTGAGGATTATGAGTTTAATTGCAACAAAGTTTTAAATGGGCTTTTAACACAAAGCCAGAAAAATACCAATTTTTTCTTTTTAAATTTTTTTATTTAAATAATTTATTCAGATTACATTTCAATTGCTGTCCCTTTACTTGTATCTTCCCTTTGCCCCCTCCTTCCCTCTTCCACCTTATTCCCCTCCCCTAAGCCTGTGACAGAAAGGGACCTCCTCCCCCACCATGTGACCACAGTCTATCAGGTCTCATCTGGGTAGCCTGCTTCCCCTTCCTCTGAGTGCCACCAGGCCTCCCCACCAAGGGGAAGTGGTCAAATAGGGGGCACCAGAGTTCATGTCAGAGTCAGTCCCCACTCTCCACACAACTGTGGAGAATGCACTGTCCATTGGCTAGATCTGAATAGGGGGTCTAGGTTTACTGCATGTATTGTCCTTGGTTGATAAAGTAGTTTGTGTATGCCCTTGGGTCCAGATCTGCCAGCCTTGATGGTCATATTGTAGGGTTTTAGGACCCACTGGCTCCTTCTATCTCCCCATTCTCCCATACCTCTCTCACCTGGAGTCCCAATAACAAGTCCCAGCATCTGTCCCAATCCTCCACTGAGTGAAAACTCTCAGAGGATATCCATGGTGGGCTAGTATCCAATTATAAGTGAGTATATACCCTGTGTATCTTTCTGGGTCTGGGTTACCTCACTCAGGATGAGTGTCTCTAGTTCCCTCCATTTGCCTGCAAATTTCAAGATTTCCTTGTGTTTAATAGCTGAGTAGTATTCCATAGTGTAAATGTACCACAGTTTCTTGGCCCATTCTTCAACTGAGGGATATAGGTTGTTTCCAGATTCTGGCTATTGCAAATAAGGCTGCTATGAACACAGTTGAGCAAATGTTCTTGTTGTGTGGTGGGAAAATACCAAATTTTAAAGTAATTTATACAGTTGTATTAAAAAAAATAGAAGCAAATGCAAATTTATTGTTTGCCTCTTAGAATTTTTTAATTACAGAAAAAAGCAATAATCAAATACAAATATTGTTAATGAACCAACAAAGGAATGTTCTGTACCCCCCCACACACAATGGATTATAGAAATAATGGAGAGTTCCAGACCCTGTGTATATGATGTCTTCTCCCTCGCTTTCCTATGAGAAGATGTAATTTTAAAATATGCACAGTAACAGATTAACAACAAAACGACAACACATTGGAACAGTTGCAATACTATACTACAATAAAAGTTATGTAATTAGACTATCTCAAATGCTTTGTGGTCCAGTCTTTTAGTTACTTGTTCTGTTGCTATGGTAACATATACTGACAAAGCAATTAAGAAAGGAAACCTTTATTTCAGCTCACAGATCAAGCCTGCCTATACAGAGGCACACTTCCTCCAGTAAGGCCACAGATCCCAATAATTAGTGCCACTCCCTGTGGTCCAAGCATTCAGACATCTTTGTCTACGGTGGCCAAACCTATTCGAGCCACCACACTCAGTTAACCTAGTCATGAAGATCCTGCAGAGACGTGAGTGAGGCTCCCTTCCTTGGAGGCTCTGGGTCTTCTCAAGTTGGTGGTCAATATAAACCATCACATACAGACATATTTTCACTCTGTGGTTGAAGCCATGGGAAGTAAAGCTGAAGGTACCTCAGATGCTTGTACTTGTTGGTTTTACATTTCAGGATGAAAGGCTTTGGATTTTCTAGGCTTATGTTATGTGACAGCGATGAGCAATGTGCAGACCAAAATGGCAGTATGCATCAAAACCTTTCAACCTCCAGCTCATGAAACCACCATTACTGGTAATGTTTTTGATTGCTTCCTGTGGTAGTTTCCTTGGTAACGACAGTTTTGTGAGGGCACCATTGCTACAATGAGTGTGGTCACCTTGCTCTCTTCTGTGTTCATTCAAAGATTTGCAGATGTCTGAAGAAACGTAACCAGTCAAAAACAGCACATACAGCTCTTCCTGTTGCTTTCACAGGCTAATATAACTTCACATCCACTTTCCAGTTTTTCCTAACCTGCTAAAGCAAGTAGAGCATGAGAACCAACTGGCAATTTGTACTGGAAGAAATAAAAAACCAGAAACAAGAAGTAGAGTGCTCACGCTCATAACTGCCTAATGTCATAAAAAGAACTCAAGTTCTTCCCTTCCGGCTTCTTGTCCATCCCTACAGCGCGTTAGTCAAGTTTCTGCCACTGTAACAAAATACTTGAGGCGGCCAAACTTTTTAGAAGAGCAACAATTTATTTTGTTTTATGGCTTCAGAGGGTTGAGCACATGGTTGCTTGATTCATGTGGGCCAGTGGTCAAACAGAGTGATACACCTCACATGTGTGGTGGAGGAAGACTGCTCATCTCGCAGCAGGTAGAGGATGTGGGGGGGCGTGCGGGGCGGGGGCAGAGAATAGCCTCTTCAAAGATAGATAGACCTCCAGCGACCCACTTTATCTGACTAGACCCCAAGTTCTAAAGTTTGCATAGGGACCATGACTTTACCGCAGGAGCCTTTGGGAAACACGTAAGCTGCAAATGATAACGTACAATATTGGGCTTCTGAATCAATGCAACCTCTGTGGAGGGATAGAGCGTAAATGTGATTTCAGAGTAAATCTGTATAAGGAAGGGCACCCACGTCAGGGTAGGTGAAAATGACTCAGGAAGCCTTTCCCCCATGTTGACCTGCAATGGATACATCTCAATGAGCTTGCTACAATATGTCTGTCTGCCGCTCAGATGACTGACATAGACCTGCTAAAATTAGAATCTAAAAATATCCAAGTAATTAATTAGAAACCGCAAGCCTCTAGGGGGCCACCTTTCCGCTCTACCTTTGTTCCCCGGAGACCCTCTAAGTGCCCATGGGGCGCAGCCTTCCTCCTTTATCCCAACCCTTTATCTGAGCTGCCGACACCCAGAGGCGCTCTAGACCTGCAACCCTACTGGCCACAGCAGCCAGGATATCAGGTAAACAGTTTTCACTGTCCTTCTTGTCCTCCGATTCCACTTACCCAGCCTTCTCTCCAGCTCTGTGGCGGACCAGTGGCTGGGGCCTCTCCTAGGGAGATCTATCTATCCTACTTAGTTCCTTACTCTATACCTAACCTCTGCGAGTCTATAGATTGTAGCTTGGTTGTCACTGAATTGACAGCTACTATCTACATATAAATGGATACATAGACTGTTTGTCTTTCTGGGTCTGGGTTACTTCACTCGGCATGTTCTTTTTTTCTAGTTCTATTCATTTAGCTTCATTCATTCAAAATTTCATGCATGCATATCATGTGTTTTGATCAAATCCCCTCCCCCCAGTCCCCTCCTTTCCAGACTTTTCTCCTATACCCCGCCTACAACTTTCCCTCCCAGTTTCATGTGTTCTCTCTCGCTCTTCCTCTCCCCCCTCTTCAAACCCATTAAGTCCACTTAGTGCTGCCTGTTTGTGCATGTGTCTAGCTAGCATCATTTACTGGAGGGTGAGTAGCCTGTTAGGGACCACATCCCTGAAGACAACTTACTCCCGCCCCACCCCTCCCCTGCTAGCTGCCATCAGTTCCTAATGGTGTCTCAGGTGGGACTTCGTGCATGCCTTCCTATTGATGTTGGGAGTTTTGACTTGCTAGACCCTGTACAGGTGTCGTACACACATGCTGTCCCAGGCTCTTTGAGTTCATGTGCCCAGTGACCCTGTCATTTCCAGCAAGTAAGGTTTCAGTGCAGGTAGCATCCACTACTTTTGGCTCTTACAATCTTTCTGCTCTCTCTTCTGCAATGATTGTCCGGATTTATCTTGAGGCAGGCCTCTCAATGAACCTGAGGCACGTTCACTCGGCTAGGCTGGCTGGGCAAAGAGCTGTATGTAGGGATTGTATTGTCTTGGCCTCCACAGTGTTGAAGTTATAGGCACTTGTTACCATGACATTTTACCAACTGAGTCATCTTCCCAGCTGCTCCGCCCCGCCTTGATAACTTTTTCCCTATGGTCTTTCCTTCTCACTATGTTGCTCTTGGCTGTTCTTGAACTTCCGGGCTGAGTAATCCTCCTGTTTCAGCCCATCAAATAGACACATTTTTCTAGAACTTGCTGCTAGTAGAATTGGGATTCATTCCTTTGAAACCTCTAGCAGGTGTTTTAAAAGACTCGCTGCTTCTGAGGTGGCAAAGAAAACATTCCTTAAACAAGAGCTATGTAGAGAGGTTCCTGTCAGTGAGAACTTTCTGATTTCTCAATTTCCTATCTCTGTCTCCAAAATGTAGGTGAGAAGCTGCGTCAGTCATCCATCCTCCTGAGACCCTGCCGTTTGCTCTCCACAGACCTACTGTTCTCCGTGTCTCTCAGAAGAAATGTGCGACAGCCCTTTGAAATGAAATGCTTTTCTGTTGAACCAGAAAATAATCAGACCCTCCCATTTATTCTTTAGGGTACGAATTGATCTGACTCGATTTGTCAGAGAGCCAGAACTGCAGGCAAATAGACACCAGAGAGATCAACCAATCTTTTAAGCCAGCTGTAATTGTTCCTCTTGTCGGCTGGCTAAATGACTTGTGTCTGGAGGAGCTGCTCAGAGCGAATCGGAATGCCTGAGGTGACAGAAACACGGAATGCTCCAAAGTGGGCTGCAATGGGAGTGTTTCTTCACGTCTTAAAAGGCTTTGGCTTTGTGTTTTCCCCGTTCCCCTCTTAGCCTTTCTAATGTCATCCGGCAGAGACCAGAGGCAAGCAGGTGCATGGCACTGAAGATGCGCTTGTGTGAGAGTGAGGAGAGGTACCTTTCAGCACTGCATTCTAGGATGTGCTCGTTGTACATGAGGCGTTAATAAGGCCAGGAGGCCCCCAGAGACGAGGGGCGCCTCTCCAGAGGGCGTGAAGCCTTCATTGTTGAGTTACTATCAATTTATTTGCCTATTTCCTTCCTTCCTCTCCCCCTAGCCTGCTTTCCTCCCCTCCTTCCCTCCCCTCACTTCCCTTCCCTCCCCTCACTTCCCTCCCCTCCCCTCACTTCCCTTCCTTCCCCTCACTTCCCTCCCCTCCCTCTCTTTCTGCCTTCTTTCCTTTAAGTGGTTCTGAGAATTAAAGCAACAGCCTCAGGCATGCCGGGCGGCACTCTCAATCATGTCCATGATTTTAAATTTTTAAATATTTAGCATAATTTAAACATATGAGAAAACTAAACCACCACCACCAACAACCTAATAATCCAGTCAACACCACGTCTTCTCTTCCTTCTCCCCATTTCTCTTTCCATGTGGTAGTGTATCATTCTGCCTCCCCACTTTCTTGCTTTTTCTTCCCTTCCTATCAGAGGGAACTGGTACTGTAACATTATAACTCATGCTTCTTCTTCTTCATTAAAATTACTTTTTCAATGCCAAAAGAGTATGTGCTATTCTTTAGGGCTACACTTTCCTTATTAACCCGTGTGGGATATTGTACATCAGTGGTTCTTTCCAATGGTGTGACCCTTTCATACAGTTCCTCATGCCGTGGTGACCCAACCTTAAAAATATGAAGTGGCTACTTTCATAATTGTAATTTTGCCACTGCTATGAATCATAATGTAAATCTCTGATATTTCAGTGGTGAAGGGGTTGTGACCCATAGGTCGAGAACCACTGTTGTACATGCACACTTTAAACCTTCTGCCGCACAACTCATGCATAGCTTAGGAGGTGTGTGCTGCTGGAAATAGAACCCAGAACTTCTTGCCTACTACTAGACAAGCACTTTACTAATGAGCTACATATTCAACTCCTACACTTAAACATTTTTTAAACATAAATGTTCTTTTGGTAGTTAATCCATGTTGATGCTAACAAAGCTAGTTCAATTTTAGCTGCTCCATTGTATCACAATGCTCAAATAGCCCTAATTTACTTAACTTTACCTCTAAGCGTGTTTTCCTTACTACAGAAAATGCTGGAATGTACATCTTTGCTGAGACCCCTGTGAAAATCTTTTTCTCCCAGGTGTGTACCTAGAAGTGGAATTACTAGGGCACAAGGATTTTCTACAATGTTACGAGATATTACCAAACTGTCAAATTGTGCAGCTGAAATTAGTTGCTGCAGCATCTCCCTAAGGTCAGACTAAAGGCTAGGTTGTGGGGAACTCAGCACAGGACCATGTCACAAAAGAAGTAGCTGAACTGGGAAAATGGCTGTTTCGTGTAGCCTCGCTGTGATGCTTATGGATGTATGCTTAGTCCATCACGTTCAGGCTTTCTGGGCCCACTGTTCAATCAGCTGTGGGCTAAAATTATTTACATGTACAATGTACATGATGAACATATTTTTCTTACTATTGCTTAAATAATACAGAATAACAACAACTTTTTGTATCATTTACATGTGTTAAATATTCCAAAGCCAAAAAAAAAAAATAATAATCCCAAGCAATCTTGAAGTGTAAAATATAAAGTAGGCAACATATCAATCAACTAAGCTGTAAGTGTGAGTCAAAGTCTACAGGAGGATGTGCAGAGGTTAGATGTGAACTTGTCATTATAAAGATTTATTTTTTTAATTTTATGTGTATGAGTGTTTTGCCTGCATGTGTATATGTCTGTATGTGCATCACTTGTATGCCTGGTGCCTGCAGAAGGTAGAAGGGATGTCCGATCCTCTGGAACTAGAGACACAGAATATTGTGAGGCACCCTGTGGGTGCTAGGAACTGAACCCTGGTCTTCTGTAAGAGCAACCAGTGCTCTTAATCGTGGAGCTAGCTCTCCAGTCCCTACTATGCCACTTTAAAGAAGGGGATTGAGCACCTGGGAATTGTTGACATTCAAGTGATGGGCGTTGTCTTGGAACCAATTCCTTGCAGAGACAGAGGGAGGAGAATATTTGCATCTCACCTCCACCTACAGTCTCTACTAAAAATGTGGCTTTTGTTTTGAGGCAGGGGAGGTGGTGGTGGTGTGGTGGTAGGGTGTCATACAGTGTTTTGGCTTGTCAGGGAACCTTTACCTGATGACGGGCCCTTCATTGAGAATGAGAAACCTCTAAGTCACATTCCTCCCATCTGGGAAAGCAGGTGATTCTCTGTATGCATGGCAATGTGGGACAGATTAAGGAAGTATAGACTGCCAGCCAGCTCTCCCTCCTGGCCTCTAAAGCAACTAGACCAGACTTAGCAGCTCTCTCTTTCAGCTTCTGACATCATCTCTCTTCTCTCAAAATTAGACCTTCACGCTGAGGATATAGCTCGGTGGCAGAGCAGTTAGTTGCCTAACATGTCAAAGGCTCTGGCTTCCATCTCCAGTGTAACACCCAAAACAAACTTAACCAAAAACACTAACAATAATTATAGCTGAACAATCTCCTATTAGTTATTTTTCTGGTTGCTGTGACAAAATATCAAGCTAATTCAATGTTAAGGAAGGGTGGGTTGATGAGGGTACAGTTGATGAGGGAGGGGCATGGTTGCAGGAGTAGATTCATCCATAGCTGGGACGGGGGGCGGGGGGGAGAGAGAGAGAGAGAGAGAGAGAGAGAGAGAGAGAGAGAGAGAGAGAGAGAGAGAGAAAGAGGAGTGCTGGTGCTCAGCTCTCTGCTTTCATTCAGCTGGGGACCCCAATCCATGAGACACTGTCATCTACATACAGGCTGGGTGTAAATGTTATTTTTACTTCCTCTGATGTGGGGATGAGATGAGAGTCATACCAAAGCTTTTATGAACAGATGGCTTGGGCTGAGCCGAGAATATTTCTAATTATCCCTAGGCCTAGGCCTGGAAATTTCTGGCCTCTGTACAATCTAATCTTTTATAATCCCGGACCTTGAGACTTCAGCTTCTAGCCTGCTAACCTAGGCCTAGAATGTTTTCAACCTTCGAGACTTAATGCTGAGTGAGCTGACCCTTTCTGAACTCTGGCTGGCTGGTTCAACCCAGCTGTTCTGGCTCAAACTCCTCTCCAATTGACTGGTCCAGATTGGCTTCCTTTGCTTCTGACTGAATTGCTCTACTTGGCAAAACTGCCTCTGAACTGAAATGCACTGACTGCATGAACTCAAGTAAACTTCACAGAAATCAACTCCACCCCCCTCTCACCCTGCACTGCTCTTAAGCAGCCTCTGCTTCCTGTCTGTTCTCAAGAGAGTTGGGTGGATCCTGTCTCTGACACATTCTGTCACATTTTCTCTGATTCATCACTTTGTCTGCCTCTCAATTAGATGTCATTGTTTGGTATTAAATGTGTGTACTAAGAGTGTGTCTGTATTCCAGCCAGAGGGATTAAAGGTGTGTGTGTGTGTGTGTGTGTGTGTGTGTGTGTGTGTGTGTGTGTGTGTGTGATGCCTGCATTCCAGCTAGATCACACAGACCTAGAAGTTCTTTGGGTGTGATCCCTTGCCAGAGCAGCCATATTGCTGAATTAACATTCCTCTACAGCTGGGTCTTTTTTCTTCAGTTAAATCTTCCTAGAAACACACTCATAGACACACCCAGAGTGTTTCCATGGTGATTCTAAACCCAGTGATGTTAAAAATAGGTAGAGTAAACACCACAAATTCTTACACATCCTTTACCCCCGAATTAGACCTTTGCCATGTGTTAAGAGTCAGGGTAGGGGAATATTGCTCCTTCCTCATTGCTAACACCTTATTTAATTTCTTTCTTTCCTGGCATCCTCCTGCATTAGCACTCTTCCAGCCTTAACTTCTCAATCATAGCCGTCATAACAAGAAGGAAATGTGACCTAACTCCAGCACAGTGAATCATCTAACACCCCTGCTGCTGTTCAAACAAGATGCCCTCTGAAAAGCCCTGTAAAATTCCAAAGAGATCCTTAGTGGGGCCTTTCCTGCCTTCTTCACATGGCAAATCAGCAACGAAAGCTGCATGTGTGGTGACATTGCCATGTATGTGTGGAAGAAAAAGCTTAAATAGGGCTTGCCTAGTACCTCCTCAGACTTCTGAAAGAAAAGGGCCACATTTAAAAGGACCTCAAGTTATATGTCTTTGCCCAGTTTTCCTGCTATTTTTGGTATGTCAATGTCTCAAATGTAGCTACTAAAAGTCATATGATTTGTTATTGGCTGAGGTCCTATTGGATCGGCCGAGTGGCTCCTTTGTTTATTTCACCTGGATCACTAATGTGTCGAACTAGAGAATCCACAATGGTTTCCTTCATGGGCCTGGCAGAAGGCACTAACTACCTGTTATAAGGATGCCTCCGTGGTGGCTTTCCTAATGTGGCGGGATGGACCGGTGTCCTTTCCTAGTGGCGTAATGGCAGTGTTTGAAGAGGGAAGAAGTTGGAAGCCATCTTAAAGCCTTAGGCCTGCATCTCAAATAGTACTTCTGGATTTGATCATAACTTGCAAGGCTGGCACAGATCTCAGGTGTAGGACTTGTAAATTCTCATGGCCACTTAGTCCAAAGCACAGCATCTCTGACAGTTGTTCTGTGTAGATAAGCCAGGAAAGGGGTCTCTTTTCTTTCTTGAGGTTGGCCACCTACACAGCCTTCTCTCTTTAGACCAAACCCCCGTGGTTCAAAATAAACATCAGGGTTCCTTGCTTCCTTATCTACTTTTTTGTTTTGTTTTTCAAGACAGGGTCTCTCTGTGTAGCCTTGACTGTCCTGAACTCACTTTGTAGACCAGGCTGGCCTTGAACTCACAGCAATTTGCCTGCCTCTGCCTCCCAAGTGTGGGGATTAAAGGTGTATGCCACCATTGCCTGGCTTCTTCCTTATCTACTGTTAAAGAAACAAAACTGAAGTGGGATGTGTTGCAGCTAATTTAGAAGTAGGACCTAATAAAAGTTTATTATTAGCCCTATAATTATTATTATGGCGGTATTTTATAACTCGCTAGCAATCAATGAAACACAGACACCTGTTATATTTTAAAATAGCCTTAGTTAACCTGGGGCAGGGCAGATATTAATCCCCTAAACTATCTCCAATATTGGGGCAGGTATCCCATACTCTGACCCAGTCCTATTGGCATCTGATTTTAATATTTTCTAATGGGATACCTCCCATCCATAATTCCAAATAATTGCTAATGCTCTTCGTCTTGGCCAAACCCTCTACCCATGTTGGCCATGTGCTTCTTCTTCCACCTAAGCCATGGTGTGGCCTTCCTTCCCCTCTTCCTTCTCTGCTCTCTCTTCATCTCTTCTGGTCTTTCTCCCAAAAGCCTGAGAACCTTAGCCATGCCTATCTCACTTGCCCTGCCCAGGTGTATTGGCTGTTTATTGGCCAAACAGGAACAAGGTCTTCGGTAAGGTTACAGACATTTTGGGGTATGTGAGTCTGCTCATTTGGGCAGCAGCCAGACCAACCTCCAACAGATTGAATAAAGATGCTTCACATTTGGCACTCATGCAGGGAATAACTATTTTGCTTGCTATATTTGAAGTAGGTGTGCCTTTGGAAGGAAGTGTCTTCTCTGAGGGGCTAAGTCGGACCAGGGCTAAACAGAGCATCCTAAAACAAATGAGCTAATTTGAAGCTACTAATGAGGAACTGTAAAGGAAACCTTTAGCTTTTTAGCTTAACCTAGTCCTTTAGCTTAGCCCATAGAGCAGAGTGCAGGTAAGCTTACTGCAGAGAAAGTCCTGGTTGGGAATAAAGTGTGCCTAGGACTATTATTTTCAGGAAATTCTATGTCACAAGGAAGCAGATGGCATGTGAATCTAGGGGAAGCATTAAAGATGCTGACATAGTTTTGGTTTTCTAGAGCTGTGTTATGTTTTAATATATGAAAAATGCTCTTCCACCATAAAAAAAAGTTTATACATTGAAGACTTGGTTCCTGGATGGAGACTAGAAAGCAGATAACAAGGCCATTACATTCACTGATGTAGTCTAATGATGGCCATGAGAAGGTGGTCCAGTGATGGCCATGAGGAGATATTCCAGTGATGAGGCCTGAGGAAGTATTGTCTCGTTTAAGGAAAGAGACCACTGATGAGGTTTGATGTTCATATCTTGTTCCTGGACCCTTCTCTCATTCTTTGCTTTTTGGCTGCCATAAAATAAGCCATTTTCCTCCACTGTTCCCCAGCAGCATGACGCTTTGCTTTGCCACAGCCTTGCCGTATAATCGTGGATAGAAACCTCAGAAATTCTGAGCCAAAAATTGTCTCTTTCTTCCTCTTAGCTGTATTTTTAAGGAATTTGGTCACTGCGATGAGAAGCAATTACCACACAACCATCAGGAGAATATTAAGCCACTGAATTTTTAAAAGATCATCATGGAACTCTTATGTTCATTACGGTTTGAGGAACGCTATGGGGAGAGCCCTCTTGATGCCATCAAGGAAGCTGTTAGCTGGTCTTAAAGTCAAACCAGGTCTACATTTGGTGTCATTCAAGACTTTCTGTTAACAGAGAGAACCCAGCCTTGTCTTTTGTAGGTCTCTATAGCTCATGGCTCTTTTTTCCGAAGTGGTTCTTGACTATTCTTTTTAAACAGCCTGATTGAAATGTAGCTCACATACCACCAAACCTACAACTTAAAGCATATAGTTTAGTGGTTTTTTAGTATAGTCACAGAGATGAGTAGCGAGCATCAGTCCGTTTTAGAATATTTGGATCCCCTTAAGAAGAAGACATCCGTCATCTGATATCACTCTTCATCTTTCTGTTTTTTCTATACCCTACTCTTTAGAAAGCCTTTATCTCTGTGTATATTCTATCCTGGAATTTCATATGAGTAAAAGCATATGGTATCGATTCTGAGCCATTTGCAGGGTGGTGGTGGTGGTTATGGACATCTGTTGAAACTGATGGAAGCTGGGGACCTCCTCCCCAGAACATATAACTACGTCTTTTATTTTCCACCCAGAAGTTTATAAAACGTTGTGTATTCTTTGAAATGTTGGTTCAGGGAGCCAAAGTTAATAGCCGTGCTCTGCGGTTAGTCTTAATAAGCATTTGCTAGCAGGCCCTGTTGTGTTCTGTGGTGGTTTGCGTGCGAATGGTCACATGGGCCACGTTTGAAAGTTTGGTCCCTAGTTTGTAGAGCTGTTCTGGGAAGGATTAGAAGGTGTGGCTCTTGTTGGATGGGCTTTATGATTTCAAAAGCCTCCACCAGACCCACTTTCTCTCTCTGTTTCCATCTTGCAGACAGGATATGAGCTCTCAGCCGCTGCTCCAGTGTCATGCCTTCCTGCCTGCTGCCATACTCCCCAGCACCATCGTCATGGACTCACCCTCTGGAACTGTAATCAAATGTCCAGTTAAATAGTTTATTTTATAACTTGCTTTGGTCATGGCTCCTCTTCACAGCAATAGAAAAGCAACTATTTCAACTCCCAACAGGATGAGACTGTAGAGAGATAGGTCACGCAGGGTCATAACTTCCCCCAAGATGTCAAGTAACAACAGCGATAAGCAAAGGGCAGGCGTCAGGTGTTTACAAAGCTGAAGAAACTATGTTTATAACACATAGTTGGCCAGGGAGGGGGGCAACGTGAGCAGATGTGTCATTTGCAATTATTCCTAAAGATGTTAATTATGCAAATGAATTTCTGATTAGGATGCTAAAAAAGGAACCCTATATATTATGGGGTATTGGGTGTGTACAATCAAGCATGCTTGCTGACAATCCCTCCAGGTAATCAGCGCTGGTGCCAGACTCCTCACCTGCGGCTCTTGCTTCCTCATGTGTCCCTTTGAGGGTGAAGAGGAGTTCCATGGAACATTTTCCAACCACAGGCTGTAAAGCTGGATGTGGCCTTTAAGATCATGGAGTACTGACCCGTCCTTGAACAGGACAAAAAAAAAAAAAGGTTGCAAGAAATGATGTGATTTGTCACTTACAGAGCAAAGAGCCCATGCCTCCCGTATTATCAGTTCAGTTTCCCTTGTCTTATGCAAGCATACAGGACATAGAGCAGCCATCAAATTTCCAGTCAGGATCTACCTTATGTTAATGTGCAGTGAGGTCCAAGAGGGTGATGGAACTAAATATATCCCTGATATATGCAAGGGAGACATATGTGCAGCTGGGTGGATATGGGGCCCGGCTAGCTAGAATAATACAGGGGTTATGTTCTAGATAGTCCTGTTTACCAGAGAAGCTTCTTGTCATCTGTGTCTGTTTAAGTTAAAAGTAGAAAAGAGTGCACATTCACTTCCTTCTTTGCAACGGTCACATCTCAAATGCCCAGTAGCCTCTTATAGCCGAGAGCTGCCATATTGGATAAGCAGAACATTTCGTCAGTGTAGAAAGTCCTTCTCGAGTCTACAGGCAGATCTTCTTGAGCCTGAGTCCCAATCCTACTGTCTCCACTGGAGCTTATGGGAGTTACTTCAAGTTCTCAGGCCCCCCTTCCTCACTGGTGAGATGGACAGAATCAGGGGTCTGCTTCACCAGCTGGAACCGTGCAGCAAGTGAGCAGAAGAAGAAATACTAAGAACTAAACAAACAAACAAACAAAAATGATGCTCAGCAGCAGGCATCCTGGCTTGCTGCTTCCCAAGGCGTGGTCTTTCCTCTGTGGCATAGCACATGTCCCAGAAGAATAAGGAATCACTGGGGCTCTGGGACTCCAAGAACTCAACATCTTGATTGAGTTGTAACAGAAGGAAATAGGGAGGTGGAGCTAGGGGTTAGAGGAGTTGGGAAGAGGTCCTGGGTGATAAAATTGTGTAAGGCGTGAGACGGGATACACATTTTGTCAGGTACGGATTCGGCATATACTGTAAGCGATAAAGACGGCAGAGCTATCAGTCTGTGCTGTGGAGGTCGTATCCCCTCCTTGTGTCCACTGTGTAACTTGCTTGCCTGCTTGTCCACAAGAGGGAGGCAGGGGGAAAGGAGAGCCTGGGATTCTTCCAAGTCTAACTGGCTCATTGTAGGCAGCCCTGGCCAAAGGCTAGTTACAGAGGGAGCTGATTGAAATAGGATTGCTTTTCACAGGGCCCCAGGCCTCAGGTGTGTTTTCCTTGACCCCATTACTTCAGGATTCTTTCCAGAAGCTGTGTGATTCAGAAAACCACAGTTTATAGCCTTTAGGGGACGGACAATAATTTGTACACCTGGCTAACGGCTGGTGCCAGCCTCCTGGACCAGCCACAGCAGCAACAACAACCCAAACAAACAAACAAACAAACAAACAGAAAGCCACAGTGGGCTCTCAGAGCTCGGAGCACAGGAGATGTGAGCGGAGAGAGGTGGCTGGTGTCCAGGTAATTTAGCCACATGGCCAGTTCCTCTACATCGATTGTTCTGCCAGGGCTCATAAAGCATTGGAAAAAGATATTTAAAAAAAATAATTCTTTTGCCTTTGGGGAATTTTGAGTAATTTGGGAGTTAGTGAGCCAACGGACAAGAAAGGCTTAGGGTGACAGTGTGAAGGGTTGAGGAAAAACACTGCTAATGGGAACCTGAAGATGTGTTTTGTCCCCTGGTCCTCCTCTTAGTTAGCAGTGACTTTGAGTCACCTCACTCTCATCATGGATCACTTTAAGTGGATGGACTGACTGATTTTTTTCCCTTTAATTTTAATTTATATTAACGTATTCAGATTACATCTCAAATGTTATCCCCTCACTTGTATCTTCCCTTTCCCCATTCCCTTCCTCTTCCACCCTATTCTCCTCCCCTAGACCTGTGACAGAAGGAGACCTCCTCCCCCATCATATGACCATACCTATCAGATCTCATCCGAACAGCCTGAGAGCCACCAGGCCTCCCCACCAAGTGGAAGTGGTCAAATAGGGGACACCAGAGCTCATGTCAGAGGCAGTCTTTGCTGTCCCCACAACCGTGGAGAAAGAGCTGTCCATTGGCTCGATATGAATAGAGGGGTCTAGGTGCTACACGCATTGTCCTTGGTAGGTGCACCAGTTTGTGTAGGCCCCCCCCCCCAGGTCCAGATCTGCCAGCCATGATGGTCTCCTTGTGGGGCTCCTGAACCCTCTGGGTCCTCCCATCCCCCCCCATTCTTCCATACCACTCTCAGTGCTCTACCCAGAGTCCAGCAGGGAGTCCCAGCGTCTGTCCGGAACTCCAGCTGGGTGGAGTCTGGACTGACTGATTTTAAAGTTCTCCTCCGTATCTGGGATTCTGAGGTCCTGACTCAGATGTGAAACATGAGTTCGTTCTCCATGGAGTTAA
Organism: Acomys minous; assembly: GCF_964271855.1. Classification (NCBI taxonomy): domain Eukaryota; kingdom Metazoa; phylum Chordata; class Mammalia; order Rodentia; family Muridae; genus Acomys; species Acomys minous. The sequence goes on from NC_140489.1 coordinate 113,071,743, forward strand.
GGATTGTCAGAAAGTATGCAATGCCGAGTTTTTGTTTTTGTTTTTGTTTTTTGAGGCAGGGTTTCTCTGTGTAGCCCTAGATATCCTGGCCTCACTTTGTAGACCAGGCTGGCCTTGAATTCACAGAGATCTCCCTGCCTTCTGCCTCCCTGAGTGCTGGGATTACAGGCTGCACCACCATGCCTGGCTGCAATTATTTGGTTTTAGAACAGTAGGTGTTTTGTTGCAAGACTGTCCCATGCGATGCTGACGATGTACTTGCTCTGCAAGGATATTTGTTGCTTACCTAAACATCTAAGTGTTTCTGGATAAAATGTTTTATTTGACATTTGCTGCCTTCTGCTTAAGCTATGTCTGGCCTCTTGTTTAGAGGGGCAGGTGTTTGAGGGGTCTGCTAACCGTATGTCTGACTCTCCATCTTTATACTGACACATGATAGGAAGAAACTGATGAATGTGGCTTTTCAGAATTGGTAAGATTCCTTGGGCACATTTGGCTGGCAGAGATGACAGTGTATAAGTCAAGACCTTCAGCTTTTTTCATAGACGTGGAAGCCATTGGCTCCTTTTTCCTTTATCTCTCGTGGGTGACCCCTAAACCAAGCAGAGCTGCTCCAGGGTGGTAGAGGGAGAGTCTCTATCCGTCCTGCTATCTCTGCAGACTTCGGCCATTCCAACATCTAGCAAACAGACTCGCAAGCTGGCTGTGTCGGGTGTTTATCATAGGCCTGGCCCCACGCTTGGGTCCTAAGACAGGGTGTTGGATGTAAACAGAGGCCCCATTTGTTTACTCTTTTCTCCCCCTCTAGTCTAGCTTTTACCAATGAGCTCTGGATTTGGAGATCATGAGACTGTTTACAGTAATATGCCAGCCTTTGTTTTCTCACTGGGACAAGTGATTTCTTCGTTTTCCTGTGTGATATTACATCATTGTTGTCTCGAAACAACATCCTGGTTATTTGCCAACCTAGAGCAGAGGAGGAAAAAGGAAAAAGCATACAAAGTCACTAGAAAGAAAAAAAATAGGAAGGAAGAAACAAATATAGGTCACTGTGGACATGCCATTTGCTTATGTGAATGCTGTGGGAATCTATGTTATGGACAACGGCTTGAAATAAGGCAAAGGTGTCTGTAGCCTTGTGATAGCCCCAATATTGCAGTTGCAGACATTGACAATGACCTAGTCATAAGAAGACACTTCTTAGGATTCTTTAACAATAGATGCCACAATCACAGTAATTGCAAGTTTTGTAGCCCAGACAAAAGTTGTTGCTGTTCCATTGATGCATACAACATAGTACCTGCTGATTCCTGTTATCAGCTTTCCTAAACAGACCTGATTATGCCCCGATGCCACCTAAAAGTGCCACCTACAGGAGCAACTCTAAATTCCATGGTACTACACCCAGAACCTTCCTAGGATGCTCCCTGAGTTTCAGTGTTTCTCCTGCTCCAGTCTTCCAAGTCCCAAGTATTATAGGCCCATCCAAAGAAGCACTCAGTCATTTTCCCAACACCCCAAACTTTCTAGAGCTGGTGCTTCTTTTAATGTCCTCCATCTTCTCTGGATGATGCGTGGTTTCTTTGGAGTCTTGGCTCATGTGGGAGCTCCCCCAGTATCTTGTTGAAGTCCAATCCTGCTGGGCTTCCTGTTTCCCATCTCGGTCCACTCAGAGACCACCATACTGCAGTACAATAATTGAGCCAGGTGTCTGTTTCTTCCACACTCTAAGAGCTCTCCTAAAGAGAAATGGCTCAACTAAGTCACCTCTGTAAACCTCTTTTCAGCATCTCCTGCCTGTTCTTTCTGTATCATGGTGTCTGGCATGCAGGAGCATTTAATAAGTGATTGTATCATGAAGGAGGGCCAGCACACTATGGCCCAGATGTCTAATGTCTAAGTTGTTTTGATTACATGGTATGTGTGGATTGTCAGACATAATAAATCTTCAGGATAGAAATGATTAAATTGAAATATTAGTGTGGAGCAGACTGCGGCCTATAAAAGCTGAATAGATACTGTAATTTGTGAGTGATATGAAATCTGTGTCTCAAGGCACACATCAGAATAGAGCCACAGCATGACACACTTGTAATAAGCTAACATTAGCGTATTAGCATCCACTAATCCTTTTGTTCTTTGAAGTAGGGAGTGACTGTTTTGCTATCAAACAACATGACGTTTATGAATACGTTACAACTTTGGGATAGGATTTTTATCTCTGTCACATAGGAGTCAACAAATCAGCAACATGTCTCAGCTGTTGGGAACTTCATGAGTGGCTACAAGGCCAAGCCCTTGGATGGACAGTATTATTTGGTACTTCGCCTAAATGAAATCTAGAGTCTTCTAGCATTTTATTCCATTTAATATACACAGGACATAAATTTAGCTCTCCAAATCATAGGCTCTTGAGAAAGCACAGGGAAAGAAGAGTTCCGGAAAAAGTATATGAGCATCTAGTCTCAGCCTTGTTATTAAGGAGCCACACAAGCTCAGGGTCCCCATCTTTCCATGAGAACGGCCATACAACATGGTCTCTGAAGGTTGTGTCTCTGCTCTAAGGTTGCTATGAACTCCTTGTAGAGACAGATTGCCTTAGTGATGCTTATACTGCAAGGTTCCTCTCTTGCCAAAAGCCCCGAAAGGGTCTTATCAATGTGGGGTGTAGTTCAATGGATAGACCTCTCACCTAGTGTACATGAGGCCTTGAAGTGGATCTCTAAGGCCACATACACCAGATGTGGTGGTACAAGCCTATGACCTCAGCACTTGGTAGGTAGAGGCAGAAAGATGAGAAGTTCAAAGTAATTTTTTTTTGGCTACAAGTGAGTTTAAGGCTATCCTGGGATACACAAGACCTTGTCAAACAAATAAAACAAAAACAAAAATAAAAGATAAATCAAAGCTCAGAAAAAACCTGTTTCTTTCTACTCCTCCTTTTCTCCCATTCCAACCCCCCAAGTATAGAGTTGCTCAGAAAAGACTTCAGGCATTTCAGAGATCTGTACATAGGAGGCTGAGTTGGCGAGATGGTGATTTGGAGTTTATTGGTACATCTTTAGATAGCTTACAGCCACTTCATGCCGTGACATTGTTGCTAGCCATTCCAATATGGCGGTGTCTACCTGGAATGTATAATAATTACATTACCTTTGCCAGCTCACTCAGTACGAGGCTCAGGGCCACTCTTGGAATCATGATGTGAACTTACTTTATAACGATTGGCACTAGAAACCTATAGAGAGTGGAAGAGAAACAAAATCTGAAATACCAGCTAGTCTGTGCAAAACTTCCAATTATCAGATATGTAAAATTATAGATGGACAACTTGGTTCACAATGATGCCCAAAACAATATGGAAATGCTCTGTCAGGAAGATACTCATAATATAGCATACACAGTTATGCACACACTTTTACAGTTTCGGTGGTAATTGTTCAACACAGAATTGACTGGAGTTCCTGTATTTGCAGGAATTAAAAAAAATCTTTAATATTTGCACGAACACTAAATCTGTGTGCCATTTTGCTGGTTTTATGCACTCCCAACTAAATCTCAATATACCTGATTCATCTTGTCTTGATGAATTCTAGTGGTTTCAGATGAAACAGCATGCAGTATTGACACAATTCATTAGAATGTCCTGTAGAATAAAGAGATCTGGTTACAGAATGCCTATATTCATCAGCAAGGAAAAGTTATGGTGTAAGAATAATTTAAAGGCATCATTATTCAGCTCAATATATTATGGTCACAAATCTAAAATGTATTTGACTTGTTCTTAGATATGCTTAAATTTCAGATTAATTTTGATCATACTGAAATTCAAATGCAGGAAAAAATATATTACTGGAAGCTGAAAACCTAAGCTAAAATGACTAGTAGAAACCTCAGAATGTTAAAAAAATAAAAACTCTTTTATCACAGCAGAAATTCAAAAGCGTTGCAGCCAGAGTCATTAGGGCAAAGGCAGGGGGTATAAATTAGTGTTAGAGTGTTTGCCTAGCACACATACACACCACGAGTGTGCATTTTATCACACTGTATTATCACTTCGTTGTAAATAAATATTCCAACTGTTCTCATTGTGGCTCACCATTCAGTATCTTTCTCCCTCTTGGTCAAAGGAGCACTTACAGAAGCTCTGCATCCCAGAAGGCTCTGTAGCTCCTACTGCAGCCCCAGTTGCACAATAGCACTTAGACCTCAGCGTGGGTCTGAGCCCTTCGGGGTGCTGTCATAACGCAGCCTCTGCAATTCTGCTTTGTGCTGCTCTTGTTGTTTTGAGATGTGATCTTATGTATCAGGGGCTGACTTTGGAATCTGGATCCCACTCCCACCCCCCCAGGTGTCAGGATTACAGGTGTGTACCACCATACCCGTGCTTGTGGGATTCTGCATTTAAAACAAACTCTTAGGCAATGCTAGCACTGCTGGCCTAGGGTGCACACTTTGAGAATCAAAAATATACACCAACAGTTCTTACTTGGCCATGCTTCAAACCACTGGTGGGTGGGTCCAGGCCCTAAGGCTTGACTCCTTCCTTAGAAGGCCTTACTGGGCCTCTTTAGCTGTGTTTTCTCTCTTCATGACACAGATAGGGAAAAAACCCTTCTCATATTACTCTTGGTGGCAGTACAAATTTATTCAGTCATTCGGGAGCTTCATTTGGCAATATCCTAGAAACAAACACAAAGGAAGACAACTGACTGACAAGTCTGGGAAATGCAGACCCAGGGCCAGAGAGCAAAGTGTGGGGAAATGGGCATGGGCTGGGAGGCAAGAGGTATATTACTGGTACAAGATGCCTCCTCTGGGGGTCCATGGCCTCGCTCGTAGGATTCTCCTTGGACGTGTGTGGCGTGTTTGTGCAAGTGTTCTCTTGTGTGAGGTACGTCAGAGGACAGTGCCAGGTACTCTCTCATGTTCACTGCTGTGTATAGCAGAGTAGCTAGCTACCCAGGAGCTTCCTTGGGCTCTCCCGACTCTTGCTGTAAGATTTGGGATTACAGCTATGTGCGACCATGTCTACCTCTACGTGGGTCCCATGGATCCAAACTCAGGTCCTCACACTTGTGTGGTAAGCACGTTACCCATGGAGACATCTTCCCAGTCTCACTTCTGTGAGTTTGTCTTAGAAACATTACACGAATCCAGATTATATGTAAGGTTGCTCATTTACATATCATTTATAGGATGGAAACTGCAGCAGCCTAACATATCTATGAACTGATTATACAAGATTATGGGACATTTTCCTGAAAGAATAACAATAGCTAATCTAAATCAGGTAATTGCTAAGTGCTAGGCATTGTCCTGTATCATTTATAAGGATTTCATAAATTAGTCTATACAACAATCATATTTCCATCTTATGGAGATTATAATTAATGTACTTACGTGAGAAGCTATCCAAGGATATGGTAGGCCAGCCAAGTAGCAATCTACCACATGCTATATATATATATGTAGCTTTGCCACGCTATATCCTAAAGCAATGACTTTTATTCCAAGCTGGACTCTTGATAGATAACTGTGGTTCTGGATCTGAAATGACGTGACAGTCAGAAAAGCTATTTTCAGGCAACTTGGTTAACTGCCTACAGTTCTAGAAGAGGACAAAGAAAAATGCTCAGACCAACTGGCGTTTTGGAGCACTCTATCAATCAACGGGCAAGGAGAGTCATCGCCGTCGTTGTGAGCGATCTCTCCCACTGAAGATAAACCTCCTTTGTCACATTTCTCCTAGGACACCCACTAGGGAGGGGAACCCTGGAGCAATTTTTTTTTCAGGTTTCTCAGTTCATCAGATGCTTCACTCACTGTTTGCTGTGTGTATCTTCGTGGCTGCAAACAGCTGGTCTGTGGCGAGAGAATTTTATTTTAACGTATGTGCACATTTCCCAACACTTTATTATGGGGATTATCAAACATACAGAAAAATATAAAAAACATACACAGAGCACTCAATAAACTATCATCTATATTCTGTGTTTAAAATTTCGCTAGCCACCCATTGATCTACTTCAAGGTAAAATGCATTTCAAAACAAGTTGCTGACATAGCACACTTTCCCACCCCCGAACAGGTCAATATCCATATACATAACCTATTGTCTAATGTTTCTCATTTTCTCTCTTTCCTTTTGTGGTAATTTTTTTTGCACACATGGAAATGTGAAAATCTTTAGCATGTGATGCAATAAGCTTTGATACCTATATCTGTATGACTCAAACTGCTATGGAGAGAAAGCATTACCATAGCTGGGAGGAATCCTCCTGCCTCCAGCCTGTGGTCTTCCACCTCCATATTTTTCCTTCATTGTTCCTGCCCAAACTCAACCATAGGCACCCACTGAGAATGTCCTGCCTCGAGAACGATACATAATGTCTCCTGAGGAGGGCTTTGTTGACACAGCATGTTTTTGTAGTCCCTTTCGAGACAGTTTAGATAAATTCTTTGCTCATTATTATTATTTGGTAGATTTGTGTTGTATAAATATAGTACAGTTTATTTATGATATAAGGCATGTTTCTGGTCTTTGGCTTCTACGGTAGACTGTTTTTGATAACACTTCTATTTTGTGTTTATACAATTTTATTTTTCTTGGGGAAATAACCTAGGAGTGGAATTCCTGGGTCATAGGGTATGGCTATGTTTAGTTTTATAATGCTGTCAGATTCCCCCTCCCCTCCCTGAGGCAGAGTTTCTACGTGTAGCCTGGCTGTCCTGGAACTCACACTATAGACTAGGCTGGCCTCAAACTGCCTCCCGAGTGCTGAGATTGAAAGCATGCACCATCACTGACCAGCAAAACTGTCAGATCTTTCCCCAACATCGCGAGGTCATTTTACATTCCCATCAACAGAGTTGAGTGCCCCACTTGCTCCACATCCTTTTAAACACGTGGTACTATGGTCATTTTAACTTTTGCTGTTTTTGTGGCTGTCGCATACTGTAGTTTTAATTTGCATCTTCCTGAATGTGTGTCTGCATACATATATAGATGCATATATATTTTATATAATAGGTTTCCTTTAATTCACCTTGAAATGATTTTACAGTTTCTGGGATGTAAGCACTCCCTCATCTGTCTACCGGATTCATTGGTCATTATTATTTTGTTGTATTTGTTGTCACCCATTGTCTCCCTGCTTTGGGCTATGAACGGTCTTTTTTTCTGATCCATTTGAGTGGGAGCTGGAAACTCGATGGAACTTTCCCCTACCACATGCTAGAGTGTATTTTCTCCGGACAAGTGCTCTTTGAGTCAGCACCAGCATGCGGCTCTCCAGACTTGATTGTTTGACGTGGCATGTGTAGCCCTGTCCAGTTCACGGCCTGCGTTTGATTCTCACCAAGAATCATCCAAATTCCTTTCTCCTCTGTGCTCCAGGCCCCAGTCCAAGAACCTACAGTGCTTCGGCTCTCATGCCTCCTCAATCTGCTCCACACAGCCGCAGCTACTCTGTCCATCCTTGGGTTTCCTGGACTTGACAGCTGTATATTCTGCTTGGCAATCTCTGATTTGAGCTTATTATGATCAGACCAAGGCTTTGCGTTCTTGGCTGTAAGTCTCCAGGAATGCTGTCTACGTAAAGACTCACATCTGGAGGAACATGCTGTCACTTTCAGGGCCTGTCTGCCTTAAATGCAACATTTTCTCTGCTGCAATTGATTAGTGTTTTGTGCGGACACAGTCTGAGACAAAAACCTATGCTTCCTTATCAAAGTTCCAAGCACCGACTTCAGCCTCCATGGACGGAATTAACCACCTTTAAGTTGAGTGTCTATTCCCATCACATCTTCTATTTTTTATTAGTTGGCATTATACTATAAATGAGAGCTATTCTTCTCCTTCAATTATTCATTCACTTATTTATACTAACACATGGAGCCTGAGTTCAGTCAAAGATTGTAGCCCATTACTCTCATTATTTTTGGTGTCATTCAAGCTGAAGGCTTTGTGCTTTTGATGTACCCTCAGTGCCCACGGAGTGCTTCTTTCCTCTCAGGCATCAGATGTTCCCGGGTTCAATTTGCACATTCCCTGTTTCAGCTCCAGAGTAAGTCACTTCTTCCAAGAGTTTCTGATTCCTTTTAATAAAGGATAGGATTTAGAAATCAAAATTTGGGTTCTCAGTGTGCTTTTTTTTTTTAAGGCCCAAACAGTTTAATCTCATTTATATATGTATACAGATGGACACACACACTTACACACACACACACACACACACACACACACACACACACACACACACTATAACTATTTGGGTATTTACCTACATATGTATAACACACACACACACACACACACACACACACACACACACACACACACACACACTAAAGGAAGGAGTCCTTACCTCAAGTCTAATTAAATTGCTCAGTAGTTAGCTTTTTTTTTCTTTCTTTCTTTCTTTCTTTCTTTCTTTCTTTCTTGATTTTTTTTCTCCAATGTTTCTAAATGAATTTCGTAGAGATGAGAATTTTGGTTCCTTTTTCCTTCTTCAATATTTTTACTTATTTGCTCCATCTCCCAACCACAACCCTCTTTCTCCCTCCTACCACTTTCCCACCCCCACCCCCACCCCTGCTGTGTTTTACCTGCTTCTGGCCCTGCATTGATGTCCTGGTCTCTGAGCTGCCCCTGTGTGGCCATCAAGCCTTGATCTCTTGAGGATAGCTGCTGTCCTGGTTTCTCACAGCTAGGAAGAAGAATGGAGTTACAGTGTGGCAGGTTTTAGTAGAAAAAAAAAACACTGAACCAAGTTAACCCTCCAAACTGATTTGCAGTTCTTCTATTTCTGAGCTCCCATTTTGAATGTTTACTGAAAATAAAACAAAACATAATCACAAACAAACAAACAAATCAAACAACACAATCCCATTTTCTTGGTTTTTAAAGTATAAGGAATAAGCCATGCCTTTAATTTCAGCACTCAGGAGGCAGAGGCAGGATGATCTCTGTGAGTTCGAGGCCAGCCTGGTCTTTAGAGAGAGTTCCAGGACAGCAAAGGTTACACAGAGAAATCTATCTTTAAAAAGCCAAAACCAAACCCCAAACCAACCAACCAACCAACCAGGAAACAATAACAAACAAAAAGAAATAAAGTTGAGTATAGTGTTACAATTTTATTTAAGGTTCCAGATGAAAAGCCTTTTTGCTGAGGGGGCTACCAGCAGGACATTCCACTCCTGCTGTGGAAGCAGCTCAGACCCACAGAGACTGCCGAGGCTGCAGAGGCTGCTGCCCTGTAAAGAGCAAGTGTGCTTATGGCTGGCAAACGGGGGAAATCAATAAGTCAGTGCAGAAATCTCTACCAGTGGAAGGGTTTGATGCAGCCAGCACAGTGGGCGAGGACCCCAGCCATCTTTGACACTCATGAGGTCTCAGCTGTGACAAACCCTGCTGGTACCAATGTCAGCGTCTAGCCACTGGCTCGAGCTTCATGGGGTTTGCTCATTAGAGCCTGTCCGTCAGCTTAGGAGAGGGAAGGTCCAGCAGTCAGAACTATGTTTCCTAGATCAGAGAATTTATCTGTGTTTTGGAAACAATTTGATGCTCTTTTCTGGAGACCATGGGGGGTAGGCACTGACTCTTTCATTTCAACATTGGCATTTATTTGCTCCCTTAGCACTCCACTCACTGGAAAGCACAAAATCTTCTCTTAGGATAGCTCTGATTACACAGACCTGTGGCCCCCTCAGGGTCTGCCTTCGTCTTTGGCTAATCACTCTCCATCTACTCCAAATTTAGCTCCATTTGCAGGCTTAAGGCTGCCCATGGTCTGTAATAAGGATGGATTATTTGTTTTAAACATGTGCTATGGATTGTTATTAGTGGATGTCTGTCGGGTGAAAGACTTTGGAGCTTTCATATGTGATCAATAAGAAAGTGCGTTATAATTGATTAGTGATGTCTGCACTAAGCGTGGAAAGGAGGAATTGGGTATCTATATAACAAAATTTCCACCTCTACCCTAGAATTTAAGCCTACATTATAGTTGAAGATAAGGCGAGACAGTTTTGGAGGGCATGGTTAGTGATTACTTTAATTTCAAAGACAACAAGGATGCTACGTTCTATCTGTCATCTTTATTTATATTGTCAATATCTTGGCACATGAGCTTCCTGACTGATGATAAGAAGTGAGCAGAGTCCAGGGAGCGGCTATTTGTTAAGCAGCTACTAGCTAGCTTTCAGTTACCGCTTTAGGAGCCTTGCAAACATACCTTAGCAAATGTCCTAAGCAACCTATAAAGCCAGCACACCAACTCCTCTTTTTGGTGATAAATCAAGACCCAAAAGAAGTAAAATAGTTGTCTGACCACTAATATGAAATTGCAAGTCCAAAACAGAGTATCTAGAGTGTCAATGGCCCTGAATGTGAAAGGATGCTAGCTCTGGTAGCAAACACCCCAGGTGATTCTAATCTGTAACTGGGCAGAGAACCAAGGCATCCCCCATAGAGGGGCTAGGATAGCTCAGTTACACTGAACGCAGCAGCTTTTGTTTTCCTCTCCATATCTTGTCCAATTTAATTCTCATGCAATTATTCATGGGAGCCGAGGCTCAGAAAGCCTAAGTACACTGGAGCAGATCTTGCAGCCCACCTGGGGCTTGAATGCAAATCCTTGGGTCCAAAGCTTTCGTTTTTTTTGCATACCGACAGTCTCTTAGGATTCTCTCTTTGTGCCTGGCATTGAACAATCCTAGAATCTAAATCCCCGAATCTGGCTCTAGCCTGTTCTCCTTGCCTTGGCTTGGTCCTCTAAGCACAGGTGGGAGGTAACTCACTCACTCATAACATTGCTTTCATAACCCATTGCAAGAGGAGTTTCTTGAGCCACCTGCTATTCTAAGACTTCATGTGGCTCAGAGAAAGGCTGTTTCTGAGGCCGGGATTCCAGGGCAAAGGGATCTCGCCTCTGAAGGTTGTCTGTGTCCGGGCCAGGTAACTCTTCCGTCTCCTCCTTCATGTCCTGATGGTATAAGGAGGTAAAAGAAGTTGTGGCCAGCCTCTCTGACCTGGTACATTGAAGGTACCTGAATTTCTGCTTTGGACACTGTGTTACCACACTGAGTTCAGCTCCTATGACCAGAGCTGTGAGTGTTCATGTTAGGATAAACCTCCAACTTACTCCAGTTCCAACACCTACCTAAGGCCAAATGGCTCTCTCCTGAACTAGTGTCAGAAAAGGATTCAGATGGTTTAAGTGCTTCCTGGGGTGGGAATGTACCATCTCCTCTTTCAGTAATTAGATTCATTGTTGGGTAGAGCTAGGAGCCCAGTAGCCCTTTAAAAACTAAGCCCATAGCCAAGTGTGGTGGTGCGTGCCTTTAAGTCTTTAATCTCAGCACTTTGGGGACAGAGTCAGGCAGATTTCTGTGGGTTGGAAGCCAACCTGGTCTACATAGTGTGTTTTACAGGACAGCCAAGGCTACATAGTCTCTCTCTCTCTCCCTCCTTCTCTCTCTCTCTCTCTCTCTCTCTCTCTCTCTCTCTCTCTCTCTCTCCCTCTCTCTCTCCCTCTCCCTCTCTCCTTCCCTCCTCTCTCTCCTTTCTCTCTCTCTCTCTCTCTCTCTCTCTCTCTCTCTCTCTCTCTCTCTCTCTCTCTCTCAGACACACACACATACACAATTAAGCTCATATTGCTCTCTCTAATTTTCAAACACTTCAGCTGGTTGGCTTCCTCCCATCTTACTAAAGTTGATTTCTATAAAGTTTGCCCATCAACCAAATAGTTTATGCAGATTACTACAGCCTAAGCAAGACTCATTCCAGGAAAAATTATTGATATGGTCTCTAGTAGAGTTTGTTTTTAGTAACTTTAATTGTACTGCCTTCCTGCGGGGGCAGCTGCTTCTCACTCTGTGTACTGCAACTTTTCTCCTTCTATCAGAGAACATAATAGGCAGCTGTGTGAGTAAGTTTGGAAACACAGCTTGTATCAGGTTCGGGGGACTGCTAAAATATGATTACTTCCTCCCAAGACATTGATACTTTATTAAGGATGAAGCCTTGTAGGGTTTGGCATAAAGGGATGGACTAGGCACCAGTTACGTCATCAGGCTGTGTGTGGGAGGATGGAGAGTGAGGGAATGGCTCCTCCGGGCTTCAAACAGCACCAGGAGGAGACAGCTAATCCATCCACTGAGCCTGGTCCAGGTTCCCAGCTCTAGGCTCCTACTGGGCCTGAGCATCTTTCGATACTGATGGAACTCCAGGTGTCTTTCAGGAACAGGCGGGAGCACAGGGAGATTGGAGGGCTCTTTGAGGTCCAAGTGGAATAGAAAGTGACCTTGCTAGTACTCAGGGAAACAAGCCAGGCACACAAGGAAAAATGCTACTCAGAAGTGAGACCTAAGAGTTGATTTCATAGAAAGAAGGACTTAACTAGTGGTCACTAGAAAACAGACGGCGAGTGGATGATGGCTACCCAAATACACAGTCCACAATAATACATTTTTGGTTTTTTGTCTTTTTTTTTCCCCCTAAGAACTAGAAGATTTTGAAGCTGCCGGAACACAAAGGACTGATAAATACTTAAGGAGAGGGAAATGCTAATTATTCTGATTTGATCATTCTATATTTTTACACTATCAAACCCAAACTTCCTCAATGTGTACAATAGAAAATATAAATGGAGAGAAGAAAGTGGTCCAGTTGCTAAAATTAAAGCCCTGGAGGATTTTCAAGGCCACCCTGGGTTTGAGTGATGATGGGTTTTAATTCTCTCAAAGATGGCACCTCCAACAGAGAAATCCTTCGGAGTGGTTCCTGCTGCCAAGCAGGGAGGCGGCCATCCCTCAGAGGGAAATTTTTCTTGTAACAGATGGCCATGTGTCTTGACAGTGGGCATAGGCATTTCTTGAAGGCTTTTTGTCCAAAGCAGACAAGGTCCCAGCCTACCTTGCTTTAGGAAAGATGAAAACACATCCTGCAGTAGTAGAGGGCGCCGTGGAAACTAAACTCCCTTGCCCTGAGGTGCAGGCATGCATGCGTGTGTTTATTTATTATTTACAGAGCAACCTGTCCAGACACTGCGGTAGGAACTGGTAGGCAGCATTGGTGGAAATATGAGCACTGGGGCCATAAAAAGGGCTGTTGAAAGTCCAGCAGGCTTTCATTAGCGCTTCTTCGGCCCGGCGGGCGAAGCTGTTTGCTCATACTCCCTCCCGTCTCCTCATCACAAATCAGCTCCTCCTCAACTTGGTTTAGGCTCCAGGAAGCTGAGAGACTGGAGATTTCAAATGAGCCTTTCAGTCCAGATGTGTCCATAATAGAAACCGCTGGGCAGTAGGGCATAATTAACCACCTCTCCTTCGCTGAGACGGCAGAATGGCATTAATTCTGCCAACTGGGCTCGACGTGAATTGGCTGGAACGTTCTGAGTCGATTTCCAGCTGCCGCTCTGGCTTCCAACAGGATTTGCATTCCAAATAAAACGAGGCCCGAAATAGATGCCCAATACACAGTCAATGCTATTTTTAATCAGTGATCACTTGGTTAGCTGTGAAAGATTATTAGCAGGTCCTAGTATGTTTCAGACTTCTTTGTGGCCTGTAGACCAGATCTAAGCACACAGAGACTTTCCCTTTGCAGACTCTTTACACAAAGGGTAGGATGAGAGCAGAGCGGGCTGTGGCAGCACAGATGTGCCACAGTCACAAGCTCCAGAGCTGAAGGGCCGTTTATTTTGGCTAAAGCTGTGTTTAAGTAGGTTCGTGTTCCACAAGAGAATCTTCGTGCAGTCACGGAATTCAGAAGCCTCCAGTTATCCGGACACTCGCCTGGAGCTATCAAGCCAATTCCTTTGACTTTTTTTTTTTAAGTTGTTTTTATTTTTAAATTACGTTTATGCATGTGTGTCTAGGGTATATGTGCATGTGAGTTCAGTTGCCATGGAGGTCAGAAGAGTTACTGGCATTACAGTTGGTCATGAGCATTCTGACATAGGTGCTAGGAACTGAATTCTGGTCCTCTAACTGAGCCAATGCTCTAGCATCACCAGTCTCTTGCAATTCACAGAAGAATGTAGAGATAAATGTTGATTTTATTTTTATTGCTTACTCCCACATAGCTGTGGGAATCCAGTAGGCACTGCATATTTCCTTATAGACAACAGTTTCCTAGAAAAGTGAGATGTCCATGGATATTTCTGTCAACTTAATGGCCTAGTTATTTTAAAAATAATACAGCTTCTCCATAAGTTCAAGGCCAGCCTGGCCAACAAAGCAAGATCCAGGACAGCCAAGGCTTTTACACAGAGAAACTCTGTTTTGAAAAACAAACAAACAAACAAACAAACAAACTAGTAATAAACTTCATTTTGGTTTATCATGCTTACTACTTGCAAACAAATCTATAATCTCATTTGCAAAGAACATTTCCATAATGTGAATGCTCAAATGAAATTGTATTATTAACTGTTTTATAGACTATGTTTATGTTGAATTATGCTCCTTTTGTTCCTTCTTTCTCTATACTGTGGCGCTTTTTTTTTTTTTTTTTTTTTTTGGCACACGGTCTGGCAGCTGTATTTCAGCTGCTCCCCAGTTTTGATCCTCTGAATCACCTCTGTTTACTATTATATATTTGATTCTTCATAAAGCATCCCACAATTTCCCTGTGCTCTTGACCTTCTTCATAAAGCATCCCACAATTTCTCTGTCCTCTTGGTTTTACCCCTTGTCCTCAATATTAACATAAATTTCCAAAGTTTTTTGGTATTGCTTATTTAAAGTTTAAATGTGGTGTGATTTTTTTTTTTCTCTCTCAAAAAAAATTCTACTCTCTAAATTTTCAAGGGTTGATTTCTTCATTTCAGGAGGAAAACTTGATGAGCAAGTACATGGAAGGGCGAGGTGTGAGCCCAGAGATAACTTGCTTCTCAGGTATGCTTTAAAAAGAAATAGAGCCGCCCCACCCGACCCCGCCACCGGTGCCAGCTTCACCGCTTTCTTGGTGTCGCCATTCTCGGCAGCTTTCTCCAGGAGGAACGCCATATCTATGAGGCATACATTGTAGACAGGAACACAGAAGGTCATGCCAGGGAACTTCCTGTTCGCCTCTGCAATGATCTTGCCCACAGCCTTGGTAGCACTTGTAGACAGAGATGATGCTCTGCGCAGCCCAACGGCCATCCCAGCACCATTTCCTGAGAGGCTTGTCGGGTAGCCTTCTGGGTGGAGGGATAGCATGGCCTGTAGTAGCAAATCCCTCGATGATAATGAAGTTGTAGTGGATGGCTTGCGGACGGCCGGGGGCGGTTAAGCATTTGGTAGTGGAGGAAGCATTGTTGATACTCTTGAGTGAACTGTCACTTCTGGTAGTCCACAGCTATAACAAACATCAGCAGAGGGGGAGGAGATGATGACTCATTTGGCTCCACCCTTCCAAGAGGGCTGCGGCATTCTTTATGGTGGTGAAGACACCAGTAACTTCCACAACATACTTGGGCCCGGCATCACCCCATTTGATGTTGGCAGGATCTCGCTCCTGGAGGATAGAGATGGCCTTCCTGTTGATGACAAGCTTCCCGTTCTCAGCCTTGACTGCACTGTGGATCTTGCTGAAATAATGTAGACCGTATAGTTGAAATCAGTGGAGGGGTCATTGATGGGAACAATGTCCACTGTGCCAGCGTTGAAAGCAGCCATGGTGACCAGGTGCTTGATACGGCCAAACCCGTTCACTCCATCCTTCAGCGGCCTGTCTCAGGGACGAGGCTGCCACTCATCAGACGATCCAGCTGCCTCTAGAACAGGGAGCATCAGAGAGCCATCTTACCGACTTTCTATTGAAATGTCTTTTCTGTCTTTTCTCCTTTTGTTAATTTTTCCTCACTCACACTCACTCCACAGTGTGTCTTGTGCCGTCCACCCTCACTCACACTCACTCTACAGTGTGCCTTATGCCGTTCACCCTCGCTCACACTCACTCCACAGTGTGTCTTGTGCCGTCCACCCTCACTCACACTCACTCCACAGTGTGTCTTGTGCCGTCCACCCTCACTCACACTCACTCCACAGTGTGTCTTATGCCGTTCACCCTCACTCACACTCACTCCACAGTGTGTCTTATGCCGTTCACCCTCACTCACACTCACTCCACAGTGTGTCTTATGCCGTTCACCCTCACTCACACTCACGCCACAGTGTGTCTTGTGCCGTTCACCCTCACTCACACTCACGCCACAGTGTGTCTTATGCCGTCTACCCTCACTCACACTCACTCCACAGTGTGTCTTATGCCGTCCACCCTCACTCACACTCACTCCACAGTGTGTCTTATGCCGTTCACCCTCACTCACACTCACTCCACAGTGTGTCTTATGCCGTCCACCCTCACTCACACTCACTCCACAGTGTGTCTTGTGCCGTCCACCCTCACTCACACTCACTCCACAGTGTGTCTTATGCCGTTCACCCTCACTCACACTCACTCCACAGTGTGTCTTATGCCGTTCACCCTCACTCACACTCACCCCACAGTGTGTCTTATGCCGTCCACCCTCACTCACACCCAAACTTCTCTAATATTATTACCTTTCACTTTTCCTTTTAGTTGAAAACCGAACAAATCTCTGGATTTATTCTGCTGATTTAAAACTCTTCTTCTACTGTTATTCCTTCTACTGTTACAGCAACATATGCGTGTTGTTGACATTTAGATGATATTTTTAAAAAGTAGAATAAAGAAAACTAATCTTTCTTATCCCCCCCCACCTGGTGGCCTACAGTTCTGTCACTTATGAGACAACAACTAAGTATCTGTACAGCTCTGGATGCTGTACATCCAGGTATATGTACATAAACAAAACAATGTATACATATATACATATATGTAATCATATGCATACGTGTATCATATACACATGAACATGTATACAACATAATCATATACACACATGTCATATGCATATGTATTATATACATATGCATAACAATATATGCATACATATAAATAATCTATATATACATAATCATATATACACATATATACACAGATACACATACTATCATATACATGGTAATTACCTAATCTCAATCAACTTCTAGTCTAGGAAGGGGTACAGAGAAGTAAGCAGCAAATTAAACAATATAATTCATAGAAGAATAAGGGGAGAACAGGTTTGCTTTGGAGCATACAGAGGGCTCAGGGTGTAGGGTCCTTTATAAGGGTCTCTGGAGTCACCTTCGCTGAGAAACTGTAGCATCATTTGGGACACATTCATCTCTGAACCACAAAGCTTCCTTTTTTATTCCAGTACTATGGCATGACTTCATATGCCAGTATGGAAACAGAGGACTTTATTTCCTTGTTGATCTCTTTGTTTTTGTGTTTGTGTTTGTTTTTGTTTTTGTTTCTGAGACCAGGTCTCTCTGCACATATACCTCTTGATATCCTGGAACTCACTCTGTAGACCAGGCTGGCCTCAAACTCACAGAGATCCACATCTGCCTCTGCCTCCCAAGTGCTGGGATTAAAAGCATGTACTGTCACACCTGGCTGATGATCCCCTTTTTGATAAGTTGTTCCTAGCAGCATACCAACATGCTCTAGAATATTCTCTTGCTGCCTCTATCTCACTGTGTCCCTCTGTCTCTCTGTCTCCTACATCTAATCTGTCTGTCTGTGTCTCTCTTATCTCATGTAGCCCAGGCTGGCCCAGACCTTGCTATGTAACTAAAGATGACCTTGAACTTCTGATCCTTCTGTCTCCACTTCCCAAATGCTGAGATTACAACTCTACACCACCATGCTTGGTTTATGTGGTTCTAGGGTTGGACCCAGTACTTCCCACATAGTAGGCAGGCACTCTGCCAGCTGAGCCACACCCCCAGCCCAAAGCCGCCCCATCTCCAAAGCAGGGTCTTGATTCTGTACCTGCTTCTGGCCACTGCTTCTTCCCTCTGTTCCTCTTTGCACTGAACCAAATGGGAAGCCATCTTTACTGCATTGTCATTTCTGGTCTTTCATGTCCCTTTAGTTATTCTGACACTTCACTGAGGTTGTGTTTTTTTTTTTTTCTGTCAAGATCACTGTTGACATGAGGGTCGGTATTCCCAGTACAGAGCCCATGTGAACTGATTTTCCGGGAAAGGACTTGGTCTCCTGCAGAGCTCTGTCAAAACCCAAGGCTGATTGCTTAAGCGGTTAACCACAAGGGTTGGGCTGCCGCCTCCTTATCGTGCTGGGGGAGAGCTGCTTTCCCCTAAAATAACAAATGCAGAGCTGGGAGAGTAAGGCTGGAGTCAACGTTCCCAAGGCATGCCACAATGTCCCCGAGGCATGCTACAAAGTTCCCAAGGCATGCCACCTTCGCCTTCTTGATTGTGCCCGCTAAAAGCCAAGAATTGGGGTACCTGAGTGGGAAGTCTGTGCACTACACCAGGGAATCCCCACACTGACCACCGCCCTTACCACCATCTTCCTCCCATGATTTGCCCCTCCAGCAAGCTGGAAACAAGCTGCTTTTTTTTTTTTTTGCCTCTGTTAGCATGGCAACCAAGACACCATACATCACCACACAGAATGGCCATTTCTTTGTCCCGATATTATTCCGCCTGTTCACAGCACCTAACAGGATGGAAATGCTGTGTATTCTCCTGGCTTCTGCCACCTCCTCTGAAAGCTCTCCCTCCTCCTGTCGTGCCAGGGTTTCTTCTTAGTTTCCACTGCAGCCTTCACTTTCTCAGACCTCTGTTCAGAGGACCACTCCCTTCCTGCTTATACAGGATCCCTAGAAAGCTCCAACCTGCCCACTGGCTCTATCTGCCAATTGCTTTTCATGTGCAAAATAGGATGTTCTTGTCTCATTCTGAAACCTGAACAAGGGGGGCGGTCAGCAGCAACAATAATTAAGTGAATTCTTAAAACAAACTAAAACTTTTTTTAAAATTTTTTTTTATTAAATATTTTTTACATATACATTTATGTTATTACACATATATACAGTAAACTAGCTACAGCAAGAAGAACCATGATACAATCAGGAATTATATAAATGTTACATTCTTAGTGTTTTGGCTGTTTGTATTGGCAGCTTTGAAGAAACCAGCTTTCCTATCTTGGTGCGTCTAAAATTGTGAACGTAAGTCAACATCTATCACATCTCATTATGGAGATGGCTTCAAATGTGGCAAACAAGCCACTGGGCAAAATGTCCTAGTTTCTACCACAAACAGAATTCTGCCTTAAAAAGGGCAAGCTTGGATGCAGGCAGAATCAATGGCCAAACTCTGCCAAGACAGGGTAAGCAAGTCCTCAATAGTTCCTACCTCACAAATATGTCTGTCAGATATACTGGCCCAGAAGGCTGTAGAAAAAACTCCAACATTATAGAGAGTTTTGAGTGACAGTTCAGGCAGCGAACTGTCTCTGTCATCTTCTTTACTAACCTGTACTTCCTGTCTACTCAGGTAATTAATTTTATTCCTTCTCAAGTCTCTGATGGGGTTGAAGACCAGATAGTTTCGTTTTACAATTAAGCTTAGTTGTTTAAGGGTTAAGATGTTTTTAGGTCTAGATAGATGTTTTAAGTTGATAACGACAAACTAAGACTCTTAGGTGTAATGTCGTGTTTCTGCCTTTGCTCTGAAGCTTCCATTGAGCCCTGCTCTAAACATGGATGAAACCTGTTAATGTTTTATTCCTGAAACACCACCTGTCATTGGTCAGTATTTCTTTCAGGAACCTCTCTTCAGCTTTCTCTCATCCAGTGTCTCACAGGTTCCCATTGGTTCTTCCTTATAATACCATCTGGGTACCAACCCAGGCTCTGTCCATTTGCCTCATCCTTCTCTGCCAGCCCGGTTTGAGCCATCGGCATCTCTTCCTTGCATGGCTGCAATAGGCTCTCAGGCTCCTCTTTTCCGCTTCCCTATTCCGAGGTTTTCTCTACCCATTCTCCACAGCAGTCCTTTGAACATGCACATCTCATCGTTACGTGGCTCCTGCCCCCCATTGTGTTCATTCCATGACTCTGGTCCATCCTTCCAGCAATTTCGCAGCACTTTCTGTCTTGTTACAGAAGCAATGAGTGGGTGTCCTTGGCCCCACCAGGCGTGCGTTATGGCCTCCCTGTCCACTTCCCCGTAGCCCAGGCTGCTCATTGCATGGCAGCCTCTTCTTTATCTTCAGCTTTGGAGTCCCTTCTTTCCTAGGGCAGCAGCTCTCGGCCCCTCCACAGAGATGGCCTAAGACCATCAAACACACAGAGGTTTACGTTACGATTGACAACAATAGCAAAACTACAGCCATGCAGCAGCAGTGAAACTAATTTTATGGCTGGGGTCAGTGCAACATGAGGAATTGCATTAAAGGGTCGCAGGGCGAGTGTGTGAGACCCACTGGGCTAGGATCATACAGCAAGCACTTTCTTTATTCTTGCTTCCTGATGGCTCATCACTCCTTGACCCCTTATCTAAACTGTTTTCTTCTTTGCCCGCCTATAATATTATTTTTGAAAAAAATGTCTGTCTTGGAAAGCATTCTAGCATACCAAGTAGAAGTCTTTGCTGGGCAGCTGAACCAGCACTTTTGCTCAGCTCTGCAACCCCGCTCTGCGTGGTTCCAATCCCCCTCTCACTGGACTGTGATTAATCCCTAGGGAGGCTCACTGAATGTCAGCCGCCATTGTGATTTGCCTTCCCCATGAGATGAAGTTGGTTCCAAGCGCCTTCTAATCCTCCCTCCCTCCCACCCCAACCCCTGCCCTTCTTTACTCTGCTTACTGTCCTGGCCCATCAGCTAGATGGGTGTCAGCAGCCCCTGCCTCTGGCTTCAGGTTGGATTTACCAATACAAAAAAATGGGGGTGGGGTGGGGAGTAGAGTGGGGAGTGAGTTTGGGGCTCTGTTGCTCTGCTTCCTCCGTGTGGGGATGAGTGTGGGGGTGAATGGGGATATAGCCTTGGCCATAATTCAAAACCAAGTGTCCCATCATGTGACCTCTGCACAGACTCCACTAACAGCTTCTCCTTCCAGCCTTGGGGGCCTCTCTACAGCCCAGGCCTTCTTAAACAACCCCTTTGTTAAACCCCCCTAAAATTGCCAGTCTGAATTTGCCATCTGGTTGCTGAAAGGGCCTGGAGGGTGTACTGGGACCTGGTCTGCCTTGTTCATTGTCAGTTCCAAATGACCTGGCATAAAAGAGAAGCCTAATAAAATGTTATATGAATGGAACTCGTGAATGGATGCTCAGCCAGCATTTAACAGACGAGAAAGGGTTAGCCTGGGCACTGATGGGGAGAAAAGCGATCCAGGGAAGAGACAGAGCAGAAAGTGCAATAGAGACAGCAAATGACATTTTGAGTGCGTTAAAAAAAAAAAATAATTATGGCTGATTGTGGGAAGTGAGTCTAATGAGGAAAGAAGGGGCATTGGTCCCCGAAGTCCTTGTCAGCTGCACAAAGGAATCAGGGTCATTGCTTATGGTCAATGAGATTATCTCTTAGTCAGTCTGGGTTATATGCAGGCTGCTATAGAAAAAAAAATACCCTAAACTGGATGCTTATAAGTAACAGAAATTTGAGTTCAAGAGGAGTACATGATCAAGGTACTAATAGTTTTCATGTCTAGTCAGGGCCTGCTTTCTCGTTGAAAAGTGGTGCCATCTCCCTGTCCCCACTCAGTGGGAGGGACAAGGCAGTTTTCTGGGGCTTCTTTTAGAAGAGCACTCAGAATTCTCATGATCCAATCACCTCCAAAGGCGTCACATACTATTATCCCATTAGGGATATGTACTCTGGGGTAGGGTAGAGGGTGCAGACATAGATCACAGGAGATAATGAAGGATGAACGTTACGTGACTACATGTACACACATACACATACATGTATAAATATATACACAAATGTATATGTATATTTGAAAAAAATCCCAAATAGATGCCATGGCTTTGTTTTAGAAGTACATTGTTTATGTGTGTGTGTTTATAGTATGAATGTGTGTGTATGTGTATGAATGGGTGTGTTTGTGTGTACGTGTATGGGGGTGTGCGTGTGCATTTGTATGTATGTTCATATGAATGTGGAGGCTAGGGGACAAGTGTGGGTGTTATTCAGGTGCTGCCCCCTTTTCACTAATTTCCTTTCCTGAGACAGGTTTTATGTAGCCCCAGCTAATCTGGACTTTACTGTGTAGCCTAGAATCATCTAGAGCCTGAATCCCCTCCCCAGTACTAGGCTCACAGGCCTGGGCCACCACCCTTGTCTGTGTGGTACGAGGGATTGAACTGAGGGATTCATGTGTGCTAGGTGAACACTCGGCCCTATGAGTTACATCCTCAGTCTGGTACTGAGTTTTAAGATACAGAAATTCTTAACATTTTTCAGAGGAGGATTATATTGTTCCATATGGTTTTGTCTTTGTTTTGCTGTGATTATCACTTCCAAGTTGGAGAAAAATCTGGCCTGGTTAATTGCAATGCTCTGTCTGAAATGACTTATCACAAGTGTAAGGATACAAATAGGGACAATCAAGCCCTTGAACTCAAATCCATGTGTGGCACGAGAGCCATTGGGGATGTAGAGTTGGCGATATATTTCCTGTTGTTTAAACCGAGTCTGTCTTTAATGGACAGAGTAAAGGCAGCATAAATAAAATTAAACAACAAAGGATGGAAAGAGATGGGGAGAAACAGAAACCATAGTCAGATATCTAGTGTGGTGGTTTAATAAAAATGGCCTCTGTAGTATCATATAATTGAATGCTTGATCCTTAGTGGAATTGTTTGGGAAGCATTGGGATATGTGGCCTTGTTGGAGCAGGCATGTCACTGGGGTGGCTTGGATGTTTCAAAATCCCACATCAGTTCCATTAGATCTCTTTCTGCCTCACATTTGTGGCTCAGATGTGGCTTTCCATCTACTTCTCCAGTGTCATGCTTGCCTGCCTGCTGCCATGCTCCTTGCTGTGGTGGCCTTGGACTCACCCTCTGAACTATAAGCTCACAATAAGCCCATTCTTCTATAAGCTGCCTTGGTTGTGGTGTTCCTTCATAGCAATTGAAAAGTAACTAAGACAGCTAGCTTTAGGGAGAGAGAATGGAAAAAGTATAAAGCATGGTTAATTAATTAAGATCCTTGATCCAACTATGCCTGAAGTCTCACTCTTGGTTTTTCCTGTTACAAGACCCAATAAAATTCCCTTCTGCATACTTGGTTTTCTGCCTTTTTCAACCAGGAAAGCCATATGTATTTGGTACCAGAAATAAGTAATTGCTTGAGACTGACACACCGACAAGGAGTTGGCTGGGTCTAAGTGTGCCTCTTGCTAGGGGCACGAGAGTTGACAATCCTGGACCTGCTTTCTGAAACATGTGCTTTTAATGGTTCCCCCCTTGTTTCTCTATACTTAGATCAGACTCCTGCTGAGATTAGAGCTTTAGAGAAGGCATTAAAATTTCAGGATGATGTCTGCCTCTTGCATGTCTTTCAAGGAAAGAAAAAGCTTCAGTATAAATTGGTCCCTCTGAAAGCAGGAAGTAGTATGCGACTTCATTAAGAGGTACCTTTTCCCCCATTCACACGTGAGAGCGATTTATGGCTGTTGTGGATCAGATAATCAGGTACACATTGGAACTGCAAAGCCAATATCCCTTCTAGGCTGAAGCTAGTTTTGGCAGAGGCTGGGAGGTGGGAGAGATAGGCGGCAGATGTGACGAGAACCCGGTTCTTTGATCCTATTTCCAAACTACCCTCCTGAGAACTTACTGTTGATGAAGGCAAAGATCTAACCAATTTCATCCAGACACAGGGCTTGATTGATTCTGCCTCAATACATCAACCAGAGTCATTTAGGAGTTGTTAAGTTGAAGCTTGTTGCTAAGAGGAAATTAGGCAAAAATAATTTGATGAATAGTCAACAACAGGGCAAGATTTGTGGTGTTTACTTACAGAAGTTTGCTCATGCACCAGATGACCAGGGTCTTAGAATTCTAATCTGGCTTGACCAGAGAAAAGCCAACCCAGGGGAACTTGGAATTTCTAGGTTTTGAAGGCAACAAGATGGATGCCAAGGAGTTGGGGAGGGACTCTCTTTTAGCGTTCATTTCAGGGATAGCTGTGGAGAATAACGAATCTAAGGGAATCTAGCCATAAAGCAAATCCTGGGGCAGTCAAGATTTAAATCCTTCTGGCACGGTGGTGTATGTCATCTTTTGTAAATGGTGTTTTGATAGGAGTCATCCTGTGGGCAGTGTCACAAAGGGGTCTTAGTTTGCTTTCTATTGTGATGAGTGCTGTGACCAAAAGCAAATTTTGCTCTTTAAAATTCTGTATATCCCGCTTAGTTTCTCTACAAAACATTAGCCAAGAAAAAGTCTGAAATATCTTGATTTTCTCTTTTTATATACAATTAAAATTATATTATTTGCTTATTTATTTGTATGTGTGCATGTGAGCACACATGTGAGCACATGTACATCTCTCTGTGTGTGAGTGTGTGTGTTTGTGTGTATGTGTGTGTGTGTGTGTGTGTGTGTGTGTGTGTGTGTGCATGAGCACACAAGTGTGTGCTGATGTCCTTGGAGATCAGAAGAGGGATGTTGGCTCCTCTGGAGCTGGTATCATCCATAGTGTGACTTGCTGGATTCAAGTGCTTGGAACAGGACCTCTGGTCCTCTGCAAGAGCAGCAAGCACTCTTAATCACTGAATCATCACTCCAGCTCCATGTGCAATTATTTTTAATGCTGTCTAGATGCTTGTAGAGTTTTTCTTTATATTCATATTAAAATTTCAAGAATATAGCTGAGCGTGCTGTAGCACACCTATATTCCCAGCGCTCTGGGAGGTAGAGGCAGGTGGATCTCTGTGAGTTCAAGGCCAGCCTGGTCTACAAATCGAGTTCAAGAAACCTTGTCTCTGAAAACAAAAACAAAAACAAGAACAAGTTTCAAGAATACACTTAGGTGTATATACTTTGTGTGTGTGTGTGTGTGTGTGTGTGTGTGTGTGTGTGTGTGTGTGCGCATACACTTTTATAATTCATGATTTTTTTCATTTATGTCTTCGATTATGGTTTTCACTCTATTTGCTTTGGCTTCTTGTACTCAAAATGTATAAGTTAGACATTCATAAATTGTAGAAGGCAAGTAGCAGTATCCTGGGACACTAGAAACCCGTGGTTAAGCAAAAAGGACAACTATCCAGTTCCTGGGTTGTGACAGATGCTGGATTCTTCCTCCAGGCATCCATATAGCTTCAGAGAGATGTGGTGGTCTCTTTTCAAAAGTGCTTCCAATGAAGGAGAGTAATGGTAGGGTTTTGTCAATTGCACTCTTCAGAACAGTTCCATCAGCCAGGTGGTTAATTAAGGTATCTAAAATTTAAAGGTTTTAAAAATTTATCTCCTTCAGATTTGTAGATATTTTAAGAGAAATTTTAGAAAGCTCGTGTGAGATGCCATTTGACATTGGAAGCTTTTTGTTGATTTAAAAGGCATCTAAGACAAAGCATTGAGAACTTTGTACTTTCAACGTCACTTAATCCATAACAAACTAGCAGCTTTGAGCATCTTTTGTGCACCAGACTCTGCATTTGCTGGGCTGCAAAGTTGAATAGAATGCTGTTCCAATTCTTTTGTCTTTTATTTTTATTATTTTTTTGCTTGGTTTCTTTTTGTTGCCCTGGCCATCCTGGATTCCCTTGGTAGACCAGGCTGGCTTCAAACTCACAACAATCCATCTGCCTCTGCCTCCTTCAGTGCTGGGATTAAAGCTTTAGTTCTTAAAGATCTAGAAATCTACTGGGCTGAGTCGACATGCCAGCTCTAAGTGGCAGATAGGTATGACACACACAAGCCTCTGAGCCCAACACGGAGAAGACTTCATTGTCATTCATAGGGTTGGAAGCAGCCTGCCAGGAAAGCAGAAAGGTGATGACCTGTGCCCTACTTAAGGGAGTATGGGAGAGCTGCATGTGCAGGGGGGAATTTCTTTCCGAATTTTTATTCCATCGCTGTTGAGTTCCACCTTATTTTCCTATGGCTGACAGTTCTTCATGGCTGGGATCTCACGGCAGCTTTGCCTCCCTCCTTAGTTGGTCTCTCTTCACTCGCTATGGGGTTCTGTACGCACACTTTAACTCCTTATGTATTCTCACTTGTGCTTATGGCATTTTAAAGGCAAAGGCATAATTTACATAAACAAAGAACGTGAATATTTGAAATGATAATCTTTTTTAATCTCTCCGTCTTGCCTGCCATTTATGCCTAGAAGGGCCATGTAGTGGTTTGAGTGCAGATGTCCTCCATGGGCTCATAGGGAGTGGCACTATTGGGAGGTATGGCCTTGTTGGGGAAAGTGTGTCTCTAGGGGGTGGGGCTTGAGGGTTTCAGAAGCCCAAGCGAGACCCAGTGTTGCCTTCTCTTCCTGCTGCCTGATGGTCAGGATGTAGACCTCTCAGCTACCTCTCCGTCACCACGTCTGCCTGCTTGCCGCCATGAATCCCACCATGATGGTAATGGACTACACCTCTGACCTATAAGCCAGCCCCTCTTAAATGTTTTCCTTCATAAGAGTTGCTGTGCTCATGGTGTCTCTTCTCACAGCCATAGTAGACTGCATGGTGGGAACCAAACAGAAATCATAAAGATTGATTAGCACTGGGAACTTACAAGGTGTTTACAGGAATTGTGGCATTTTATGTTCACAAAGCGCTTCTGTGTCTAATATTATTATTAAGCTGGTTTTTTTTTTTTACCAGCAAGACTATTCAATTCTAGCCAAGCCAAATTATTTGTTTAAAAATATTGTATTAAGTCTCTGGGTTGTCAGTCTAGCATTTTCCCTATTACTCGATGACATTCTTGCTTATATTTATTTATTTTGTTTCTTTAACTGAATCCTACCTAAAAAAAAAAACCACTCCCTCAAGTGGTAGTGTTTGTAGAAATTTTACAAAGTAGTCTACAAATGGCATCTCATTTTCTTGCATTTCGTGCAGCCTATGCCACATCTGACACTCTGTTATGTGTGGCTCTGTGTTGTTGTCTGGTTTGTCTTTATATGATTTGTGATGTCTGAGTCAAAGAGACGTTTTCCCCTGCTTAAAAGCCAGTGAATTTCTCTTGCCCCCTCCTTTGTGACTTCCTTAAGTTCACCCAAGCATCAGTTCTCCCCTTCCTTTCTGTGGCAGACTGCCAGACTTCATCTATCATGCCTTTGGCTGTTCTCCTCAGCTGCTGTGGCAGAATTTTGAAAAAAAAAAATCTTATCAACAACAGTGTGTTGCAATGCCAGAAACCTCTGCTATGAATGCCTTGTTCTCGTCCTCTTAAAAAAAAAAAGAAAAAGAAAAAGAAAACAAAACCCTAACCATCACCACGACCCATGCTTAGCCGTTTTTGTTCCTGCTTTAACAAAATGGTTGAGTTCGGATAATTAATAAGGAGGTTAATTTTGGAGACTGGATCTTCAAGATTGCATGGCTGACTGCATCTGGCAAGTGCCTTGTGCTGTGCAAAATGTGGCAGAAGGACAAGAGGGCGCCCCCAGAAGAGGGAGCATGTGGAATGGCCTGCCTTAGAAGGACTGGTCTTACAGGGACTAGCCTGTACCCTCTGAGAGTGAGCTGTCACTCACGTGAGGAGAAATCATCCCATTCCTGAGGGCTGCCACTTAGGGATCCACATACCTCCTGTATGCCCTCCCTCCCCATACGACCAACTGAAGAATTAAGCCTCCACACGGGCATGCGTAGTCATAAGTCACATTCAAATCCTAGCAGATGCTTAGAGCAATGGACCATTTCTACTTTGTTCTGGGTTCAGCCAGGATTTCCTCAATGGATTTAATCCAAGCAGGCTTTAAACTTTTCACAGTGGAAGGCAGTTTTTCTCTTCGGTAATCCATCCTGTCACTGCTTGAATTCTGTGTCCCTTTGGTTTCTGCTAATGGAAGTAGGAGTGTTGAACACCTATCACGAGCTGCCCAGGCAGAGGTGGGCTAGGCTTCTCTCTGGTTGATAATCTTGGGCAAACTTTTGGGAATCTTATTTGTAAATTAGGATTGCATTGTACATCAATACATGGCAGAATTGCGTGAGACGAGAATGCAAATTGCCTAGAATAGCAATAGACACATAACAGGCACTAAAAAAAATATTAATTTTGTGTTTACTATTCTTATAAAAATACTTCCTAGTTGTCTCGAAACATATATGATTTTTGTTAATTCTGTATACACACACACACACACACACACACACACACACACATATATATATATAAAATGTTAGTCTCCCCCACCCTGGTCCCTTCTTTGAGGTTGGCCTGGAACTCACTGTGTAATAAAACATTACCTACAACCTACAGCCTTCTTGACTACCACTCCCAAGCTGTGGATTGGATCCAGGACCTTTTCATGCTAGGCAAGCACTCTGCCAGCTGAGCTGAACCCCTAGGTCCAAGTGTCTCCCCTATTACATAGGAGCTTTGCCAACCATACTTTCTGGTACCGTTGGAATAAGAAGGACAATCCCTCTTGGTAATTCCCCAGTAGTTTAAGTCACTTCTTCCTTTCACAGTCATTTGCTAACATCACAGGGAGTCCACTAAACCAGTTTCTAAGACATGAACTTTGATTCGTATTGAGAAGACTTGGTGTCTGTCACTTTACAGCAATGGGTTCTGGTGGTCCTTTTGACTCATTTCCCATTTTTCAAAGTTCTTAGAAAAAGTACTCAGATAAATATTTGCCAGCTCTGTACTCATCACACTGACTTACAGGCTGTGGCTGCTCACTTTCTGTCTTGTTTTTGTTGGTCAAGGAAAGGTCAGGTGCCCATTCCAATGTTACAGCTTTTATATTCTAGAAAGTCAGCATTTGGAAAAAACATTTGCTGACAACAACAACCATAAACAAATTCAGCATGAAGACTGTCTATTCTTAAGAAACTCAACTGGGAAGCTGACATTTATTTCTTTTATAATGTAATCTTCTTCTTCTCTTCCTCCTCCTCCTTCTTCTTCTCCTCCTCCTCCTTCTTCTTCTTCATCATCATCATCATCATCAGTGTGTATGCTAGTGTGTGTGTGTGTGATTACCATGTCATATGTATAGAAAGTAGAGGAAGACATTTTTTGTGGAGTTTTCTCCTTTCTCCTTTATGTGGGCTCTGGAAATTGAACTTACATTTTCAGGCTTGCATGGCAAGTATCTTTACCTGCTTAGCCATCTCACCATCCCCTCCCCTGCCTCTTTATTTAAAAAAAAAGTTAATCCAATCTTTTATTTTTATTTTTGTGGAACTTGGTCTCTTATACAAATGAGAATAAAAGTCTCCTATTCATGAAATGAATTTTACTATCAGGATTATCCGAAGGCTCATTTTAAAATGAAAAAAAAAATTAGGACCTCCAAAGAAATGGTTTATGGTTTGGGTACAATTGACTTAGTGTTTGCATGTCTCTGTTTTGAAAAGGTGTCCTGTTTCAGATTGGAACGCATGGCTACAAATGACAGTGGACTATGTTTTTTTCTTTTGTATTTAGCTATTATAATTGTTATAAATTGCTATTTTAGAAGCATTCACTCAGAAGTTGTTTGACAGTTAAATGAAACA
Source organism: Acomys minous (assembly GCF_964271855.1). NCBI lineage: Eukaryota > Metazoa > Chordata > Mammalia > Rodentia > Muridae > Acomys > Acomys minous. The sequence goes on from NC_140489.1 coordinate 113,101,322, forward strand.
TAGAGGGAGAGATAAACATAGACAGGAAAAAAGAAATTAAGAAGCCTTCTAAGAGAGTAGTGGCCTCCATCTGCAATGTTTTCTTTTGCAGGAGTTTTGGCAGTTAGCATGCACCAGGACCAGAGGGAGCTGCCTTTGTCTACATTGCAAGCTGATGATCTCTCCTAGTCAGCTTCACACTCCACTGTTTCCCTTCCCAGTCTTTGAGCTGGACCATGGGAGGCCTTCTTGTCAAAACAGAAACATCAATTCATAGAATTGTATTGTTAAGGAATTTTACGGATCATTAGACCACAGGGTTCCCATGCTCTTCAAACGTGAGTCTCTTTTCCATATCAGCATGTCTTGGGCTACCATAGAGTGCCGCCGAAGTAAACAGCATGTGTGGCTTGAAAAGGTATAGTGTGACAATATACCACCTCAAATCTAGTAACCATTTCATATCAGTCTAAATGTTATTACTCTCAACAGAATTGCTCCAAACAAATAATTATGCCTACACAAATGAGACATGTTGTTTATCTCATCTGTGACCTGCTGGATATACAAATACCATGGGTTTGCAGGCTCTTCGAGACTATACGTGGGAAAACATTGGTCTGAGGAGTTGTGTTTTAACAGATGAGTCAATGTGTATACACCAAAGACAGGAGTACCTCTCTTAGCTAACAAAAATGTCCTTTCAGAGGACTGGGTTGCATGAGCAGAACCCTTACATCGTTTGACACCTTACATGTCCATGAAATATTTTTTGAGAACTATTTGATTCTTTTTTATTTTTGTTTCATTTTGAGAAAGGGTCTCACTGGCAAGCCCACTTTCAAATTCATGACAACCCTCCCACCCTCAGCTTCTCAAATGCTAGCATTGTATCTATTAGCCAACACATCCAGGTCTGTGTTTGGTACTTTTTACACTGTATTTTCTCTGTAGTGGTGCTTAGCCTGCATGTATGTCAGTGTGAGGGTGCCAGCTCTTGGAGTTACAGACAGTTGTGAGCTGCTATGTGCCTGCTGGGAATTGAACCTGGGTCCTCTGAAAGAGCGATCAGTTCTCTTAACCGCTGAGCCATCTCTCCAGTCCTGTTTGGTACTGTTTAACCCACATCTTGAACTTGGAAAATATTAAATTTTGGCTTCATATAACCCATTCTTCCTGAGAAAACAACAACAACAAAAAGCAGACAAGCATGTTGAAACCTTAAATATCATGGCGTTTTGGCAGCACAAAAGTCTGCAAAAATGGACATTCTTGACTACTGCCAAGTTGGGAGAAACCGTCTGGCTGCTGTGTTGAGAAAAACAAATGAGAAAAGTCACCAGCCAAACAATACATTATAATACTGGCAGACAGGAGGAGGGGTGTATGAACCACATTAAGAAGCCATTCAGCATGAGAATGACTCAACTCAGCTGGGGGAAAGATTAAAAAGAACAACTGACAGCCCTTGGACAGAGTTTGGTGTTTATGTACAAGTTGACATCTCAGGAGCTTGTGAATCAGATCTTCAGCCAGGGTTTCCATGAGTGATTAATAGAAGGTTAAAGATGTCGAGCTAGATGCTGATCAAGCCCGTATTCTCCCTAGATGACCTATTTTTCTTCTGGTACCTTTCATTTACAGAACTACAGGGGCCGACAGATTGTCTTTATGCCTCTGTGGACGTGGATGCCTGTGGAGCATCTCGGTTGACTCTGACTCTGATTAAAATGTGGTTCATTTGGGGGTAGATGCTGAACAAGCCAATCATATCTTTTATGTGGATATAGTAATCATGAGGGCTTAACCAATCAGATCCAACTGTGTCTTAAGACAGGGCTTCCAGACGAGATAGTGCTGTGTCTGCTTCCCAAAGATCAAGGGTTGACAGTCCAACCAAGGTTTGCAGTCTTCACCCTGACCAAACGACTTGAAGCGCTGAGTTTCATAAGAACTTCCAGGAAGGATGGAGCCAAACACGAATAAATCTGTTCCCATCATCTGAAGATGGGGCTCAGCCAGCCTGGTTTTTTGGGGAACAGCACGCTTGGGTCTTAGACAAGCAAAGAACAATTATAGTTGGTGTTGACAGAAAAGCTGTGCAAACAGACCACAGTGAATTCTACAGCCCTTTCAGCTAAGGATAATGGAACTGGGGTCCAGGGAGTCCCGCTTGGCATTTGCACCTCCCGCTCTCCCTTTCCCAAGGCTCGCAGGCGTTCCAGTGAGAGAACCATAGGCAGAAATCCTTTCTTGGCCTGTTAAGCCTCCCGAGGTGCTGCAGGCTGGTACATGGCCTGAGAAGGGCCCCGAAAATCAGGCTGGGTTAACAGGGACATTTTCACTGCAGGCATTTCTGGTTGCCTTGATGAAGCCCTGTGCTTGAAGTGTGGGGATGGGATGGGGGGGTCTCATCTGTTCCTGGCTGGGGATTCCTCATGACTACTCTGGCATGATAGTCATCTGTGTATATGCCAATCTCTTTACTGTTATAAACTCTTGGGCGTAGTGTTATTTCTCAGGATGAATTCTTAGAAGACAATTGCTAAGTTAAAAAATATGAATCCTTTTTTAAGATTTATTTTTTAAGTGTGTGTGTGTGTGTGTGTGTGTGTGTGTGTGTGTGTGTGTGTACACAGATGAGTTTAGATGCCCCTGTAAGCTAGAGGAGAGAATCAGAACAGGAGTTACAGGCAGTAGCAAGCTGCTCTGTAAGTGCTGGGAGCAGAACTTGGGTCCTCTGCAAGAATAGTATGTGCCCTTAACTGCTGAGTTAGCCCTCTGGGCCAGTATGAATATTCTTTTTTAAATTTTTATTAATTTATTCAGATTACAACTCAGTTGTTATCCCATCACTTGTATCGTCCCATTCCTCCCTCCCTCCCGTTTTCACCCTATTCCCCTCCCCTAGGTCTATGACCGAGGAGGACCTCCTTCCCCACTATATGGTCAGAGGCTACTAAGTCTCACCTTGATAGCTTACTTATTCTTTCTTTGAGTGCCACCAGGCTTCCCCACCAAGGGGAGGTGGTCAAGTATGGAACACCAGAGTTCATGTCAAAGTCACTCCCCACTCTCCATATAACTGTGGAGAATGTCCTGTCCATTGGGTAGATCAGAGTAGGGGTTCCATGTTTACTATTGTATTGTCCTTGGTTAGTGCAATAGTTTGAGCAGACCTCCTAGGCCCTGATACACCCATCACGATGCTCTTCTTGTAGGTTTCTAGGACCCTCTGGGTCCTTCTATTTCCCCATCTCCTGTATTTCTCTTACCTAGAGTCTCAGTAGGATGACCTCACATCTATCCCAATCTCCTAGGATGTGCCTTTTGGGCTACTGCCCAATAATAAGTGAGTATATGAATATTCTTAAGGCATCATAAATTCACATCCAAATTACCTTCAGTAAGTATCTGCATGCAAAGAGACCTGAAGACCTTTAAAGGGATTGGAATCTGAGGAAAGCTGTGTCACTCTTACATATGTACAAAGACCAAGATCCCTTATAGAGCTTAACTGAGAAACTAACGGGGCAGCTGTAGGAAACACAGGGGGAGCTTGAGTGAGAGATGGGAAGGGTACTAGGGCTCTTCCTTATATGGAATCCTGAGAGGAAAGAGAGAGAAGAAGAAAGGGGTCAGGGAAGGAGAGAAGAGAACCAGTGAGAACAGCCTAGACATGGCTCACATGATTTCTGATACTTCTTAAGGGCTCAGAACAGCTTGAGGATGATTACTCCATAAAGCAGAGATCTTCTGTGGAACCTCTGCAAGCTGGAGCCACAAGAATAGCTTAAGACCTTCACGGCTGCAGCCTTGAGCTTTCTTATTTCAGAAGTGGCCCTGAAGCAGCCCTGGTTCTTTGTCCAGACAGAACCAGGGTGTGTGTAGGGGGGGGGGGGGGTGATGAGAGCATTTGTAAAAATGAAAAAGTAAAAATGGCCCTTGGGGTCATCGAAGTCTGAAGGAGGGCTCCTATGGGTGCACCCCCCCCCCCCATGGATGGTGGAAGGAGACGGGAGGTTAGAACAGCCAGTCACAGGGCTCTGTGGTGCCATTCCTGGCAGGGTATCATTGCTGAGTGCCACAAGGAGCGATCCAGAGCACAATTGGATCCTTCACTTCATCAGAATGGTGTTCTTTATTTCACATCGAAGCGAGACAAGACACTCATTCTGAAGACTTAGTAGAAACATAAAAACCTTCAACAGAGTTCTGCCTATGGTGTGGATCCGAACAAATTCAGTGCGATCTCTTATGCTATAACTCCTGCGTCTTTGGGACAGGGTAATGAACATGAATGGCCGAAATAATGACCCCGAGGCACTGCAAGGGTGTGAAGTGCCTCACAAATCATCAAAGAAAGATTAAATTATGTCTTATACTTACCGAAGCCAAAAAGTGAACTAATAATATATTTTAAAAACTGTTGCTCTAGAAGCTTAAAATCGTGGCTGGGTTTAACCCCAGACTGACCAGAACACCCAAGTCACCGGAAGATCCTATAGTTAAAAGCTATAATTAATTCTCTTTTGTGTGTTAGTAATAGGTATCTGTGTGCATGTTGTGTGTTGTGTTTATGTGAAGAGAGATCAAAGAACAGCATGCAGGGGTGGTTCTCTCTTTCTACTACGTCTTAGCTATGGTTTCTATAGCTATGATAGAACATCATAATTAAAAGCAACTTAGGGAGAAAAGGAATTTTTTTCAGCTTACAACTCTCAGGTCGCTATCCATCACTGAGCGAAGTCAGGTAAGAAACGTAAGACAGGAACCTGGAGGCAGGAACTGAAGCAGAGGCCATAGGAGAATGCTGCTTTCTGGCTTGCTCCTACTTGGTTGCTCCGCCTACTTTCTTTTACAACTCAGGACCACTAGTCTAGGGATAAGACCACCCACAATAGGTAGGTCCTCCTACATCCATCACAGTGCCCCAAGGGTTCGCCTGCAGGCCAATCTTAAGGAAGCATTTTCCAATTGTGGTTCCCGCTTAGATAACGCAAATGTGTCAAGTTGACAAAAACAAATAACCAGGACACTGGGCTATGACTGACAAGTAAAAGCAGTCTTATTTGATACACATACGTATGGTAAAATGATTGCTGGTATTGAACTAACCAATACATGTGTCACCTCATGAGTCACCTTTTCGCATGTGTGTGCAAATGCATGTGTGTGTTGAGAATACTCAATGACTACTCTCAGTGAATTTCTAGTGTACTGTACAATCTTCTTAATCATGGTAACCATGCTGAACATTCAACAGTCATAATTATACCTGGAAATGTACTCTCTGTGGCTCAAGGTAGCTTGAGTCAGAAAGGCTTGTTAGACTGTAGAGAGATATCAAAGACTAACTCCACTTCTTCACCTGCTGTGACAAGTGTCTTCTGCTCCCTCCCATGATTGCAGGTGGATGGAAATGGCCACTATAGCCCCAATCTGACGATGTCTTTCAGTGAACAAGTCAATAACTTCATGATCCTGGTCTCTGTCTATTTCTACAGAAAAAGAATCCCAGGCGACTTGTCAGTTACTTACAGCAACTCACTAACGTCAAGGTTTTATGAAAAAGGAGCCATGAAGCTCTTCTTTGTTTTAAGAGTTGTGGATTGGAGAAGGAGGAGGAGGAGGAGAAAGAGAAGGGTGGGGAGGAATAAAACAATAACAACAACAACAACAATAATAATAATAATGGCTGTGATGATGATGATGATGATGATGATAATAAGGAGAAGAAAAAGAAAGAAGAAAAAGAAGAAGAAGAAGAAGAAGAAGGAGGAGGAGAAGAAGAAGAAGAAGAAGAAGAAGAAGAAGAAGAAGAAGAAGAAGAAGAAAGAAGGAGAAAAGACCTAGCATGGTAGCGCACATCTTTAATCCCAGCACTTGGGAGCCAGAGACAGGTGGATCTCTGTGAGTTCGAGACCAGCCTGGTCTACATGGGGAGTTCTAGGGCTATGTAGGAAGATCTTGTCTCAAAAAACAAGTATGGGTTGGGAGTAATGTCATATATAGCTTTTCCTTAAGTCTGTGGGTTAGTTTCCAGACCTCCTCCTACTCACATACCACAACCTGTGGATGTTAAATTCTTTCTATGAAATGGCCTAGTATTTGCACACACCCCACCCACACCCAGAGTGCTGATAATACTACTACAATGTAAGAGCTATGTAAATTGTGGTTGCTGTTTAGTTTCGGAAATAATAAAAAAGAAGTCTGTACATACTCATGGCAGGTACAACTCACTGCTTTTTCAGGCCTGAGGGTGGAGCTCAGTCCATAGAGTCTTATTAGCACGTGAATGACTGGCTGCATTGTGGTGTGCACCTCTGAGTGGTGTGTGTATGTGGTATGTGTGATACGTGTGTGTGGTAGGCATATGTATGTGTGGTAGGTGTGTGTATGTGTGTATGCCACATGTGGTGGCACACCTGTAATCCTATATCTGGTTGAAGAGGTTGGACAAGGAGTTCAGTGTCACCTCTAGCTACATAGTGAGTTTGACACCAGCCCGGACTACATGAAATCCTGCCTCAAGAAAATAAAGCAAACCAAGCTCTGAATCTTGCTATTTGGGTCACTAACTCTATGGATACAGAGCCCACAGATACAAAGGGCCAACTGTGATGAGTAATGCTGGTGCTCTGACAGGTGGCTACTTTAATTTACTCAATATCAAAAGTAATATCATTCCTTTTTAATAGACTACTTAGCTATCATATTTATTTAAAATTTTATTACATTTATTATTATTATTATTATTATTATTATTATTATTATTAATATTAATATGCATGTGTCAGAGGACAACTTGAGTTAGTTTATTCTCTCCTTCCATCATGTGGTCCCAAGGGGGTTGAACGCAGGTGGCAAGTGCCTTTGCCTGCTGAGCCATCTCACCAGCCCCTTCCTCCTCATTTCTGTGACTGTGTACTGTGTATTCCAGCGTCTACCTCGGTTTGCTCAACCAGTTGCTGGTGCAGGATATTCTTCCTTCCAAATAGTTGTCAATATATTCAGTGTTGCTGCGAACAATCATCCTAAAATTTTTATGGCAGGTCTTAAATATTTTAGGTTAATTTTTTAGGGTAAGTTATTGATGACAAGATTGCTTTGCTTTATATACAAAAACTGTCAAATTGTCTAAGTCAGCAAAGCCTCTGCCACACGAGCATGAGGAGCTGAGTTCAGACAGCACTCATGTGAAGAGCTGGACACTGTGTCACACACCTATCGTCCCAGAGCTGGAGGAGAATGTGTAAGAAGCTTCCAGAGGCTGCCTGGCCAGTCAGTTTTCCAAATCTGTGAGCTCCTGGTTCAGTGAGAGACTACCAAAAAATAAGGTGGAAACTGTGGTGGAAGATACACTGATCTCCAGCCTTCAAATACACACACACACACACACACACACACACACACACACACACTACACACACCACACACATATTACACACACAACCATACACATACATGATACACACACATATACACCCCCCACACACATACCACACACACATGCTACACACACATATACACATCTCACATACACACACATACTACACACACCATACACACATGCTGTACACACATATACAGACACACCACACACATACATGCTACACACACACATCACACATACACAATACCACACACATGCTATACACACACACTACACATACCACACATACATGCTATACACACACACTACACACACACCACACACACATATCACACATACAAACACATGCTACACACACACTCCCCACACACATATCACACACATGTTACACACACACACCCCACACATACACCACACACACACCCCACACACATACCACACACACGTTATACACACACACATCACACATACACACACACCACACACACCACACACACCACACACACCACACACACTACACACATACCACATATCACATACCTGCCACACACCCATATCACATATACATACACACCCCACACACACCTGCACATACACACATCACTCAGAAGTACACACCTACACAAACATGAACACATTCACACACCACACATTTGTGCATGTACACATGTACACACACATGCATGCACAGACATTTCTAAGGCTCACTTTGTCAATTTGATACCACAGAATAAACTGAGTGGTCTTTTGCATCCTTACTGGACTGGGAGACTCTTTTATATGTGCATTGGCCTTTTGCAGTTATTTTGCAGCACTCTTACAGTTGAAACTCAACTGTATTTTACAGAAGGCGTGACAGCATCAGCAGCTGCGCTAGTTGCCTGTTTGATCGCAGCCCTAATTGCGTTTTATGGCTTCCTTCAGTTCATTGTATCTCTGTAAAAATAAACCTGAATCACATGCCTCCCATGG